>NC_136612.1:9271362-9948862 GCF_933228915.1 Telmatherina bonti
TGTGTATATATATATATATATATATATATATATATATATATATATATATATATATATATATATATATATATATATATATATATATATATATGTGTATATATATATATATATATACAAATAAAAATATGTATGTGTGTGTGTACATAGACAAGAGAGAAGAGAGATATTATATCAATATGACAAACTTATTGATAATTATTTTGTCGATATGGTAGAAAATTATACATGAAAAAAGTACATGATTGAAAACTATTATTATCGATTACTTAAAATAGAAGATCAGCTTGTAAGTAGAGTTGAACAAAATTATTTGAATAATTATTTTATAGACAAACATGATAAATTAAGTCTCTGACTCTGCCAGTCATTTATCACAACATATCACAGGAAAACATACAAAAAAAAGACAAAAAAAATGTTACCTTTAAATCACAGCGTAAATCTAGATCAAATAGTAAAAGACATGAAATTGTTAACTTTTGACATAGTTGACCACACAATTCTTTTACATCATTTAGAGCGCTGTGTGGGTCTCAGTGGGACAGTCTTACATCGGTTCAGGTCATACCTGTCACAGAGATCCTTTTCAGTCAGGCTGGAGGCTCCACTTTGTCAACTTCCCCGTGTACTATGGAGTCCCTCAGGGTTCAGTTCTTGGCTTTGTTTTATTCACACTGTGACTCAAACTCAAACTTGGTGTCACATCATTTTTATGCAGATGATACACAAATTTATTTGCCATTACAGAGGAGCATTAACAGCCCCCCGACACCCATGTTTGAATCTCTTAAGGATGTCAAGGTTGGGTTGGCTCAAAATTTTCTAAACCTTAATGAGACCAGTGATACTTTATAAAAACCTTAATGTCAGTATAAATATCCTGGGTACACTACTAGGCATGCAGCTGGAAGTAACTTTATACTACCCAAAGTTAAGACTTCTGCAGTCTTAAAGAGTAATGTATGAGTGGAAGCATTTCCCAAATTGCACATTGACAGTAGATGGAATTGCTGAGCTTTAAAAATAACACTACAACAGCATTGAAGTTGCATTACATTTACCAACTAAACTTTTATGTGGATATTTGTTTGAGGACATTTCTATAGATGTATATAAATGTTCATATTAATTTAGAAATGTCCTTCCTGTGTTATATGAATGAATATTAGTATATTTGTGTGTGAGTGTGTGCGTATGCAGGAATGATATATTTTAGGAATTGTTTGTGGACTTTGTATGCATCTGTTGTGTATGTAAACATATTCGAATGTATATATCAATTGGTTTTGGCTATAGTTCACAAATGAAAGAATAGCAGCAGCAGATTTATGAAAGCTCATGGGGACCCAAGAAAAGGAAATGAATCTGAAGAGCTCTTTGGCACTAACCACTATTATTACGTAGTCACAATGTACATTTCACCACAGTTGCTCTATTTAATACACAAGTTATAAAAAAGAAAGACAAGTGAGAACTACTATAATGCCACTTTGTCTTGTGTTTCTGTAAAGTGTTAAAGGGTGAACTGGATGGAGGGAGAGGATCTGAGAGTATGGTGGGTATGGTAATGGGGAAGAGCTCAGATACAGGGGGGGTTAAGTTTGAACAACAGTAACTTCACTTTCGTAAGCATGACCTTTCCTTAAACCTAATAGCTGTGCATTGAGATGTCTCACTTCTTCTCAGGATAGTAAATAACCAGGTTGGTGTGCTGGGACCTTTATTTCTTGGTGCTATAACTGATGAAAAGCTTGTTCAGCTTAAAATATAGAAAGACCATCAATCAATCAAACTTTATTAATGAAGTGCTTTTCCAACATAAAATATGCAGCTCAAAGCACTTTAGATTTTAAAATGATTCAACCAACCCTCCAATCCCAATCCTTTTACTGGTGAAGGTATACAGTGAACCAGGGGAACTGGCAGCACACAGCTGTGGAGCAGCTCAGTTGTTGCCTCCCAAATGAATAAACTGGCATAATTTATCTCCTGTTGGTGGGCTAAACTACTTCCTGCTTAGCAGAGCTGTTTGCTATATCGTAAAAACAAATGGACTATACAAATATACACAACCTACCTATTCAAAGAACTATGTAAGGTAAGCCCAAAACCATTTCTCAACACGTAAAACCCATGTACAACTCATCTCATCCTCACCCACCTATCTTATGTCATCTCCAAGAACCTTTGAAAAGTGTTCAGGCCCCTGCTGGGGGCAGCGTTTGCTTGAACACCGTTGAGCGCCTGTGTCTCCTGTGCATACAATCAATACAATGTTTACTGTAACAATAACACCTCTTTTAAACATGCATCTGGAAGACAGAATCACATGTCTTGTTCACTAAAAACTAAGAAATAATCACACATTTCTGTGTAATTCTATGCATATCTAAAGTGCAAATGTGCCAGAAAAAAACAACCTTAGTGCTATGCGATTATCTGACACATACCATGCAACAGCTTCGTTTCAGAGCACACTGGAAAAAGGCAGGAAATGTTGAAGAGCAAATACAACGGATAATTTATACAATTATTTCTGAAAAGGTTGTGTTCAGCTTGTTGCCGTAAATGACAGCTTTGCATCGATTTTATGGAAGTGGTTTTGAAGCTTCCTGTTAGGTTGTTAAGCTGTCAGTGGCTCCCCCCAGAGCTGACACATCAGAAGTCCAGTAAATGCATGATGAGTTTTTACTTCATCAGAAACAGGAAGCTTCTCATCAGTTTGAAGACAAATAGAAATAAATGTGTCTTTCACAGATATATGATGGCTGAAATGATCATTGAAAATGCAATGAAAACTGGTATTTATGAACTTAAGAACTTGTGCTGCATTCAAACACAAGTTGCCACAACATTCAGAGAACAGGAGAGAAAATAATCAGACACTGAAAATACTTGGATGAAACTTTGACCATTAAGCATTCCTGTTAAACCAGTTTGATGGCTTTTTTATTGATCGTCCCAGTAAAATATTTTGAGCAGCTCGGTGTGGAGCCGACAGCAGAGAAAACAAATCAGTCACCTGTAAACTTTAAAATAAAGTCTATCAAATTGTTTTAATTACCCAGTAATTAACAACTAACTTGATTGATTGATAAAGATTACCTCAGCTTTGCTTTCCTGTTGAACCAAATAGATTAGTTAATGATTACCGAATGATCACTTAGTGTTCATGACAGAAAACCCAATCAGAGACTAATCATTTATTATTGATTAATGGTTGATTAATTAATTCCTGATGATGCATATCTTAAATCTAGAGATGAACCAGAAAAACAACACAACCACATCTGTTAACTCATTTTCACTGTTTGCTTAAAGAATAATCTTGATCAACAGAAGTTTTGCAGGACTGAAGTAAAGTTAAAACTCAGAATGAGTAGTTAATGAGTAAGTAATCATTACCTAGTCATTAACTTATTATTAGTGAAAGGTTCACATTTTTCCCAGCCATAAAGGCTGTTACACTCTGTGAGGAGCAAGAAATGTCTTCATGTTCTTGAGGTCACAAGAACCAAACTGGTTGTACATTTGTTGGGTGTTGTTGACGCAGACCGGCATTAAGCGGGAAGTTGTCGCTTCTGCATTTTTGCTGAAGTTGGACGGATTTTTTATTTAAACAGCTTATCGAGAGATGAGAAAGTGTGAAATACATGTAGTTTAAAGCCTCAAAAACAACCCTGCTGAAACCCAGCTTCATGTTAAATATGAAATAAACAGGTCAGTTGGTGATTTCACATGACACAGATACTACCCCCCCCCCCATCCTTTTTACTAAATCTACATCATCTCTTAAAAACCCAATAAAGACAAATTAACTGAACATTTAAGTACCTTAGTCTTCAACAAAAACAATTTAAAAAAAAAAAAATGTCAAATTTATATTCAATTAAATTATTTGAAAAAACTTGTATGTGGACCAGGCTAGTAAAATTCCTTATATATTATAAATATTAACTTATATTTGTTGATTTTAATTTAAAAAAAAATGGAAAAAGTCTCTCCAAGAGAAATGTATTATTAAGACCGCTTTAGATGCAGAACGCTTGCTGTAGCCCACAAAGTCACGCCGCACGTCACGTTGTTCACTCGCTTCTCTGTTTACATTGAAGTGGACGTGCTTTGAATGAGAGGAAATGTGGAGAATAAAAAACTATCGCAGCTGTAATGTTACAAACTGGAGATCAATTTATAGATCCACATGTATCAGTCATGTTTTTGTCCCATATTTGCAGGACAAACTGCACCACCACTTATTTTGTTCCACTTAAAGCACTGGTCTTAGTAATAAAACTTCATGGAACTTATATGATGAAGCAAAGCGCCACACACAGTGCGTCATAAAGGGACAAAATATTACTTACATTTACTCGTGACTGTTGTTAGTTTGAAGAAATTTTAATCAGAGCATCTACGTCTGTTCGGGGGTCGGCTACAGAGGTGGTGGGGACGTGTCCTAGGGCCGCTCGATTATGGCAAAAATTATAATCATGATTATTTTGACTGAAACTGAGATCTCGATTATTTAACACAATTATCCATTATCTTTAACAAGATGAATATAGATAACATTAAACAATGGCTTTTAAACAATCTCTTTAGGATTCCACAAAGTGCAAATACTGATGTAAACTGAACAGATAAATATAAGTAAGGATTATATAATGCTGCGCGTTGTGGTGTTCTCAACTCCGAGTTGTTTAATCTGCTTTTACCATGGTCTCACACATCAAACGTTTTATAACAAATTTGTATTTCTTTTTTACAATATTTGCTAAATATTTTAAATTTTATGAACTATTTCATGTTGGCCTGCATGTAGTTTTTATGCCAAACAACCGCTGTCAGGCTGCAGCACATTTCTCTCATTCACCTGTAAAAAGACAGCTGATCTGAACCAGCTGACTAATGCGTTGCTATGGGAATGCCCCATAACAAAGGGATATAATGGTGATTTAACTCGCCAAACTACGTGTGCATTTGTACGAAAATAATGCAGGCAGCCAGTTGTCACTGACAATGGTATAAACTATGTTTAGGTGAACTTCCACAACCTACTGCAGTTATTCTACATTGACCTGCAGCCGGAGCCGACTGAGACTGGCCGCCTGGGAGTGCTTTAGGACGGGAGAGGCTCCCGCTGCTCCTTCTTTACAGTAACTGCAGAACAATATGTGCCTTCAAGTCAGTCGCCAGAACACCAGAAAAGTCCAATAAGTCCAGTGAAAGTCGCAAAATTTATCGCTAGTCACTTTTAACAAAAAAAAAAAAAAAAAAAAAAAAAAGTCGCCAAGGGGGTTTGCAAAGTCGCCAAGTTGGCAACAGTGTCTGAATGAAACCAAAGCGGCTGTGGGAGGAGTTTGCAGCACAGCGCTGCAATGCCAGTGATGCTCAATTGGCAACTGAAGACAGCAGGAGAGTAAACTGCAAAGAGAAAAATAATCGCACCCTTTTATTTTCATGATTGTTGGAAACCCAGATCGTAATTGAGAATAAAATCCTATTAATCGCCCAGCCCTAGCATATCCTCCTCGAAGTAACCCGGTAGATTCGCCACTGCCTCCCTCGGTCTCAGCACGTAGTTGTTAGCTAAGGGGAAAACACAGAAGAGGAGTTCGAAGACCAAGCGGACACCTCCGGCGGTTAAAAGTAAACCTTATCCGGAAGTGCAAAAAATTGCAGTTCCCCCCTCATCTGATAGGGGCTGGCTCCTAAACAAAGCAAATCCCCATAGAGTCCCATGTTAAAAAGACCAACTTCACAACAGAAATAAACATCTTTACAGCCAGGTACAAAAATCCAGGTCTAATTTAATCTAAGTCTAATTAATTTAATCTCAAAATTCAGCATATTTAGGGATGTGTTCTTTTGACTGACAGGTACCCGTTTTCCCACTTTAAGTAAGAAGAACGCAGCAAAACCTCGGTTTTTAGCCGGTTAACAACGTCACTTGGCTTTAGTCCGCTTACCTCTGTTAGCTGGTTAGCTCCTGTTAGCTACTGTTAGCTCAGTAAGATCTCGGAGTTCCCTTAATGTCAATCACCCACCATGAGGCTTACAGCCCCCCTCTAAGCTTTACCTCTTTGCCCATATTTTTAATATCCAGGTGAGACGAAACACATGCCCCTGCCAAGATGGCGATGGTAGGAACCGCCCACCAAGCTTCAATTCAGTTCTTCAGAAAACTATGAGTGACATCACTAAGGCTCCGTCCATCTCTTTTGATACCGTCAATGGCTAAGACACACTTCCGTCTGCGTTCAACATAGCTAGACGTATCGACGTTTCTTTACTTAGCTGTTTTAGTAGCGTTGTCTTGTCTCTTTCGATAAGGCTGGTGATTCTCGCAGCACCTCTCTGATCTGACGTTGCGTCTTCTCATTGCCACTCCGGTTTGCTGAAGTAGTCCCCGTCGGTCTCACAGTGCTCTCCCTCTGTTGGTAGAATCGGTTCTGTCAGTAATCCCACACCTGCTCCCTTTTATTCGGTGCTCTGCCAATCTCATGGCAGAGAGGGGGAATGCCAGCTGTGGCTAATTAGTCAATCAGTATCCTTTACCCATAAAATCAAATTCACAGCAAGTAAAACCCATGCATAAAAAATATAAACGTAATAAAAAAAATATAAAGCCAAGGTAAAATATCTATAAACCCAAAGTAAAAGCTGTAAAACCAAAATGGGGCAATCTTGCTGATTAGTCAGTTCTGTCCACTTTGACATTATTAAAACATGAATGGCAGGTAAAAGCAGCTGAAATATGACACCAGTGGCTTTTAATACATTTACTGGAGTAGAATTTCAAGTGTGTGTCTTTCCACGTTATCACAGCACTTGTCTACTACTACAGTTAAATATTAGCTTTTTAAGACAATATTTTTTTTACATAGAAAACATTTATAAATATTTAGCAGGTGATATATTCAGTAGAGAAATGTTTGAGCTCATTTACAGTTTTTAATTCTAAAATCACAAAAGAGCATTAAACTTTTTTCATTTGATCAAATGTGATTATTTGCAGTTTTTACTGGTCTTAAATGATAGTGATGTCTATCAGGATCAGACAAGTGGTCACAATAATCAAGATGTTTTTACAAATAATCAGAAGATGAGTCCGAAATCATTTGTAAAATATTGTGACATGTCTAAAAGCTAAAAAATATGTGACCCCACCTAAACAAAGGTTCAAGGGCCTCATTTATAAACGCGGTGTACGCCAATTATAGTCAACTTTTAGGATTTTTAAAAACACAACTAGGGGGTAAAATGTCCCTACCTCCACGCCAACTCTGATCCTACCATACACAAAATCTGTAGAAACGGGAAATGGCGACATAAAACCAAGAAATTGTGTAAAATTTAAGACATTTGTGCAAAATCAAATAGAAACTTTCAAACTAAATGTTGTAGATTAAGATTATTTGCAAAAATTAAGAAAATGCATATTTGATATTGATCCTCCACCATGAAAATTATCTGAATCAAAACTGTTAATAAGAACATCAACCACGAATATGTTTTGAAACCAAGTGGTCCTACATGTTATGAAAGTCAATTCACATGATAAGTTGTACAGTAGCAGCCATACTAATAAAGTTCAAAATGCATAATTACATTTAGAATGCCATGGTTGCCGTGCAAAATCACCCATCATTAGGCTATAATCAGGGTGTTACCTTCACCTGCTGGTGGACAGGAGACTCTGGAGTGGAGCCCGGCACCTTCCAAAGAAAACTGACAGGTTGGGACTGTTCACTCTTATTCCCACCCAAAGTGCAGAGTAATAGAACTGCGTGTGCCATAGCCAGACACGCCGTGGTGTAGTGGCCAGGGACAACCAGTTTAGGTAAAGATGACATACACTTAAAGGACCGCATTCCTATTAGGAATGCATCGGATCCCCGAGAGACTGGTCCTGGTGCTGAAGGAGGTGACTGAGGTCATGCTGGAGCTAGGTGTTACAGATCCCTCCAACAGCGAGTGGAGCAAGCCAGTTATTCAGGTAATCAACAAGGATGGGAGCATTCGTTTCTGTATTGACTTCCAAAAGGTAAATGCACAATCCGTGTTTGACTCTTATCCACTGTGTCTCGATGCACAAGAGAAAACCTGATACACACCTGCGAAGGTGTTCAAGATAGTGGAAGCACATTCTAGATAACATGGTACTAAAAGGAAATGTGTCATGTTCACCAGCAACAAGTGCTGTTGTCTCCGATCTCAAACTCATCCTTTCACCAAACGCGCCTGCATCGGAGAGAATATTCCACCCTTTTCCACCTAAGGACCATGGTCTTGAATTGGAAAGTGCTAATTTCCATCCCAACTGCCTCACACTCTGCTACAAATTGCTCCAGCAACAGCTGCAGATCATGACCAGATGAAACCGATGGAACCATGTCATCTGCAAAGAGCAGAGTTGTGAGGCCACCAAACCAAATACCCTCAACACCTCGGCTGTGCCAAAAAAATTCTGTTCATAAATGTTATTAACAGAATTGGTGACAGCCTTGGTGGAGTCCATAGGGAACATATTTGAATCACAGCCCTCAATGCAGCCCAAGCTCTGACACTGGTAATACAGGGACCGGATAGCCTGTACAGGGGGTTCTCCATACTCCCAGAGCAACCCTCACAAGAGTGCCCAGGGGACACTGTCCAATGACTTCTCAAAGTCCATAAAACCTATTTAGACTGGTTGGGTAAACTCCCATGTTGTCTGAAAGACCATTTAAATGGTGTATAGCTGGTCTGGTTTAAAGCACCAACAACAAACGTCCTCAGACAGGGCTGGGCAACTGCAGTCCTCATGGCCTGAAGTGTTTGGAATTTCCCTGCTACAACACACCTGACACACATCAGACCTTATTAGCACACTACTACAGGGCTTAACATTAAACGCTGTACTCGTCTGCTAATTACCCATTGGTTTGAGTCAGATGTGTCGCAGCAGGGAAACTCCGAACACTTGTAGGACTGAGGTCCTTGAGGACAGGAGTTGCCCACCCCTGTCATTAAAGCTTCAGGACACGTGATCCAATTCAGGGAGGCGCTGCTACTCCTTTGAGTGCCGTCCAACATACATCTGATCCATCTTTATTCATCTTCGTTGTGTAGGATAAACATGGATAATGGAATAGAATATTTTAATGTACACAAAATTAAAAACATATTTTATTGAGGTTAAATATAAAAGTGAGGAAAACAAAAAAATGACAAAAAGGGAAAAGCACCAACAGCTCAGACCGACATATACAAACTAACAAATATGAATAAATTCTAAGTTCAGATGTCAAATTTGTGGATGTTTCTTGCTGGGTGATGTTGGGGAAAATTGTTATGGGTTTTGGTTTGAATTAAGTATTAGACATATATGCATTGATTTGCTGTGATCCTGCTGTGTTTTGTGTCTATGCACAAAGCTTTCTTTAAGTTATATGATCCTTGTCTGGAATGTGCAGACAAAGTCTGAGACAGGAAGAGTTTCCTGCAGGGCATCTGTTTTTGTCAACTGCTTGGTTGACCAGTTGCTTAAGGTTAAAGGTCAGGAAGAGAATGATTGTTTTCTGTGGTGTGCCCAGCAACTAGGAGGAGTTAAGCATGGTTTATAATCGGGTGTTACTTCAGCATCTGCAGAGAGAGTTCTCTCTCCAAGCTCCAGCGTGTGCTTGTATTAGTTTATAATAAAATGTTCATTGTAAGAAGACAGTTGACTCTTAGATGTATTACAACTTCTCAAGACCAGAGTATTTTCCACCACAGTTTTTGGGGGCTCGTCTCGGGATCCTGCGTCAGTCCGCCCAGGTTGGTGATAGACGGGTTGGCCACCTGAATCCACAGATTCATCCTAAGAACCTCAATTAGAGAATTTCAGAGGACAGGACGTCTTTCTCCCACCCGTGGTCGACTACGCCAGGACTCCTTCTGAACCAGTGTGAAAAGACAATGGTGAGAAGTGTTAACCTAAATTTACATTAATTTTCAGACTCAAACTGGAGTCAAACATTACTAGAAATTTATCACAAATTAATAATCAATATCTTAATTAATAATCACAATATTTTTCTGTTTTGTGGTCAATTGTCTTCATTATTCTCATTGTGACAGGGATTCTCCTCCTCACCTCCTCATCGAAATAACTCAAGGGATAAGAGAATAACTTAAGACGAGATCAGGTTGACGTCATAAATAAAATCCTGTGAGTTTAAGTTAAGTTTAGGTTAAAGTTTAAGTTAAAAATCGTGAGTAACAAGACCAAGTCGTAAGTGCTGTGAGCTAGACGTAGCAAGACCAGACCAGTAAATCTTGTGAGTTACAAGACCGAGACCAGTAAATTAGTCAGTAAGTCCTGTGAGCTCGAGAAGCAAGACCAGGCCAACCTTGAGTTAGAAAACTGAGAGGAAAGCCATCTTGAGTGAGGAGGAACAGAGAAGAAACTGTGTGGGCTGGTTTCTGGAGACATTGAGAATTTTGCCTGATAATTCTACAAAGGTGTGGGATTGACCCTCTGTGTACATCCGCTGCAAACAGAACTAGTTCCTTTGCAGTAGGAGGTTGATGTACAGCACCATTAAGAAGTTGAAATCTCTGTCTTCATGTGAGGGGAAACTGGGGTGGTTGTGTAAAATTTCCTGTGTTAAACTTGATTGGACTGATTGTGTGGAGAATTAAAACCACGTCTTGTGAAGCCACACCGGACTCTCGCAGGAGAGCCTAGAAGCTTGTGTGGGGGTAGACAAACGTGGGGGCACGACCCATTCACATGCATTCATCCAACTGTTGAAGTGAATTGTTTGTGTACAATCTAATTTACTGCAGTAAGAAAAAACAACAACAACAACAAAAAAAAATGTATGAGAGAGGGAAGTGAGGAAAAGAGTGTGTTCATTAAAGGCCTTCTGCTCACTGAAGGAGATGATGTCATAGCATGTTAGGCAGAAACAAACATATAAATTCTGTGTAAAATAGCTGCTTGTGCTTTTCTTCCTAAAGCTTTTATAAGAGCATAAAAGCCACTCCCTGTATGAATGTGGAACCCTTTTCCTAAGGAAAAGCAATTCTTTATTATCACCTGAGAACATTTTAAAGAGCAACAACATATTAAGAATGAAAAATCAGAAATGTGAGAGATTTGATTTATAGTATTAGGAACTTACTATGTTAAATTACTGTACATTGTGTAGGCAATAAGCTTAGGTTTCTGTCTGTTCCCTTCCAGACATTCATAAGGTGATTTTTATTCCTTTACTACTGCTATTATAAATTTACACCTAGCATGTCTAAATAAATCTAGATAAACTGGAAATAAATAATGCAGCTGGAGGATGCTGAAAATAAGCATAATGTTAGGAAAAAAAGAAAATTCTTGACCTTAAAATAGGAATGGTGAACCAATGTAACTTTGCTAGAGTAAATTTCCCTTGCAATAAATTCACTTTAGCTAAATGTGAGCTAACGGCGAGAAGAGAAGTTCTCAGAACAAGTGTATCTTCTTAGCAAGATCATGTTCAGCTTTCCCAGGAGAGAACTGAGTTATGAATCCACTGACAATATAGTCTCACACACACAATTACAATGTAATATTCAAGTTACATGATGTTCACAGTACAGAACATGGTCCACATAATATGTTTGCCACAGGATTCAGAAGAAAACTATTATAATTATGAGGCTATGATCTTTATTTTCCCCTTACTGGAGAAGAAAATACACCACATGACCAAATGGTTCAGTCTCAAAAGCTCGTCTGCTGTATGGTGTTGGACACATTGCAGCGTTCCCTTCTAAACCCTTGTCAGCATGCAGCTTGGTCCACAGGGTCCTAAAATTGTCTATCCTGCCTGAAGGGGATTCAGAGGAGGGGCTGGGGGAGAGTGAGTTCTTGATCCGGGTCACTGCAGAGTTCTAGGTGTCACACATGTGGTCAGTCAGGAGACTGGAGCAGAAACGGTCCCTACAACCTACAGCATCATTCCACCTCCCTTCTGTGACCGATCTGAGTCCTGGAGCAGAACCTGATATGCAGATGTGGCTGCATGGACCCGGCCGCTGCTGATGGCCTGGAGATCCCAGAACCAGAGGGTCTGGCAGAGCCCTGTTGGTTGTGACTGTGAACAGTGTGGATATGGCTCCTATGGTGGACATTTGAGCTGGATTTTCACCTTTGACCTCTGGAGGTGATGGATCCTCCTTGTCCTCAGACTGTGTTTCAGTTGTGGGATTTTCTGGAAGTAAAAGACTAACGGATGTGGCCGACAGGCAGCACAAGTCCCACCCCGACTACAGAATCAGATGATGTTTTCTGGAATAAGCTGCACCCTGATTCTGTCAGAAAGACTGTTGGGTTCACTCAGTTCTCTGTGGAAAACCTGGATCTCCTTCCTTGAACTTTTGCCCACTCTCTGATCCTTTACATGTCACTCTTTGTTATTTACACATATGAATCTGATTTATCTACCAGGAAGCTTTGATGAACATGTGTCGGGCACTTCCTGGCATGAATTTCTGATCGTATGCTGATTGGAGGAGGGCATGGTGGCTGTGGCGCGTCTGACTCCTGAGCAGATCGAGTGATACGAGCTGAATGATTATCCACAAGACCAGGCCAAGGAATGAGGCCCTACAACCAAACATTTACTCACTGTTTCTGCTTAGCTTTATACCACATTTATGAGCATGTATAAAATTTTGCACTCCTGCAGACTTCTGCAACTGAACAATGACACAGACATCTCTGCTCTGCTGCAGGGAAGCTGAACAGTTCATACAGACTAGTCAACTTCTGGCACGCTGTGCCTTATAAAAAACAAAAAAAAAGGTGTCAAATTCTGCCGCCTTTTCAAAAAAAAAAAAAAAAAAAAAAAAAGTGATGAATACTAAGTTTTTAATGTTTGAGACAGAATAGATGTCAAAAGAGAAAAAATAAGCCGCTATATGACATTAAATAAGAAGGTAGCTTCGTAATTTCCTGACTTCAGTGAATGCAACACAAGTACAACAATCTCCGTGTTTTATTTGCTGACAGCTGGTGTTTTATCCCTAATCTGAATTCATCATTTTGAATTAAAGCAGATATGCTCAGCGGTTAAAATACACATCAGATGACTTTTGTTTAAAGAGTAGAAGCAACTCTTGCGATGGCTGCCAGTAAATAGACCAGTCTCTTAATTAACACGCTTAAAAAGTAAACAAACAAGTCATTTAAGCCCTGTATGTCCTCAAAATAACACGAATATGAGGCAGATTATTTGTAACAGTATTGATACTTCCAAAGTTAAGCTAACTATGCTAAACCGTTAGCCTTGGCCTTTTCTGTTACACGTTTGCATTAAAATCATTAAGGAAGAAGTGCTGCTGTGAGTGTGTGCACGTACATGCGTGCGTCGTGTTGTTGTAGATGAAAACAGCTTTACCATCAGTATTAGAAGTTTGTTTCTAAATGCTGCTTTAGTTCAAATGTAGATAGAAAACAAACAGCTTTATTATGACCTGAAGGTCTCTGGCTGTTCAGTACCTGAAGTCCAGCTGTTAAAGATGGTTTTACATCTTGTTGCTTTATGCTTATGCTTATGTTTACAATATATTTGGAATAGAAAGCCAGTCTTATCATGATCTCAGTTTTGTGTGTGTTGCTCCTGCATGGGTCTGTTGGAGTCTGGGAGAGACAAACCAGAGTAAACCATGAGACTAAACTAGACTACATTACTGATTAAATCAACAGTTCTGAATGAGCTTTATTTAATATATGCAGAGATTCTTCAGTTTGGTTCTGCTTCTGTCATTTAGCAGACATGACATAAACAACACGAGCAGTAAATCAGAAAGGAAATTCCAGCATGGATAAGTGTTGGTCAGACTGCTGGGAGTCCAGTTTGACACATGTTCTGCTATGCAGTGCTAGAGGATTTTTTCTGGTTGTTGGTTAAGATGAGACTACCTGATAGGAACTTTGCAATAAGTAATTAAATGAATTTGATTACTTTGAATGATTACCTACCAGATAACTGAGTGGCCCTAACTGTTGCTTTGTATTGTTCATGTTTTACTCCATGACTGTTTAGCTGAAACTGACTATCCTCTGCACCCCCCAGGCCTGGCCCCTGACCGACCTCTAGTTGACCCTGACTTGATTTTCCTTTTGATGCTGTTTGCTCTGACTGTGACACGGTGGAGGCTGCAGCTCTCCCGTCTCAGTTCTCATTACTTGAGCTTACTCTTTAGCTGAAAACAAGTCCATGTTTTGGCGCTCTCTTATGAATGACTTTCTGGATGCCATTTTCCTGAATGTTTTTCCTCCCACAGGTTGCAGACGGGGAAATTTCCTTCTGGCTCTCTTTTCAGGTCTTCCTTGGACCAAAAGTACTTTTTCTGGTTCTGATGTACATGAGCATGCGTAACATGGAAACATGGGCCTTTTTGTGATTCTTTTTGCAGGACCCTCACCCAAGCGGGCATGGTTCCTTCCAAGACTGCCTGTTCAGACACAGCTCTGTGTGAAAGTAATGTTTTAACATATTGTCCTAACCTCATAAGAACCCTTTTCAGGCATTTGCACACAGGTGAAAGCTGCCCTTCATGAATCAGCATCTACGCAGCTCTATTCACTTCAGCCTGGAGATTTTGTCCTGATAAGAAGCTTTAAACATCAGCGCTGGAACCAACATCGATGGTTTAGGCCATTTCAGGTTTTCCTGACGACAAAGACAGCGGTAAAGGTCGCAGAGTGAGCTGCTTGGCACTACAGATTGCTTGAACCTCCTGAAGCTCTTCAGTCTGAAATTACAGAAGAATAACGCACCACCCAACAAAGGGCAGAATAATCCCTGTGGTTGCGTGGGTAAGTGAGATTGTCTACTCTCACGCCTGAAGACCAGCCTTCGCTCTCAAGCAAGATCAGTGAGAGGTGAAAAAAGCGCTCCACTGCGACTGTGACATGCCAAGTCCCACCAGAACGCCGACAGTGTCTTCACTACACCTCTGTCACCCCCGAAGAGGAATGATTTGTTTCCACTTTTCTTACATTTATTGTTAGACTCAGATTTTGAAGCTGAAGTAAATAGCTCCTCACTATTGTAATTTCTGAAAGATTCTTTTAAAACCTGATAGGCATGAGGCTCCTGATGTTTTGAGAATGTTGTCTTCTGTATGTATTTTTGCGTTCTGATAACAATTTCTCTTCTTATTGTTGGTCCTGTAGGACCAAGAGGAGGGAGAGTGTTGGAGAAATTATTATGGGTTTTGGTTTGAATTAAGTATCAGACATATATGCATTGATTTGCTGTGATCCTGCTGTGTTTTCTGTCTATGCACAAAGCTTTCTTTAAGTTATATGATCCTTGTCTGGAATATGCAGACAAAGTCTGAGACAGGATGAGTTTCCTGCAGGGCATCTGTTTTTGTCAGCTGCTTGGTTGACCAGTTGTCTAAAGGTTAAAGGTAATAAAGTAATATAGTGAGTGATTGATGCTTAGTGAGCTCAGTTTAGCTTCGGAGGAGAGAATGATTGTTTTCTGTGGTCTGCCCAGCAACTAGGAGGAGTTAAGCATGGTTTATAATCGGGTGTTACTTCAGCATCTGCAGAGAGAGTTCTCTCTCCAAGCTCCAGCGTGTGCTTGTATTAGTTTATAATAAAATGTTCATTGTAAGAAGACAGTTGACTCTTAGATGTATTACAACTTCTCAAGACCAGAGTATTTTCCACCACAGTGATTGTAGTAACTTATCGTAAATCATCATTTCACGTCATCACTCATGTTCTAATTATGACATAAAGGGTGTGTTCCAGCACATTTCCTCCTAACACACAGAGACACAAGCATGTTGTCAGACAAGGTGAGTGAAAGACAACACAAATCTGTTAATCAAATGCAGTGTTTTGTCTGTCATTGAAGCATGGAGGCTTGTTCCTGAGATTCAAAATATTCAAAGCAGGTTTCAAGGACATTTGGCCTTCAAAGGTAGTGTAAGGTTTTAATCTTAGGGAATGCAGAATGGTGACGTCCCCTCATACAATCTTTGTCTTTGCTGCCCTGGTGAGATCCCAAAGTGGTGCAGCACGTGCTGAGAAGTTCTTGATTAACCACCTGTACCATCCAACTAAGCCCGAAAAAGACTTAACCTGCCTCCTGGTTGTTGGTCCCTCGCTGGCTCTGACAGGTTCCACTTTATCCTATCCTTTATCCTTCAGGGAGTCCTGAAAGCAGTAACAGGCTTTGCTGCATCAAAGGAACTTGCCAGTATCCTTTACAGAGATAAATTTTGCTTGACCAACTCGCTCAATGAGATCATCCAGCCTTGGCAGTGGATAAGAGTCAAACACGGATTGTGCATTTACCTTTTGGAAGTCAATACAGAAACGAATGCTCCCATCCTTGTTGATTACCTGAATAACTGGCTTGCTCCACTCGCTGTTGGAGGGATCTGTAACACCTAGCTCCAGCATGACCTCAGTCACCTCCTTCAGCACCAGGACCAGTCTCTCGGGGATCCGATGCATTCCTAATAGGAATGCGGTCCTTTAAGTGTATGTCATCTTTACCTAAACTGGTTGTCCCTGGCTTTTCCTGGAAAAGGTCAGGTGGAACAATGGACTCCAACTCCTGCTGGTGGTGAAGAGAGAGATGAGACAGATCAAATGCAGATGAGGAACTACTGGTAGGTGTTAACTCACCATGCTCATCCTCCTCCTTTTTCACAGCTTGAACAAAGAACTGCTGACTGACTGGGGGTTCCCGGGTTTTCCACTCTTTCAGCAGATTGATGTGAAATGTCTGTCTTAGATTCCATCTATCAGGTATCTCAGTCTCATACGTGACTGGACTCAGCTTCCTAACAATGTTGTATGGACCTTACCATTGAGCTAAAAGTTTATTCTCAGAGAATAAACTAAATAAAGTTTATTCTAAGAGAAGCACCTGTTGCCTGGCTCAAAGGATCTTTGTCTAGCTCCCTTGTCATTCCGCGCTCGATGGCCACGCTGAACTGTTTCCATCTGCTTCCTCACCAGCTTTGTTGCTTTCTCCATTCTTTCTCTCATTTCTAGGACATAAGTGAGAACATTTGTTGCCATTCTTCCTCCACTGCCCATCAAGGGACTCTTGGAGTACATTAAGAGGACCCTTCACTTGCCTGCCATACAAAGTTCAAGTGGTGAAAATCCAGTTGATGCTTGAGGCACCTCTCGATACGCAAAAAGAAGATAAGGCAGCCGCCTGTCCCAGTCTTCCACTGATTGCAACAACTTTCTTCAACATGCTCTTCAATGTTCTGTTATATTGTTCCACCAGACCATCAGTCTGGTGTGGTCATTATGCTCTTTATTCCTAGCAACTTGTAAACTTGCTTAAGTGTGTTTGACAAAAAATTTGTTCCCTGATCAGTTAATAATTCTGAGGGAATTCCTACTCTAGAGAACAGTTGGAGAAGTACATAGACTATCTGCTTAGCTGTCACATCTCTAATAGGAAAAGCTTCAGGGTAATATGTACTGTAGTCACACACTACTAGAATAAACTGATTACCTGCTTGTGTTCTTTCCAGTGGACCTACAGTATCTATCGCTATTCTATTAAATGGGACGTCAATGATGGGAAGTGGCTGTGGTGGCAACTTTGGGACATTTTTGCTCCCCAATAGGTGACACACAGAACATGACTGGCAATAATTTTGCACTGCTGTATAAAGACCCGGCCAGTAAAAGCGGCTAGCAATCCTGTCATAGGTCTTTTTAAATCCCAAATGCCCTGCCCACGGGATATTATGCCCCAGATCTAGAACTTGATCCCTCAGAACTTGAGGCACCACGAGCTTCTCTGTTTCATACTCTGCAGATTTATGACAGAGCAACCCCTCCTGAAGGGTATAACACTCTCCTACCTAGTTAGTGGCAACGTTTCCTTTCTGAACAGATACTGCTTGTTTAAAGGCATCCTTCAGCGACTCATCCTGCTCTTGTAATTGCTGAAAATCAATTGACATATTACCATCTTATTCATCAGGATATGGCAACTCCTGTGACCCAACTTTTACAGTTCCGGCTCCTCCTGCACTTGCTTTTTTCACCTTAGCCAGGTTCCCTGTAGGGATATCAAACCCAAAGTAAGGCAACTCTGACCAGATATTCAACTCAGTTTGTGTTAATGCTTGAGCATTTTGCAGCTTTCTCACAATCCCATCCAGTTAATAATTATTTCCAGCTTTATCTCCATTTCCCAGTGTCTGAGTCTGTCTTTGTAACTTTGTTACCACATTTACTGGTTTACAAGAGTGAACCAACTTTTGCAGGACTGGAATATCCTGACCCAAAATAACTGGATGGGCTAGATTCTCCACCACACCCACTGTTAACAGGTAAGTTTGTCCCATCATCTCAATGTACACTGCTGCAGTGGGATAAACTTTATGATCCCCATGCACACAAGAAATATGAAGGCCTTCTACCTGACACTCACCACTTAAAACTAAGGAATGGACCAGTATCTGCACACTACCAGTGTCTAAAAGAACTTGAGCTGGCTTACCTTTAACGTTGACCTCTAATATTTGCTGTCTACCTCCACACTGAACATTACTTGGTGCTGATCGGGGCACAGTAGGCAGTTTTAGCTTTTCTTAAGGGACATTCAGGCTTAATGTGTCCTTCCTGGCCACAAAAATAACAAACAGGGTTAACTGAGGACTTGGATTTACTGGAAGATACATTTTCTCTCTAGGTCTAACTAAATCACACGCTTTACCTTGACCCCTACCCACACCAGACCCCACAGACTTATCTTGACAAACATCATGCTTATGTTGTGGGTCATAGCCAAAGGTCTTTGGTCCATGTCTCGCAGCAAGAAAAGTTCTCAACCAAATCAGCTGCCTCTTTGGCTGATTGTGGATCGCGTTCTTTTACCCACACTTTCAGTTCAGGACATAGGGAGCAGAAGAACTGCTCCACTATAAGTACCTCTCCAACTTGTTCCTTTGTCCGCTTCTCTGGTTGCATCCATTTCTGATAAAGGTCTTTCAGTCTGTTATAAAACTCTCGAGGTGTCTCACCTGGTTGAATGTCTGGCCCTCTGAACCTCTGTCTGTACACTTTTTCACCAATTTCATACTTTGTCAGGATGGCCTTCTTGACTCTCTTGTAATCACATTTGTCATCTACTGCCATGGCCACATATGCAGCACGTGCTTTTCCAGTCAGATGTGGTACCAGCCTCATTTCCCAGTCTTTATCTGGCCACTGATAGGCTGTTGCCAAGCGTTCAAAAGTAGTCAAATACAGCTCAATGTCATCTCCATCCTCCAACTTGGGGATTGCAGACTGGGCCCAACTCCTTACTACTGGCTTGCTTCTAGCAGGCAACAGAAGCTCTGGTTCTTCTTCATGCTCAGGAGGATCTATCTGGGGTTGAGATTCACTCCCTTGCTCCATCTCTAGATCATCTCTTAGATTATTGACTTGAACCTGTATCTGTTGCCATCTTTTCTCCTGCTTGACAGCTTCCTTATCCCAGGTGGTACTTAGGTCATTCTTGAACTGAAGGCATATCTGCAACATACTAAAGATAGAGTTAATATTCACAGATTCTGATATCTCCCCAGATTGTGTGGCTACTGGCATAACAAAGGTGTATTTCTACATAGTTGGTTAAGAAAAGGAGAAGCTATGCTATGCATCTATAGATGTTATATAACTTGTTGAAACATAATTGCTCTTAGCTTGCTCCAGACCAGGCTAACCAGGTTTAGTTAGTGATGGAGTTGTTTATCACCCCCAGTTAGTTTTTTTTTTTACAGATGTGTAGCAACAGACATCTGATTACCTGAACTCTGCACATCACGTGAATCAGATGGACATTTTTAAAAATAGTTTCTACTTCAGTAATTAATGCTGCAGCTAGGTGTAATTAACAAAATGATTTATTGATAGTGAAGATTAAAATCCACTCCTGCTGATTTAAGCACCACAGTCAGCCACAGTCAGATTAATAACAATAATAACAACAACAACAATAAGTTATTATCATTATTATTATTATTATTATTATTATTATTATTATTATTATTATTATTATTATTATTATTATTATTTAGGTTTTGGTGGTAAAGAAACCATTGAAACAGGGAAAACGTCAGTGGTCCATGGCAGGGTGAAGCATGACACATGAATGACAACACAGGTCTCCACAATTGCTTTTTAGAGCTTTGAATTTTGGTTTACTTTCCATATTTTTCCTTCTACACCACCAATGGTGCTCACCAGTGGCAGGGTGTATAACAGCAACATCACAGCACTTGAACTTTACAGCATCTAAAACCCCACATGCCTCTCTCTTCCTCTACTCCACCAGTCACACAGTCTTTATATAATTAGGTTAAACCATTTTACAAAACTAGGGTTCTCAGATATAACAAATTACACATAAATCACTATTTACAACACAATTCCCCAAATATTACACTGCTCAAAAAATGAAGGGAGCACTAAAGTAACACATTGTAGATCTGAATGAATGAAATATTTTAATTAAATAATTTGTTCTTTCCATAGTTAAATGTGCTGACAATAAAATCACACTAAAATTATCAATGAAAATTAAATGTATCAAACCATGGAGGTCTGGATTTGGAGTTCTACTCAAAGTGGAAAAAACACACTACAGGCTGATCTAACTTTGATGTAATGTCCTTTAAACAAGTCAACATAAGGCTCAGTAGTGTGTGTGGCCTCCACGTGCCTGTATGACCTCCCTACAACGCCTGGGCATGCTCCTGATGAGGAGGTGGATGTGCTCCTGAGGGATCTCTTCCCAGACCTGGACTAAAGCATCCACCAACTCCTGGACAGTCTGTGGTGCAACTTGGCGTTGGTGGATGCAGCAAAACATGATGTCCCAGATGTGCTCAATCGGATTCAGGCCTGGGGAACGGGCGGGCCAGTCCATGCCTTCGTGTTAAAGGAAATGCTGACACTCCAGCCACATGAGGTCTGGCATTGTCTTGCATTAGGAGGAACCCAGGGCCAACCGCACCAGCATATGGTCCCACAAGGGGTCTGAGGATCTGATCTCGGTACTTAATGGCAGTCAGGCTACCTCTGGCGAGCACATGGAGGGCTGTGTGGCCCGCCAAAGAAATGTCACCCCACACCATTACTGCCCCACTGCCAAACCGGTCATGCTGGAGGATGTTGCAGGCAGCAGAATGTTCTCCACGGCGTCTCCAGACTCTGTCACGTCTGTCACATGTGCTCAGTGTGAACCTGCTTTCATCTGTGAAGAGAACAGGGCGCCAGTGGCAAATTTGCCAATCTTGGTGTTCTCTGGCAAATGCTAAACGTCCTGCACGGTGTTTGGCATTTGTTGGGCCACCTGTGGACATTGTGCCCTCATACCACCCTCATGGAGTCTGTTTCTGACTGTTGGAGCAGACACACGCACATTTGTGGCCTGCTGGAGCTCATTTTGCAGGGCTCTGGCAGTGCTCCTTCTGGTCTTCCTTCCACAAAGAAGGAGGTAGTGGTCCTGCTGCTGGGTTGTTGCCCTCCCACGGCCTCCTCCACATCTCCTGATGTACTGGCCTGTCTCCTGGTAGCGCCTCCATGCTCTGGACACTACACTGACAGACACAGCAAACCTTGTCGCAGCTCGCATTGATGTGCCATCTTGGATGAGCTGCACTACCTGAGCCACATGTGTGGGTTGTAGACTCCACCTCATGCTACCACTAGAGTGAAAGCACCGCCAGCATTCAAAAGTGACCAAACCATCAACCAGAAAGCATCGGAACTGAGAAGTGGTCTGTGGTCACCACCTGCAGAACCACTCCTTTATTGGGTGTGTTTTGCCAATTGCATATAATTTCCCCTACCCCTCACAATTATTATTATTAGTTATTAGTTTGTGTGGCCATGGGTAATATGAGGTGGCATGAAGAAATGTAGGATATATGGTGAATTTAATGAGATTAAATTCTCTCTCATAGGGATGCGTTAAGGTGGAAAAGTTGAAAGACGGGCAGACCATCAGCGCCACAGAGCTAGAAGACATCAGAGATCACATTTCAGTATGATGTCCCTCCAGTAAAAGGTGATGGACCCAGGTCAGATGATTAACATAGATTTATTACAATATGGTAATAATATTGCATCTCAAAGGGTAACAGAGGCAAATCTGCAGTCTCACAGAAACAGGGAGCATTTATAACATTGCCTTATAACACACACACACAACACACATGTACAGCAGAAACACACGATCTTTGGCAACCAGTCCGTGCAGTGATCACACACCCCTTGCATGAACATTATTCCCGTTACACAATTCCTCTTCTATTTCCAAATAGAGTCAGATCTCACTGCTCTCTCTCTGTACTTCCCATCTTACCTAGATAAGCATTTTCTACTACAGATACACACCGACAAGTCTTCAAATTATGTGTCTCAATGAAATAAATCCAAATTATAGAGGTTTTGTGAAATGATGCCCATGAGTTACATTGAAATAACCTCCAGTATTTCTTCATATTTATCTAAGTGTAATAACTTTTACACTGCGATACCCTTTGTGTTGCATTATGGAAGCAGGCAAACATCAGCCAGTCCAAGTTCTGTAAACATGAGGTTATTGCAATATTAATTAATAAGGCTCTTTGAAAAGATTTTCCAACGGCAAAATAATCACAAAATGGATTTACTGAGGGAGCTCAATTTCCAGGTCCTGTCAGAAAATCGTAGTTTGTGTCAGCAAAAACTTAAACCAATTAGGACCATGGCATGTCACCAATGGAGGCAAATCCACAAGCTATAGTTGGTGAGCTCTAGCTGCACAATCTGACTGCAGTCGAGTGCCTCCTGCCATCTTTTATGGTCATGTGGTATGATGACATTTTCCAGTGCAGTGCAAGCGCAGTCTGACGTTGGACAGTTTCTAATCAGCATGCGATACTTCAGGACCGCAGTCCTTTGCTTCCAGACAAACTGGGCTGCGTATAACCAAAGTTGAATGAGCGCAATGTCTGCTTTCTGTTCCTATTCTTCTCTGTTTTTTTTCTTTTACTGGTTGCATATCAGCTATACAGCTCAATACATCCCCTGTGATTTCTGATGGATATTTTTCTTTCTGCATCAAGTGGCATATGGGGAAGCCACTTGAAAATGGGCTAAATGACACATGTTACACATGCAGGAGACAGACAAAACTGTTCATCTGTCTGCATATCAGTCCACTGTGTGGAGCATTACTGAGCCTTTAGATCTTCCTTCTCAGCCTGGTTTAGAATTATTGAAACCAATAAAACCAAGATGCTCTGACGAGGTTTGGTCAAACCCCGCTAACTTCTCTTATCCTGAATACCTTGATTCTGCTTTTATGAAACAGGCCCCACATACAGGATATATTGTTGTTGCGTGTGTGTGTGTGTGTATGTGTGTGTGTGTGTGTGTGTGTGTGTGTGTGTGTGTGTGTGTGTGAAGGGGGGGGGGGGGGGGGGGGGGGGGGGGGGTAAATAGATTCTATACGGCAGCTTGTAGTATTCAAAGGAAGGAAGATGAGATGCAAAGCAGATCTCAGAGGAAGCATGAAGGACAGGAGAAGGGGAGGCATGATGGTGACTTGCAGGTTACTTTACATATCCAGGAAGGTTTGGTGCAGCGCTGTGATTGATCAGTGAAGTCTTATCACTGAGTGCTCCAACAGAGAAGCATCATTACCTGAAGCAGAGCATCAAAACTGTCTTCCATGCTGCTGCAGCCTTAGGTGAGTTCTGCTGTATCACATCTGGATTGTTTACATCAGTAAGTGTCTCTGGTGGACTTTTAGGATGATGTTTAATTTGTTTTGCTTATTAATAACATAAATCTATAAATGATTTACTGACTGAAGCTGCACTGCACTAGCAGGAGGTGAAATGATCATTTGCCTGCTGAAATCAGCTGGTTTCAAATAATTTCTCCTCATGATGTGTAAACTTTTCACAACTTTATAGCACAATCAAAACCAATAGAAACCTTTTCTACTCCAAGTAAAACTCTGGTATTTAATGTAAAAGTCATAAATTTACTGCTGAAAGTTTCATTTAACAATCTTAGTTGCTGTTATGAAAAACTGATCAATCTATATGTGTGTGCGTGTGTGTGTGTGTGTGTGTGTGTGTGTGTGTGTGTGTGTGTGTGTGTGTGTGAATGTGTTTGTTGGTCTGCATTTCAGTGCGAACCATCAGGTCTTAATAACTGGTCCAGTTGGGGTCAGATAGTTTAGTGTTGATGTTTGTCAGTGCCGAGCAGCTTGCAGACTGGACGCAGCTGACAGCAGGATTATTGATCACAGAGACTCAGTCCTGACAGGAGGAATATTTCTCTTAGTTACTGTAACTGTTACATCACTGATCCTCTTTTTAGGACTGAATACAGTTTTTCATTCTGCTTTGCTGTCTGTGCTGCTGCTTCTTTATATGCACTAGCAGTTTTATCATACATGCCTTCATGAAGCTTCGACTTTCAAACATTTTTTATTTTGAAAACAGCAGCTGTTAAACTCTTATTTCAGCATTATTTAGTTCCATCTAAAAATGAATGTTTCATCCCAAAACCAATGTTAAAATTTTTTCTAATGTACCTGCAGGTTTCTGGACGTTCTTCAGTAAAATATGATGAGGATCATCTGCATCTGTGCCTTCCTGCTGCTTGTCCTTCCTCTTGTCTGTGGACAGATATCAGGTCTCAGAGATGTTAACGTTACATATCATGAAGAAAAGAAGACCTGGAGAGAAGCTCAGTCTTTGTGCAGGGACAAACACTCTGACCTGGTCACTATCAGAAGTGAAGAAGATAATCAGCTGATAGGTGGTGTTAGGTACTGGATTGGACTGTACCGAGAAAATGAAATGCTTCCATGGAAATGGTCCAGAGGAGACGAGAAGGCAACTTTCTTTAACTGGGATAATCACGGTGAGCAGAACTGATTTAATTATGTGAAAGGTTTCAGGACTTAATAAAATAACCTAAAAATTATCCAGCAGATTCCACCTGTTTATGTTAGTCACAACATGATTTCTTACACTCTGGAGTTGCTCACGGTGAGAGGCGTCGAGCTGGTGTGGACATTCTCATTGGCCCCCGGTTTAGTGCCTGTACGTTGCGGTTTACCCCTATGATGAGAGGGTAGCCTCCCTCCACTTTAGGGTGGAGGGACGAGTCCTGACTGTGGTCTGTGTCTATGCGGCGAACAGCAGTCCAGAGTACCCACCTTTTCTGGAGTCCTTGGAGGAAGTGTTGGAGGGTACTTTCTCTGGGGACTCCATTGTTCTGCTGGGGGACTTCAATGCTCATGTGGGCAATGACAGTGAGACTTGGAGGGTAGTGATTTGGAGACTTTGTAATCGTATTGTCGAAGCTGCAGCCACATGCCTTGGACACTCGAGTGAAGAGGAGGGTGGAGCTGTCAACTGATCACCACCTGGTGGTGAGTTGGCTCAGATGGTGGGGGAAGAAGCCAGTCAGGCCTTGCAGGCCCAAACATGTTGTGAGGGTCTGCTGGGAAAGTCTGGCAGAGTCCCCTGTCAGAGCAAGTTTCAACTCATACCTTAAATAGAGCTTCAACCATGTCCCAAGTGAGGCGGGGGACATTGAGTCCGAATGGGCTGTGTTCTGTGCCTCTATTGTTGAGGCAGCCAGTCGGAGCTGTGGCCGCAAGGTAGTTAGTGTCTGTCCTGGCGGTAATTCCAGAACTCATTGGTGGACATCTACAGTTAGGGATGCCGTCAAGCTGAGAAAGGAGTCCTATCGGGCCTTCTTGGCCTGTGGGACTCTGGAGGCAGCTGATAGGTATCGACAGACTAAGCGGGATGCGGCTTCTGTTTTCGGCAAGGCAAAAACTCGGGGGTGGGATGAGTTTGGCGAGACCATGGAGAACGACTTCAATGCTCCAAGGCAATTCTGGTCCACCATCCGGCGGATCAGGAGGGGAAAGCAGTACTCTCACACTGTGTATAGTGGAGATGGGGAGTTGATGACCTCAACTTGGGACGTTGTGGGTCGGTGGAGGAAATATTTCAAAGACCTCCTTAATCTGAGCAACACAACTTCCGATAAGGAAGCAAAGCTGGGGTACTCAGTGGTGGACTCTCCTATCTCTTGGGCTAAGGTTGCTGAGGTGATTAAAAAGCTTCTTAGTGGCAGGGCCCCGGGGGTGGATGAGATCCACCTGGAGTTCCTTAAGGCTCTGGATGCTGTGGGCCTGTCCAGGCTGACAAGTCTCTGCAGCATCACGTGGACATCAGGGATTGTGCCTCTGGACTGGTACATGGGTGTGGTGGACCTCCTTTTCAAGAAGGGGGACTGGACAGTGTGTTCCAACTACACTCCTCAACCTCCCTGGAAAGGTCTGCACCTTTGCAGCTGATCATGACAATGATCATATGAACAATAGCAGCCAGAAGTGGTTCAACCAGGTGCACCATGTTGCTTTTCTGAAGCAACCCAGAAGCACCATCGCTTCTCTAAAATATGCGTCTGTTCTATATTGCCTCTCTGAAATCATGTTGATGTAGAGTAGAGTGTATCACTCGGTCAGGAAACCAGTTGATGAAAAGCAAAGTGGATCTGTTGGCTTTTACCATTCAAGGCTACACGTTCAGACGTCGGATTGCATTTTACTCTGAAACATCGTTTCCTCATTATGGGCAGCACCGGAACCAAGTAATTAGGAGAGAGAGAGTTTAACTTGATGAAAAACACAGTGAAAAATGTGGCATTTATCGTTGAGGTCGAAATTGGCACAATTTTGTTTAATTTTACATCACACATCCCTATTTTGTATGAAGAAATAAAGAGCAGGGACATAAGACACAGTCAAACACTGCCTGTTTATTTCTTTGCTGGTTTATTGCTTACTTTAAAGACTTTTTAATGAGCATTTATAAGTACACTAATTATGGCACAATGGCGTAGTCCTCGTGTTAACAGTAACACAGACGTTCTGCTCTGAAAGGCTCCTGATAGATTAGGAACCCTGGGGTAATTGTAGCAGTTGTTGATTAGCAGGTTTCCTCCACTCACAGGTTAGGATCTGTTGGCATTAGCTTTGTTTTGGGGTTTTTCAATGTCTTTTAATGTTGCGGTTTGACATTTGACCATTTATTACTCTTCAATGTCTCTTGTGTTGAAGATCTTTTTTTCCCCTAAATCTGTAATATTTAGTGGAAACACATTAAACCATTGATCAGAAGGTTACGGAATTCAAAACTGGCTGAGAAAAAAAAAAGACCAATTTAGAGGATTCAAGCTGGAATTGACTAGTCTTTGTTAGGGAAAAGAAGATTAAGCTGGAGAGGAGGTCTTGCTGATAACCTTAGCTGCTAAGCTAACACACTGAATGCGAGTGTCCCAGGTTCAGCCTGAAGATCTCGCCTGTTCTACGTCAACCCTCCTCTTTATACTGACAAATCATGTGACTGTGTGTATGCATATTTATGCAAATTCATATGAGTGTGCATTTCAGTTGAGAGCGTCGTTTCTAGCTGTGGTTTCCTCCTCTTTGTCCTGGCCATAGACTGTCTATAAAAAGATGGACGGAGCCTCCGTGACGTCACCCGTAGGTTTCTGAAGAACTGAATTGAAGCTCGGTGGGAGGTTCCTACCATCGCTATTCAGGGTCATGTGTGTTGTCTTTCCCAGAAAATACAAATATGGGCAAAGAGGTAAATCTGAGAGGGAGGGCTGTGAGCATGGGGATGAATGATTGACATCAAGCAAACGCCAAGCTGCCTGGAGCAGAGAGCTAACAGAGCTAACCAGGAGCTAAGAGGAGCTAACCAGCTTACGGAGGTAAGCGGGCTGAAGCTAAATAACATTGTTGACTGGCTAAAAACCGCGGTTGTTCTACGTTCTTCTTCCTTATAGCGGGAGATTGGGTACCTGTCAATCAAAAGGACATGACCTAAATGTGCCGAATTTTGGGATTAAATTACAGAGTCACATCAGGTCATAAGAAAGAATCTATTGATTATATGTTGAATAAAATGAATGAAAGATTATGTAGGAGTATACTGTAGAATACTTCAGTGTTAAATGCAATGAACTCTTCAAAAAGTTAGCTTGAGGCAGTTGTTTTTAATGTATTCTAACTTTATAGTTACACAGGTCAGCAGTAAGTTACCACTTTGTCATCTTTGAATGGCCCCGGTGGCAAAAATCTTCTCACTCGAGTCAAAGGCTCCAACGCATCAATCAGTTTCACCACAAGGGGGTGCTATTGGTTATAAAATAAACGCAATTGACTTGAGACCAATGACTGGTTTATGTGTTGCAGCTTGAATCACCAGGTTACAAGAAGATGGTAAGGAACAAACAAAGTAGCCAGACAGCAGCAGAAAGTTAGTTTTTAATTCAAACTGTCTTTTCCTCTTCATTGTTTAAAGGAAAAACCCATGAGTTCCAGGCTGCTGCTTGAAAGTACTGAAATCCTCAGCTGTGACAATCAGTTTGTAGACCTCTTCAATTTTGAGAAATCCTGTGATGTAAACGTCTTTCTGTGCCTTTTAGACTTTCCATGTAACCAGCTGCCGTGAAATCTTAAATAAGGATGATTTAAAACCGAATGGGGTCAAGTCTCCATGAAAACACCGCCAATGTCAAAGGAAAGTTTTCACACAAAATTAAAGCTGGGGTAATGTTTGGGAGCTAGCAATATCTGAAAGTAGCACCCTATCTAAAAGGAGAAACAGATTTCATTTCGGTGGTGATCCAGATCACTGTTTGGATCCATGCTTCTCACGCTCTCACCCACAGCCAGACTGCACATTTGCTCATTTGGTTCAAACTGGGTCCCTTCCTATCTCTGAGGGGGGCAGGGCTAATTTGAACTCCAAGGATTGAGAAGCACACGTGTTCAGGATGAAACTAGCAGCATATCAAATAAATTTGGTGCAGTTATGTAGTATTATGTGGGAGTTATATCAATTTGTTTCTCATGACAAGATATCAAACTTTAAGGCCCTGCCCGTCTTACACACCTTGGATTCTGAAAATGTTACAACGTTTAATCGCATATGCTAAAATGTATGTCTAACAATATGGCCAAAATGACCCCAAAAATGGCACCTTTCTCAAAATGGCCAACTTCCTGTTTATACTAGCCAATAAGTCCAAGAGGTTTTTTTGTAGGTTGACATGGAGCACTTCTGTACTAAATTTAATGCAGTCAATTGAGTAGGCGGGGCTAATTGATTAGAATATTCTGGGGGGCGTTATCCATTAATAATGGGACTTTTTCAACATGTTGAATGCTTTTTCTCAATTTGTTCTGTTGCAGCGATGAAAATTCCAAAGATTCCCCACTTTTTCCTGTTGTGAATGTTACTATCCAGAATGTTTCCAGGATCCAGGTCTATCTTTGATATCTTGTATAGCTTATTGGGAATGTCCCCTGGATTTTCTAACCATTTATATGCATATATATCTCACAACTATAAAGAATCGTTCAAAAGATTTCTGGATCCAGATGAGGATCCGGATCACTCCCAACTTTTAATGTAATCAAACAAGACCCATCTCTAGTTACTAACAAACATAAATGCCGGCAAAGTCATAACTTCCAAGTGCTTGGCAGAGGTAATTAAAACATACTGTATCATCTTATTCTTCTGCTTGAAAAGACTGCTTTAACACAGCAGACTGGAACATTTTCAAGTATGCTGCCACTAACAAAACAATGATGTAAACATTGAACATTGAAGAGGTTGTCACTGCATACAACACAAAGTGCACTGATGACGTCACTCAGAGCAATACCATCATCATTTGCGGTAACTAGAAACCATGGCTGACAGGAAAGGTCTGTCCAAATCCTCAATGATTACAAATCCCTTCCACAAACCTGTGAGAGTAACATCTCACTGCTAAACAGCCTCAGCATGAAAGGCATCAACTCCTCCGGACAAGCAGTCTCTAGCAGTGTTCCCATTTAATTTTTTTTTGCAAAATAAAAGCAACATTTGTAAGTTTTGACAAACAACAATTGCGATCTGCAGTTGTTTCCATTGAACAGTGTTTAGCACATCAGCCTTTAGTTTAGTAAAATCTTGTGAGAGGAAAAAAATTTCATGAAAATTGCAGCTTATGCAAGGTAGCCATGTAGTATTATTTAGGGGTTTTCTATTTGCTGCAGAGAATATGCCACAACTTTTCAATGTCAGGATCCGGTTTCTGGGTGCCTTGTCTGCCCCACCCTCGTGTGTCATCTTCTCATCCCAGCTTCATAATTGCCCTCATGTGTTTCACCTGTGTTTCTCTCTCCCTTGTAGGTATTTAGATGCCTGGCTGATCCAGCCCTTTTGTCAGATTTTTCCCTCCAGAGTCCTTATTTTTTCGGAACTGTTTCTTTTTGTCATTAAAGAACTATTGGAGCTTAGCGTGTATGTCCACCTCCAGACCTGACATTCGAAGCTTTACTCCCTGATTTTATTTTTTTAAAACTAGAATTCGCTGTTGTTTGTACCACACCACGGCATTTTTACTGGAAATGAACAGGTCACATGACCCTCCTTCGTCACATCCGGGGACACATAAATGCGAGAAGTGTTTCCATCGGAAAAACCACCTCATGAGAGTGTGAAAATTTTTTAGCAATATTTCAATTTTTTTTCAAATATATGTTTCCATTAGCGTTTTTTTTATTGCTATATTTAGTTTTTGCGCACTTCTGGAGACACACCTTGTGTGTCTCTCTCCAGCCAGCGTGAAGAAGACCCTCTCAAGGATCAATCCACGAAAGACAACTGGACCGGACAACATACCTGGTTGTCATAAAGGACTGTGCTAATGAGCTCAAAGATGTCCTAACAGGCATCTTCAGCATCTCCCAGTGCCAAGCAGATGTTCCCAAGTATTTCAAGGCCACCACAATAAAACTGGTTCCCAAGAAGTACCACCCATCCAGCTACAATGACTACCGGCCTGTGGCGCAAACATCCACAATAATAAAGTGCTTCAAGTGACTGGTTCTACAGGGCATCAATTCCATCCTCCCCTCTCCCATGACCCGTTTCAGTTTGCATACAGACCCAACTGGTCCACTCATGGCATGGACCATGCCATCTCAGTTGCTTTACACCCAGCCCTCACACACCTGGGCACCAAAGACTCACATGCGCAAAAGCAGTTTCTAGATTTTAGTTCAGCATTTAACACTATTATCCACCAGCAGCTAATACAAAAAATCAGACACTTAGGACTTGACCTTTCTGTGTAATTAGGACTAGACTTCTTATTGAAGAGGTCACAAAATGTACGCGCTGGCAGCAATACCTCCAGGACAAAATGCTGAGCACAGGGGCACCACAAGAGTGTGTGCTCAGCCCACTGCTCTTCACACTGCTGACTCACAACCATGTGCACAGCTACAACACTAACCACATCATCAGGTTTGCTGATGACACAACCATGGTAGGCCTCATCACCAACAACAATGAGAAAAAAGGAGTGAGGTGAGCCTATTGGTCCAGTGGTGCAAAAATGACAATCTCTCTCAATGTAGACAAGACCAAAGAGATTCTTGTTTACTTTAGGAGAAGGCCTCCACAACACCCACTAACCAACAGTGCTGCAGTGGAGAGGGCTAGCAGTGCCGAGTTTCTGAGGGTGCATATCTCTGAGGACCTCTCCTGGATAACAGCCACAGCACAGCTGGCCAAGAAAACTCAGAAATGCCTCTACTTACTCCACAATCTGAGAAGAACACATCTCCCATCTCCCATCATGTGATCCTAGAAGACTTTAATCAAAGCATCAACATCTGTTCTCTACTCTCTTTTATTACAGAACCTGATCGTCTTCAAAAAGAACTCTGTGGAGCTTTGTTGGAGGATGGGAAATGGTTCAATGTTGATTGTAAGACAAAACAGTCTTTCATCTGTTCTGATGAGAAGCTGGTTCTGGTGAAGGAGAACAAGACGTGGGAGGAGGCGTTAGACCACTGCAGGTCTCTGGGGGGACAGGACTCAGAGAATCCAGTCTCTGTGTCCTGGAAGCACAGCTACGACCTGGCCACCCTGATCACTGAAGATGACCATGACTACGCACGAGAGAGAGCACAACAGGCCACCACTGATGAGGTGGGCCACTTTTCTCCACTGTGTTGGTGTTGCTGAGCAGCTCATCCTCTGTGTTTCTATGGATCTCTCTGCTCCATGTTGCTAGGTGTGGACGGGCCTGCGTTTCCTGGGCGACGGCTGGTTCTGGGTGGGTGGAGAAGCGGTGCGGTACCCGGATATTCCCAGCTGCCCGGCTTTGGGCTGTGGCGTCCTGGAGAAGAACAGCAGCACATCCTTTGGGATGAGAGCCTGCAGTCAGAGAAGGAACTTCTTCTGTTCCAAGAGGCCTGAAGACGATTGAAAGCCACTGGGCTCATATATCAGCTGTTTTTCCCTGCTGTTAATAACAACAGCAGGAGTTTAGAAACACTGCTGGAATCTCTGCAGCTCATTCACAAGGAAACACTCTTCATTCTTGCTGCTTGACTGCTGCCATTGTCTTTTCTGCAAAAGAAGAAGAGAGAAATGTTCCTCTGCTGCCACCTTCAGGAGTCTGACAGTAACTGCAGCCATGTTTGTTTCTCTCAGTAAAGCAGCAACAATGAACAGCCTTTACTTATGAAATGCCTCACATAACTACTCTGCTTTACATCACTGCAAACACACTCACATGTACACACACACACACACGTGATCATAACAAGTGTGTTTTCAGTGTGTGAACATCTGCTGGTGCTATTAAAACATGAATGGCAGGTAAAAGCAGCAGAAATATGACGCCAGTGGCTTTTAATACATTTACTGGTGTAGAAATTTCAAGTGTGTGTGTTTAACTTTTCACTTCAACACAGAACTTGTCTACTACTACAGTTAAATATTTGCTTCTTTTTTTTTTTTTACATAGAAAACATTTATAAATAATATATTTAGCAGATAATTTATTAAGCAATAGAAATGCTCTTGCTCAATAATATTTTTTTTACTGGTCTTAATTCACAGTGATGTTTATCAGGTTCAGACATGTGGTCACAATAAACAAAGATGTTTTTAAAAACTAAAAAAACAAATGGAACTAGACAGAAAATAATCAGAAGATGAATCAAAATGAGTAATATGTAAAATAATGTGACATTTATAAAAAAAAATTTTTTTTTAAACATTTATGTTTTAACTTATTTGAGTCATCCAAATAAACTAATGATATTATGTCAGATTTGTGTACTTTTAAAACATGCTAGTACCTTTTATCTGTACTTTTCCTGGAATGATGTGACTATTTCAGTCTTTTCTATTCGTAGATATAATATACAAATGAAAGCTATCAGAGCTTTATTTCAAGTGGTGTGACTGGTAGCATGTAGTTTAAATCAGTAATAATGCAGCTGTTTTTCAGTGTCCAGAGTTAAAATGGAGCGGACATGTTGACATGTCTGTTGTACGTCTTGCTGAACATCAGTTCATGTCATTATTTCTACACAGTAAATGGAAACATTGGAAGTGACATGTTAAGATGACATGATGAAGCTTCTAGAATAAAAAGTTGACTTTTATTCTGTGTTTCGTCCAAGTTTTTCCAGATGAGCTACAATCATCCTCTCTGAAACATTCACATCTTCTCTGATACGACATAATTATCAATGTCAGGTTCATTTATGAAGCACATTTACTACAACCTGATATTACTCCAAGTGCTGTTTAATGAAGGAACCAAACAATAAAAAACTTACAATGAAAGAATAATTACAATTAAACATCACAAATAAAAACAAAGTTAAATTAATGTCAAACTCAATTGTTTTTAACAGCAACTTGAGTCCTAAGCAGGACTTAAAGCAGAAAGTGTTTGTGCAGCTCTGACATGAAGAAGGAGACTGTTCCATCATTCACAAGCAGCCAGTCCTGAACTCTGAAGTGGATCTGAACCTGACGGGAAGCAGTGAAGAGCAGCAAGCACAGGGGGGATGTGGTCATGTCATCACTGAATCTGAGCTGATCACAAAAGCTGCTTTCTGAAAAACTCTCCTGTACCTGTACAACACCTGTCTTATAACTGTTTGCCACTAGAAGGCAGCAACGTCACCACCCTGATGATAGACGGTAGTTCAGGGGTCTTCAACCGTTTTTCAGGCCAATGGCCCCCAAACAACAGATGGAGCAAAGACCTTTATAAAGCTGAATAACCTGAGTATTGTTGCCTTGTACACAACTGTTACATTTGTTTTGGGTTAGGGTTAGTTAGTTTGGTGGTCTGGACATGGTGACTGGAAAGAGCAGCAGAGAGTAGAAAAGAGACACATTCTATTCTATTCTATTCTATTCTATTCTATTCTATTCTATTCTACAGTCATTTAGCAGACGCTTTTATCCAAAGTGACTTACATATGAGTAAGAACAAACAAGGATGAAATCAAACAGTAGAGGACATCGTAGGATCACATCTGCAAAGGACTCCTCTTCTCTATAGGGCAGGGGTGCTCAATACGTCAATCGCGATCTACCAGTCGATCGCCAAGGTACTATTGGTAGATCGCATTACAATAGGATTTGATCCAGTCTTATCAAAACAATCCGTTTTACCTGCAACAGAAAAAACGCAGAGGTAGCAACTGTCCACTTCACGCTTTTCCGTGTTAACGACGCCGACCTCAAATGTCCGACCAATCAATACAATAGAAAAACAAAAGACACAATACTTCTTGGAGTCCCGCAAGAAAAGTTCTGCCAGCCCGACGTGTCAAAAAATGTCTTCAAACATGTCCATATGTAACAAACTTTAGGTCACTGTCGGACATTGTGCATGCTCAAACAATGGCTCTAAGTGCAGCAAAGCTAACAAGCTAGTCAGTTACTTACCTCTAATCGCATTGTGTTTTTTTAAAACTTACTGTAGGACAGGGAATAAAAAGGAGTGGGGGAGCTGGACCAAGTAAGAAGAAAAAAACATATCACTTTCATACGGAAAGGGAGAAGGACTTTTTGTTCACAATGACATTTTCAAAGTGCGTTTGTCTCATCTGCCAGTCTACCATTGCAATACCAATGAAGGGAAATGTGGAGCTGCATTTTCACTGAAAATATGACACCAAAAAGCACGCCGAGAAAGACAAAGGTGAAGGAGCTAAAATCCCAGTTGTTGGGACAGCAGTCATTTTTCACACAAGCTCCTTCAAAAGCGAAAGCCGCCACCGAAGCATCATTCCTAGTAAGCCACATCATCGTTAATAACAAGAAGTCCTTCCATGACAGAGAGATGGTAAAAGATACCTTTGTTGAAGCAGCTGACTCATTGTTCCGGGACTTTAAAAATAAAGCAGAAATACTTAGGCATAAATATTCCCCCCAATATCCCCCCTGATAAAATGTAATTACACTAACCTTCTTAAGACAATAGAAGATGATCTCACTCGCTGGAAGTCACTCCCCATTTCACTTATGGGGAGAGTTGCTACGATAAAAATGATGGTTCTACCCAAAATCAACTACCTGTTCTCCATGATTCCTATGAAACCTCCCTCCACCTGGTTCAAATCACTAGAATCATACACTTCCCAATTTCTCTGGAAGAATAAACCACCCCGGATTAGTTTAAAAACATTACAAAAACCTAAAGATCGGGGAGGCTTAGACTTGCCTAACTTTCAACATTATTTCTTAGCAAATACGCTGCAATATATCTTAAAATGGCTTAAACCGAGTCCATTAGATGAACCATGGATAGACTTAGAACAAACATTCTGTGACAATGTGGAAATCTCTAATCCTCCATTCTTCAGCTTCAGTGTAAAAAAGTTAAAGTGCTTCAAAAGCGTCAACATTAGCTCCTCTCTGACAGCTTGGTGGGAATTTCTTAAAAAAAACAATTCATCAATAATCCCATGTAAACTCAAGCCTATCTGGAACAAGAAAAATTTTTAAAAAATAAAATAAAGCAGAAATATTGTCTTCGATCAAAGCTGTCCAGCTGTCAAGAAGTACAGTTACACAACGCTGTAAAAGCCATGGCTGAGGATTTAACCCTGCAAATGTGGAAGGACATCGGAGATTGCGAGTGTTTCTCACTGCAGTTAGATGAATCTACGGACGTGAGTGACACAGCCCATACGTGCTTTTTCCATTTGTATGGTGTTTGCTGATATGAAAACAAAAGAAGAACTGTTAACAGTACTGCTCATGAAAAAAGACATGAGGAGAGGACATATTTCAGTTGTTCAAAGACTTTATTGAGAAAACCCAGCTCCGGTGTACAAATTGGTGTCTATCACCACGGATGGAGCACTTGCAATGGTTGGCCATATGAATGGATTTATTGCCAAGTGTAGGCGAGTTGATGCTTTCCTGGACTTTCTGAATTACCATTGCATTATCCACCAACAAGCGTTATGCGCTAAAATGCTCAACATGAAAGAGATCATGGATGACACCACAAAGATTGCCTGTTCCATTCGAGCCTGATACATTCAAAGATGGTAATTCCGTGCACATCTGGAGCAGGCTGACTGCGACCACTGACTTGTTGCTACACACTGATGTGAGGTGGCTTAGCTGGGGGAAATTCCTGCAATGATTTTGAGAGCTTTGTCCGGAGATTAAGGAGTTTTTCCCGTGTAACTGGACATGCAGAATACAAGCAACTAAATGACGGTGAGTGGCTGTTAGACTTAGCATATTTAACTGATCTGACAAACATGTTGAACGATCTCAATCTAGAGCTGCAAGGAAAAGACAAAACAGTAGTCAATATGATCAGCTCAGTTAATGCTTCCAAACGAAAGCTGCAGCATCTGTCCTCAAAACTTTGAGGACAGATGCTGCAGCAAGACCCACCCAGTCCAGAACCTGGCGTCATGGACTGGGTGGGTCTTCCGGTGGTGGCTTCTGTGGTCATGATTAGTGTCTCAGTGTGGATGGATCCCCAAGTTTTTGCCTTCTCATAGTGCACTAAGCCTGGGGGCAGTAGACCCTCCCAGGAAAGTGAGTATGTCCAGTCTCTGCTGTGAAAAAGAGGCCACAGTTCTTGCAGGTGTTTGCCTACACAGTCCTGTATGGTGTCTTTGTTGAAGGTTGCTGGTATGTGGCCTGGATTGCTGCAGGCTGAGCTAATAATAAAGGACCACCTTGACTCTGCTCCTTTGCCTTTCCTTTTGGGGGCAGGTTGATGCAGACCACACAGTCTGATAAAAATGGTCTCCACCAACCTGCAGCAGTCAGGCCATTCTGCAGGTGCACTACTTGCACGTAGCACACAGTGGATTGTGCTCTTCACACCTGGTGTATTTGAGGGCTTCTTTGGTGTTTGGAAGCATCCACTCAGACGTCTGTCTCGGTGTCTTCATCTTCATCTTCATGTTGCTTATCTGGGGTCGGGTCGCGGGGGCAGCGGGGGGGGATCCCGAGGCATTCCCAGGCCAGCCGAGAGATATAATCTCTCCAGCATGTCCTGGGTCTTCCCCGGGGTCTCCTCCCAGAGGGACGTGCCTGGAACACCTCACCAGGGAGGTCCAGGAGGCATCCTAACCAGATGCCCGAGCCACCTCAACTGGTTCCTCTCGATGCGAAGGAGAAGCGGCTCTACTCTGAGGCCCTCCCAGATGACCAAGCTCCTCACCCTATCTCTAAGGGAGAGCCCGGCCACCCTGCGGAGGAAACTCATTTCAGCAGCCTGTATACGAGATCTCGTTCTTTCGGTCACGACCCACAGCTCATGACCATAGGTGAGGGTAGGAACGTAGATTGACTGGTAAATCGAGAGCTTCGCCTTCTGGCTCAGCTCCTTCTTCACCACGACAGACCGGCGCAGAGTCCACATTACTGCAGACGCCACACTGATCCGTCTGTCGATCTCGCGCTCCATCCTTCCCTCACTCGTGAACAAGACCCCGAGATATTTAAACTCCTCCACTTGAGGCAGGACCTGACTCCCGACCCGGAGAGGGCAATCCACCCTATTCCGGCTGAGGACCATGGTCTCAGATTTGGAGGTGCTGATTCCCATCCCAGCTGCTTCACACCCGGCTGCAAATCGCTCAAGTGAGAGCTGGAGATCACGACCAGATGAACCCAACAGGACCACATCATCTGCAAAAAGCAGAGACCCAATCCTGAGGCCACCAAGCCGGATCCCCTCAAGGCCTCGGCTGCGCCTAGAAATTCTCTCCATATAAATTATGAACAGAATCGGTGATAAAGGGCAGCCTTGGCGGACTCCAACTCTCACCGGAAACGAATCCAACTTACTACCGGCAATGCGGACCAAGCTCTGACACCTGTCGTACAGGGACCGGACAGCTCGTACAAGGGGGTCTGGTACCCCATACTCCCGGAGTACCCCCCACAGGAGCCTCCGGGGGACACGGTCGAACGCCTTCTCCAGGTCCACAAAGCACATGTAGACTGGTTGGGCAAACTCCCATGCCCCCCTCCAGGACCCCAGAGAGGGTATAGAGCTGTTCCGCGACCAGGACGAAAACCACACTGCTCCTCCTCAATCCGGGATTCGACTATCCGACAGACCCTCCTCTCCAGGACCTCTGAGGCTGGGGACACCTTCATCAGAGGTGTCCCCAGCCTCAGAGATGCCAGAAGCCAGCAAGGAGGAGGTGTCGGGAGTCAGCAAGGAGGAGATGCTGGGAGCAGGCTGAAACTCAATATCCAGCACTGTGGGGTCAACTGTGAGGTCGGAAAACCCCTCATCTTCTTCATCTGCCACCACATCGCGCTCCTCCACCAAGCGGGCAGTCTCCTCTGAGCAACATGAAATATCAGAATAATTTTTGACATAAACATCACAAAAAAAAAAAAATCAAATGAACAAACACGCATATAATAAGATACACATTTTAGTGTCACACACCTGGTATGAAGCGGTTTAGGTGCAGATGAAAAGACTCCAAGGAAGTAGAGCCTCTGGCACACCTAAACACCGGCAGCCGCACACCTGCCTTGGTCAGCTCTCCAGTTTTAATGTAGAGCGCAACACCTGGTGGATCTTGGATGCACTTTACATGCTTCTTCTGGACCCGCCAGATGTGCTCCATCCTCTCCTGATCAAACAGAGGAACACCAAGGGAGTCGTTGCCACTGGACCCCATGAGCAAAGCAAACAGCTCCTCCAGCAGCTTAACTGTGGTGTCCACTCCTCGTGTCCTCCGTCTGCAGTGGAGAGCCAACTCCTCCCTGGTCAGGTGTCTGTTCACATCTGCAGATGACAGTCCCTGGTTCCGATATAGCTGCCCCTGAAGACGGAGAGGATCCCTCCTGCAGACCTCCTTCACCTGATGCAGTGGCCCCATCACCTCCATTATGCTGCAGAGATGGTTGTTAGAGAGGATACACACATCAGTGTTTCAGTTCTTTAAAGTAGGTTCTTCTGTTTATTGTGTTTACCGTTTGGCTGAAATGTACCATTTCAGTTCTTTTTCTCCTTTTTGCAGAAACAGCACATTTTAGTTTCTTTCAGATGCTTGAAATCCTTCAAAATTCTAAAATTTTATTCTTGTGTTTCCGATCTCTGAAAAGTGTTTGAATCTTACCTCTTAAAATGTGTCTGAACCTCGTTGTTTCAATGAGTCTCCATCTAAAACCCCCACAACTGAATTGTCCAACCTGTTGGGAGGCTTAGCATTGTATAACCTGACTGAATTAATAGACAACTAAATGACATAATAAGGTTTGTTTTCTGTAGAGTGACTTGAGACAATTAAAGCTAAATTTAATTACCTTTTCTGATGTTCTAGTTTTGCCATTTTTTTTTAATTTGTACTGTTTTTGTATTTAGCTTCAAGCTCTATTTTCCTGTTGTAGAGACCCCTCACATAGTCTGCTCAAATCTGAAAAGATTTCATACAAGTGCAAGTACTCTCATTCCATTTTTTTCATGTCTTGTGGTGGTTCTTTGTGACATGGAGGCCTCAAGCTCCCTCTCTCTGCCTAATAAGCTATAGATATGGAATATTCATTGGATGGAAACCATTTGAGCACACTTTAAAGTTCAATGAGCAGACCACCTTCATGAGACAGTAAAGGTACACCAGCATCCACCACATTGTCCAGACACCATCTTGTCTCCAGACTGGCAAATTGTTCAGCGTTTAAAATGAGAATATCTGGACTGAAGTGTACCAGTGATGGTCTTTCTAATCAGTGTTTGCTTATTCATGGCCTCCACCTTGGCTACATGGATTGTGAAAAAAGTTTTGATGTCATGTCAGTAAGCACAGCTGAAATAATTTTCAGGGGGCTTATCATGGCAGTCCACTTTTTTCCAGAAGCATGAAAACCGTCTCAAAATCACTTGAGCCCTTGCTGATCTATGCATGAATGGAGATTTCTGCAAGCCATTCTATCTATCTATCTATCTATCTATCTATCTATCCATCTATCTATCTATCTATGGATGCACTTTTCTGACTACAGATGCTTTATTGTTGGACCATGTACTTCTGTGGTGTGTTTACAGTGGTGAATCATGTGTTTACTGACATGTTGTCTTGGTGATATTTGGTAGGAAAAGAAGCTGCTGCGACCTGTTTTGGTTTCCGGGCGTTCACATGTTGTCCTTGTTTAAACTTTGAGCAAGTTCCCTGCAGCTGGAAGAGGAGATTTGAATCTGCTGAAACAACAAGGCGTCTGAAAGGAGCTGAAGTACAGGAGGAGGAGTTATGGAATAATGAATCCATAATGAAAACATGTGATGTGTTGATCATGAACACTGTTAGTGTTAGAAACTGTCTTACAGTAACATGTCTCCAAATCCATGTGTGACCTGTAATCATAAAGTTTTTTTTCTACTTTAAACCAGTGGGACAGACTGGGGGGGCTGGTGTGTAATCAGTGCGTGACACAGGTGCAGGTTACTTTGAATATTCACACAGGCAGCGTTGTGATTGGTCATCAGTGGAACATCTGAGCAGGGATTGCTGGAAAAATACAGATTTTCCTGAGTGCAGAGACAGAAGCAGAGTTTCAGAGCTGCTGTCGGCCGAGCTGAGAGCTGCTGCAAGGTGAGACACCAACACTGCTGGGCTGGAGGTTCTTCCTGCTTCCTCCCTCAAACATCATCTTTTCTCTCTGTTTCTTATTATCTGCTGACATTTTCCCTGCACACAGAGAAACCACCGTGTAGAACCCTTCTGTTGCAGTAAACGTGATGCTGTATGTTGCTGAAGTTACCTGGAAAAGTGTTGAAGAGAAATTTAAAGAAGAATTTAACTCTTTGTTGTGGAAAAGTGTCCTTTGTCTTGTGACCTGATGGTCTGTGGTTCGTGTCCTGCCCCCCCCCGCTGCAGTCCCGAGGGGGACGCGTTGGTCTCTGGGGCCGGTCTCAAGCCTGGATCACTGCAGAGGTGGCGTCAGGAAGGGCATCTGGCGTAAAATGTGTCAATTCCTCTGTGTGATGATTCGCTGTGGCGACTCCGTCAGAGGGACGAGCCGAAAGGGAACAAAATGATAGAAAACTGTCTGTTCTTGTCCTTGTCCCTGATTTATCATCAAATGATGAGTTTATTGTCTGCAGGATGTGTTGATGTAAAATGTGGTTTGCAGCTTTGCATAAAGCAGCTTGTCGGTACTTAGAAGCCGCAGTGACTTTGCACAGGAGAGCTGGACGCTGAGGTTTTGTCCTGTTGTGTGTTTATTTATGGAAACATTCAGGCAGAAGAGTATTTACATCAACCGCTACGTTTTTCACCAACATTTCACTGTTGATTGCATGATTATTTATCAATAAAAGTAGTTGTAAACGTTGCACAGAGGAGGTGCAGGTGGTCCGCAGCAACGGCAAACACATTGTGGAGATTCAAAATGTATTTTATTGTGAAGGGGAAAGAAGTCAGACACTCCGGAAACTCAGCAGAGTCGCAACACCTGCTGCATCCAACTGTTTGCACATCTTCATGTCTTGTTCTTAAATTCTGGAGGAATATCGTTCCTATTTTCACCTACATGGTCCCCTAGAGGAGAGAAATACAGTATTCTGATAAATCTGCAGAGGGTTCGGATGTTTCTAAATAGTTTCTTGCATGGAAAGACTTAAAAGTTTCGCTCCATCAGCTCCTGGTATAAGATAAGACAACTTTATTAATCTAAAAGAACAGCAGCTTCTCAGACACAATAAAAATAAATGTTCAATGAATATTTAAATGTACCTGCAGGTTTCTGGACGTCCTTCAGTAAAACATGATGAGGAACATCTGCATCTCCGTCTCCCTGCTGCTCGTCCTTCCTCCTGTCTGTGGACAGACATCAGGTCTCAGAGATCCCAGGTTTAAATATTATGAAGAAGAGAAGACTTGGTCAGAAGCTCAGGCTTTCTGCAGAGAGAATCACACTGACCTGGCAACTATCAGAAGTCTAGAAGAGAACCAGCTGTTGGATGGTTACGATGGCTGGATCGGATTGTACCGAGAGGATGAGACACGTCCATGGAAATGGTCCAGAGGAGACGAGACGGCGACCTTCTTGAACTGGAAACATGGAGGTGAGCAGAACTGATGTAATGATGTCAAAGTTTTCAGGATTTTAGTTCAGTAAGAACATAAATGTAGATAAATCTGTGTTCCACCGAGTTTAGTCTAATCCTGATGGTTCCAGTTTAGTTCATACTGGTGGATTTCTCATTAATCTGGACTGAAGCTGTAAAAGTTCTGGGAACACCTCTGTTGTAGAGACGAGGAGGAAAGGAACGTTGTCACACAGAATACATGATGGTTGATTTAAACACATTGTGTCATCTTGTTGTAAAAATGTGTTAAAAATGAATGAAAAAAATAAATTAAATAAACCTGCAAAAATACAACATTATATGTTCAGATATTCTGAATCACATCCAGAGGAAAAAAGTAGCAACGACTGTGTCTGAAAGCACCAACAGAACGAGACAAACAGAATTATCATTTAACATTTTTCAGGACGGTTCCTGCTTTTTATTGTAAATACAAGAAACGTTGAAATTATGTTGAATCCTATTTTATATGTACAAAGATTTTAATCAGAGTTTCTGCATCTGTTCTCTGCTCCTGTTTCTGACAGAACCAAATGACCCTCGAAATGAATTCTGTGCTTCTTTCTGGAATGATGAAAAATGGGGAAATTATCCATGTCAGAGCAAACTTCATTTCATCTGTTCTGATGAGAAGCTGGTTCTGGTGAAGGAGAACAAGACGTGGGAGGAGGCGTTAGACCACTGCAGGTCTCTGGGGGGACAGGACTCAGAGAATCCAGTCTCTGTGTCCTGGAAGCACAGCTACGACCTGGCCACCCTGATCACTGAAGATGACCATGACTACGCACGAGAGAGAGCACAACAGGCCACCACTGATGAGGTGGGCCACTTTTCTCCACTGTGTTGGTGTTGCTGAGCAGCTCATCCTCTGTGTTTCTATGGATCTCTCTGCTCCATGTTGCTAGGTGTGGACAGGCCTGCGTTTCCTGGGCGACGGCTGGTTCTGGGTGGGTGGAGAAGCGGTGCGGTACCCGGATATTCCCAGCTGCCCGGCTTTGGGCTGTGGCGTCCTGGAGAAGAACAGCAGCACATCCTTTGGGATGAGAGCCTGCAGTCAGAGAAGGAACTTCTTCTGTTCCAAGAGGCCTGAAGACGATTGAAAGCCACTGGGCTCATATATCAGCTGCTTCTCCCTGCTGTTAATAACAACAGCAGGAGTTTAGAAACACTGCTGGAATCTCTGCAGCTCATTCACAAGGAAACACTCTTCATTCTTGCTGCTTGACTGCTGCCATTGTTTTTTCTGCAAAAGAAGAAGAGAGAAATCTTCCTCTGCTGCCACCTTCAGGAGTCTGACAGTAACTGCAGCCATGTTTGTTTCTCTGAGTAAAGCAGCAACAATGAACAGCCTTTACTTATGAAATGCCTCACATAACTACTCTGCTTCACATCACTGCAAACACACTCACATGTACACACACACGTGTGATCATAACAAGTGTGTTTTCAGTGTGTAAACATCTGCTGGTGCTATTAAAACATGAATGGCAGGTAAAAGCAGCTGAAATATGACGCCAGTGGCTTTTAATACATTTACTGGAGTAGAAATTTCAAGTGTGTGTGTTTAACTTTCCACTTCATCACAGTACTGGTCTACTACTGCAGTTCTTTCTTTTCTTTTTAGGACAATACTTTACATAGAATACATTTAAAATATAATATATTTAGCAGATAATTTATAAAGGAATAGTAATGTTTAAGCTTGTTTACAGTATTTTTTTTTATCTTAAAATCATGAATTTTATTAAAAATTTTTCAGTTTGATGAAATGTGATTATTTGCAGTTTTTACTGGAGTTTTACAATCTTTTAACTCAACCCTGCATTTTACCCAGAACTTTACAAAGAAAACTTTTATAAATTGTTAATAATCAAGTCAATTTATTGTGTAATTGATATTTATTTATTGAAATAATTGGCAGCTTTTTGCAAGTATTTGAAGCAAGCTAAAAATTAATAAATATATGTGTTCAATATTTTCTGCTTGTCAGATGTAATTATTTAGTTTTTTCATTCAAGTAGCCACAAAATAGTGTTGTTTCAGAACTGATCACAACTATCAAAAGGTAAATCCTGGACAGATAGCTATCCTGTTTGAGAGTTGGTTCGCACCCTGTATCCAGCTGTGAACTAGCACTCTTTCTCTTTATACAAAGTAATGTGCACGCAGCCGCATAAAGCACAGACGATAATTATATCTGCTATTAAACATAACAAATATAATTTTCAGTTCTGCACAGTCTGAACCCATTTTGAGACACGTGCAGTAATTGCTGACATGACACTGAAGGGTCAAAAATGAGCCCATCTGGAGATGCCCCCCAACCAAGTGGCGTCAGCATGGGTTACAAATCCACATGGGAGGCGGTCGAACCTCTGCATATTGCATATGCCTCCATTTTAAGCCTCCTCATCAAAGCTGCAGTCTGGAGAGTCCCCTGCAGCATCCGGTCTGTGAGACTGTCTTCAGAGCTCTCTTGCTAAACCATGAGGCAGTCAGTCTAGGTCTCCTTAACTGATGCGTTGAGTTTTGGTAGGAGATGTTGATAATTTGCCATTTCCCAAGTGACCCCAAAACTGTTAGGGCGTAGCTCCTGTGGTTCACTGCAAACCATCAGATGATAATTCTAGATGTGAGATGATTCCATTCTAGATTGTGCCGTCTGATGGCAGCAAACTGTAGGAGCTCTGACTTGCCATCTTGATTTTTTTTTAAAAGTGCAAGCTCTTCTTACATAGATATTATCTCAAATTAGGTCTTTTTTTCTGAGGATTTCATGCCGGTTCGGAGGGTGTGCTGCAAGGGAAATTTTCTGCATATTTTTGGCTCTATCAAGACTTGTTATAAGTCGCTGTGGCAACGAAAGACTTGTTTATGATTGGGATCAACTAATTAAACTCTCCCAAATCAGGATTATCAGCAAAAAAAACTCCACATCAAATTTCTCCCAACTGTCTTAATGGGTAATGTGAGATCGCTAGCTAAAAAAACGGACGAGCTCGAGATGCTAACAAGGTCTCAGAAAGAATACAGAGTGCAGTATTATGTGCTTCACCGAGACATGGCTGCATGAACACATCCCTGACTGTAATGTGTCTGTACCGGGCTTTAAAACGGTCCGTGCAGACCGCAGTAGACAACACAGCAGAAAGCTAAAGGGTGGTGGAATTGCAGTGCTGGTTAACCAGTGTTGGTGTCATCCTGGACATGTTACTGTCAAGGAGAAGATATGCACAAGGGACATGGAACTGTTAGCTGTGAGCTTCCGTCCATATTATTTACCCAGAGAGTTTACCTGTGTTATTCTGGTAGCGGTTTATATAATACCTGGTACCGCACCAGACACAGCCTGTGACATCATGAACTCCGTCGTTGCTCGGCTACAAACACAGCATCCAAACTCATTCATGGCGATCTCCGGAGACTTCAACGTCTCCCTCTCTGCAACTCTACCAACATTCCAGCAGTTTGTCAGCTGCTCCACCAGAGAAAATAAGATCTTGGACTTATTTTATGCAAGTATGAATAATGGATACAGTTGTGCTGCCCTGCCTCCTTTAGGAAGATCTGACCATAATCTGGTTCTTCTCACCTCCACCTACAAGCCCATCGTTCAGCAGCAACCAGTCATCACAAAGACTGTCAAAATCTGGTCTGCTGAAGCTGAAGATGCTCTTAGAGGAGGCTTTGAGGCTACAGACTGGAACGTCCTCTGTGAACCTCATGGAGACGACATCAACGCCATGACTGAGTGTGTGACAGATTACATAAACTTCTGTGTGGACAGCATCGTCCCAACAAGAACAGTGAGGTGCTTCCCCAATAACAAACCCTGGATCACCAGTGACCTGAAAAAGCTGCTGAACATCAAAAAGAAAGCCTTCAGGGATGGAGACAGGGAGTTATTGAGGGCAACACAAACACAACTTACAACACAAACTAAGAAGTGCAAGGAGGACTACAGGAAGAAGTTAGAAAGTCAGCTCCAGCAGAATAACCTGAGGGATGTGTGGTCTGGAATGAAGAAGATTACCGGCTTCAAGTTAAAGGGGGACCAGCCTGATGGAGGTCTGGACAGAGCTAATGAGCTGAACATATTCTTCAACAGGTTCAGTTCACCCCCTACCTCCAGCCCAACAGACCACACACCCTCCATAAGCCCACTGCTTTCCTGTCACGCCTCCAATCTGTCACCCTGCAGCTCAGTCATGGACCAGAACACAGCTTCATCTCCCTCCACATCAGGACATCCTGAGACCTCCACCTTGTTTGTCTCCTGCAATCAGGTTAAGAAGCAACTTGAGAAACTGAACCAGAACAAGGCTGCAGGTCCAGATGGTGTCAGTCCCAGAGTTCTCAACACCTGCTCAAAACAACTATGTCCGATTCTCCAGCACCTTTTCAACACCAGTCTGAGAAGAAATAGAGTCCCAGGGCTGTGGAAAACCTCCTGCCTTGTTCCAGTGCCTAAAAAAACACAACCAGCTGAACCAAGTGACTACAGACCAGTTGCCCTGACATCTCACATCATGAAAGTCCTGGAGAGACTCTTACTGGCTCACCTCAACAAGCAAGTAAATAATAACAAACTGATCAAGAAAACTGATTCTGTACTTGGAGAATATATAAACATCATATATTTGATGAGTTTATTAACTCTTTTTTAATAAACTCATCAAATATATGTACCATGTGTGCAAGGATGTCCCAAAAGACAACTTGAGGTAAGTCTAAATTCAGAAAACTGGAAAAATCCCATCCTGAAAACAAACATGTAGCTATAAGGTGATATTTATTGAGTTTCGATGCAAAGTTTTTAGATACTTGTTCATTATACACAATAATAATAATAATAATAATAATAATAATAATAAAAACTGTCATAAACTAAATGGCACAAATAAAAATCACCACCATGCAGCAACACAGTTTAGGTGTCAAACATGATAAAAAGAAAAGGAGGGGTTGTACAAACCCCGGCACTTTTTTTACCTGAACCACTGCACTACAGAAATCATGTGTGTCCAAGTCAACCTAGTGTACTGTGAGACGTATCAGCGACTGTGGGCTGACGCCTTAAGTCCTAATATCTGTGGTAAAGCTCAGGGCTGTAACTTCTTTTAACTTCTTAGCTAAATTGATTGACACTCGGTTATACAGTTCAGGTAGTTCAGGTAGAGTCTTGCTTTGAGGGGTGACTTGTTAAGCCAAAACTGTAAAATTGTCTTTTTAAAATTTTTAAAATTTTATTCAAGTTAACACTCTTTAACTTATCTATGAAATGAGGAGTTTGGTTTGGAACATCATGTTTCTGAAGTCATCATGCAAAACTTCAGGTTCCTTTATGGTACCGTGTGTAGCTTTTAAAAAAAAAAAAAAAAATCAAGTATTGCTTTCATAAATACACATATTACCCAAGTGTAATCACAATAACATCCAAATGAAAGCATTCTCATAGCTTAGAAAGAGTTTTTTATATATGTATAAATACATAGGATCCAACAGAAAGCTACTGTGTTGCATTGCCTCCTTTGAATCGGGTAGTCAGAAGGGGACAAACTCTTTAGCCTTACAAGGTTTATCTGTGAATCCCTGTGGGGTGTGTGGGGGAAGGGGAGGAGAAACAAGTAAAGACAAACGTAGATCATTCAACTTGCTATTTTTCATTGGACAGATAAGTTCATTCATTCTAACCATGAAAGTTATTTTGGCGTTATGTTAGAAACAGGGCAGGTAGTCCAGCATCTACTTCATCCTCCCATTTGAGTTTGATCATTTATTATTACTTGCTGTATAAAACAACTCATTTGTTAGTTAGCCAGAGTTTGCAAGAGTTTTCAGTTAATCGTCACAGATGTCATACCAGCATGCCACTGAGCACTTCTTTAAGTCCTATTTTTCCAGAGTTGTTTCTTGTGTTTCATCATTTCAGCTGATTTGTCAAGGAGGGTGGGGGTTCTATTTCACACCATGACATTAGCTATTAGCAGTAGCTTGGTACCAAATGCATGGAGGGCATGTTTGTAACCTATTGGCATCAATAAAGAAACTGAATAATGGATCATTCTGTATCTATCACCTGACGGGGCACTTCAACTTGTGCAAGATGTTAATGTTTTTACATTTATGACTCTGCGGCTTTAGTAGTGGTAATAACATGGCTTAAACAGTAAAATACCAGAGACCACTACTCAGTTGCTTGCATTCAATTAGTGCACTTTTAGATGGAAGTAATTCTCACACACTGGGTCTTTTTACAATCAATACATAGTGAAACTATTAGTCTAGGTTATTTATTGAATAAATAGAGGAAACCAATCTGTGTTATTATTTCTCTGCCTACACCCTCCTGTGATGAGTCAGTGTCTAAAAGTTCTGATATATGTTCTCATCTTGTTGATACATATCCACAGTTTGCCCACACTTCATTAAGTCATCTTCATCACTACTTTCTTTCACCTCATCTTTTTCTCCATTATCCTCTAAAGTCACATAGATATCTTCGTTCACTAAGGAAATGGGAATTGGACCCGATTCCTCATATTCATGATTATTACCACTAGCAAGCTCTTCGTAATCATCACTCTCCTCTTCCTTCTCAAGTTTCTTTGGCAAATCTAGCATTGTTATATTCACATATTGCTCTCCATCATCATCATCATCATCATCACCATCGTCATCACGATAAGAGTTCTGCATTCCAACGGCCACTGAAACACAAACAACCAGAACAAAAATTGTGAATAAATGGGTACTGTCTCTTTAAGAAATGTTTGTATTGTGCAGAGTTTGCGTTTCCTGGTGAAAACACACTTTGATTTTGGATTGTGAGCAGAGTGTTGTCTTCTCCTGCAGACCAGACAGAACACCATCAAGACCAGTAGAAGCAGCAGAAGAATTCCAATGGATATCGATGAGATCAGCACCAGTAAAGAAACTGGGAGAAAGATTTTACATCACTTTTACAGGTTTGCATCAATTTAAAATAATTAGGTTTTAAGGATTTTAAGGATGCGCTATGTAACTTTCTGACCCGTTTCTAACTTGTTTGGAGGACACAGTGACGTTTATAATGTGCATTTCTGGAACCGAAAGTAAAGAAACAAAGAAAGTGCTGTTGTTGCGAGCTCATATGTGTAAGAGTGGAATCTAAGCTAAAGAGGAAACTGAAAACAGGTCTGTAAATGCAACAATCCAATTACTTTCTGTCTAAACTGTTCATCCCTGTACATCTCATTGTTCATGCTGTGCTGTTTGCTGCCTCTGCGCCAGTTGAAGAAATAACGCAGTTAGAGAGTGCTTCATTGCTAGCCTACTAAGGTAGCCAGCCTGGACAAATAGAAGTTATCAACAAACAAGCCAAATTTGCCTAAGTACAAGACGCCTCTGTACCCCAGTTCAAAGCATCAGGTCCGCAAAGTAGCAATTACAGATGGTACTGTGTGTAATGTCTGAGCATTAAAACTGTGCATTAACTCCGCTGTGTGCTGTAGTTTTCTAGACTTACCGAGTTGTTTAATCTGCTTATACCATGGCCCTACACAGTAAACATTCATTCATTCATTATCCATACCGCGCAGTCCGATGAAGGGTTGCGGGAAAGCTGGAGCCTTTCCCAGTAGTCTTTGGAAGAAGGTGGGATACACCTTGGGCAGCTCACCAGTCCATCGCAGCACAGTTAACATATCATAACAAATGTTTGTTTCCTTTTTTTCCCCCCAAAACTTGTTAAATATGCAAAAGTATATGAACTTTTTAATGTCAGTCTCAATATACTTTTTATGCTAAATAAGCATTGTCAAGCTACAGCTGGTTTCTTTCATTCGCCAGTCAAAAGTCAGCTGATCTGAACCAGCCAATTAACACTTTGCTATGGTGATGCCCATAATGAAGTTATACAGCACTGATTTAACTTGCTGGTTTGGAATGAATGAAAATAATGCGCGTCAGTTGGCATTATAATTCTCACTGATCATGGTATAATGCGCCATATTACCCGGTGTGCCTTATGTATCAAAATAGACTATCAAAAGATCACTGATATAGTACTTTCTAATCCAGTGCGCTTTATACTCTGAAATGTACAATAACAGAGAACAGAAAATGACTTTATACCCAACATTTTTAAGGGTTTTATCAGATGATTCTCTTCTCGCCATCCAACAGAAACTATTTAAAGGAAATAAGATCTAACCTGAGAGGGGAACTAGACAACTGGATCAGGTTTAGTTTGTCTTCAGAAATTAAACACTGTACTTACATTTAATGACAACAGTAATGGAAGCAGCCTCAGTAGAATTGAATCTCCGTGTAGACAGTGTAAGCTCATACACACAGCTGTAGTTATTCGGCTGTTCATATTCGGCTGCAGGGAAGTTAAAGGAGGCTGAGTTGTTGACTGCAGGCTGGGTGTCCATGATGTTGGAGCCAGAAAAGATGAGAAAAAAACGTCCCTGAGTAAAACTGGAGTTGATGGAGCAGGTGAAGGTAAAACTGTGACCTTTGGTAACCACTACAGGTTCAGGACTTGAGATCATCCCTGTGTTTGAGGAAGTCAGGGAGATGTAGGGCCTCTGCAGTCTCACTGTGACAGAGAAAAAGCCAAAGTAAGATGATATATAGCCTCTGAAATTCTGAATTCTGACCAAATTCAAGTTTTGTAACCCCAGAAATCTAAAACCTCTTTCACTTGCTATTTTATTGTGTGGTAAGAGTTTTGAGTGGAGGAAAACAAAACAAGACACTTTGTGAAAGATTTGTCTGCTAAATTTAACCTAAAATTTGATGTAAAAGTTGCAAACCAGCCCACCTGAATTCCATAAAAAACAAAGTGTACTAACATATCACTAACTGCAAAAGTAAATTAACAATTAATCTGAGATTAAAATCAACAAGTGATTGAAACATTTCAAGAAAAGTGGACCTTGTTATAGCTCTGTGGTTTGTGTTGTGTTATTATTGTTACACTGGGATCTCCTCTGTAGCAGGGGCAGCTGCTTAAGCATGTGAAGGCCAGACTTCCCTCTCCACATTTGCCAGCTTGTTGGGAGGGACCCTGAGGCATTCCCAGGCTAGCCAAGAGATTGGATCCCTCTAGCATGTCCTGAGCCTTCCCTGGGATTTCCTCCTGGGAGGATGTGCCCAGAACATGTCACCAAGAAGGCATCCAGGAGGCATTCCCACCAGATGACCTCATTTGGTTCCTGTTGATGCCAATGAGCAGCAGCTCTACTCTGAATCTCTCCTGGATGACTGAGCTTTTTAGCCTATCTTTAAGAGACAGCCTAACCACACCATTGAGGAAACTCTTTCAACCACTTGTATTTGAGATCTTGTTCCTTTAGTTACCACCAACAGCTATAGTGAAGGTAAGAACATAAAGCTGGTAACTCTAGAGCTTTGTCTTTTGGCTCAGCTCTTCACTACGTTAGACTGATGCAGAGTCTGCTATACCTGTCAATGTTGCACTCCAAAACACAACTAGATATTTTTAGATCAATCACTTGGTGCAGGACCTCGTTCCGGACATGCAGAGGACACTGCAACCTTTTCTAGCTGAGGACCATGGATTTGGATTTGAAGGTGCTGGTGGTCATCCCAACTGCTTTACACTTGACTGCAAACAACTTCAGCGATCTGGAGATCACAGGCCGAGGAATTCAATAAATCCACATCATCTGCAAACAGATAACAACCATTCATGAGGTCACCAAACCGGATCCTCTTTACACCTTGGTTGGGTCTAGAAATTCAGTTCATAAAAGTTATGAATGGATATGGTGGTAAAGGCCAGCTTTGACAGAGTCCGACTCGTAATGGAAAAGAATCCAACTTACTGCCAGCAGTGTGTACCAAGGTCTGACAACAGTCCACCACTCCTGTCTGCCAGTGCAGAACACTGTCCCCAATGTCCACTGCTTCCTCATCAGAAAATGTGTTGGTTGGATTAAGAAGGTTATCAAAGTCTTGCTTCCACAATTTCCCAAGTCAAGGGTCAAGGTCACTAGCCACCCCCCTTTCAGCTACCCTACAACCACAGCTTATGATGGATGCCTTAGCAAAAGAGACATGGAACATAGTCCACTCAGACTCAATATCTGGATGCCCAACTGTACTTGGTTGAGGCTCTGCTAAAGGTGGGAGTTGAAGCTCTCTGAGAGGGGACTCCACCAGACATTCCCAGAAGACCCTCACAACATGGTTGAGCCTATCAAGTTTGACCGGGATAGTCCCCCACCATCTAGAGTACCCTTATGCCAAGTGCACATGGACAGTCTTATGGTTAAACATGGTATTCATTATAGGGAATCTATGATGAAAGCAGAAATCCAATAACAAAATGCAATTTGGGTTCAGATAAGGGGGGGCCATTAATTCCAATTATGTTCCTCCAGGTCTCATTGTCATTGCCCACATGAGCACTGAAGTCCAGTAGAACAAGGGAGTTCAAGGACTCCAAAAAAGGCGAGTACTCTGGACTGCTGTTCAGTGTAAACACAAACAGTCAGGACCCATCTCCCTCAACCGAAGGCGGAAGGAGGTTACCTTCTTGTCAACCATGGTAAACCCTACTGTTACAGCAATGAGTATGGCCACAACTGCTTGATCCCTCTAATCAGGAGCATCTCCAGAGTGGAAGAGTGTCCAGTCCTTCTCAAGGACACTGGTTCCAAAAAACCAAGCCATCTGTTGAGGTGAGTCTAATTATATCTAGTCAGAGCTTCTCAACCTCACAAATAAACACAGGCTCCTTCCCAGCCAGAGAGGTGATGGTCCAGGTTCTCAAAGTTAGCTTCTGCAGCTGGGGATCAGACCACCAGAGTCCCCGCCCTCAGCTTCTGCCCAACTGCCAGTATATCAAACCCCAACATTTTCTCACACAGGTGGTAAGTACACAGAAGGTAGCAGCCATGTTACCCTTTCAGGTAGAGCCTGACCTGGCCTCATGGACAAAGACCAGGTCACCTCTTGCTCACCTTCCTGCTCCACATTCAAGATCTAGATCCAGACTGGGGCCCCGGGGACCCATGTCAGGTCAAACGAACCCTTTCTCCAATGTTTGTTACTCGTCATATGGGTTCTGTAGAGGGGGCTTGGTCCAGTACTTAAAATATCTTTAAAACCTAGAGATCTCCCAGCCAAACGTGGAGTTTAGATGGGATCAGATGGGATAGATGGTCAGAGACAGAAAGTCTGAATGATTTGTTTCTCTTACCATTGATGGACAGTCTGACAGAGTCACTCAGTGGCGACATGAAGACACGACCTGAACCACTTTTTTGATACTGGCACTGGTACCATCCTTCATCTTCAAAGTCTGCATCATAGATCCAAAAGGTGGAAGATTTTGTACTTGATGTTTGAGTCTTTCTGAAAGAACCCCTGGTCTTCGTGAAGATGAAAATTCCTCCCAAAACCTGAGTTGAAACTGTACACATGATTTCAACATCCTGACCCCAGGTAACCTCGCCAGCAGGTTTCATGGAGATGCTGGGCTTCGGGATGTTTACTGAAGAAATAATAAAGCAAAAAATGTACCATCAATATGATTTTTTTAGAATATAATTTCTGTTTGAGCAACAAAGAACCTTGTCACATTTAGGTTCTGCTCTAAATATTCACTTATTTCCTTACCTGTAACAATGATGATAACAGAGTCACTGTGGGAGGAGGTAAACGTTTTGCTTGACATGCGTTTTTCATACAGACATCGGTACGATCCGTCATGATCAAAGTTCAGTTTAGGAATGTTGAAAGTAGCAGAGTTGGAACCTGATGTTTGAGTCTTTCTGAATGACCCCGAGGTCTTTTCAAGAACAAATGTTCCACCTAGAAGTTTAGTAGAGATTCTACAAGTGATGTTGACATCCTGACCCCAAGTAATGTTCACAGCAGGATTCATGGAGATACTGGGCTTTGACAAGCCTTCTGTAAAAAAAAATTACACATTGGTTAGATTAAGATTACATACCTAATGTAATCTTTTTACCATCAAATTAACATGTTATAATCCAACAGAAGTAACTGAAGGGTGAAAATTGGGACACATTTATTTGTGAAAAATACATTTTTAAAATCCATATTTCAAGAAGATACTGATTGATGATGGTACTGAATGGATATTTATGAAAGTTTTCAGATTCCTGGTTGACACTTCAGATTATACACCTGTCCAGGGTGTACCCGCCTCTTGCCTTATGATTGCTGGGATAGCTTCCAGCTTCCCTGCGACCCTGAAAGACACACTACAGAACTTTTTTCCATTTTACCATACGATATCATTTGTTCTGTCATGTGCCCCCTATTGATGGCTAATTCAGCATCCATCTAGCATCCTACCTGAGCTGTTAACTCTCTCCTGCCAGCAAAAGATAACCTTATAATGACTCTTGTTTTGTCTCTTTCACTCTTTTAATCTTATTGCGTTTCTTTGCCGAATCAGCTATGTTGCGTGTTCAAAACAGCCAGTTCCTTATTAAACTGCGAAGCAAAATGTTACATCGCATCCTGGTTCAGAAAGTTGTATAGTGCGCCGCTCGCCAGTCGCCGGTGACAGCCCCAGAAATGCGCTTAATGAATTTTGATTCGCCATTAAAACTGGTCATAAACGCATATTTTAAAAGTCGAAAAGTTACAGAGTGGGTCTTTAATTGAACTAAGCAGTTAAAAAAAAATGATAGACTGGCTTGTAAAAAAACAGAAATCCACAAACTTCCTGTAATTGGCCCAGTAAAATGAATCCACTTCAGTTCTGGAGTGCCAGTTGGTCAGGAGGTAGAACAGATAGTGTAGTGACTGGAAGGTTGGTGGTTTGAATCCTGGTCCTCCACGACAGTAGGATTCAATCTGGGCAAGATGATTCACACCCCCCCCCCCCCCCTTACCTCCAGTGTCAGCATAGTTGGTGTATGAATGTTTCAGTGGTGGTCATAGGCTGCTGCTGCATTTCCATCAGTCTACTCCAGAGAAGCTGTGTCTACACATGTAGCTCACCATCACCAAGTATGAATGAGGAGTGAATGAATAATGGATTCAATGTAAAGTGCTCTGGGTGCCTTTAAAAGGATTATAAAAATATAATCAATTATTATTCTGTCAGCATCAGATATACACTTGACGCAGACCTGTGAGTTTTTCTCAGAACAGATTTTTTTCTGTAGACCTTTTATTATTATGTCATGACAAATCTATCACACAGTCCACTGAACTCTTTACTTTGACTTGCATTTGTAGCACGACATTATTTGAAGGACATTCTGCTCTGTACAGGATAGCAGCACCAAGATCTCCTAATGAGTGTTAGCCTGATATTTTCAGGTAGGAAGGTGATTTACAATGAAGTTTTTCTCACATGAACCGACAACAGATTTTTCTAGCAGGGGGTTTTGGGGGCAAAACAAAAAGAATGTGAAAAAAAGCCAAACAGTTTTGTGCTTTTAAAAAAAGTTAATTGTCTATTATGTGACTTTTTTTTTATGTTGTTTTATATAGTTCACCAACAAAAAGCTTAAACTGAAACTTCTTAATGAAAACATTGTTAAATTGAACTTTTTTTTAAAAAATTCTGATCATAATTCTGGTCAATAATTGAAAGGCAAAATCATTAAATGACCTTAAAATTTCAAGCAAAAAGTTTTGATATATATAAATGTATGATAATTGCATTGAATTTACTTGGTCTTGGATTGATACCAAAGTTTGCAGCCTAGCCCAGTTCCACAGTTTGTATTTTGAAGTACTTCCTGAAAAGAATTTTACTCACCTGGACAGACGACACCAGCGTCCTCACTGTGTCCACAGTCGTGTGTCCCAAATCCTCTGTGTCCACATGATGTTAGAGAACTTTCTGTGCCTGAACACATCACATCATCCAGCCAGATTTGACCGGTTCCTTCACCAAAGTGGGCTGAACTGGGAGCACTGGTTGCTGTTCCACAGCCCAACTGTCTACAAACCACGTTGGCATCATTTATGTCCCAGTTATCATCACAGACCGTTCCCCAGGTACCTCTGTAGTAGATTTCAACTCTTCCAGAACATATGGTCGACCCAGACCCGACTAATCTGATCTGACCTTTAGACACAAACAATCTTTGTGTCACAATGTGACGTTTCATGGGTTTTTCTAAGTTTTGGTTTCCTGTCTTATTTTGTAGTGTTCCCTGTTTAGTTCATTTTTTGTGTCTTGTGTCCTGTATTGATTTACTGTTCATTAAGTTCATCTGGTCTCATTTGTTCATTCACTACACCTGTGTCTTGTTTGGTTTTCCAGTATTTTCAGTCCTTGGTTTCAGTTCTGTTTGCTGGTTCATTTTGTAGGCTTCCTGTGTCAAGTTCTTTTTTCTTTTGAAATAAACGTCTGATTCACCTTTCCAGCCTCCAGTCCTGCATTTTGGTCGGGTCAGGTCAGGTTGCCCCCCCCCCATATTTCACTAAAACTGACAGAAATGTTAATGTATGTTGTTGGAAAAGAGAATAAACTGACCTGCTGCAGGTGAAGATAAGATAAAGAGAGAAGTGACTGTAAGAAAGAAAAACATGGTTCATGTTTTCAAAGTAAAGAAAAATACACATTTTGATTGATAACTATGTTCCAGATGATGTGTCTTACCTTGGACCAAAAAGAGAAAGTTTGTCTTTTGTTGTCTCCACATGGCTGAAAAAGTTGCTCCGTATCGTTTAATAGGAGGAAGCTAAAGATGAAGCTGGTTTACAGAAACACTTCTCAGTAAATGTCCTTTGAAGATAAGTGAGATCTCCTCCCTTTTTTTTTTTTTTCTTTTTTAAAGAAGCAAACAAGCATACTTTTTTTGAAACGTTTAAATGTTTGTCAGCCATCAAATATCTAGGAAAAATGTTTCTTTTTTTAAACTGGAGAAAATGTTGATTTTGTGATTTTTTTTCTAAAAAAAGGAGCAAAACCCCACCTTTTACTTGCAAGTTTTACTATGTTTGAACAGACAGCTCTGAAAAATGTATGACCATTTATAGAAACAGTGTGAAAAAAGGAAGCTTCAAAACCACCTCAGTAACAAGAAATGTACTGCAGTCATATAGACTACCAGAGAGGAGACAGTTTAGAGCTAGATGGTACAGAAAGATGCATATTCATGAATAAAAAATAATTGAACCATATTGATCATTATTGATAATTATCAAAATAATAAACTGATATTTTAAATCCACCCTTGGCCATTTGATCTACATTTGATGACATTAAAAACACAAACAGCTCTCCATTAAACCACCTTCTTACCAGAACTGAAAGTTTTTATAAAAGAAAAATAAATCAACTAAAAAAGACTTGAGTGACGTCAGTAAATACTGATATACATAATAAATAATATCACCAGATAAATCAAATAATATTAAAATAACCTTTTGATAATATTAAAGAGATAAATACATAAACAGAAGAACTTCTTCTGATGGTGAAGGAGGATTATGTACATGCATAAATTTTGATATGAAAGCTTGATGTTTTATTTTACTATTATGGGACCAAATATCTAACTCTTATTTACTGGACCAAATATCTTACTCTTATTTACTTTTGTATTACTTAAGATGGAGAATAAATGCTTATAAGGCCAGACCTCTGCTCTCTCTCTCTCTCACACACACACAGAAAGATTCCCATGTCTGTCTAAACTTTCTCTGCAGCAACTGAATATGGAAGAATACAGAGTTGTGCCGCACAAGACTCAGTTAGAATAACAGGAGATAGATAACACTAAGGCCTTGGAGATAACAGGAAAATAGATATGATTGACCATTGAATGCATGATTCAGTGTTTGGGGGAAAGGAAGACAGTTCCATATATGGTCATGCTGTGTGTGTGTGTATGTAGAGAACTTTTTGTGGGAACATTTATCCAACTGTATGAGCTTTTTGTGTGTCTTGTGGTCTTGTTTCTCATCTCCCTCAACATCAGAACATACAGAGATGTTCTCTGTCTTCTCCTCCAGCCTGTGTATCCCTTGAGATGTCTTCTTTTTCCACCTGTACTCCATCTGTCTGCTATCACATCTTCTGTCTCCTGTTAGTCAGATCAAAAAACAACTGGAGAAAATTTATCCAGATAAAGGTTTCGGCCCAGATGGTGTCATCTCCAGGGTTCTGAAGACTTGTTGAGAACCACTATCTTGGATTCTTCAGCACATTTTCAACAGCAACCTGAGTCTGAAAAGATTTCCTTGCAGTGGAAAACATCCTGATTTTTTTCATAACTTAAAAGATTCAAACTATCTGTACCTCGATACTATAGACCAATTGTCCTAACACGTTACTTCACATGTCATGAAAGTTCTGCAGGGACTTTTATTGGCTGACCCAAAGATACAAGTCCACAACTTTCAGGACCCATTGCCTTCTGCTTGTTGTAATGTTGTTAGGGTTAGAAATGCCATTATTTACCTGCTTCAGAGAGCCCACTCCCATCTAAGCCAACCAGGGCAGCACTTTGAGGATCATGAGGATCATAAGTGCTTAACGGTGTGTTCAGACCAAAAGCGTTTTGATGCTGGTCACTAAACTGCCACTTTTGTGTCCGACGCCCAAAGTGCTCCTGACGCTCCTGGCAGAAAAGAGAGGGGGGAAAGGCGGAGCTTTTCTTCCAGTCAGCTTGAATGATGGCAGTGCAGTAGAGAGATGGCATGGTTTTTTTTAATAAATAAAGGTAGAGAACGCCGTTGTAGGGCAGTGATAGTCACTGTTAATGCAGCAGAGAGACCCCCCCCCCAAACAAAGAGTTGCCTATGTACGTATCCTTCTACGTTGTCAAATCCATAACATTCAGCTTTTTAGCAAGGAATGGTTATCCTAAATATTGCACGGAGTAATGGCATTCTTATGCAACAGTATATGGTGAAAATACAATAATGCCTCCAGGTTGATGCCCTGCGTCAAGCGGCCAAAGCTCAGATTTTCCATCTCTGGCTTTTGACACGCGTCACGCTCAAAACGCTCCAAGCACGATGCGAGAAAGCTCTACGCCTCCTTGGCGTGCCTCCACATAGACTTTACCTGTAAACCTGCCACTCTTGATGCTCAAAACCAAGTGGCAACCTCGGGCGGTTAAAACTGAAGCCTATGCGGAAGTGCATAAAACTGCAGTTCCCCCTTCATCCGCTAGTGTCAGGATGGTGACATGGGGGGTGAAGGTGTGGACCCAAATACAGGAGTCGGGAACTGGGATGCAGGTTAAAGACTGAATTATTTTAACAAAGGAACTCGGAAGACAAAGGTCAGGTCAGGTTTACCTTCATGACAACTGGGGGGGAGTGAATTTTTTTCTAACTCGCCTGTTTAAAAGTAATTTAATCTCAAAGTTTGACATATATAGGGGCGTGTCCTTTTGATTGACAGGTACCAATCTCAGGCTTCAAGTCAGAAGAATGTGAAACTGCAGTTTTAAGTCGGTTAACAATGTGACTTAGCTTTAGCCCGCTTATCTCCATTAACTGGTTAGCTCTCGTTATCTTGGGGTTAGCTCGGTTAGCTCTTAGCTACAGAAAGCTTGGAGTTCGCCCGATGTCAGTCATCCGCCATGATGCTCTTTGCTCCCCTCTCAGCCCCACCTCTTTGCCCTTATTTGTATTTTCCGGGTGAGTTGACGTGCATGACGCTGCTAAGATGGCGATGGTAGGAATCGCCCACCAAGCTTCAATTCAGCTCTTTAGAAACCTATGGTTGACGTCACAGAGGCTCCGTCCATCTCTTTATATACAGTCTATGCTCAAAACGTGTTTGGTTTGAACACACCGTAAAACCGTAAAAACTAAGTGTGAAATTATATGCAATTGGCTTGACACACCCAAGAAAGGAGTGGCTCTGCAGGTGGTGACCACAGACCACTTCTCAGTTCCGATGCTTTCTCGCTGATGTTTTGGTCACTTTTGAATGCTGGAGGTGCTTTCACTCTAGTGGTAGCATGAGACGGAGTCTACGACCCACACAAGTGGTTCAGGTAGTGCAGCTCATCCAGGATTGCACATCAATGCCAGCTGTGGCAAGGTTTGCTGTGTCTGTCAGCGTAGTGTCCAGATCATGGAGGCGCTACCAGGAGACATGCCAGTACATCAGGAGACATGGAGGAGGCCGAGGGAGGGCAACAACCCAGCAGCAGGACCGCTACCTCCTTCTTTGTGCAAGGAGGAACAGGAGGAGCACTGCCAGATCCCTGCAAAATGAGCTCCAGCAGGCCACAAATGTGCATTTGTCTGGTCAAACAGTCAGAAACAGATTCCATGAGGGTGGTATGAGGGCCCGACGTCCACAGGTGGGGGTTGTGCTTACAGCCCAACACCGTGCAGGACGTTTGGCATTTGCCAGAGGACACCAAGATTGGCAAATTCACCACTAGCGCCCTGTGCTCTTCACATGAAAGCAGGTTCACGCTGAGCACATGTGACAGACGTGACAGAGTCTGGAGACGCCGTGGAGAACGTTCTGCTGCCTGAAACATCCTCCAGCACAACCGGTTTGGCAGTGGGTCAGTAATTATGTGGGGTGGCATTTCTTTGGAGGGCCACACAGCCCTCCATGTGCTCGCCAGAGGTAGCCTGACTACCATTAGGTACCGAGATGAGATCCTCAGACCCCTTGTGGGTCAGACCCCTTGTGCTGGTGCGGTTGGCCCTGGGTTCCTCCTAATGCAAGACAATGCCAGACCTCATGTGGCTGGAGTGTGTCAGCAGTTCCTGCAACATAAAGGCATTGATGTTATGGACCGGCCTGTCCGTTCCCCAGACCTGAACCAAGCTGAGCACATCTGGGACATCATGTCTCGCTCCATCCACCAACGCCAAGTTGCACCATAGACTGTCCAGGAGTTGGCGGATGCTTTAGTCCAGGTCTGGGAGGAGATCCCTCAGGAGAACATCCGCCGCCTCATCAGGAGCATGCCAAGGCGCTGTAGGGAGGTCATACAGGCACGCGGAGGCCACACACTACTGAACCTCATTTTGACTTGTTTAAAAGACAGTACATTAAAGTTGGATCAGCCTGTAGTGTGTTTTTCCACATTGAGTAGAACTCCAAATCCAGACCTCCATGGGTTGATATATTTGACTTTCATTGATAATTTTTGTGTGATTTTGGTGTCAGCAAATTCAACAAAGTGCAAAGAACAAAGTGTTTAATAAAAATATTTCGTTCATTCAGATCTACATCGTGTTACTTTAGTGTTCCCTGTAGTTTTTTAAGCAGTATATATACATATACATATATATATATATATATATATATATATATATATATATGTATATATAAAAAAAAAAAAAAAAATATATATATATATATATATATATATATATATATATATATATATATATACATATATATATATATATGAAAAATGTATAAATGTGTATGTATATATATATGTGTGTGTGTGTGTGTAAATTTACATATATGAACTGTATGTCTGAAAGTGTTTCTGGTGGGAACTATTCAGAGAAATAATGTGACATATAACAGAAAACCTCAAAACGTCAGTGAAGAAAAAAAGCCCTGCTTTCATATGCATCTGCAATGGACTGGCATCATGTTTTATTGTCGAAACTCTTTTCTGTCTCTCTGATGCACAAGTTAAACTGTACAACATCAATCCCTATCAAACCACTGTTTTATTATTTAAGTGTGAATCATTAAGATTATAAACAGTGTCTTTCCGTCCTGCTGAAATGTACTAAATCTTTCAGAATTAATTTCTAATTTCCAAAACAAAGCTCTCTGTCAGTCTACTGCAGGTATGATAAAACAATACTTATATTACATGTAATGGACAAAACACCACTTTAATTAATGAACATGATGATTCTGTACAAAAGAAGGTGAGAGGAAGACATAAGATTTTAAATAAAACACTTTAATAAAAGCTAGCCGGTCTGCTGGAGGCTGAACAGATACATAATTGTTATCATTTTGTGTCTACAACTGACTGATACGGTGCAGAAAGGTGTTTGTGGTCTTCTGGGTGGTCTCAGTCTGAACACTAGAAAAGCACTTGGAGAGTGCAAACCTCCGCCTAGGCCTTTAAAAAGTTCCTGGATCCAAACTGTGATCCCCATCACCACCAAAATTAAATAATTTCTTCCTTTTAACATTTCCAATAACTCCTGAAAATTTTATGAAAATCCGTCCAAAACCCTTTGAGTTATTTTAAACACAAATAGATAAATAAACAAGCAAACAGATAAACATAACCTGCTTGCCGGAGGTAATAACTTAGGCTCTGATGCTTACTTTACTGCATAACAAATTTCACTCACGTTAACAAACTAATAATGCAGCAAAACAGGTAAAGGATTGAATAAAATTTCATAATGTCCATCCATCCATTTTCTTATTTCATAGCAATTAATCTAAAGAAAGAAGTAGAAAATAGAATATTTGAAATTAAATGAAAAGATACATTTTAAAGCAAAAAAAAACATGAAATATATGCTCTAAATCAATACATGCAACCTGGAGAGTTTCAGCCTTTTGTTTAACACAAAACTGGTTTGATATAACAGACTATACAGAGGAAGCTCGATGCTACACATAGATCTGCTCTGACTGATTAAACATCCATCTGATTGTATCTGGAAGCATCTTGTCTGAACCTGTTAGAGACTTCTTCTACCCATATTTGCACATTTGGAGAGAAAATAGAATCGATAATGTCATAAATGCTTTATATACAAAGAACATGTGTAAATAACAGTATGAATACAAATATCAATGTGCACATGAACACATCACAAACTGCAATATTTTATACAGATTTTTTTTTTTTTTCAAAATCATGAACATGCAGATTGTCACTTTGTTGCATTCATATAACACGAAGAGGAAAATCTTTAAAGGTGTGCCCAGGTAACATGTTTTTGTGACTCCTGACAGATTCATTCATTTGTTCATGGGAATGAGATACATTTGACATAACTGTTGTCTTCACCAAGGAATTCTTCAGTCATCCTCCTCCCTCTTATCCTCTACATACACAGATCTATTTGAGTTTTAAACCATTTCAATCAGGAACTTCCTCCTCGTTATCATGACTATAACTGACTCTCATCATAATCATCAAAGTTCCGATGACGTGATTTTATTCTCATATTCCATCCCATCATCGTCATTATCAGCGTTTTCCTCTCTGACGGCCACTGAAACACAAACAGCCAAAGCAAAAATATAAATAAGTCTACAGTTTATCAGATGTGTGAATCATGTAAAGCATGTGTTTACTGGTGAGTACTGACTTCCATCCCAGGTAAAGGATACGTGATGCTCAGCATGCCGTCTTCTCCTCTGGACAAAATGGACCACCAAAACCAGTGGGATCAGCAGCAGAACCAGACTTTTAATGGATATTGAAACGATCAACTGTACCAAAGACACTAAGGAGAAAGATACATTTATGTGATTTTTTTTTTTTTTTTTTTTGATGTTGCAAGTAAATCATGTTCAGTTTTCACAGGTTTATATCAGTTTCTATAAGTCACATTTCACAGCATCCATTGTACAGGTCTCTTCTTTTAGATGAATCTAGTACTCTAAGGTAATGTCTTGTATTGGAGATAGGTATTCATAAAATAGTCACATTTTAGAATATTGTAGAATTGATTTATATCTATCAATTACTATTACTATGCAAAAAAAAATTACAAAAAATCCTGAAAAACAATTTCAAATAGGTACTTTCCTTTGTGGTATAAAATTTAAAAATAAAGCTGATGGATGTTACCTATGGTGGAATATGCTCAGAAAAAAGCTCAACAGCAGTGTGGCACCTAACCCCTTCTGCTGTCACATAATGGTATGATCCCATATGCTCACGTGCTTGCTGCATAGTCAAGCGGCAAGCACTAAAACACTGTGTTGTGTAGAGCTGTGGCTGAATACTGAGAGCTGCAAAAGGAGAGAAAAAAATGGTGGCTCTTTTGGGCATGGTACATCACTACTAGAAAGATCACACATGACAGAAGCCACCTATGCTTCAATATACACAAAACAGTTCTTTCTTTTCAAAGTCATGAGAAAAAGAAAAGATTTAGTTTCATACTCCACCAGAAGCTTTTTCGGCAACAGGCCAAGGACTATGTAGGGGTGAAATCTATGGTTTTATGTTCAATCAACATTTGGCCTTGTGATTTCATACTTGGCGTTTGGGGGACGTATTGACTCTGTCTTCAAACATATTGTATGCAATTGTTATTGTTCAACCTCACATTTCTCATATCTACCTTATATGGCTGTCCTTGATATTTTGGCTATTTTAATCATTCTTATTATTACAATCATCAGTCCCAACATAGTAATGTTAAACCTGGCAGGGGAAAAACGAATAGATAAATAACATAAAAAAGTAAGAAAGAAAAGATAATGGCACAGAACCACATTGTAAAAGGAAAACATTCTTTGAGCTGCCAAGATCACAGCACTCAGAAAGACAATACAAACTGCCACAGCACCACAGGACACACAAAGCAGAACAGTGACATGCAAGAGTACAACAGCCACAAACATACCCTCAGAGTAACCCAACAACACAGGAACATCTACAACATTTAGTAGTGAGCAGATGGAAAAAGGAACACTTTTCTGGGCATGCACGTGTAAATGTGCATGGCTGATCATGTAACGACGATGAACCATGTGCTTTGGAGGGGAACTGCGACCACGTCCTAAAGAGTTAGGGAGGAACCGGGGATTTCCACTCTATTCCAGCTGAGGACCATGGTCTCATTTTTTGGAGGTGCTGATTCTCATCCCAGCCGCTTCACTCTCTGCTGCAAATCGCTCAAGCGAGAGCTGGAGATCACAGCCAGATAAAGCCAGCAGGACCATGTCATCCGCAAAAAGCAGGGACCCAATCCTGAGGCGTGTGGCTGCCTTCCTTCTTGGCCAGGGGCCTCAATTACGAAGCTGTCGCACGCACAAAACCCAGCGTACGACAATTATAGTAAACTTTTGGGATCTATCAAAACACGGCTTGGTGGTAAAACGTCCCAACCTCCACGCCAACTCTGACCCTGCCGTATGCACAACACCTGGAGAAACGGGAAATGGCGACACCAAAGGCAGAAAATAAAACCAAAGAAATGGTGAGAAATTTGAGACATTTGTTCAAATCTAAACTTTCAACAGAATGTTGTACATTAACAACATTTGCAAAGAAAAAATAAATAAATAAAAAAAATGCACATTTTATATTGTTCCTCCACCACGTAAAACATCAACCACTAAAATCTGTTCTGAAACGAAGCAGTGCTACATGTTATAAAAGCCATTTCACACAATAAGTCGTACAGAAGCTGCCATAATAATAAAGTTCTAAATGAATAATTGCATTAAAATGACGTGGTCGCCCATCATTAGGCTGATCAGCGTGTTTCCCCGACCTGCAGATACAAAACATGAAGTGATGATTGGATATAAAATGCACCCAAATGCATAAAGGCACACAGTGCGTTGCGGATGAGCTTGGAGACTCTGGAGTCAAGTCTGGCATCTTCGAAAGGGAAGTGACTGACAAGTCGGGGCTGATCCCTCCTTTTCCCAAGCCAGAGTGCAGAACAGAACTATGTGCGCCACAACCAGACACGCCGTGCTGTAGCGGCCATCGGGCAGATGAAGTGCTGGAGCGAAACAGGCGTGGGACGTGCGAACTGCTTTGTAAATCGTGCCGGTTTTTTTTGCGCCGCATTTCCTGTTTTCTGTACATACGCCACCTGTGGTCAGCGTTGCTACGCTCAGTTTGATAAATGAGGCCCCAGATCATTTAATAAGTCTCACTTTGCGTTCCAGCCTTAACTCTGATTTCCCCACCTGTTTCCCAGTATTTCAGACTCGTTTTTCCTGTGTCCCCCTTACCACATCCTTACCTGCCATATCTGCTCCCTGACTTTGGGAGTTTTTATCAGTTTTTTTGCTTTCCATTCCTGCCAGCTGATCCTGCGTTTTTGTTATTAATAGACTGAGCTTATCTCTGTCTGGATGTATGGCATTGTGTTTGAACAGGGATGGTCTATTGTAAAAAGTTTTGAAATGATATTATATAGATATTGTTTGTGGTGCAGTAACCTCAAGCCAGATGTGCAGTTGCCTTAAAACACTGAATTTGATGTTACCAAACTGGGGGAAGTGGACCAGAAAAATGATCTAAGTATGTATAAATATATGTAACCATTTCCTGGCAGCTACCAAGTAATTACCACAATATTAATATAGTACTCCTAAATAGTTCCACTTTCTCATTAAATTTGTGACACTTCCATTTCTTTGGGTTACAGGCAACTTCATGGTTGTTACCGTGATGTACCCAGTGTTATTAATAGGATATTACCTGGTTATTACTACTGGTAATTGTGGCTTCTTAACAAGTATGACAGTTATATAACTTGTATTACCATAAAAATTACCACACAATTACTTTATAATCACTGAGCTGTAATGTAAGGTGCAACCAAAATTTCTTTAATTAAAAAATGATTAAATTAAACAACTTTTTTGTACTTTGTTTAATTCTGATCATAATAATGATCGCCCTTTCAAAGCAAAATCAATAAACGACCTTGAAATTTAAAGCAAAAGTATCAGTTTTTTTATATAAACACTACTTGCACTGAAAGTGTTGCCTAGTTTTACATCAGTTTGCATTCAAAATACTTCTTGAAAAGGATTTTACTCTCCTGAACAGACGACACCAGCATCCTCACCGTGTCCACAGTTGTGTGTCCCAAATCCTCTGTGTCCACATTCTGTTAGAGAACTTTCTGTTCCTGAACACATCACATCATCCATCCAGATTTGACCAGTTCCTTCACCAAAGTGGGCTGAACTGGGTGCACTGGTTGCTGTTCCACAGCCCAACTGTCTACAAACCACGTCAGCATCATTTATGTCCCAGTCATCATCACAGATCGTTCCCCAGGTACCTCTGTAGTAGATTTCAACTCTTCCAGAACATCCGGTCGACCCAGACCCGACTAATCTGATCTGACCTTTAACGTATTTCTTTTTCAAATGGAAACATTGTTAGCTTTGTTTACACAGAACTTTATTTCAGCTCTAGCATACCTGACTGTAAAATCCCAGATAAATGACAATATCAAACAGAAAATAAAAATAAAAGGTTGTGGGTTTGGTGGGTTTCATAGACCAGGAGGTGACATGCAGGTAAAAACCAGGGCCTGAATTGGAGCTGAGTTGAGGAACTGACTTGTGGTTTGTTTTGTTACTGAAAGTCAAACTGAGCTCAAACCACAAGCTGCAACACTCGTCTCTAACTTTGAATAAAGCCAGGTTCATTTTTCTCCTGTTATTCAGCCATCAAACATCCATGAAAGATGCAGTTTATTATTACTTTTTATACTTTGTGATGAAAGCGAACTAATCCTCCACCTGCATGAACTGTATTTCTGAACTGTCAGCTGAGAGAAAGTGTTTCTGGTGGGAACCATTCAGAGAAATGATGTGACACATAAAAGTAAACCTCAAAACCACGTCTGTTAAGAAAAAAAGCTCTGCTGTCATGTGCATCTACAACAGAGCGTCAATCATTTTTTATTTTCTAAACTGTGTGTCTTATGTACAAGTTATGTACATTATTGAAGAACATAGTTCATAAGTGTGATATTTTTCAAGTTTAAAATATTTTAATAATAAATGGTATCTTTTAATCCTGCATGGTCCATCAGGATGATTTTCTAATTCTCAAAACAGTTCTCTATCAGTCAACTGCAGGTAGGGTATTAACCAGTTACATGTAATATACAAAACACCACTTTAGCAAAATGAACATGATGATTCTGTACAAAAGAAAACAGGAGATTTTAAATAAAACACTTTAATAAAAGCAAGCAGCTCTGCTGAAGATGGAACAGGTACATTATTGTCAGTTTGTCTGTAAAACAGACTGATGCAAAATTATTCATAAATTCTAAAATAAACTGGCAAGGTTAATTCCACATCATGCCACGACAACAATGGGCTGAGCCTGCAAAAGAAAAGACAAAAACACATCAACTATAGAAACTATCCATGAGCTAAAATTATTGGTACATTTAACCATTTTCACAGTAGATCAACAACTTAATAACAATTAACAATTAATTAGAGTTCAGTTATCAGCTGTTTGTGAGCTACATCCAAAATAATCATCATCTGGCTGGATTACAAATCTTTACACATGTATAAGGAAGAATATATCTAACTGTGTACAGTCTGTATTCATAGTACTTTCTGTAAAGTATTTTCACACCTGAACAGACGACACCAGCTTCCTTCCTCGTGGCGTCTACAGTTGTGATTCCCAAACCCAGCAGCTGGATAGAGAGCTTTCACTTCCTAAACAGACCACAAGTTTGACCAGTTCCTTCACTGAAAAAATATGATGAAGTGGCACTGAGTGCTGTCCCACAGTCCAACTGTCTACTAACAGCGTTAGCATCTTAAATGTCCCAGTCATCGTCCCCATTCACCGTTGTGGTAGATTTCAACTCTTCCAGAACATCCGGTCGACTCAGTCCCGACTAATCTGATCTGACCTTTAACGTATTTCTTTTTCAAATGGAAACATTGTTAGCTTTGTGAGGGAACAGAAATTCACCTTTACATGCAAGTTTTTAACTTAAAAGTTGAAGAATTGTTACCATTTGGAGAAGCAGCATGAAAAATAACAGGAAGCCTCAAAACCACTTCTGCAGTCATATACACTACCACAGTCTAGACAGATATGAAAGGAGTATTCAGCATTATGCCACAGGAGCACCTTAGCATGCCCATGTAAAAAGTGCAAGTGTGACATGGGACAGTCTTGAACCATGTACTTGAGTGGAGCCATGACCACGCCCAACTATGAAGCATCAGAGGAAGGCAGGAAGGAGCCAGAGACCCAAGCATCCAGCAGGCCCACAGGGTAGACAAAACAGAACAACCAGTTTGAGTTATGCACCCTTGCAGCCCAGAGAAAAGAAGGCTCCTGACTGGAGCCCCCAGTGCTCCAGGATAGGGGTGCTGTGCACACAAGGCAACCATGAACAGCCCCAGTGGGGACCAAGGCGCAGAATGCATAGAGAGCCTGCACCCTGCAGGCCAAAGAACCACCCATGTCCCCAGGCAGAGACCTGTTCCCCCAGTGGGCCAGCACCACCACGTACCAAGACTGGCTAGGCAACCCAAAGACAAAGATATGTCCACAAGTCCACTATCCCTACCGACTTCTTCTCCCTTGCACTAGATCTGGTTGTAAGTAAATACTCATGTCAATGACACCCTACCAGCCCCACCCCGTTTAATCTTGAAGTGGTATTTCAACATCAATATTACCATAGCTGCACTTAAACAGTCCAGTCTAGCTATTTCCTTAAAAAACTTAAATGTCCGATATAATGTAAATATAACTTCATGAAATGTCTGAGTCTGTACTTATCTGTTCTCAGGTGTTTTGTCGGTTCCCTAGGCTGCCCTTGAAAAGACAGTGCAGGGACTCTTCTTTTTTCCCTAAATCACGTGTTTACCTCATGGTTTTCTTTCCATGCCATGCAAGGAAAACCTGCATGATTGTAGTCCTTCAGACTGGAGCTGGACACCCCTGGTGTATTCAGAGTTCCTGGGAGCCTCGTGTATAAAGGGGGCGCACACATTAAAAGGATATGTATGCCATGTTCCACGGAGAAGTCGGGATCTATAGACGACTTTTTTCTGAGATCGGTGCATCATTCAACCTGGCATGAACATGTACACCCACACAAACTCTTTTTATTTGAAAGTGAAAGACTACAAAGTACTTAAACGATCTATTAGACACTGAAATATGTTACTGTAAGCTGAAGTCAAGGACCCTCAAGCTCCCAGGACTCTGATAGAGGGTCCGAACTTGAGATACATAGCCATCCGTTAAAGGGTTAGTGGGATGTGTTACTTCTTCTCAGGACCAGGTTGGTGTGCTTACGCCTTCATTTCTTGGTGCTGTAACTGACATGATGGACAGAAAGAAGATTCTTCAAGCCAGGAATGCTTCTTCAGATCAATAAACCCCAGAAAGCCCACGGGGCCATGAGAAGTTCAGACTTATTCACTAAAAGCCAAATTTCACACAAAAAAATCTGCAGGTTTACACTAGAAGTGATCATTTGTGATACTTATGTAAAGTCAATATTTATGTATGACTGCAAGAGGCTGCAGAGGGAATATGTGTTGGGAGATATTTCATGAAGAAAGTGGAGGAAGATGAGGGAGCAGGCCTGAGTTCCCACTTCAGAGTAAACTTCATGGAGGGAAAGACTATTCCAGTCTGAGGAAGAGGCAGTAAAAAAATACAAAGAAAAAATTATAAAAGTTATGGTAAAGTAGAGCAGTGAGGATGAGACGTTTCCATTTCGAGGAAAAGGCCCTGGCTAAAACTTGAAAACCTGCAAACAGACAGGATTAAATAAGCCACACATGTAGAAACTAAAAAGACAACTTGTGATGTCGGTGTCAAAAGAAGATGTAGAGAAACAGCACAAATAATGAAGCGGAGGAATAAAAACCAAGCTAAAGTCTGTCTGTGAGCAACTGCTGCAAGTCCAACTTTATTTTCAGCTTAATTTCAAAAAAGTATTTCTGGACTTTTTAAGATGAAGGAGGACAAAACAGAAAGGTAGGAAATGTGGACCAAGCAGGAGACAGTAGGATCTGCCATTTTAATGTATTGTTCAAATCAGGATTAAATTTATGAGCAGAAAATACAAAGTTTGTTGTAAGAAAATGGATAAATAAAACCTGGAGGTCCACAGTAAAGTGTGTGATTACTTGTGTTAAAGAGGGTTAGCATTAAGGATAATTGAATGCAGCTTGAGAAATAAAAAAAAAATTAAAAAAAAATAAAAAATAAATAAATGAAATAAATAAAAGAAATAAAAAAAAATTAATAAATATTTAAATTGGTACACTTAATTTCAACCGCATGTGACAAAGTATGAGGATTTTAAAGCATTTTCATTGTTGATGATTCGGACTGATGGATGTTTAACCAAAGTTCAATTTGTTGCTGTAAATGACAGCATGGTATAGATTTTATGGAAGTGGTTTTAAAGGTTCCTGTTAGGTTGTTAAGTTGTGAGTGGTTTCCACCCTGAACACATTCTAAGAGCTGACACATCAGAAGTCCAGTAAACGCATCTAAACAGAAAGCTTTTCATCAGTTTAAAGAGCAATAAAAATAAATTCACCTTTCACAGATATTTAATGGCTGAAATGAAAATGAGAAAATGAAAACTGTTTTTTATTAAAAGTAAATAACTTGTGCTGCAACCAAACATAAGCTGCCAAAACACACACAAAGCGAGAGAAAATCATCAGATACTGAACAGACTTGTGTGTAATTTAGACCATCAAGCGTTTCATTGATCATCCCAGTAAAAGATTCAGACCAGCTTTTTCTCATCCGTGTGGCGCAGACAGCCTTTTCAGTTACACTTTACATGAAATTACCTTAATTACTCAGTAACCAATGACTAACTAAACATTAATTGATGATTACCTACGCTTTAGTTTCCTGTAGAGCTGGATAGATTAGCTAATGATTACTGAAAGGTATATTAATCTTCAGTTTGTTATTCTATTCTATTCTATTCTATTCTATTCTATTCTATTCTATTCTATTCTATTCTATTCTATTCTATTCTACAGTCATTTAGCAGATGCTTTTATCCAAAGCGACTTACATATGAGTGAGAACAACACAAGCACAAAATTAAACAGTAGAGGACATGGTAGGAAGATGCTAGTGGACTGTCCACTCGGATGCAGATCCTTGCACGAAGTGCTACAGGCTTTTTTTTTTCTTCTTTTTTTTTTTGTTTTTTTGTACTCCCTTCCCACCATATAATGTCACCCATGTTACAATACAAAGAGTTAATATCATAAAGTTTGCTGCAAAGAACTGGGCTAAGTTCTCCAACTTTCCAACAAATACAGCTATACTAAGTGTTGAAGAGCTGAGTCTTCAGCTTGCTGTTCAAAGTAGACAGGGACTCTGCAGAGCGGACAGAGTTTGGGAGGTCATTCCACCATCGTGGAACAACAGAGGAAAAGAGTCTGGCTGGTGATTTAGTCCCACGTATTGGTGGTAACACGAGGCTTCTTTCACTGGTGGAACGTAGCTGTGGAGAGGGAGTGTAGGTCTGGTTTAGGGAGTGAAGGTAGACGGGAGCCGTTTGAGTCATTGTTTTGTAAACCAGAAGCAAGGCTTTGAATTTGATGCGTGCTGCAACCGGAAGCCAGTGAAGAACGATTAGCAGCGGAGTGACATGAGCTCGTTTTGGTTGGTTGAAAACCAGACGTGCTGCGGCGTTCTGGATCATCTGCAGAGGTTTAACAGAGCATGCAGGCAGACCTGCCAGTAGGGAACTGCAGTAATCGATGTGTGAGATGACCAGAGCCTGAACCAGAAGCTGAGTCGTGTGTTCGGTCAGGTACGTCTGATTCTCTTCATGTTGTAGAGAGCATATCAACAGGTACGGGCAACCGAGGCAACATGGACCTTAAAGGTCAGCTGGTCATCCACCATGACCCCAAGATTCCGGGCAGCAGGTGTAGGAACAAGTGGGACAGAGTCAAGCTTCACACTTAATTGCGGATGTAAGGAAGGATTGGCTGGGCAGACAATGAGTTCTGTCATGGAGAGATTGAGCTGAAGGTGGCGAGCCTTCATCCATGCCGAGATATCAGCAAGGCAAGCTGATATTCTCATTGAGACGGTTGTGTCATCCGGAGGAAAGGAGAGGAAAAGGAGTGTCATCAGCGTAACAGTGATAGGAGAATTCGTGAGAACTTATGACTGCACCAAGTGAGGAGGTGTATGGTGAGGTGTAGTCATAAAATAACTGAAAACCCAATCAAAGACTATATTCATTAATGATTAATGGTTAATTAATTCTTAATAATGAAATCTTATGTTCTCAGATAAACCAGAAGGACAACACAACCACATATGTTAACTCATTTTTACTGTTTGCTTAAAGAATAATTTTGATTAAACATGAGTTTTGCAGGACTGAAGTAAAGTTAAAACTCAGAAAGAGTAGTTAATGAGTAAGTAATCATTACCTAGTCCTTAACTTAATATTAGTTAATAGTTCACATTTTCCCAGACCATAAAGACTGTTACACTCTGTGAGAAATGTTTTCTTGTTCTTGAGGCCACAAGAACCAAACTTCTTGTACTTTATTTGGGCGTTGACAGACCGGCGTAAAGTGGGAAGTTGTCGCTTCTGCATTTTTTCTGATGTGAAATTAAACAGAAGGTTTTTTTTAACAGCTGCTTTGAGAGGTGAGTAAGTTCAAAATACATTTGGTATTTAAAGCCACAAACACAGCCCTGCAAAAATCCAGTTTTTGTCAAATATAAAATGAACAGGCCAGTTGGTGATTGCATTGAACGCAGAGATACTGAACACGACAGACTTTCCTTAATTTGTGGCTCATTTCAGATGCTATCCAGATGCTTCCTGCAATACCATCCATTAAGATTTGTTTTGCAGACCCTAGGAAAACCTGTTCCAGTCAAATAACAGATATTACATCAAAGTAAATGACTCAAGATACCACTCTGCTGATACACAGCATGCCATTTGTTTTCAGGCAATGGCAAAAATGTGACGCCCAGCAACATTGTATGTATTCTGTGTCGTATGATCTTTTCAGCCGATCAGATGTCATGATGTGAAGATGATGCTGCTGTTAGCGATGATGAGTTAGTTTTGTTATATTATTGGTTTAATCCAGGATGTTAAGGAGGTCTTATTATATTGATAATATTTCTTTAAATATATTATTTTCCATACAAGAAATGTAATAATCTTATATTAAAATGTAATTATTTTATAATTTTACAAAGATTATATTTTTGTTAAATTTTCTTATCAGTATAATTTTTTATCGTTTTAACAGCATTCCTTTCTAGTTTTGATGTTCTTGAGTTTCATTTACATTCCTTATTGCCCTTGCAATAAACATAACGATTCACGCTGTATAACCATGATTATCATTTAACGGTCAAGAACGGTTTTCTGTTGCTGCTCCTAAGATACAGCCTTCCCCTTCACATCAGAGCTGCTCAATCTGTCTCTGATTTTAAGTCTGTCCTTAAAACCAACTTCTTTGCGCTGGCATTTGGTCATACCTGAGCTTTTTCTCGTGTGTTTTAATTTTTACTTTTATTTTAAATTTGTTTTGTGTCCAGATTTTATTTATTTTTTAATTTGCAGTGTTTAATTTTAATTTGTGGAGTGTTGTTGTTTTATTGTTCAGCACTTTGGGCAGCTGCTGCTGTAGAAACGTGCTATATAAATAAACTTGAACTTGAACTTGAAGAAGTATAAATATGGATGAACTGCACCTACATGTGTATATGATCAGTTTTAGTGTTTTGTTGTAGCTTTTGCAGTTCTCTTCATCGTTGCTTCTGGTTTATTTTGTAGTCATCCTTCCTCATGTTAGTTCGCCTGCTTTCATTGAGCTTGTTCCCTCCACCCATGTCTTGTTGGTGTTGTGTGTTCATATACCACTTGGTTTCACGTCATCTTTTCTTCTTCATTGTTGTTCCAGAATTAAAACATTCCCTGCGTTCTGTCTGTTGCGATGGTCTAATAAAGCCTTGGGAATGCTTCAGCTCTTTCTGGGCAATTTTTTCACTTCAATCCCTGTTTAACAACTCATTTGGGAGTACTGCCATCTGCTGTTTTTTTATGTACTGCAGTCCTTTGATGTAATATCTTTTCATTATGAAAAGAGAGTCTTCAGGGAGTTTTCATTTCTCCCTCTCTGTCTCGATATGGATATATAATAAATAATGTCAACAGACTGGTAGACACTGTTGTAGATGATTGTGTACAATCTACATGCGTGTGGCTTCAGCTGCGCTCATTCTGAAGGTATTTTCACGACAAGGGTGCTTTTTTTTTCAGAAGCATGAAAAGTGGCTCAAAACGGAATTCAAAGGAAGATTATTTAAGCTTAACCTGTAAGCAGACGGCTGTTAACAGCTTTTGCCCCCGCATTCCACCCCTGGTTGCACCATTATATGTTTTTTAGGAAACTTATTTATCTGCAGATTTGTTGCAGCAGACTGGATCACACCACACAAACACAAGCTGAGACAGAATACATAACATTATTACAATCATGTTTTGTCGCTGCATCAATGCAGAACTGTGCATGCCTGCATCTTGATGCATCATAAAAAACAATTAAATTCAAAGCCCCTACTCTTCTTGCCGCAGGATCCTTTGCAGTATGGATAGTGTTGTGTTGAGAGGGGCAGGGCTTGATGCCAGAGCGGGCCTGGGTCTAAATGTGATTGGTTGGAAGTAATCACTGTATATTAAGCAACATGATAGGCGTTTGAAAAAGGTAGGGAATCTGTGTTTTTCTCATGGAATTTTTATCAAATTGCACCATGTCTATCAATCGACATACACTACCAGTCAAAAGTTTGGACACACCTTGCCATTGGATTTACTGTGATTAAATGAAACAGCAAAGTGTCCTTTTGACTGGTAATCTTTATTGTTATCAAATTATCGTCCAGCCCTAGTGGAAAGCTACAGGGTAGTTCATGATGTGAGGTTTGACGAGGAAGGTGAAAGCGCTCTGTGGGGAGGAGTCAGTTTCCTGCCTTTTATAGAGACTGGTGAAGGCAATTAGTGTCTCTGGATCCTGGTGGATTTGTGTTAAGATTCCCTGGAGTGCAAAACTGTAGGGTGTTCAGATTGGTCCTGGCTGATGAATATTTTGTACCCCATGTTGAAGAGGGAGTTCAATCCTTATTCCTTGGTGGAGCCATGTGTCAGTCAGATGTTTCCTGTTGTCTCCTTTAGTAATCAGGGCCTTAGAGGGAGCAAGGAAACCTAAACTGGTGGTAAGGTAGGAGAGTTGGTCCCTCCAAAGTATTTTTGCCAGCAGATTGTAACAATTAGTTTGGGTTATTGCAGAATAAGTGCTGTTTTGCTTAAACCAGTTCATCTACATTGTTGGTCCACTTTGGCCAGTCTATTGAACTGGATTTAGCCTTGTTGGAACTGTAAACTGTTCAGGATTAGTAGTTTATGATAATTGCTAAGTTTTCCTCCACGTATTTTTGATTTTATTATTGCAAGCTGAATCCACTGAGATTCACCCTGCTTGTTTCTCTTTGTGTTTTAGGCAGTTGGTCAAACTGCGTGGAGTATACGTGGGCACCTCACCCTTTGCATGCAGTCCCAAATGGAACACTGGACGTAGTGCACTAACCGTTAGTGACAAACTCGCATTTGACCACAATTATTCTGCCGCCAAAAGTAAAACAAAGCGCCAAATTACGAGAATGAATTTGCTTTTCTCATGAAACTCCATCGCATTAAAGGTGACAAAGGATCCTCCTCCGATTGGCTGAACATGAGTTGGTTTTATATTTATTTATTTCTAACGTGTATGACCTGCCTGCATACGTACCCAGAGTGCGTGGCTATTGCCAGCCTCGCTTCATTATTGGCTCATCGTTTCAGACGGTTCGTCCCACTAAATTCTTTTTAGGAAGTTGTAAAAAATAAATGAACAAATCCAGCAAACTTAACTTCATGTATCATATCATCATATATTATGGCCTACACTAGAGTGATCTATCTCAGTTGTTAACTATATAAAGCAACATCAGACTGTTATGTGTCTTTGCATGTCTCCCACATGCTTATTAGTATAATAAAGTGCAAATCAAAACACTAATAAAACAGCTTTTAAATATGCAAAGATATTGTCAGTATAAAAATATCCTTTACATTAAGCATATCTGTTTTACCTGGTGTTTACTCTGATACTGTACACATTTGGCAACAGGAAACAGATTATAAATGATAATGTAGGAAATGTAATGCTGTAAAGAAGATGTTCAGACACAGGGATGCAGCAAAGTTGTTATAGAAACATTTTATTGAATCCTTTATTGAATCTCCCCCTGCTTGTCGCAGTCCATCTTCCTCATGATGCTCCTCAGGCAGCCTGTCTGAATCCACCTGCAAGCTCGCTTCATATGCTGCCTGTCAGAAGTCAGGTGAGTGGAGAGGTCTTTCAGGATCCTAGAGACCAGGTGGAGGTCCGTCTTTCAGGATCCTAGAGACCAGGTGGAGGTCCGTCTTCCTAAAGGCTCTGGAAGGAGGTGAAGTACGTCCACCGTCCTCCACAACATCTGCATGAACAACAGTGACCTTCTGGAGCCAGATGATGATGAAGATGTCAGGAGGGCAGCTGGGAAACAACCAGCAGGAGAACCAGCAGCATCTCCAGGAACCATCTGTGACGCTGATGGGAGGCAGAAGATGGCAGTGATGTGTTCCTCCCCAGATCATGATTGCATTTATATATAAACAATAAATAATTTGGTGAATGGGAAACAAATTATGTGTGTCTCTATATAATGAAGATGTACAATGAACTTCTCTTTACATTTTTCAAATATAGTTAAGTATTTTGTAATGATTAATTTATTACCATACACAAAACACACGAAACATTCAGTAAATATTACATGACACCAATTACAACGTAAACTAAACTAACACACACACACACACACACAAACACACACACGCACACACACTCACTCGATCGATTTTCAATCAGGGACAGACGAGGTGGAGCCATGTAGAAGAAAGTTACAGACCTCACACTTTGCACTTTAATAATCATCCCAAGTAAATTCACTGCTATGTTTATTTTATATCTATATTTTCTGGTTCAGTCTCAGCAGTTCAGATCTGACGGTACGATGCAGATTTATGGCATCAGTGGTAACCATAGTAACGGACCGCTCTCCAAAAACTGGCCACTGCAGAAGTTGCCACAAGGTATAGCCACCCGTCTTGAGGTGTGCAGATTTTGAACAAGCTTTCCTGTTCAAAAGTCCTGGAAACTGAAAGACAACAACAAAGCAGAAGATCATTATCTTCTGCTTTGTCCTGCCAATCATGCCCGTTGAGGTCCGGTCGCCGTTGGTCGTTAGCCTTCGCTTTCAAATAGCATCATTTTTGGGCCTTGCCCTATTGTTAGACACTCTATCCTTATTCTTTCGGGGATTCCTCAACCTTTAGTCAATGTGCAAGTAACAGAAATTGAACACTGAGCAATGAGGCCTGAGCTCTGGAGACTGCAGCCATGACTTCACATTTGAACAAGATACTTCTGTTGTCTAACCAACAACAGCGATTGCCATCATGCTAAAGTTGCTGGGGAAAGTGAGCCACTGGCAGCTTACACACCATTTTCACATGTGATCTTAGTAACAATTGTGGTCATAGAGGTGACTGCTTTGTCTGTAGTAGGCACAGAGGTCTCTCACCTAAAGGGTAGGTTGTAGGTTCAACCGAGGTGTACGCTTGGATCGTTCTATCGCAGAATGCCGGTCCTTAATCCATGGAATGCCTTTTGATACATCACTATGCTGCCAACTCAAGCTGAAACATGTCTTTGGCCTGGCACAGTATGGCCATGATCAAGGCGGCAATCTTTCTCACCAAACTCTGACTGCTTGTGGTTCTGCACTCTTCCTGCGACCTTGTGCCAAATTGTATGGTTTGTCTTTTTTGGCTGTTGCCAATCCCTTGGGACTGCACGTGATAGTTGTTGGTATACTGGCCAGGACCTCTGCCTATAACGTGGAGGACTGGTGTTTGGTTTCCCGACGGGGAGTGTTTCTTGGTCTTTATGACCCTTGACACGAGCATAAAACACTTAGCCCTGTCTTGAAATTTCAAATAGTTTGCTGTAAAAGGCCTGTAGGTTACAAGGCTTCTCAAAGTCCTCTGAGCCGGCCTCTGTACAGAGCGGGACAAGGCCAACGCTCAATGCAACCCAACATGTCATGTGTTGTTTGAGGATATGTGTAATACCGCATGAGGCTCGCTATTGGCCCTAAGCCGCCAGAGCTTTTGTTGCTGTTTTTATCTGTGTGCACGGACAACGCGGAAGAGACAATAACATAGGGTACGGTGCAAGGTGATTTGCTCGTAGCAAAGCTGCCATAGAATTACCTGCCTGGCTCAAGGGCCTCTTCTGGTTTTAAGAGTCAGGGATATTTTGGCAGAGTTGGTGGTGTGAACTGTGTCCCAAGATTATTTCAGGGGTGAAGAGCAACTGTGCAGCACAAATATCATTAAGTGTGTCTGTTTAAGTCATGTTTAAATGTCTTGCAACAAGCTTGGAAATGTTTGTGCCTGGTCTCGAACCAGGGACGTTTCGCGTGTTAGGCAAATGTGATAGCCTCTACACCACAGAAACCGTGAGAGCAGCTGCATCTTACTGGTTGGCAGGACAAAAGAAAGGAGCAATTTTTGAAAATGAAAAGTCCTGTAAACTGAGAGACAATGACAAAGCAGAAGAAGATTATCAGAAGTGGGATTTGAACCCACACCTCCAGAAGAGACTGCGACCTGAACGCAGCGCCTTGGACCGCTCGGCCATTCTGATAAAAGTTGCTCTTACCTACCTCTCTCTTGTGTGTTTTTTCTTGGAGGTGCAATGTGATTTCTGATAGCAACCCCAAGCGGCAGCAAAGTGTGAAAGCGTAGGTGCTTCCGCCTCTGCAGAAGTTGCCACAAGGTCTACGCAGAGGTCTAGCCACCTGTCTTGAGGTGTGCAGATTTTGAACAAGCTTTCCTGTGTCTGGTTACTGTGGGATTGTTTTTCATCTTCTTACCCGTTGAGGTCCGGTCGCCGTTGGTCGTTAGCCTTCGCTTTCAAATAGCATCATTTTTGGGCCTTGCCCTATTGTTAGACACTCTATCCTTATTCTTTCGGGGATTCCTTAACCTTTAGTCAATGTGCAAGTAACAGAAATTGAACACTGAGCAATGAGGCCTGAGCTCTGGAGACTGCAGCCATGACTTCACATTTGAACAAGATACTTCTGTTGTCTAACCAACAACAGCGATTGCCATCATGCTAAAGTTGCTGGGGAAAGTGAGCCACTGGCAGCTTACACACCATTTTCACATGTGATCTTAGTAACAATTGTGGTCATAGAGGTGACTGCTTTGTCTGTAGTAGGCACAGAGGTCTCTCACCTAAAGGGTAGGTTGTAGGTTCAACCGAGGTGTACGCTTGGATCGTTGTATCGCAGAATGCCGGTCCTTAATCCATGGAATGCCTTTTGATACATCACTATGCTGCCAACTCAAGCTGAAACATGTCTTTGGCCTGGCACAGTATGGCCATGATCAAGGCGGCAATCTGTTTCACCAAACTCTGACTGCTTGTGGTTCTGCACTCTTCCTTGTGCCAAATTGTATGGTTTGTCTTTTTTGGCTGTTGCCAATCCCTTGGGACTGCACGTGATAGTTGTTGGTATACTGGCCAGGACCTCTGCCTATAACGTGGAGGACTGGTGTTTGGTTTCCCGACGGGGAGTGTTTCTTGGTCTTTATGACCCTTGACACGAGCATAAAACACTTAGCCCTGTCTTGAAATTTCAAATAGTTTGCTGTAAAAGGCCTGTAGGTTACAAGGCTTCTCAAAGTCCTCTGAGCCGGCCTCTGTACAGAGCGGGACAAGGCCAACGCTCAATGCAACCCAACATGTCATGTGTTGTTTGAGGATATGTGTAATACCGCATGAGGCTCGCTATTGGCCCTAAGCCGCCAGAGCTTTTGTTGCTGTTTTTATCTGTGTGCACGGACAACGCGGAAGAGACAATAACATAGGGTACGGTGCAAGGTGATTTGCTCATAGCAAAGCTGCCATAGAATTACCTGCCTGGCTCAAGGGCCTCTTCTGGTTTTAAGAGTCAGGGATATTTTGGCAGAGTTGGTGGTGTGAACTGTGTCCCAAGATTATTTCAGGGGTGAAGAGCAACTGTGCAGCACAAATATCATTAAGTGTGTCTGTTTAAGTCATGTTTAAATGTCTTGCAACAAGCTTGGAAATGTTTGTGCCTGGTCTCGAACCAGGGACGTTTCGCGTGTTAGGCAAATGTGATAGCCTCTACACCACAGAAACCGTGAGAGCAGCTGCATCTTACTGGTTGGCAGGACAAAAGAAAGGAGCAATTTTTGAAAATGAAAAGTCCTGTAAACTGAGAGACAATGACAAAGCAGAAGAAGATTATCAGAAGTGGGATTTGAACCCACACCTCCAGAAGAGACTGCGACCTGAACGCAGCGCCTTGGACCGCTCGGCCATTCTGATAAAAGTTGCTCTTACCTACCTCTCTCTTGTGTGTTTTTTCTTGGAGGTGCAATGTGATTTCTGATAGCAACCCCAAGCGGCAGCAAAGTGTGAAAGCGTAGGTGCTTCCGCCTCTGCAGAAGTTGCCACAAGGTCTACGCAGAGGTCTAGCCACCTGTCTTGAGGTGTGCAGATTTTGAACAAGCTTTCCTGTGTCTGGTTACTGTGGGATTGTTTTTCATCTTCTTACCCGTTGAGGTCCGGTCGCCGTTGGTCGTTAGCCTTCGCTTTCAAATAGCATCATTTTTGGGCCTTGCCCTATTGTTAGACACTCTATCCTTATTCTTTCGGGGATTCCTTAACCTTTAGTCAATGTGCAAGTAACAGAAATTGAACACTGAGCAATGAGGCCTGAGCTCTGGAGACTGCAGCCATGACTTCACATTTGAACAAGATACTTCTGTTGTCTAACCAACAACAGCGATTGCCATCATGCTAAAGTTGCTGGGGAAAGTGAGCCACTGGCAGCTTACACACCATTTTCACATGTGATCTTAGTAACAATTGTGGTCATAGAGGTGACTGCTTTGTCTGTAGTAGGCACAGAGGTCTCTCACCTAAAGGGTAGGTTGTAGGTTCAACCGAGGTGTACGCTTGGATCGTTGTATCGCAGAATGCCGGTCCTTAATCCATGGAATGCCTTTTGATACATCACTATGCTGCCAACTCAAGCTGAAACATGTCTTTGGCCTGGCACAGTATGGCCATGATCAAGGCGGCAATCTGTTTCACCAAACTCTGACTGCTTGTGGTTCTGCACTCTTCCTTGTGCCAAATTGTATGGTTTGTCTTTTTTGGCTGTTGCCAATCCCTTGGGACTGCACGTGATAGTTGTTGGTATACTGGCCAGGACCTCTGCCTATAACGTGGAGGACTGGTGTTTGGTTTCCCGACGGGGAGTGTTTCTTGGTCTTTATGACCCTTGACACGAGCATAAAACACTTAGCCCTGTCTTGAAATTTCAAATAGTTTGCTGTAAAAGGCCTGTAGGTTACAAGGCTTCTCAAAGTCCTCTGAGCCGGCCTCTGTACAGAGCGGGACAAGGCCAACGCTCAATGCAACCCAACATGTCATGTGTTGTTTGAGGATATGTGTAATACCGCATGAGGCTCGCTATTGGCCCTAAGCCGCCAGAGCTTTTGTTGCTGTTTTTATCTGTGTGCACGGACAACGCGGAAGAGACAATAACATAGGGTACGGTGCAAGGTGATTTGCTCATAGCAAAGCTGCCATAGAATTACCTGCCTGGCTCAAGGGCCTCTTCTGGTTTTAAGAGTCAGGGATATTTTGGCAGAGTTGGTGGTGTGAACTGTGTCCCAAGATTATTTCAGGGGTGAAGAGCAACTGTGCAGCACAAATATCATTAAGTGTGTCTGTTTAAGTCATGTTTAAATGTCTTGCAACAAGCTTGGAAATGTTTGTGCCTGGTCTCGAACCAGGGACGTTTCGCGTGTTAGGCAAATGTGATAGCCTCTACACCACAGAAACCGTGAGAGCAGCTGCATCTTACTGGTTGGCAGGACAAAAGAAAGGAGCAATTTTTGAAAATGAAAAGTCCTGTAAACTGAGAGACAATGACAAAGCAGAAGAAGATTATCAGAAGTGGGATTTGAACCCACACCTCCAGAAGAGACTGCGACCTGAACGCAGCGCCTTGGACCGCTCGGCCATTCTGATAAAAGTTGCTCTTACCTACCTCTCTCTTGTGTGTTTTTTCTTGGAGGTGCAATGTGATTTCTGATAGCAACCCCAAGCGGCAGCAAAGTGTGAAAGCGTAGGTGCTTCCGCCTCTGCAGAAGTTGCCACAAGGTCTACGCAGAGGTCTAGCCACCTGTCTTGAGGTGTGCAGATTTTGAACAAGCTTTCCTGTGTCTGGTTACTGTGGGATTGTTTTTCATCTTCTTACCCGTTGAGGTCCGGTCGCCGTTGGTCGTTAGCCTTCGCTTTCAAATAGCATCATTTTTGGGCCTTGCCCTATTGTTAGACACTCTATCCTTATTCTTTCGGGGATTCCTTAACCTTTAGTCAATGTGCAAGTAACAGAAATTGAACACTGAGCAATGAGGCCTGAGCTCTGGAGACTGCAGCCATGACTTCACATTTGAACAAGATACTTCTGTTGTCTAACCAACAACAGCGATTGCCATCATGCTAAAGTTGCTGGGGAAAGTGAGCCACTGGCAGCTTACACACCATTTTCACATGTGATCTTAGTAACAATTGTGGTCATAGAGGTGACTGCTTTGTCTGTAGTAGGCACAGAGGTCTCTCACCTAAAGGGTAGGTTGTAGGTTCAACCGAGGTGTACGCTTGGATCGTTGTATCGCAGAATGCCGGTCCTTAATCCATGGAATGCCTTTTGATACATCACTATGCTGCCAACTCAAGCTGAAACATGTCTTTGGCCTGGCACAGTATGGCCATGATCAAGGCGGCAATCTGTTTCACCAAACTCTGACTGCTTGTGGTTCTGCACTCTTCCTTGTGCCAAATTGTATGGTTTGTCTTTTTTGGCTGTTGCCAATCCCTTGGGACTGCACGTGATAGTTGTTGGTATACTGGCCAGGACCTCTGCCTATAACGTGGAGGACTGGTGTTTGGTTTCCCGACGGGGAGTGTTTCTTGGTCTTTATGACCCTTGACACGAGCATAAAACACTTAGCCCTGTCTTGAAATTTCAAATAGTTTGCTGTAAAAGGCCTGTAGGTTACAAGGCTTCTCAAAGTCCTCTGAGCCGGCCTCTGTACAGAGCGGGACAAGGCCAACGCTCAATGCAACCCAACATGTCATGTGTTGTTTGAGGATATGTGTAATACCGCATGAGGCTCGCTATTGGCCCTAAGCCGCCAGAGCTTTTGTTGCTGTTTTTATCTGTGTGCACGGACAACGCGGAAGAGACAATAACATAGGGTACGGTGCAAGGTGATTTGCTCGTAGCAAAGCTGCCATAGAATTACCTGCCTGGCTCAAGGGCCTCTTCTGGTTTTAAGAGTCAGGGATATTTTGGCAGAGTTGGTGGTGTGAACTGTGTCCCAAGATTATTTCAGGGGTGAAGAGCAAGTGTGCAGCACAAATATCTTTAAGTGTGTCTGTTTAAGTCATGTTTAAATGTCTTGCAACAAGCTTGGAAATGTTTGTGCCTGGTCTCGAACCAGGGACGTTTCGCGTGTTAGGCGAATGTGATAGCCTCTACACCACAGAAACCGTGAGAGCAGCTGCATCTTACTGGTTGGCAGGACAAAAGAAAGGAGCAATTTTTGAAAATGAAAAGTCCTGTAAACTGAGAGACAATGACAAAGCAGAAGAAGATTATCAGAAGCGGGATTTGAACCCACGCCTCCAGAAGAGACTGCGACCTGAACGCAGCGCCTTGGACCGCTCGGCCATTCTGATAAAAGTTGCTCTTACCTACCTCTCTCTTGTGTGTTTTTTCTTGGAGGTGCAATGTGATTTCTGATAGCAACCCCAAGCGGCAGCAAAGTGTGAAAGCGTAGGTGCTTCCGCCTCTGCAGAAGTTGCCACAAGGTCTACGCAGAGGTCTAGCCACCTGTCTTGAGGTGTGCAGATTTTGAACAAGCTTTCCTGTGTCTGGTTACTGTGGGATTGTTTTTCATCTTCTTACCCGTTGAGGTCCGGTCGCCGTTGGTCGTTAGCCTTCGCTTTCAAATAGCATCATTTTTGGGCCTTGCCCTATTGTTAGACACTCTATCCTTATTCTTTCGGGGATTCCTTAACCTTTAGTCAATGTGCAAGTAACAGAAATTGAACACTGAGCAATGAGGCCTGAGCTCTGGAGACTGCAGCCATGACTTCACATTTGAACAAGATACTTCTGTTGTCTAACCAACAACAGCGATTGCCATCATGCTAAATTGCTGGGGAAAGTGAGCCACTGGCAGCTTACACACCATTTTCACATGTGATCTTAGTAACAATTGTGGTCATAGAGGTGACTGCTTTGTCTGTAGTAGGCACAGAGGTCTCTCACCTAAAGGGTAGGTTGTAGGTTCAACCGAGGTGTACGCTTGGATCGTTGTATCGCAGAATGCCGGTCCTTAATCCATGGAATGCCTTTTGATACATCACTATGCGGCCAACTCAAGCTGAAACATGTCTTTGGCCTGGCACAGTATGGCCATGATCAAGGCGGCAATCTTTCTCACCAAACTCTGACTGCTTGTGGTTCTGCACTCTTCCTGCGACCTTGTGCCAAATTGTATGGTTTGTCTTTTTTGGCTGTTGCCAATCCCTTGGGACTGCACGTGATAGTTGTTGGTATACTGGCCAGGACCTCTGCCTATAACGTGGAGGACTGGTGTTTGGTTTCCCGACGGGGAGTGTTTCTTGGTCTTTATGACCCTTGACACGAGCATAAAACACTTAGCCCTGTCTTGAAATTTCAAATAGTTTGCTGTAAAAGGCCTGTAGGTTACAAGGCTTCTCAAAGTCCTCTGAGCCGGCCTCTGTACAGAGCGGGACAAGGCCAACGCTCAATGCAACCCAACATGTCATGTGTTGTTTGAGGATATGTGTAATACCGCATGAGGCTCGCTATTGGCCCTAAGCCGCCACAGCTTTTGTTGCTGTTTTTATCTGTGTGCACGGACAACGCGGAAGAGACAATAACAAAGGGTACGGTGCAAGGTGATTTGCTCGTAGCAAAGCTGCCATAGAATTACCTGCCTGGCTCAAGGGCCTCTTCTGGTTTTAAGAGTCAGGGATATTTTGGCAGAGTTGGTGGTGTGAACTGTGTCCCAAGATTATTTCAGGGGTGAAGAGCAAGTGTGCAGCACAAATATCATTAAGTGTGTCTGTTTAAGTCATGTTTAAATGTCTTGCAACAAGCTTGGAAATGTTTCTGCCTGGTCTCGAACAGGGGACCTTTCGCGTGTTAGGCAAATGTGATAGCCTCTACACCACAGAAACCGTGAGAGCAGCTGCATCTTACTGGTTGGCAGGACAAAAGAAAGGAGCAATTTTTGAAAATGAAAAGTCCTGTAAACTGAGAGACAATGACAAAGCAGAAGAAGATTATCAGAAGTGGGATTTGAACCCACGCCTCCAGAAGAGACTGCGACCTGAGCGCCAGCTGCCGAAGAATGGTCCGGGGGAAATGTTGAAAATGTTGAAGTTGCCGGCCAATCACGTTCAAGAAATGTTGAAAATGTTGAAGATTCTAGCCAATCACGTTCAAGAAATGTTGAAAATGTTGAAGTTGCCGACCAATCACGTTGGAGAAATGTTGAAAGCTGACGGCCAATGACGTCGTGAAAGTTACGTATCGCAATGTAAAATGTTTAATGAAGGTAAAGGTTACGGGAGGTCGAAGGTTAAATCCGTATGTAAATTGGAAGTTCTTGGGAACAGTCGGAGTGAACAAGAATTTACGAGTGAAAGCGGTCTATTTAGCGACATGGTAAGTATCGGCTCATTCATGAAAATGCTGTATGATGTACATCGATGTGTAAAAATAAAAATTTCCCGGTTTTACGCCGATGTTACTCGACATTGGTTTCACAGTCGTGTCTTTTTTTTCCCATTCCCATTTCCCGAGCGAGTCGATGAAAAACGTTTCATATGTGGGATTAACCAAGTTGTTAGCTATTAAAGCTAAGATAACTTTGGTCTATAAAATATTATTTACGTGCTTATTACACCGAGGTTATGTTAGACGTGGCTTTGTTTTCAGTCATGTCCTATTCATTCTCGCCCTCGGCTTCTTAAGACATTTAAAATAAAAATCACGTCATGGGGATTAACCATCATCATATATGGTCGTCGGCATAAACTACCGCGTTTAAAAAAAAGTGGGAAAATAGGGGTCATTTTATAATCAGTACTGTCCTGTATTCGGGTCAGTATGTTAGTCCTGTTGGATAACCATGCCAAGCTAACTTTTGTCTATGAAGTACTTTAACAAACCCATCAAAATTTCTCAACATATAGAATATATCAGTACTGGGACCAAACAGGAAGCTGAAGGTCATACAAGATAACAAACTAAAGACCATATTAAAGCCAGTAGTAATAATATATCCACAATCCTCCATATAGGAGCTGCTGATTGACAACTGGCCTGTCTGACAGAGCTTTTTTTTTTTTTTTTTTTTTTTAAATCATATTTACTAATAACAAGTCCCAGATATTATTAACCAGGCTTGAGGTGATTGAGTGGTTGGACATATTTTGGAGTATTTTACCTAATCATTACCAGACGTTAGGTCTAGTCATTGAGGACAGTGTCTCATCATAATCATTATGGGTTTTTATTCTTTTAGTTTTTGTATAGGCTTGATAAGCTCTTATGTTGTTACCATTTACTTTTAAATCATCTTCAACCAAAGGCATCGAAGTCCCACAAAGCAATGCCCGACACTGTCTGGATGGCACGCCTCAAGAGCTTCGCCTCCACAGGATCATGGCCTCCAGGTGAGGGCAACAGGCCAGCACCCAGACAGAAGAAGTGGTACGGGCTGTATCAGAGGGTATGTGTGTCTTTATCAGGTGTTTACTTTTATACTTAATTTGTACTAAATGCAACAGCATAAACCGGATTTTCACACATTAATAAATATTTGATTAAGTAAAAATTCAAAATGGTTTCTGCTACAACACACACAACTGAATGACATGGAGATAAATCTTCAAATGTTCTTTTTAGATTGAGAAATGTCCAATGATGCAGCATGGGCAGACGTCCCTGTTTGGTAGTGTGAGGAAATGTGTGTGTGGATTCCACATCCAGATGGTAGGCGAAAAACACAGTAGTTTTGTAGTATAGTACAAATATGACATCACAAAGTGACCAGTGTTAAACCTACTTTGCCATTAAACAGCACCCAGCTCCTGCTGTCCAGTCAGCTTCTGCTGTCCAGTCAGCTTCTGCTGTCCAGCCAGCTCCTGCTGTCCAGTCAGCTTCTGCTGTCCAGCCAGCTCCTGCTGTCCAGTCAGCTCCTGCTGTCCAGCCAGCTCCTGCTGTCCAGTCAGCTTCTGCTGTCCAGCCAGCTCCTGCTGTCCAGTCAGCTTCTGCTGTCCAGCCAGCTCCTGCTGTCCAGGGTGCCCTGATGTCACAGACTTCAGCTGCAGGTGCTGCCCAGTCTGCTGGGCTGACACAAATGAAGGGAGCTGAAGGCCACAAACAGCGACCACCACTGAATTTGTCTATGGTATTTAGTTGTTGTTGCTCCTACATGTACTATCAATAGATTCATCAAATGGCTTGTCTTTATACAGTCTTTTGCTTCTTAACTTTCAGTTTACCAAACCAAGATATGGTGGTTCACTTAGCGCAGCTGCAAAGCCAAACCTTGCCATGGCCAGGAAAGTGACACAGGTAAAGGGGGTTCAAAAGTCAACTGTGTAAAAGTGTGTTGTTAATACATGTGACTTAGACTCTGTTTTATAGAAACAGGTCACAGAACGCCAGGAGACACCTGCTCCTCCAGTCAGCACTGCCATATCAGTGAGTGATTACATTTTCAGCTCGAGCATCTGTAGTTCTAGACTTCATTCAATGTACAGGATTAGAGATTTATCCTGTAGATTTTAATATCTGATTCTTAAACTTCATACAGGCCGTAGGCTCCCAAACAGAGGCACCAGCAGTACCAGCTGAGACACCAGTGGCTGCTCCTGTGTCAGTAAGTGTTCTAGCACTGTGCTTTAAACACGAATACTTTTGCAGCAGTGTATTTTACCAGAACTAAGTATAGTTACACATTGTTTTCCTGCTGCAACTCCTCAGCTTCCCCGTTTGTGGGCAGAGGGCTTTCCACCTGAAGACCATAGGTGGATATCCAAAGCTTTGTTTAGGATGGGGACGAAGGGCAGACTGGAACTCCAGGACAACCTGAAGCTGTGGTACTACCCACCTCAGCCGAGTCACCTCTACCACCAGGCACCTTCCCCAGACCGCTTTTTTGCCCATCCACTACTTGTTTGGATGCCTTACAAGTTGTGGAAGGTTAAGGTGGTGTGCCCCAATCCTTCTTGTGCTGGGCATCAGCTGACAGGAGCAGGGCTGCACAAGAGGGCACGGCGGGTCCTGGACATAGACCGCATGTACACCATGGTCACTGAGACGCTGACTTGTGCCAGGTGTAAAGCCTCTCATGTGTCCTGGAGCCAGGCTGTCCTCCAACAGCTGGACTTGGCTCACAGGTCAGAATTTCGGGTCATCATGACTCAAAAGTGAGTAGTGTCTTTTTTCTCTTTTTCCATGTTCAAGTCAAAGCTGTACATTCTTACTGATATATTTATCTGTGACCAAGGTATGCCTGTGACGTGAGGGTGATTCGGCTTCTGCGGGAGAGGGGCCTTGGCAACAGCCCAACCCGGGTACTGAAACAGCTGAGGGAGAACCACACAGAGGAGTGGCTCCAACGTGTATCGCGGTACACCACGGAGTGCATGAGCTTCCTCCAGCGCCCTGGATTGCTGCCTGTAAAGTTCCCGGAACCTCCAAAGCCAGATGTTGTGCCCAGCTGCAGGTGGCTTCTGTCCGTCTACAGCCAGGACATCTTGACCAGGCTGGAGGACATCAAGGCGCACATTACATCAACCTTTGGCACCATTCTGAAGATGGACTCCACAAAAAAGGTTGAATCATCTTATTTTCTGCAAAATAGGCTTCAATAAACCACTAGCTGGATTTCTACATGTCTCCATCTTATTGTGTGTCTCTGTTCATGTTTTGTGCTTCAGATCACAAAGAAGCTGGCTGGGACAGCCAAAGGGACAGCTCTCTGGCTCACCTCTGTGGGAAATGAGTATGGCCAGATTTTAATCAGTGTCCTGACTGCTCAGGAGGGAGCTGGTTTAGACAGGATGGCTGGTGACCTGGTGAGGAGGTACCAGCAGGCCAGTGTGGATCCCCCTGTTGTCCTGTATGTGGACTGTGGATGCTGTGCTGAGGCTGCAGAGACAACAAAGCTGGAGGCTAGATTCAGCGGGTGGCCCCAGCTTCTGGTACGGCTGGACATCTGGCATTTTATGCGACGGCTTGCCCTGGGATGCACCACTGATGCCCATCAGCTGTACCCACTCTACATGGCACGCATCTCAGCATGCATTTTTGAGTGGGATGCAGCTGACTTAGCGCTGTTGCGTGAAGCCAAGGCCCAGCAGCTTCGGAACCAGGGACTGTCATCTGCAGATGTGAACAGACACCTGACCAGGGAGGAGTTGGCTCTCCACTGCAGACGGAGGACACGAGGAGTGGACACCACAGTTAAGCTGCTGGAGGAGCTGTTTGCTTTACTTATGGGCTCCCGTGGCAACGACTCCCTTGGCGTTCCTCTGTTTGATCAGGAGAGGATGGAGCACATCTGGCGGGTCCAGAAGAAGCATGTAAAGTGCATCCAAGATCCACCAGGTGTTGCGCTCTACATTAAAACTGGGGAGCTGACCAAGGGAGGTGTGCGGCTGCCGGTCTTTAGGTGTGCCAGAGGCTCTACTTCCTTGGAGTCTTTTCATCTGCACCTAAACCGCTTCATACCAGGTGTGTGACACTAAAATGTGTATCTTATTATATGCGTGTTTGTTCATTTGATGTGATGTTTATGTCAAAAATGCTTTTGATATTTCATGTTGCATTTCATTGTACTTGTAGGGACCAGTGCCAACAGCCTGAATTTCCAGGTTTACCTGCTGGAAGGTCTGCACAGGTGGAACCAGGACCGGCGCGTTGCTGCCATGGCGACTGAGAAGTCTCCTTTGTGCTGCTACTCTGGTGATCTGCTGCATTCTGTCAACCAGAACTACGAGAAGCTGTTTGGCAGAAAGGTGGCACCAGAGTTCTGTCCACCCTCACGTTACACAGGTAATGACAGAATGACCTGCCAAAGGAAAAGTACAAAGCTGCATCTCTCTGACAGCTCCTCACAGAAAAACTGTGTTGCTGAGGGGGGAAATTTATATTTATATTTAATGTATTTTATGATTCTGATGAGCTGATTGGTTTTTACTCATTCCAATCTGCATTGTGCTTTATTTATGTTGTTGTGTCTCAGGTGAGCTCATAGGAGTGCAGTATCTGTTCCGGCAGACTGGTCAGGCCCTGCAGGACATGAACCCGGACTCAGAGGAGACTGCCCGCTTGGTGGAGGAGCATGATGTGGCGGCAGATGAGGACGATGAGGGTTTTTCTGACCTCACAGATGACCCCACAGTGCTGGATATAGAGGTTCAGCCTGCTCCCAGCATCTCCTCCACAGCAGCTCCCAGCGCCTCCTTCCCACTGACTCCCAGCGCCTCCTCCCCACTGGCTCCTGGCACCTCCTCCCTGTTTGCTCCCAGCGCCTCCTCCCCACTGGCTCCCAGCATCTCTGAGGCTGGGGACACCTCTGAAGAAACTGTGGTCAGTAACAGTTATTCACTGCTGTTTTCTACATTCTGCATGTTGACGTATATTGAAACTAAAACTGTTAAAAGGTTTTAAACTATTTTCTGTTTTCTGCTTAATGATTTGAGCAGGCTGTTGATGACCAGAATGTGCCTGGATACCAGCATGTGGACAGACTTGCTGAGTACTTGGTTGGGCTTCGGGAGCAGACCTCTCTCTATCTCAGCAACCTGCAGGCGGACCAAATTATAGGACTCTGGCAGAACCTGAGCGAAGGGGACAAGCAGCGGGTTGTTTATTCAGCGCGGCACCAAGACAGACTTCTGAGTGGACACTTCCGAACCCCAAAGAAGCCCTCAAAAACACCAGGGGTGGAGAGCACAATCCGCTGCGTGCTAGGTGCAAGTAGTGCACCTGCACAATGGCCTGACTGCTGCAGGTTGGTGGAGACCATTTTCATCAGACTGTGTGGTCTGCATCCAGCCCCCAAAAGAAAAGGCAAAGGAGCAGAGTCAAGGTGGTCCTTAATTATTAGGGACTACCGTAAAATCAGGGAGCTGGTTGTTGGGAATGCCCGGGTCATGCAGGGAACAGACATGCAGCTTGTGGAGGTCAACCAGAACACTCTGATTCAGTGGCACAATGGCAGACAGAAAAAGCAGGAGCTTTCTGTCCTGCTTCAGGGAACTGGTGTACCCTCAGAGATTGCAGTAGCTGAAGAACCACTGATGGATGCAAGACCGCTGCCTTCTTATCCTGTGCCAGCACAGGATGAACATCAGTACCGGCTGCCAGAGAGTACGGCTGGCCAGGCTAAGCAAAGGCAGGCACCATGCACCATCCTTCCAAAAGGCGGTGTGAAGAGGCAGTTGTCAGTGGCACCAGGTGCTTTCCCAGGCCCAGCAGCCCCTGCAGCCCCAGCACCTGGGATTCCTCACCAGGGCCTCACACAGGCAGGACAACCTGTTTTCTTCTATCAGGTTGTCATGCCTTCAACCATGCAGGCCACAACCCAGCAACCAACAACAAAGAGGCCATACAAGAGGACTGTGCAGGCAAACACTTGCAAGAAGTGTGGCCTCTTTCGCACAGCAGAGACTGGACATAGCCACTACCGTGGGAGGGTCTACTGCCCCCAGTCTGAAAGCCTGACAAAGGAACAGTGGCTGGAGGAGATGAGGAAGGGGCAGAAATAAGCACTTTGTAAATAGATGTATATAGTTTGTAGTTAAGTGTTATAGTAACTTTTGTTTGCTCCTTTTTAATTATATATGTTGTTTTTTTAAAAACATTTTAAAACCTTTTTATTGTGAACCTTCTGTACAGTTTCAAGTGGACACAACCAGGATGAAACCAGAGGAAGTATCCTCAATACAAGTTAAAGTACTTGCTGTACAGTAATTGTAAATAGTTGTGGTTGTTGTACATATTCTCATTTTTAAAATTGTTTTTTTTATTATATTTTTGTAAAAGTTAAGAGTAAGATTAAACAGCACAGTATTAGTTGTAAATTGATTGTAAATAGTTTTAATTTTTTGTTTTGGTATTTATTCAAAAGCAATGTTATTGTTTTTAATGACTGAACATTAAACAGTGAGTTTGACATGTTTATTGTGGTGATTATGAGTAATTATGTAAATGAAATCAAGACTAGTAAGAAAAAAATGTTTTATTACAATTCAATTCACATATGAATATCTAATGTTATTATAAATATCTAAAATTATTATTATAATAATATAAATACAAAGTTGCTAGACTGACTTCAAAGTGGTGGTAAAGAAGAGAAACGAAGTGCCACTACACAAATATACACACATATCATACCGATATAAAGGCTCTTGTTATTTATATTTATATAGTGTGTGTGTGTGTGTGTGTGTGTATTCCATATACAGAACAGGTTCCTTACATTCTATTAACTACAATATTTTATAAACACACACAATGTTATTTTTTCCATGCCAATGAAAATGGACTTTAACAGGTTAATAAATTCTAAAATAGGTCAGCCACTGAAATCCTGCCATGACTCCCTGTTCTGCATCGCTTCTGGTTCCTCAGCTCCTTTTTGAGAAAGAGAAAAAAAAGAAATATTAACAGAAATTACCATTGAATTAGAGCTAAATGCAGAATTACATTAATAGATGAGTAAATGAGGTGTTGAAATATTTTCACTACTTCATATTTACAATTTCAGATGCGTGTGTCTGCAAAAAGATAACCCTCAATATAAAAACATATCAGGTTTACTTCATATTAATTGTATTCTCTGCGTCATCTGACGGAGGCCATGTCACGTGATCTTCAATGCAGGCCCAGCACCTAGTTGCGAGTTCAAATCCCGTTCACTGCATGACAGACCTGGGTCAACATGTAAAAACATCTCCAGGCCACTAGACATGTGTTTATGTCCCAGAAATTTCCACATTTTTTCTTCATTTTTCCTCCTTTCTCCCTTTTCTCCTCCTTTCCCCTCTTTTTCCTTCTTCCCCCCTCTCCCCCCTTCTTCCCCATCTTACCTGGCCGAATGTTCCCCAGCTTGAGCGCAGCGCCTTGGACCGCTCGGCCATTCTGATAAAAGTTGCTCTTACCTACCTCTCTCTTGTGTGTTTTTTCTTGGAGGTGCAATGTGATTTCTGATAGCAACCCCAAGCGGCAGCAAAGTGTGAAAGCGTAGGTGCTTCCGCCTCTGCAGAAGTTGCCACAAGGTCTACGCAGAGGTCTAGCCACCTGTCTTGAGGTGTGCAGATTTTGAACAAGCTTTCCTGTGTCTGGTTACTGTGGGATTGCTTTTCATCTTCTTACCCGTTGAGGTCCGGTCGCCGTTGGTCGTTAGCCTTCGCTTTCAAATAGCATCATGTTTGGGCCTTGCCCTATTGTTAGACACTCTATCCTTATTCTTTCAGGGATTCCTTAACCTTTAGTCAATGTGGAAGTAACAGAAATTGAACACTGAGCAATGAGGCCTGAGCTCTGGAGACTGCAGCCATGACTTCACATTTGAACAAGATACTTCTGTTGTCTAACCAACAACAGCGATTGCCATCATGCTAAAGTTGCTGGGGAAAGTGAGCCACTGGCAGCTTACACACCATTTTCACATGTGATCTTAGAGAGGTATACTGGCCAGGACCTCTGCCTATAACGTGGAGGACTGGTGTTTGGTTTCCCGACGGGGAGTGTTTCTTGGTCTTTATGACCTTTGACACGAGCATAAAACACTTAGCCCTGTCTTGAAATTTCAAATAGTTTGCTGTAAAAGGCCTGTAGGTTACAAGGCTTCTCAAAGTCCTCTGAGCCAGCCTCTGTACAGAGCGGGACAAGGCCAACGCTCAATGCAACCCAACATGTCATGTGTTGTTTGAGGATATGTGTAATACCGCATGAGGCTCGCTATTGGCCCTAAGCCGCCAGAGCTTTTGTTGCTGTTTTTATCTGTGTGCACGGACAACGCGGAAGAGACAATAACATAGGGTACGGTGCAAGGTGATTTGCTCGTAGCAAAGCTGCCATAGAATTACCTGCCTGGCTCAAGGGCCTCTTCTGGTTTTAAGAGTCAGGGATATTTTGGCAGAGTTGGTGGTGTGAACTGTGTCCCAAGATTATTTCAGGGGTGAAGAGCAAGTGTGCAGCACAAATATCATTAAGTGTGTCTGTTTAAGTCATGTTTAAATGTCTTGCAACATGCTTGGAAATGTTTCTGCCTGGTCTCGAACCAGGGACATTTCGCGTGTTAGGCAAATGTGATAGCCTCTACACCACAGAAACCGTGAGAGCAGCTGCATCTTACTGGTTGGCAGGACAAAAGAAAGGAGCAATTTTTGAAAATGAAAAGTCCTGTAAACTGAGAGACAATGACAAAGCAGAAGAAGATTATCAGAAGTGGGATTTGAACCCACGCCTCCAGAAGAGACTGCGACCTGAACGCAGCGCCTTGGACCGCTCGGCCATTCTGATAAAAGTTGCTCTTACCTACCTCTCTCTTGTGTGTTTTTTCTTGGAGGTGCAATGTGATTTCTGATAGCAACCCCAAGCGGCAGCAAAGTGTGAAAGCGTAGGTGCTTCCGCCTCTGCAGAAGTTGCCACAAGGTCTACGCAGAGGTCTAGCCACCTGTCTTGAGGTGTGCAGATTTTGAACAAGCTTTCCTGTGTCTGGTTACTGTGGGATTGTTTTTCATCTTCTTACCCGTTGAGGTCCGGTCGCCGTTGGTCGTTAGCCTTCGCTTTCAAATAGCATCATTTTTGGGCCTTGCCCTATTGTTAGACACTCTATCCTTATTCTTTCGGGGATTCCTTAACCTTTAGTCAATGTGCAAGTAACAGAAATTGAACACTGAGCAATGAGGCCTGAGCTCTGGAGACTGCAGCCATGACTTCACATTTGAACAAGATACTTCTGTTGTCTAACCAACAACAGCGATTGCCATCATGCTAAATTGCTGGGGAAAGTGAGCCACTGGCAGCTTACACACCATTTTCACATGTGATCTTAGTAACAATTGTGGTCATAGAGGTGACTGCTTTGTCTGTAGTAGGCACAGAGGTCTCTCACCTAAAGGGTAGGTTGTAGGTTCAACCGAAGTGTACGCTTGGATCGTTGTATCGCAGAATGCCGGTCCTTAATCCATGGAATGCCTTTTGATACATCACTATGCTGCCAACTCAAGCTGAAACATGTCTTTTGCCTGGCACAGTATGGCCATGATCAAGGCGGCAATCTGTTCCACCAAACTCTGACTGCTTGTGGTTCTGCACTCTTCCTGCGACCTTGTGCCAAATTGTATGGTTTGTCTTTTTTGGCTGTTGCCAATCCCTTGGGACTGCACGTGATAGTTGTTGGTATACTGGCCAGGACCTCTGCCTGTAACGTGGAGGACTGGTGTTTGGTTTCCCGACGGGGAGTGTTTCTTGGTCTTTATGACCTTTGACACGAGCATAAAACACTTAGCCCTGTCTTGAAATTTCAAATAGTTTGCTGTAAAAGGCCTGTAGGTTACAAGGCTTCTCAAAGTCCTCTGAGCCAGCCTCTGTACAGAGCGGGACAAGGCCAACGCTCAATGCAACCCAACATGTCATGTGTTGTTTGAGGATATGTGTAATACCGCATGAGGCTCGCTATTGGCCCTAAGCCGCCAGAGCTTTTGTTGCTGTTTTTATCTGTGTGCACGGACAACGCGGAAGAGACAATAACATAGGGTACGGTGCAAGGTGATTTGCTCGTAGCAAAGCTGCCATAGAATTACCTGCCTGGCTCAAGGGCCTCTTCTGGTTTTAAGAGTCAGGGATATTTTGGCAGAGTTGGTGGTGTGAACTGTGTCCCAAGATTATTTCAGGGGTGAAGAGCAAGTGTGCAGCACAAATATCATTAAGTGTGTCTGTTTAAGTCATGTTTAAATGTCTTGCAACATGCTTGGAAATGTTTGTGCCTGGTCTCAAACCAGGGACGTTTCGCGTGTTAGGCAAATGTGATAGCCTCTACACCACAGAAACCGTGAGAGCAGCTGCATCTTACTGGTTGGCAGGACAAAAGAAAGGAGCAATTTTTGAAAATGAAAAGTCCTGTAAACTGAGAGACAATGACAAAGCAGAAGAAGATTATCAGAAGTGGGATTTGAACCCACGCCTCCAGAAGAGACTGCGACCTGAGCGCCAGCTGCCGAAGAATGGTCCGGGGGAAATGTTGAAAATGTTGAAGTTGCCGGCCAATCACGTTCAAGAAATGTTGAAAATGTTGAAGATTCTAGCCAATCACGTTCAAGAAATGTTGAAAATGTTGAAGTTGCCGACCAATCACGTTGGAGAAATGTTGAAAGCTGACGGCCAATGACGTCGTGAAAGTTACGTATCGCAATGTAAAATGTTTAATGAAGGTAAAGGTTACGGGAGGTCGAAGGTTAAATCCGTATGTAAATTGGAAGTTCTTGGGAACAGTCGGAGTGAACAAGAATTTACGAGTGAAAGCGGTCTATTTAGCGACATGGTAAGTATCGGCTCATTCATGAAAATGCTGTATGATGTACATCGATGTGTAAAAATAAAAATTTCCCGGTTTTACGCCGATGTTACTCGACATTGGTTTCACAGTCGTGTCTTTTTTTTCCCATTCCAATTTCCCGAGCGAGTCGATGAAAAACGTTTCATATGTGGGATTAACCAAGTTGTTAGCTATTAAAGCTAAGATAACTTTGGTCTATAAAATATTATTTACGTGCTTATTACACCGAGGTTATGTTAGACGTGGCTTTGTTTTCAGTCATGTCCTATTCATTCTCGCCCTCGGCTTCTTAAGACATTTAAAATAAAAATCACGTCATGGGGATTAACCATCATCATATATGGTCGTCGGCATAAACTACCGCGTTTAAAAAAAAGTGGGAAAATAGGGGTCATTTTATAATCAGTACTGTCCTGTATTCGGGTCAGTATGTTAGTCCTGTTGGATAACCATGCCAAGCTAACTTTTGTCTATGAAGTACTTTAACAAACCCATCAAAATTTCTCAACATATAGAATATATCAGTACTGGGACCAAACAGGAAGCTGAAGGTCATACAAGATAACAAACTAAAGACCATATTAAAGCCAGTAGTAATAATATATCCACAATCCTCCATATAGGAGCTGCTGATTGACAACTGGCCTGTCTGACAGAGCTTTTTTTTTTTTTTTTTTTTTTTTAAATCATATTTACTAATAACAAGTCCCAGATATTATTAACCAGGCTTGAGGTGATTGAGTGGTTGGACATATTTTGGAGTATTTTACCTAATCATTACCAGACGTTAGGTCTAGTCATTGAGGACAGTGTCTCATCATAATCATTATGGGTTTTTATTCTTTTAGTTTTTGTATAGGCTTGATAAGCTCTTATGTTGTTACCATTTACTTTTAAATCATCTTCAACCAAAGGCATCGAAGTCCCACAAAGCAATGCCCGACACTGTCTGGATGGCACGCCTCAAGAGCTTCGCCTCCACAGGATCATGGCCTCCAGGTGAGGGCAACAGGCCAGCACCCAGACAGAAGAAGTGGTACGGGCTGTATCAGAGGGTATGTGTGTCTTTATCAGGTGTTTACTTTTATACTTAATTTGTACTAAATGCAACAGCATAAACCGGATTTTCACACATTAATAAATATTTGATTAAGTAAAAATTCAAAATGGTTTCTGCTACAACACACACAACTGAATGACATGGAGATAAATCTTCAAATGTTCTTTTTAGATTGAGAAATGTCCAATGATGCAGCATGGGCAGACGTCCCTGTTTGGTAGTGTGAGGAAATGTGTGTGTGGATTCCACATCCAGATGGTAGGCGAAAAACACAGTAGTTTTGTAGTATAGTACAAATATGACATCACAAAGTGACCAGTGTTAAACCTACTTTGCCATTAAACAGCACCCAGCTCCTGCTGTCCAGTCAGCTTCTGCTGTCCAGTCAGCTTCTGCTGTCCAGTCAGCTTCTGCTGTCCAGCCAGCTCCTGCTGTCCAGTCAGCTCCTGCTGTCCAGCCAGCTCCTGCTGTCCAGTCAGCTTCTGCTGTCCAGCCAGCTCCTGCTGTCCAGGGTGCCCTGATGTCACAGACTTCAGCTGCAGGTGCTGCCCAGTCTGCTGGGCTGACACAAATGAAGGGAGCTGAAGGCCACAAACAGCGACCACCACTGAATTTGTCTATGGTATTTAGTTGTTGTTGCTCCTACATGTACTATCAATAGATTCATCAAATGGCTTGTCTTTATACAGTCTTTTGCTTCTTAACTTTCAGTTTACCAAACCAAGATATGGTGGTTCACTTAGCGCAGCTGCAAAGCCAAACCTTGCCATGGCCAGGAAAGTGACACAGGTAAAGGGGGTTCAAAAGTCAACTGTGTAAAAGTGTGTTGTTAATACATGTGACTTAGACTCTGTTTTATAGAAACAGGTCACAGAACGCCAGGAGACACCTGCTCCTCCAGTCAGCACTGCCATATCAGTGAGTGATTACATTTTCAGCTCGAGCATCTGTAGTTCTAGACTTCATTCAATGTACAGGATTAGAGATTTATCCTGTAGATTTTAATATCTGATTCTTAAACTTCATACAGGCCGTAGGCTCCCAAACAGAGGCACCAGCAGTACCAGCTGAGACACCAGTGGCTGCTCCTGTGTCAGTAAGTGTTCTAGCACTGTGCTTTAAACACGAATACTTTTGCAGCAGTGTATTTTACCAGAACTAAGTATAGTTACACATTGTTTTCCTGCTGCAACTCCTCAGCTTCCCCGTTTGTGGGCAGAGGGCTTTCCACCTGAAGACCATAGGTGGATATCCAAAGCTTTGTTTAGGATGGGGGCGAAGGGCAGACTGGAACTCCAGGACAACCTGAAGCTGTGGTACTACCCACCTCAGCCGAGTCACCTCTACCACCAGGCACCTTCCCCAGACCGCTTTTTTGCCCATCCACTACTTGTTTGGATGCCTTACAAGTTGTGGAAGGTTAAGGTGGTGTGCCCCAATCCTTCTTGTGCTGGGCATCAGCTGACAGGAGCAGGGCTGCACAAGAGGGCACGGCGGGTCCTGGACATAGACCGCATGTACACCATGGTCACTGAGACGCTGACTTGTGCCAGGTGTAAAGCCTCTCATGTGTCCTGGAGCCAGGCTGTCCTCCAACAGCTGGACTTGGCTCACAGGTCAGAATTTCGGGTCATCATGACTCAAAAGTGAGTAGTGTCTTTTTTCTCTTTTTCCATGTTCAAGTCAAAGCTGTACATTCTTACTGATATATTTATCTGTGACCAAGGTATGCCTGTGACGTGAGGGTGATTCGGCTTCTGCGGGAGAGGGGCCTTGGCAACAGCCCAACCCGGGTACTGAAACAGCTGAGGGAGAACCACACAGAGGAGTGGCTCCAACGTGTATCGCGGTACACCACGGAGTGCATGAGCTTCCTCCAGCGCCCTGGATTGCTGCCTGTAAAGTTCCCGGAACCTCCAAAGCCAGATGTTGTGCCCAGCTGCAGGTGGCTTCTGTCCGTCTACAGCCAGGACATCTTGACCAGGCTGGAGGACATCAAGGCGCACATTACATCAACCTTTGGCACCATTCTGAAGATGGACTCCACAAAAAAGGTTGAATCATCTTATTTTCTGCAAAATAGGCTTCAATAAACCACTAGCTGGATTTCTACATGTCTCCATCTTATTGTGTGTCTCTGTTCATGTTTTGTGCTTCAGATCACAAAGAAGCTGGCTGGGACAGCCAAAGGGACAGCTCTCTGGCTCACCTCTGTGGGAAATGAGTATGGCCAGATTTTAATCAGTGTCCTGACTGCTCAGGAGGGAGCTGGTTTAGACAGGATGGCTGGTGACCTGGTGAGGAGGTACCAGCAGGCCAGTGTGGATCCCCCTGTTGTCCTGTATGTGGACTGTGGATGCTGTGCTGAGGCTGCAGAGACAACAAAGCTGGAGGCTAGATTCAGCAGGTGGCCTCAGCTTCTGGTACGGCTGGACATCTGGCATTTTATGCGACGGCTTGCCCTGGGATGCACCACTGATGCCCATCAGCTGTACCCACTCTACATGGCACGCATCTCAGCATGCATTTTTGAGTGGGATGCAGCTGACTTAGCGCTGTTGCGTGAAGCCAAGGCCCAGCAGCTTCGGAACCAGGGACTGTCATCTGCAGATGTGAACAGACACCTGACCAGGGAGGAGTTGGCTCTCCACTGCAGACGGAGGACACGAGGAGTGGACACCACAGTTAAGCTGCTGGAGGAGCTGTTTGCTTTACTTATGGGCTCCCGTGGCAACGACTCCCTTGGCGTTCCTCTGTTTGATCAGGAGAGGATGGAGCACATCTGGCGGGTCCAGAAGAAGCATGTAAAGTGCATCCAAGATCCACCAGGTGTTGCGCTCTACATTAAAACTGGAGAGCTGACCAAGGGAGGTGTGCGGCTGCCGGTCTTTAGGTGTGCCAGAGGCTCTACTTCCTTGGAGTCTTTTCATCTGCACCTAAACCGCTTCATACCAGGTGTGTGACACTAAAATGTGTATCTTATTATATGCGTGTTTGTTCATTTGATGTGATGTTTATGTCAAAAATGCTTTTGATATTTCATGTTGCATTTCATTGTACTTGTAGGGACCAGTGCCAACAGCCTGAATTTCCAGGTTTACCTGCTGGAAGGTCTGCACAGGTGGAACCAGGACCGGCGCGTTGCTGCCATGGCGACTGAGAAGTCTCCTTTGTGCTGCTACTCTGGTGATCTGCTGCATTCTGTCAACCAGAACTACGAGAAGCTGTTTGGCAGAAAGGTGGCACCAGAGTTCTGTCCACCCTCACGTTACACAGGTAATGACAGAATGACCTGCCAAAGGAAAAGTACAAAGCTGCATCTCTCTGACAGCTCCTCACAGAAAAACTGTGTTGCTGAGGGGGGAAATTTATATTTATATTTAATGTATTTTATGATTCTGATGAGCTGATTGGTTTTTACTCATTCCAATCTGCATTGTGCTTTATTTATGTTGTTGTGTCTCAGGTGAGCTCATAGGAGTGCAGTATCTGTTCCGGCAGACTGGTCAGGCCCTGCAGGACATGAACCCGGACTCAGAGGAGACTGCCCGCTTGGTGGAGGAGCATGATGTGGCGGCAGATGAGGACGATGAGGGTTTTTCTGACCTCACAGATGACCCCACAGTGCTGGATATAGAGGTTCAGCCTGCTCCCAGCATCTCCTCCACAGCAGCTCCCAGCGCCTCCTCCCCACTGACTCCCAGCGCCTCCTCCCCACTGGCTCCTGGCACCTCCTCCCTGTTTGCTCCCAGCGCCTCCTCCCCACTGGCTCCCAGCATCTCTGAGGCTGGGGACACCTCTGAAGAAACTGTGGTCAGTAACAGTTATTCACTGCTGTTTTCTACATTCTGCATGTTGACGTATATTGAAACTAAAACTGTTAAAAGGTTTTAAACTATTTTCTGTTTTCTGCTTAATGATTTGAGCAGGCTGTTGATGACCAGAATGTGCCTGGATACCAGCATGTGGACAGACTTGCTGAGTACTTGGTTGGGCTTCGGGAGCAGACCTCTCTCTATCTCAGCAACCTGCAGGCGGACCAAATTATAGGACTCTGGCAGAACCTGAGCGAAGGGGACAAGCAGCGGGTTGTTTATTCAGCGCGGCACCAAGACAGACTTCTGAGTGGACACTTCCGAACCCCAAAGAAGCCCTCAAAAACACCAGGGGTGGAGAGCACAATCCGCTGCGTGCTAGGTGCAAGTAGTGCACCTGCACAATGGCCTGACTGCTGCAGGTTGGTGGAGACCATTTTCATCAGACTGTGTGGTCTGCATCCAGCCCCCAAAAGAAAAGGCAAAGGAGCAGAGTCAAGGTGGTCCTTAATTATTAGGGACTACCGTAAAATCAGGGAGCTGGTTGTTGGGAATGCCCGGGTCATGCAGGGAACAGACATGCAGCTTGTGGAGGTCAACCAGAACACTCTGATTCAGTGGCACAATGGCAGACAGAAAAAGCAGGAGCTTTCTGTCCTGCTTCAGGGAACTGGTGTACCCTCAGAGATTGCAGTAGCTGAAGAACCACTGATGGATGCAAGACCGCTGCCTTCTTATCCTGTGCCAGCACAGGATGAACATCAGTACCGGCTGCCAGAGAGTACGGCTGGCCAGGCTAAGCAAAGGCAGGCACCATGCACCATCCTTCCAAAAGGCGGTGTGAAGAGGCAGTTGTCAGTGGCACCAGGTGCTTTCCCAGGCCCAGCAGCCCCTGCAGCCCCAGCACCTGGGATTCCTCACCAGGGCCTCACACAGGCAGGACAACCTGTTTTCTTCTATCAGGTTGTCATGCCTTCAACCATGCAGGCCACAACCCAGCAACCAACAACAAAGAGGCCATACAAGAGGACTGTGCAGGCAAACACTTGCAAGAAGTGTGGCCTCTTTCGCACAGCAGAGACTGGACATAGCCACTACCGTGGGAGGGTCTACTGCCCCCAGTCTGAAAGCCTGACAAAGGAACAGTGGCTGGAGGAGATGAGGAAGGGGCAGAAATAAGCACTTTGTAAATAGATGTATATAGTTTGTAGTTAAGTGTTATAGTAACTTTTGTTTGCTCCTTTTTAATTATATATGTTGTTGTTTTTTTAAAAACATTTTAAAACCTTTTTATTGTGAACCTTCTGTACAGTTTCAAGTGGACACAACCAGGATGAAACCAGAGGAAGTATCCTCAATACAAGTTAAAGTACTTGCTGTACAGTAATTGTAAATAGTTGTGGTTGTTGTACATATTCTCATTTTTAAAATTGTTTTTTTTATTATATTTTTGTAAAAGTTAAGAGTAAGATTAAACAGCACAGTATTAGTTGTAAATTGATTGTAAATAGTTTTAATTTTTTGTTTTGGTATTTATTCAAAAGCAATGTTATTGTTTTTAATGACTGAACATTAAACAGTGAGTTTGACATGTTTATTGTGGTGATTATGAGTAATTATGTAAATGAAATCAAGACTAGTAAGAAAAAAATGTTTTATTACAATTCAATTCACATATGAATATCTAATGTTATTATAAATATCTAAAATTATTATTATAATAATATAAATACAAAGTTGCTAGACTGACTTCAAAGTGGTGGTAAAGAAGAGAAACGAAGTGCCACTACACAAATATACACACATATCATACCGATATAAAGGCTCTTGTTATTTATATTTATATAGTGTGTGTGTGTGTGTGTGTGTGTGTATTCCATATACAGAACAGGTTCCTTACATTCTATTAACTACAATATTTTATAAACACACACAATGTTATTTTTTCCATGCCAATGAAAATGGACTTTAACAGGTTAATAAATTCTAAAATAGGTCAGCCACTGAAATCCTGCCATGACTCCCTGTTCTGCATCGCTTCTGGTTCCTCAGCTCCTTTTTGAGAAAGAGAAAAAAAAGAAATATTAACAGAAATTACCATTGAATTAGAGCTAAATGCAGAATTACATTAATAGATGAGTAAATGAGGTGTTGAAATATTTTCACTACTTCATATTTACAATTTCAGATGCGTGTGTCTGCAAAAAGATAACCCTCAATATAAAAACATATCAGGTTTACTTCATATTAATTGTATTCTCTGCGTCATCTGACGGAGGCCATGTCACGTGATCTTCAATGCAGGCCCAGCACCTAGTTGCGAGTTCAAATCCCGTTCACTGCATGACAGACCTGGGTCAACATGTAAAAACATCTCCAGGCCACTAGACATGTGTTTATGTCCCAGAAATTTCCACATTTTTTCTTCATTTTTCCTCCTTTCTCCCTTTTCTCCTCCTTTCCCCTCTTTTTCCTTCTTCCCCCCTCTCCCCCCTTCTTCCCCATCTTACCTGGCCGAATGTTCCCCAGCTTGAGCGCAGCGCCTTGGACCGCTCGGCCATTCTGATAAAATTTGCTCTTACCTACCTCTCTCTTGTGTGTTTTTTCTTGGAGGTGCAATGTGATTTCTGATAGCAACCCCAAGCGGCAGCAAAGTGTGAAAGCGTAGGTGCTTCCGCCTCTGCAGAAGTTGCCACAAGGTCTACGCAGAGGTCTAGCCACCTGTCTTGAGGTGTGCAGATTTTGAACAAGCTTTCCTGTGTCTGGTTACTGTGGGATTGTTTTTCATCTTCTTACCCGTTGAGGTCCGGTCGCCGTTGGTCGTTAGCCTTCGCTTTCAAATAGCATCATTTTTGGGCCTTGCCCTATTGTTAGACACTCTATCCTTATTCTTTCGGGGATTCCTTAACCTTTAGTCAATGTGCAAGTAACAGAAATTGAACACTGAGCAATGAGGCCTGAGCTCTGGAGACTGCAGCCATGACTTCACATTTGAACAAGATACTTCTGTTGTCTAACCAACAACAGCGATTGCCATCATGCTAAAGTTGCTGGGGAAAGTGAGCCACTGGCAGCTTACACACCATTTTCACATGTGATCTTAGTAACAATTGTGGTCATAGAGGTGACTGCTTTGTCTGTAGTAGGCACAGAGGTCTCTCACCTAAAGGGTAGGTTGTAGGTTCAACCGAGGTGTACGCTTGGATCGTTGTATCGCAGAATGCCGGTCCTTAATCCATGGAATGCCTTTTGATACATCACTATGCTGCCAACTCAAGCTGAAACATGTCTTTGGCCTGGCACAGTATGGCCATGATCAAGGCGGCAATCTTCTTCACCAAACTCTGACTGCTTGTGGTTCTGCACTCTTCCTTGTGCCAAATTGTATGGTTTGTCTTTTTTGGCTGTTGCCAATCCCTTGGGACTGCACGTGATAGTTGTTGGTATACTGGCCAGGACCTCTGCCTATAACGTGGAGGACTGGTGTTTGGTTTCCCGACGGGGAGTGTTTCTTGGTCTTTATGACCCTTGACACGAGCATAAAACACTTAGCCCTGTCTTGAAATTTCAAATAGTTTGCTGTAAAAGGCCTGTAGGTTACAAGGCTTCTCAAAGTCCTCTGAGCCGGCCTCTGTACAGAGCGGGACAAGGCCAACGCTCAATGCAACCCAACATGTCATGTGTTGTTTGAGGATATGTGTAATACCGCATGAGGCTCGCTATTGGCCCTAAGCCGCCAGAGCTTTTGTTGCTGTTTTTATCTGTGTGCACGGACAACGCGGAAGAGACAATAACATAGGGTACGGTGCAAGGTGATTTGCTCGTAGCAAAGCTGCCATAGAATTACCTGCCTGGCTCAAGGGCCTCTTCTGGTTTTAAGAGTCAGGGATATTTTGGCAGAGTTGGTGGTGTGAACTGTGTCCCAAGATTATTTCAGGGGTGAAGAGCAAGTGTGCAGCACAAATATCATTAAGTGTGTCTGTTTAAGTCATGTTTAAATGTCTTGCAACAAGCTTGGAAATGTTTCTGCCTGGTCTCGAACAGGGGACCTTTCACGTGTTAGGCGAATGTGATAGCCTCTACACCACAGAAACCGTGAGAGCAGCTGCATCTTACTGGTTGGCAGGACAAAAGAAAGGAGCAATTTTTGAAAATGAAAAGTCCTGTAAACTGAGAGACAATGACAAAGCAGAAGAAGATTATCAGAAGTGGGATTTGAACCCACGCCTCCAGAAGAGACTGCGACCTTAACGCAGCGCCTTGGACCGCTCGGCCATTCTGATAAAATTTGCTCTTACCTACCTCTCTCTTGTGTGTTTTTTCTTGGAGGTGCAATGTGATTTCTGATAGCAACCCCAAGCGGCAGCAAAGTGTGAAAGCGTAGGTGCTTCCGCCTCTGCAGAAGTTGCCACAAGGTCTACGCAGAGGTCTAGCCACCTGTCTTGAGGTGTGCAGATTTTGAACACGCTTTCCTGTGTCTGGTTACTGTGGGATTGTTTTTCATCTTCTTACCCGTTGAGGTCCGGTCGCCGTTGGTCGTTAGCCTTCGCTTTCAAATAGCATCATTTTTGGGCCTTGCCCTATTGTTAGACACTCTATCCTTATTCTTTCGGGGATTCCTTAACCTTTAGTCAATGTGCAAGTAACAGAAATTGAACACTGAGCAATGAGGCCTGAGCTCTGGAGACTGCAGCCATGACTTCACATTTGAACAAGATACTTCTGTTGTCTAACCAACAACAGCGATTGCCTTCATGCTAAAGTTGCTGGGGAAAGTGAGCCACTGGCAGCTTACACACCATTTTCACATGTGATCTTAGTAACAATTGTGGTCATAGAGGTGACTGCTTTGTCTGTAGTAGGCACAGAGGTCTCTCACCTAAAGGGTAGGTTGTAGGTTCAACCGAGGTGTACGCTTGGATCGTTGTATCGCAGAATGCCGGTCCTTAATCCATGGAATGCCTTTTGATACATCACTATGCTGCCAACTCAAGCTGAAACATGTCTTTGGCCTGGCACAGTATGGCCATGATCAAGGCGGCAATCTTCTTCACCAAACTCTGACTGCTTGTGGTTCTGCACTCTTCCTTGTGCCAAATTGTATGGTTTGTCTTTTTTGGCTGTTGCCAATCCCTTGGGACTGCACGTGATAGTTGTTGGTATACTGGCCAGGACCTCTGCCTATAACGTGGAGGACTGGTGTTTGGTTTCCCGACGGGGAGTGTTTCTTGGTCTTTATGACCCTTGACACGAGCATAAAACACTTAGCCCTGTCTTGAAATTTCAAATAGTTTGCTGTAAAAGGCCTGTAGGTTACAAGGCTTCTCAAAGTCCTCTGAGCCGGCCTCTGTACAGAGCGGGACAAGGCCAACGCTCAATGCAACCCAACATGTCATGTGTTGTTTGAGGATATGTGTAATACCGCATGAGGCTCGCTATTGGCCCTAAGCCGCCAGAGCTTTTGTTGCTGTTTTTATCTGTGTGCACGGACAACGCGGAAGAGACAATAACAAAGGGTACGGTGCAAGGTGATTTGCTCGTAGCAAAGCTGCCATAGAATTACCTGCCTGGCTCAAGGGCCTCTTCTGGTTTTAAGAGTCAGGGATATTTTGGCGGAGTTGGTGGTGTGAACTGTGTCCCAAGATTATTTCAGGGGTGAAGAGCAAGTGTGTAGCACAAATGTCATTACGTGTGTCTGTTTAAGTCATGTTTAAATGTCTTGCAACAAGCTTGGAAATGTTTCTGCCTGGTCTCGAACCAGGGACCTTTCGCCTGTTAGGCGAATGTGATAGCCTCTACACCACAGAAACCGTGAGAGCAGCTGCATCTTACTGGTTGGCAGGACAAAAGAAAGGAGCAATTTTTGAAAATGAAAAGTCCTGTAAACTGAGAGACAATGACAAAGCAGAAGAAGATTATCAGAAGTGGGATTTGAACCCACGCCTCCAGAAGAGACTGCGACCTGAACGCAGCGCCTTGGACCGCTCGGCCATTCTGATAAAAGTTGCTCTTACCTACCTCTCTCTTGTGTGTTTTTTCTTGGAGGTGCAATGTGATTTCTGATAGCAACCCCAAGCGGCAGCAAAGTGTGAAAGCGTAGGTGCTTCCGCCTCTGCAGAAGTTGCCACAAGGTCTACGCAGAGGTCTAGCCACCTGTCTTGAGGTGTGCAGATTTTGAACAAGCTTTCCTGTGTCTGGTTACTGTGGGATTGTTTTTCATCTTCTTACCTGTTGAGGTCCGGTCGCCGTTGGTCGTTAGCCTTCGCTTTCAAATAGCATCATTTTTGGGCCTTGCCCTATTGTTAGACACTCTATCCTTATTCTTTCGGGGATTCCTTAACCTTTAGTCAATGTGCAAGTAACAGAAATTGAACACTGAGCAATGAGGCCTGAGCTCTGGAGACTGCAGCCATGACTTCACATTTGAACAAGATACTTCTGTTGTCTAACCAACAACAGCGATTGCCATCATGCTAAAGTTGCTGGGGAAAGTGAGCCACTGGCAGCTTACACACCATTTTCACATGTGATCTTAGTAACAATTGTGGTCATAGAGGTGACTGCTTTGTCTGTAGTAGGCACAGAGGTCTCTCACCTAAAGGGTAGGTTGTAGGTTCAACCGAGGTGTACGCTTGGATCGTTGTATCGCAGAATGCCGGTCCTTAATCCATGGAGTGCCTTTTGATACATCACTATGCTGCCAACTCAAGCTGAAACATGTCTTTGGCCTGGCACAGTATGGCCATGATCAAGGCGGCAATCTGTTTCACCAAACTCTGACTGCTTGTGGTTCTGCACTCTTCCTTGTGCCAAATTGTATGGTTTGTCTTTTTTGGCTGTTGCCAATCCCTTGGGACTGCACGTGATAGTTGTTGGTATACTGGCCAGGACCTCTGCCTATAACGTGGAGGACTGGTGTTTGGTTTCCCGACGGGGAGTGTTTCTTGGTCTTTATGACCCTTGACACGAGCATAAAACACTTAGCCCTGTCTTGAAATTTCAAATAGTTTGCTGTAAAAGGCCTGTAGGTTACAAGGCTTCTCAAAGTCCTCTGAGCCGGCCTCTGTACAGAGCGGGACAAGGCCAACGCTCAATGCAACCCAACATGTCATGTGTTGTTTGAGGATATGTGTAATACCGCATGAGGCTCGCTATTGGCCCTAAGCCGCCAGAGCTTTTGTTGCTGTTTTTATCTGTGTGCACGGACAACGCGGAAGAGACAATAACAAAGGGTACGGTGCAAGGTGATTTGCTCGTAGCAAAGCTGCCATAGAATTACCTGCCTGGCTCAAGGGCCTCTTCTGGTTTTAAGAGTCAGGGATATTTTGGCAGAGTTGGTGGTGTGAACTGTGTCCCAAGATTATTTCAGGGGTGAAGAGCAAGTGTGCAGCACAAATATCATTAAGTGTGTCTGTTTAAGTCATGTTTAAATGTCTTGCAACAAGCTTGGAAATGTTTCTGCCTGGTCTCGAACAGGGGACCTTTCGCGTGTTAGGCAAATGTGATAGCCTCTACACCACAGAAACCGTGAGAGCAGCTGCATCTTACTGGTTGGCAGGACAAAAGAAAGGAGCAATTTTTGAAAATGAAAAGTCCTGTAAACTGAGAGACAATGACAAAGCAGAAGAAGATTATCAGAAGTGGGATTTGAACCCACCCCTCCAGAAGAGACTGCGACCTTAACGCAGCGCCTTGGACCGCTCGGCCATTCTGATAAAATTTGCTCTTACCTACCTCTCTCTTGTGTGTTTTTTCTTGGAGGTGCAATGTGATTTCTGATAGCAACCCCAAGCGGCAGCAAAGTGTGAAAGCGTAGGTGCTTCCGCCTCTGCAGAAGTTGCCACAAGGTCTACGCAGAGGTCTAGCCACCTGTCTTGAGGTGTGCAGATTTTGAACAAGCTTTCCTGTGTCTGGTTACTGTGGGATTGTTTTTCATCTTCTTACCCGTTGAGGTCCGGTCGCCGTTGGTCGTTAGCCTTCGCTTTCAAATAGCATCATTTTTGGGCCTTGCCCTATTGTTAGACACTCTATCCTTATTCTTTCGGGGATTCCTTAACCTTTAGTCAATGTGCAAGTAACAGAAATTGAACACTGAGCAATGAGGCCTGAGCTCTGGAGACTGCAGCCATGACTTCACATTTGAACAAGATACTTCTGTTGTCTAACCAACAACAGCGATTGCCATCATGCTAAAGTTGCTGGGGAAAGTGAGCCACTGGCAGCTTACACACCATTTTCACATGTGATCTTAGTAACAATTGTGGTCATAGAGGTGACTGCTTTGTCTGTAGTAGGCACAGAGGTCTCTCACCTAAAGGGTAGGTTGTAGGTTCAACCGAGGTGTACGCTTGGATCGTTGTATCGCAGAATGCCGGTCCTTAATCCATGGAGTGCCTTTTGATACATCACTATGCTGCCAACTCAAGCTGAAACATGTCTTTGGCCTGGCACAGTATGGCCATGATCAAGGCGGCAATCTGTTTCACCAAACTCTGACTGCTTGTGGTTCTGCACTCTTCCTTGTGCCAAATTGTATGGTTTGTCTTTTTTGGCTGTTGCCAATCCCTTGGGACTGCACGTGATAGTTGTTGGTATACTGGCCAGGACCTCTGCCTATAACGTGGAGGACTGGTGTTTGGTTTCCCGACGGGGAGTGTTTCTTGGTCTTTATGACCCTTGACACGAGCATAAAACACTTAGCCCTGTCTTGAAATTTCAAATAGTTTGCTGTAAAAGGCCTGTAGGTTACAAGGCTTCTCAAAGTCCTCTGAACCGGCCTCTGTACAGAGCGGGACAAGGCCAACGCTCAATGCAACCCAACATGTCATGTGTTGTTTGAGGATATGTGTAATACCGCATGAGGCTCGCTATTGGCCCTAAGCCGCCAGAGCTTTTGTTGCTGTTTTTATCTGTGTGCACGGACAACGCGGAAGAGACAATAACATAGGGTACGGTGCAAGGTGATTTGCTCGTAGCAAAGCTGCCATAGAATTACCTGCCTGGCTCAAGGGCCTCTTCTGGTTTTAAGAGTCAGGGATATTTTGGCAGAGTTGGTGGTGTGAACTGTGTCCCAAGATTATTTCAGGGGTGAAGAGCAAGTGTGCAGCACAAATATCATTAAGTGTGTCTGTTTAAGTCATGTTTAAATGTCTTGCAACAAGCTTGGAAATGTTTCTGCCTGGTCTTGAACCAGGGACGTTTCGCGTGTTAGGCGAATGTGATAGCCTCTACACCACAGAAACCGTGAGAGCAGCTGCATCTTACTGGTTGGCAGGACAAAAGAAAGGAGCAATTTTTGAAAATGAAAAGTCCTGTAAACTGAGAGACAATGACAAAGCAGAAGAAGATTATCAGAAGTGGGATTTGAACCCACGCCTCCAGAAGAGACTGCGACCTGAACGCAGCGCCTTGGACCGCTCGGCCATTCTGATAAAAGTTGCTCTTACCTACCTCTCTCTTGTGTGTTTTTTCTTGGAGGTGCAATGTGATTTCTGATAGCAACCCCAAGCGGCAGCAAAGTGTGAAAGCGTAGGTGCTTCCGCCTCTGCAGAAGTTGCCACAAGGTCTACGCAGAGGTCTAGCCACCTGTCTTGAGGTGTGCAGATTTTGAACAAGCTTTCCTGTGTCTGGTTACTGTGGGATTGTTTTTCATCTTCTTACCCGTTGAGGTCCGGTCGCCGTTGGTCGTTAGCCTTCGCTTTCAAATAGCATCATTTTTGGGCCTTGCCCTATTGTTAGACACTCTATCCTTATTCTTTCGGGGATTCCTTAACCTTTAGTCAATGTGCAAGTAACAGAAATTGAACACTGAGCAATGAGGCCTGAGCTCTGGAGACTGCAGCCATGACTTCACATTTGAACAAGATACTTCTGTTGTCTAACCAACAACAGCGATTGCCATCATGCTAAAGTTGCTGGGGAAAGTGAGCCACTGGCAGCTTACACACCATTTTCACATGTGATCTTAGTAACAATTGTGGTCATAGAGGTGACTGCTTTGTCTGTAGTAGGCACAGAGGTCTCTCACCTAAAGGGTAGGTTGTAGGTTCAACCGAAGTGTACGCTTGGATCGTTGTATCGCAGAATGCCGGTCCTTAATCCATGGAATGCCTTTTGATACATCACTATGCTGCCAACTCAAGCTGAAACATGTCTTTTGCCTGGCACAGTATGGCCATGATCAAGGCGGCAATCTTTTTCACCAAACTCTGACTGCTTGTGGTTCTGCACTCTTCCTTGTGCCAAATTGTATGGTTTGTCTTTTTTGGCTGTTGCCAATCCCTTGGGACTGCACGTGATAGTTGTTGGTATACTGGCCAGGACCTCTGCCTGTAACGTGGAGGACTGGTGTTTGGTTTCCCGACGGGGAGTGTTTCTTGGTCTTTATGACCTTTGACACGAGCATAAAACACTTAGCCCTGTCTTGAAATTTCAAATAGTTTGCTGTAAAAGGCCTGTAGGTTACAAGGCTTCTCAAAGTCCTCTGAGCCAGCCTCTGTACAGAGCGGGACAAGGCCAACGCTCAATGCAACCCAACATGTCATGTGTTGTTTGAGGATATGTGTAATACCGCATGAGGCTCGCTATTGGCCCTAAGCCACCAGAGCTTTTGTTGCTGTTTTTATCTGTGTGCACGGACAACGCGGAAGAGACAATAACATAGGGTACGGTGCAAGGTGATTTGCTCGTAGCAAAGCTGCCATAGAATTACCTGCCTGGCTCAAGGGCCTCTTCTGGTTTTAAGAGTCAGGGATATTTTGGCAGAGTTGGTGGTGTGAACTGTGTCCCAAGATTATTTCAGGGGTGAAGAGCAAGTGTGCAGCACAAATATCATTAAGTGTGTCTGTTTAAGTCATGTTTAAATGTCTTGCAACAAGCTTGGAAATGTTTCTGCCTGGTCTCGAACCAGGGACCTTTCGCGTGTTAGGCAAATGTGATAGCCTCTACACCACAGAAACCGTGAGAGCAGCTGCATCTTACTGGTTGGCAGGACAAAAGAAAGGAGCAATTTTTGAAAATGAAAAGTCCTGTAAACTGAGAGACAATGACAAAGCAGAAGAAGATTATCAGAAGTGGGATTTGAACCCACGCCTCCAGAAGAGACTGCGACCTGAACGCAGCGCCTTGGACCGCTCGGCCATTCTGATAAAATTTGCTCTTACCTACCTCTCTCTTGTGTGTTTTTTCTTGGAGGTGCAATGTGATTTCTGATAGCAACCCCAAGCGGCAGCAAAGTGTGAAAGCGTAGGTGCTTCCGCCTCTGCAGAAGTTGCCACAAGGTCTACGCAGAGGTCTAGCCACCTGTCTTGAGGTGTGCAGATTTTGAACAAGCTTTCCTGTGTCTGGTTACTGTGGGATTGCTTTTCATCTTCTTACCCGTTGAGGTCCGGTCGCCGTTGGTCGTTAGCCTTCGCTTTCAAATAGCATCATTTTTGGGCCTTGCCCTATTGTTAGACACTCTATCCTTATTCTTTCAGGGATTCCTTAACCTTTAGTCAATGTGGAAGTAACAGAAATTGAACACTGAGCAATGAGGCCTGAGCTCTGGAGACTGCAGCCATGACTTCACATTTGAACAAGATACTTCTGTTGTCTAACCAACAACAGCGATTGCCATCATGCTAAAGTTGCTGGGGAAAGTGAGCCACTGGCAGCTTACACACCATTTTCACATGTGATCTTAGAGAGGTATACTGGCCAGGACCTCTGCCTGTAACGTGGAGGACTGGTGTTTGGTTTCCCGACGGGGAGTGTTTCTTGGTCTTTATGACCTTTGACACGAGCATAAAACACTTAGCCCTGTCTTGAAATTCCAAATAGTTTGCTGTAAAAGGCCTGTAGGTTACAAGGCTTCTCAAAGTCCTCTGAGCCAGCCTCTGTACAGAGCGGGACAAGGCCAACGCTCAATGCAACCCAACATGTCATGTGTTGTTTGAGGATATGTGTAATACCGCATGAGGCTCGCTATTGGCCCTAAGCCGCCAGAGCTTTTGTTGCTGTTTTTATCTGTGTGCACGGACAACGCGGAAGAGACAATAACATAGGGTACGGTGCAAGGTGATTTGCTCGTAGCAAAGCTGCCATAGAATTACCTGCCTGGCTCAAGGGCCTCTTCTGGTTTTAAGAGTCAGGGATATTTTGGCAGAGTTGGTGGTGTGAACTGTGTCCCAAGATTATTTCAGGGGTGAAGAGCAAGTGTGCAGCACAAATATCATTAAGTGTGTCTGTTTAAGTCATGTTTAAATGTCTTGCAACATGCTTGGAAATGTTTCTGCCTGGTCTCGAACCAGGGACGTTTCGCGTGTTAGGCAAATGTGATAGCCTCTACACCACAGAAACCGTGAGAGCAGCTGCATCTTACTGGTTGGCAGGACAAAAGAAAGGAGCAATTTTTGAAAATGAAAAGTCCTGTAAACTGAGAGACAATGACAAAGCAGAAGAAGATTATCAGAAGTGGGATTTGAACCCACGCCTCCAGAAGAGACTGCGACCTGAACGCAGCGCCTTGGACCGCTCGGCCATTCTGATAAAAGTTGCTCTTACCTACCTCTCTCTTGTGTGTTTTTTCTTGGAGGTGCAATGTGATTTCTGATAGCAACCCCAAGCGGCAGCAAAGTGTGAAAGCGTAGGTGCTTCCGCCTCTGCAGAAGTTGCCACAAGGTCTACGCAGAGGTCTAGCCACCTGTCTTGAGGTGTGCAGATTTTGAACAAGCTTTCCTGTGTCTGGTTACTGTGGGATTGCTTTTCATCTTCTTACCCGTTGAGGTCCGGTCGCCGTTGGTCGTTAGCCTTCGCTTTCAAATAGCATCATGTTTGGGCCTTGCCCTATTGTTAGACACTCTATCCTTATTCTTTCAGGGATTCCTTAACCTTTAGTCAATGTGGAAGTAACAGAAATTGAACACTGAGCAATGAGGCCTGAGCTCTGGAGACTGCAGCCATGACTTCACATTTGAACAAGATACTTCTGTTGTCTAACCAACAACAGCGATTGCCATCATGCTAAAGTTGCTGGGGAAAGTGAGCCACTGGCAGCTTACACACCATTTTCACATGTGATCTTAGAGAGGTATACTGGCCAGGACCTCTGCCTATAACGTGGAGGACTGGTGTTTGGTTTCCCGACGGGGAGTGTTTCTTGGTCTTTATGACCTTTGACACGAGCATAAAACACTTAGCCCTGTCTTGAAATTTCAAATAGTTTGCTGTAAAAGGCCTGTAGGTTACAAGGCTTCTCAAAGTCCTCTGAGCCGGCCTCTGTACAGAGCGGGACAAGGCCAACGCTCAATGCAACCCAACATGTCATGTGTTGTTTGAGGATATGTGTAATACCGCATGAGGCTCGCTATTGGCCCTAAGCCGCCAGAGCTTTTGTTGCTGTTTTTATCTGTGTGCACGGACAACGCGGAAGAGACAATAACATAGGGTACGGTGCAAGGTGATTTGCTCGTAGCAAAGCTGCCATAGAATTACCTGCCTGGCTCAAGGGCCTCTTCTGGTTTTAAGAGTCAGGGATATTTTGGCAGAGTTGGTGGTGTGAACTGTGTCCCAAGATTATTTCAGGGGTGAAGAGCAAGTGTGCAGCACAAATATCATTAAGTGTGTCTGTTTAAGTCATGTTTAAATGTCTTGCAACATGCTTGGAAATGTTTCTGCCTGGTCTCGAACCAGGGACGTTTCGCGTGTTAGGCAAATGTGATAGCCTCTACACCACAGAAACCGTGAGAGCAGCTGCATCTTACTGGTTGGCAGGACAAAAGAAAGGAGCAATTTTTGAAAATGAAAAGTCCTGTAAACTGAGAGACAATGACAAAGCAGAAGAAGATTATCAGAAGTGGGATTTGAACCCACGCCTCCAGAAGAGACTGCGACCTGAACGCAGCGCCTTGGACCGCTCGGCCATTCTGATAAAAGTTGCTCTTACCTACCTCTCTCTTGTGTGTTTTTTCTTGGAGGTGCAATGTGATTTCTGATAGCAACCCCAAGCGGCAGCAAAGTGTGAAAGCGTAGGTGCTTCCGCCTCTGCAGAAGTTGCCACAAGGTCTACGCAGAGGTCTAGCCACCTGTCTTGAGGTGTGCAGATTTTGAACAAGCTTTCCTGTGTCTGGTTACTGTGGGATTGTTTTTCATCTTCTTACCCGTTGAGGTCCGGTCGCCGTTGGTCGTTAGCCTTCGCTTTCAAATAGCATCATTTTTGGGCCTTGCCCTATTGTTAGACACTCTATCCTTATTCTTTCGGGGATTCCTTAACCTTTAGTCAATGTGCAAGTAACAGAAATTGAACACTGAGCAATGAGGCCTGAGCTCTGGAGACTGCAGCCATGACTTCACATTTGAACAAGATACTTCTGTTGTCTAACCAACAACAGCGATTGCCATCATGCTAAATTGCTGGGGAAAGTGAGCCACTGGCAGCTTACACACCATTTTCACATGTGATCTTAGTAACAATTGTGGTCATAGAGGTGACTGCTTTGTCTGTAGTAGGCACAGAGGTCTCTCACCTAAAGGGTAGGTTGTAGGTTCAACCGAAGTGTACGCTTGGATCGTTGTATCGCAGAATGCCGGTCCTTAATCCATGGAATGCCTTTTGATACATCACTATGCTGCCAACTCAAGCTGAAACATGTCTTTTGCCTGGCACAGTATGGCCATGATCAAGGCGGCAATCTGTTCCACCAAACTCTGACTGCTTGTGGTTCTGCACTCTTCCTGCGACCTTGTGCCAAATTGTATGGTTTGTCTTTTTTGGCTGTTGCCAATCCCTTGGGACTGCACGTGATAGTTGTTGGTATACTGGCCAGGACCTCTGCCTGTAACGTGGAGGACTGGTGTTTGGTTTCCCGACGGGGAGTGTTTCTTGGTCTTTATGACCTTTGACACGAGCATAAAACACTTAGCCCTGTCTTGAAATTTCAAATAGTTTGCTGTAAAAGGCCTGTAGGTTACAAGGCTTCTCAAAGTCCTCTGAGCCAGCCTCTGTACAGAGCGGGACAAGGCCAACGCTCAATGCAACCCAACATGTCATGTGTTGTTTGAGGATATGTGTAATACCGCATGAGGCTCGCTATTGGCCCTAAGCCGCCAGAGCTTTTGTTGCTGTTTTTATCTGTGTGCACGGACAACGCGGAAGAGACAATAACATAGGGTACGGTGCAAGGTGATTTGCTCCTAGCAAAGCTGCCATAGAATTACCTGCCTGGCTCAAGGGCCTCTTCTGGTTTTAAGAGTCAGGGATATTTTGGCAGAGTTGGTGGTGTGAACTGTGTCCCAAGATTATTTCAGGGGTGAAGAGCAAGTGTGCAGCACAAATATCATTAAGTGTGTCTGTTTAAGTCATGTTTAAATGTCTTGCAACAAGCTTGGAAATGTTTCTGCCTGGTCTCGAACCAGGGACCTTTCGCGTGTTAGGCGAATGTGATAGCCTCTACACCACAGAAACCGTGAGAGCAGCTGCATCATACTGGTTGGCAGGACAAAAGAAAGGAGCAATTTTTGAAAATGAAAAGTCCTGTAAACTGAGAGACAATGACAAAGCAGAAGAAGATTATCAGAAGTGGGATTTGAACCCACGCCTCCAGAAGAGACTGCGACCTTAACGCAGCGCCTTGGACCGCTCGGCCATTCTGATAAAATTTGCTCTTACCTACCTCTCTCTTGTGTGTTTTTTCTTGGAGGTGCAATGTGATTTCTGATAGCAACCCCAAGCGGCAGCAAAGTGTGAAAGCGTAGGTGCTTCCGCCTCTGCAGAAGTTGCCACAAGGTCTACGCAGAGGTCTAGCCACCTGTCTTGAGGTGTGCAGATTTTGAACAAGCTTTCCTGTGTCTGGTTACTGTGGGATTGCTTTTCATCTTCTTACCCGTTGAGGTCCGGTCGCCGTTGGTCGTTAGCCTTCGCTTTCAAATAGCATCATGTTTGGGCCTTGCCCTATTGTTAGACACTCTATCCTTATTCTTTCAGGGATTCCTTAACCTTTAGTCAATGTGGAAGTAACAGAAATTGAACACTGAGCAATGAGGCCTGAGCTCTGGAGACTGCAGCCATGACTTCACATTTGAACAAGATACTTCTGTTGTCTAACCAACAACAGCGATTGCCATCATGCTAAAGTTGCTGGGGAAAGTGAGCCACTGGCAGCTTACACACCATTTTCACATGTGATCTTAGAGAGGTATACTGGCCAGGACCTCTGCCTATAACGTGGAGGACTGGTGTTTGGTTTCCCGACGGGGAGTGTTTCTTGGTCTTTATGACCCTTGACACGAGCATAAAACACTTAGCCCTGTCTTGAAATTTCAAATAGTTTGCTGTAAAAGGCCTGTAGGTTACAAGGCTTCTCAAAGTCCTCTGAGCCGGCCTCTGTACAGAGCGGGACAAGGCCAACGCTCAATGCAACCCAACATGTCATGTGTTGTTTGAGGATATGTGTAATACCGCATGAGGCTCGCTATTGGCCCTAAGCCGCCAGAGCTTTTGTTGCTGTTTTTATCTGTGTGCACGGACAACGCGGAAGAGACAATAACATAGGGTACGGTGCAAGGTGATTTGCTCGTAGCAAAGCTGCCATAGAATTACCTGCCTGGCTCAAGGGCCTCTTCTGGTTTTAAGAGTCAGGGATATTTTGGCAGAGTTGGTGGTGTGAACTGTGTCCCAAGATTATTTCAGGGGTGAAGAGCAAGTGTGCAGCACAAATATCATTAAGAGTGTCTGTTTAAGTCATGTTTAAATGTCTTGCAACAAGCTTGGAAATGTTTCTGCCTGGTCTTGAACCAGGGACGTTTCGCGTGTTAGGCGAATGTGATAGCCTCTACACCACAGAAACCGTGAGAGAAGCTGCATCTTACTGGTTGGCAGGACAAAAGAAAGGAGCAATTTTTGAAAATGAAAAGTCCTGTAAACTGAGAGACAATGACAAAGCAGAAGAAGATTATCAGAAGTGGGATTTGAACCCACGCCTCCAGAAGAGACTGTGACCTGAACGCAGCGCCTTGGACCGCTCGGCCATTCTGATAAAAGTTGCTCTTACCTACCTCTCTCTTGTGTGTTTTTTCTTGGAGGTGCAATGTGATTTCTGATAGCAACCCCAAGCGGCAGCAAAGTGTGAAAGCGTAGGTGCTTCCGCCTCTGCAGAAGTTGCCACAAGGTCTACGCAGAGGTCTAGCCACCTGTCTTGAGGTGTGCAGATTTTGAACAAGCTTTCCTGTGTCTGGTTACTGTGGGATTGTTTTTCATCTTCTTACCCGTTGAGGTCCGGTCGCCGTTGGTCGTTAGCCTTCGCTTTCAAATAGCATCATTTTTGGGCCTTGCCCTATTGTTAGACACTCTATCCTTATTCTTTCGGGGATTCCTTAACCTTTAGTCAATGTGCAAGTAACAGAAATTGAACACTGAGCAATGAGGCCTGAGCTCTGGAGACTGCAGCCATGACTTCACATTTGAACAAGATACTTCTGTTGTCTAACCAACAACAGCGATTGCCATCATGCTAAAGTTGCTGGGGAAAGTGAGCCACTGGCAGCTTACACACCATTTTCACATGTGATCTTAGAGAGGTATACTGGCCAGGACCTCTGCCTATAACGTGGAGGACTGGTGTTTGGTTTCCCGACGGGGAGTGTTTCTTGGTCTTTATGACCCTTGACACGAGCATAAAACACTTAGCCCTGTCTTGAAATTTCAAATAGTTTGCTGTAAAAGGCCTGTAGGTTACAAGGCTTCTCAAAGTCCTCTGAGCCGGCCTCTGTACAGAGCGGGACAAGGCCAACGCTCAATGCAACCCAACATGTCATGTGTTGTTTGAGGATATGTGTAATACCGCATGAGGCTCGCTATTGGCCCTAAGCCGCCAGAGCTTTTGTTGCTGTTTTTATCTGTGTGCACGGACAACGCGGAAGAGACAATAACATAGGGTACGGTGCAAGGTGATTTGCTCGTAGCAAAGCTGCCATAGAATTACCTGCCTGGCTCAAGGGCCTCTTCTGGTTTTAAGAGTCAGGGATATTTTGGCAGAGTTGGTGGTGTGAACTGTGTCCCAAGATTATTTCAGGGGTGAAGAGCAAGTGTGCAGCACAAATATCATTAAGTGTGTCTGTTTAAGTCATGTTTAAATGTCTTGCAACAAGCTTGGAAATGTTTCTGCCTGGTCTTGAACCAGGGACGTTTCGCGTGTTAGGCGAATGTGATAGCCTCTACACCACAGAAACCGTGAGAGAAGCTGCATCTTACTGGTTGGCAGGACAAAAGAAAGGAGCAATTTTTGAAAATGAAAAGTCCTGTAAACTGAGAGACAATGACAAAGCAGAAGAAGATTATCAGAAGTGGGATTTGAACCCACGCCTCCAGAAGAGACTGCGACCTGAACGCAGCGCCTTGGACCGCTCGGCCATTCTGATAAAAGTTGCTCTTACCTACCTCTCTCTTGTGTGTTTTTTCTTGGAGGTGCAATGTGATTTCTGATAGCAACCCCAAGCGGCAGCAAAGTGTGAAAGCGTAGGTGCTTCCGCCTCTGCAGAAGTTGCCACAAGGTCTACGCAGAGGTCTAGCCACCTGTCTTGAGGTGTGCAGATTTTGAACAAGCTTTCCTGTGTCTGGTTACTGTGGGATTGTTTTTCATCTTCTTACCCGTTGAGGTCCGGTCGCCGTTGGTCGTTAGCCTTCGCTTTCAAATAGCATCATTTTTGGGCCTTGCCCTATTGTTAGACACTCTATCCTTATTCTTTCGGGGATTCCTTAACCTTTAGTCAATGTGCAAGTAACAGAAATTGAACACTGAGCAATGAGGCCTGAGCTCTGGAGACTGCAGCCATGACTTCACATTTGAACAAGATACTTCTGTTGTCTAACCAACAACAGCGATTGCCATCATGCTAAAGTTGCTGGGGAAAGTGAGCCACTGGCAGCTTACACACCATTTTCACATGTGATCTTAGTAACAATTGTGGTCATAGAGGTGACTGCTTTGTCTGTAGTAGGCACAGAGGTCTCTCACCTAAAGGGTAGGTTGTAGGTTCAACCGAAGTGTACGCTTGGATCGTTGTATCGCAGAATGCCGGTCCTTAATCCATGGAATGCCTTTTGATACATCACTATGCTGCCAACTCAAGCTGAAACATGTCTTTTGCCTGGCACAGTATGGCCATGATCAAGGCGGCAATCTTTTTCACCAAACTCTGACTGCTTGTGGTTCTGCACTCTTCCTGCGACCTTGTGCCAAATTGTATGGTTTGTCTTTTTTGGCTGTTGCCAATCCCTTGGGACTGCACGTGATAGTTGTTGGTATACTGGCCAGGACCTCTGCCTGTAACGTGGAGGACTGGTGTTTGGTTTCCCGACGGGGAGTGTTTCTTGGTCTTTATGACCTTTGACACGAGCATAAAACACTTAGCCCTGTCTTGAAATTTCAAATAGTTTGCTGTAAAAGGCCTGTAGGTTACAAGGCTTCTCAAAGTCCTCTGAGCCGGCCTCTGTACAGAGCGGGACAAGGCCAACGCTCAATGCAACCCAACATGTCATGTGTTGTTTGAGGATATGTGTAATACCGCATGAGGCTCGCTATTGGCCCTAAGCCGCCAGAGCTTTTGTTGCTGTTTTTATCTGTGTGCACGGACAACGCGGAAGAGACAATAACAAAGGGTACGGTGCAAGGTGATTTGCTCGTAGCAAAGCTGCCATAGAATTACCTGCCTGGCTCAAGGGCCTCTTCTGGTTTTAAGAGTCAGGGATATTTTGGCAGAGTTGGTGGTGTGAACTGTGTCCCAAGATTATTTCAGGGGTGAAGAGCAAGTGTGCAGCACAAATATCATTAAGTGTGTCTGTTTAAGTCATGTTTAAATGTCTTGCAACAAGCTTGGAAATGTTTCTGCCTGGTCTCGAACAGGGGACCTTTCGCGTGTTAGGCGAATGTGATAGCCTCTACACCACAGAAACCGTGAGAGCAGCTGCATCTTACTGGTTGGCAGGACAAAAGAAAGGAGCAATTTTTGAAAATGAAAAGTCCTGTAAACTGAGAGACAATGACAAAGCAGAAGAAGATTATCAGAAGTGGGATTTGAACCCACGCCTCCAGAAGAGACTGCGACCTGAACGCAGCGCCTTGGACCGCTCGGCCATTCTGATAAAATTTGCTCTTACCTACCTCTCTCTTGTGTGTTTTTTCTTGGAGGTGCAATGTGATTTCTGATAGCAACCCCAAGCGGCAGCAAAGTGTGAAAGCGTAGGTGCTTCCGCCTCTGCAGAAGTTGCCACAAGGTCTACGCAGAGGTCTAGCCACCTGTCTTGAGGTGTGCAGATTTTGAACAAGCTTTCCTGTGTCTGGTTACTGTGGGATTGCTTTTCATCTTCTTACCCGTTGAGGTCCGGTCGCCGTTGGTCGTTAGCCTTCGCTTTCAAATAGCATCATGTTTGGGCCTTGCCCTATTGTTAGACACTCTATCCTTATTCTTTCAGGGATTCCTTAACCTTTAGTCAATGTGGAAGTAACAGAAATTGAACACTGAGCAATGAGGCCTGAGCTCTGGAGACTGCAGCCATGACTTCACATTTGAACAAGATACTTCTGTTGTCTAACCAACAACAGCGATTGCCATCATGCTAAAGTTGCTGGGGAAAGTGAGCCACTGGCAGCTTACACACCATTTTCACATGTGATCTTAGTAACAATTGTGGTCATAGAGGTGACTGCTTTGTCTGTAGTAGGCACAGAGGTCTCTCACCTAAAGGGTAGGTTGTAGGTTCAACCGAAGTGTACGCTTGGATCGTTGTATCGCAGAATGCCGGTCCTTAATCCATGGAATGCCTTTTGATACATCACTATGCTGCCAACTCAAGCTGAAACATGTCTTTTGCCTGGCACAGTATGGCCATGATCAAGGCGGCAATCTTTTTCACCAAACTCTGACTGCTTGTGGTTCTGCACTCTTCCTGCGACCTTGTGCCAAATTGTATGGTTTGTCTTTTTTGGCTGTTGCCAATCCCTTGGGACTGCACGTGATAGTTGTTGGTATACTGGCCAGGACCTCTGCCTGTAACGTGGAGGACTGGTGTTTGGTTTCCCGACGGGGAGTGTTTCTTGGTCTTTATGACCTTTGACACGAGCATAAAACACTTAGCCCTGTCTTGAAATTTCAAATAGTTTGCTGTAAAAGGCCTGTAGGTTACAAGGCTTCTCAAAGTCCTCTGAGCCGGCCTCTGTACAGAGCGGGACAAGGCCAACGCTCAATGCAACCCAACATGTCATGTGTTGTTTGAGGATATGTGTAATACCGCATGAGGCTCGCTATTGGCCCTAAGCCGCCAGAGCTTTTGTTGCTGTTTTTATCTGTGTGCACGGACAACGCGGAAGAGACAATAACAAAGGGTACGGTGCAAGGTGATTTGCTCGTAGCAAAGCTGCCATAGAATTACCTGCCTGGCTCAAGGGCCTCTTCTGGTTTTAAGAGTCAGGGATATTTTGGCAGAGTTGGTGGTGTGAACTGTGTCCCAAGATTATTTCAGGGGTGAAGAGCAAGTGTGCAGCACAAATATCATTAAGTGTGTCTGTTTAAGTCATGTTTAAATGTCTTGCAACAAGCTTGGAAATGTTTCTGCCTGGTCTCGAACAGGGGACCTTTCGCGTGTTAGGCGAATGTGATAGCCTCTACACCACAGAAACAGTGAGAGCAGCTGCATCTTACTGGTTGGCAGGACAAAAGAAAGGAGCAATTTTTGAAAATGAAAAGTCCTGTAAACTGAGAGACAATGACAAAGCAGAAGAAGATTATCAGAAGTGGGATTTGAACCCACGCCTCCAGAAGAGACTGCGACCTGAACGCAGCGCCTTGGACCGCTCGGCCATTCTGATAAAATTTGCTCTTACCTACCTCTCTCTTGTGTGTTTTTTCTTGGAGGTGCAATGTGATTTCTGATAGCAACCCCAAGCGGCAGCAAAGTGTGAAAGCGTAGGTGCTTCCGCCTCTGCAGAAGTTGCCACAAGGTCTACGCAGAGGTCTAGCCACCTGTCTTGAGGTGTGCAGATTTTGAACAAGCTTTCCTGTGTCTGGTTACTGTGGGATTGCTTTTCATCTTCTTACCCGTTGAGGTCCGGTCGCCGTTGGTCGTTAGCCTTCGCTTTCAAATAGCATCATGTTTGGGCCTTGCCCTATTGTTAGACACTCTATCCTTATTCTTTCAGGGATTCCTTAACCTTTAGTCAATGTGGAAGTAACAGAAATTGAACACTGAGCAATGAGGCCTGAGCTCTGGAGACTGCAGCCATGACTTCACATTTGAACAAGATACTTCTGTTGTCTAACCAACAACAGCGATTGCCATCATGCTAAAGTTGCTGGGGAAAGTGAGCCACTGGCAGCTTACACACCATTTTCACATGTGATCTTAGTAACAATTGTGGTCATAGAGGTGACTGCTTTGTCTGTAGTAGGCACAGAGGTCTCTCACCTAAAGGGTAGGTTGTAGGTTCAACCGAAGTGTACGCTTGGATCGTTGTATCGCAGAATGCCGGTCCTTAATCCATGGAATGCCTTTTGATACATCACTATGCTGCCAACTCAAGCTGAAACATGTCTTTTGCCTGGCACAGTATGGCCATGATCAAGGCGGCAATCTTTTTCACCAAACTCTGACTGCTTGTGGTTCTGCACTCTTCCTGCGACCTTGTGCCAAATTGTATGGTTTGTCTTTTTTGGCTGTTGCCAATCCCTTGGGACTGCACGTGATAGTTGTTGGTATACTGGCCAGGACCTCTGCCTGTAACGTGGAGGACTGGTGTTTGGTTTCCCGACGGGGAGTGTTTCTTGGTCTTTATGACCTTTGACACGAGCATAAAACACTTAGCCCTGTCTTGAAATTTCAAATAGTTTGCTGTAAAAGGCCTGTAGGTTACAAGGCTTCTCAAAGTCCTCTGAGCCGGCCTCTGTACAGAGCGGGACAAGGCCAACGCTCAATGCAACCCAACATGTCATGTGTTGTTTGAGGATATGTGTAATACCGCATGAGGCTCGCTATTGGCCCTAAGCCGCCAGAGCTTTTGTTGCTGTTTTTATCTGTGTGCACGGACAACGCGGAAGAGACAATAACAAAGGGTACGGTGCAAGGTGATTTGCTCGTAGCAAAGCTGCCATAGAATTACCTGCCTGGCTCAAGGGCCTCTTCTGGTTTTAAGAGTCAGGGATATTTTGGCAGAGTTGGTGGTGTGAACTGTGTCCCAAGATTATTTCAGGGGTGAAGAGCAAGTGTGCAGCACAAATATCATTAAGTGTGTCTGTTTAAGTCATGTTTAAATGTCTTGCAACAAGCTTGGAAATGTTTCTGCCTGGTCTCGAACAGGGGACCTTTCGCGTGTTAGGCGAATGTGATAGCCTCTACACCACAGAAACCGTGAGAGCAGCTGCATCTTACTGGTTGGCAGGACAAAAGAAAGGAGCAATTTTTGAAAATGAAAAGTCCTGTAAACTGAGAGACAATGACAAAGCAGAAGAAGATTATCAGAAGTGGGATTTGAACCCACGCCTCCAGAAGAGACTGCGACCTTAACGCAGCGCCTTGGACCGCTCGGCCATTCTGATAAAATTTGCTCTTACCTACCTCTCTCTTGTGTGTTTTTTCTTGGAGGTGCAATGTGATTTCTGATAGCAACCCCAAGCGGCAGCAAAGTGTGAAAGCGTAGGTGCTTCCGCCTCTGCAGAAGTTGCCACAAGGTCTACGCAGAGGTCTAGCCACCTGTCTTGAGGTGTGCAGATTTTGAACAAGCTTTCCTGTGTCTGGTTACTGTGGGATTGCTTTTCATCTTCTTACCCGTTGAGGTCCGGTCGCCGTTGGTCGTTAGCCTTCGCTTTCAAATAGCATCATGTTTGGGCCTTGCCCTATTGTTAGACACTCTATCCTTATTCTTTCAGGGATTCCTTAACCTTTAGTCAATGTGGAAGTAACAGAAATTGAACACTGAGCAATGAGGCCTGAGCTCTGGAGACTGCAGCCATGACTTCACATTTGAACAAGATACTTCTGTTGTCTAACCAACAACAGCGATTGCCATCATGCTAAAGTTGCTGGGGAAAGTGAGCCACTGGCAGCTTACACACCATTTTCACATGTGATCTTAGAGAGGTATACTGGCCAGGACCTCTGCCTATAACGTGGAGGACTGGTGTTTGGTTTCCCGACGGGGAGTGTTTCTTGGTCTTTATGACCTTTGACACGAGCATAAAACACTTAGCCCTGTCTTGAAATTTCAAATAGTTTGCTGTAAAAGGCCTGTAGGTTACAAGGCTTCTCAAAGTCCTCTGAGCCAGCCTCTGTACAGAGCGGGACAAGGCCAACGCTCAATGCAACCCAACATGTCATGTGTTGTTTGAGGATATGTGTAATACCGCATGAGGCTCGCTATTGGCCCTAAGCCGCCAGAGCTTTTGTTGCTGTTTTTATCTGTGTGCACGGACAACGCGGAAGAGACAATAACATAGGGTACGGTGCAAGGTGATTTGCTCGTAGCAAAGCTGCCATAGAATTACCTGCCTGGCTCAAGGGCCTCTTCTGGTTTTAAGAGTCAGGGATATTTTGGCAGAGTTGGTGGTGTGAACTGTGTCCCAAGATTATTTCAGGGGTGAAGAGCAAGTGTGCAGCACAAATATCATTAAGTGTGTCTGTTTAAGTCATGTTTAAATGTCTTGCAACATGCTTGGAAATGTTTCTGCCTGGTCTCGAACCAGGGACGTTTCGCGTGTTAGGCAAATGTGATAGCCTCTACACCACAGAAACCGTGAGAGCAGCTGCATCTTACTGGTTGGCAGGACAAAAGAAAGGAGCAATTTTTGAAAATGAAAAGTCCTGTAAACTGAGAGACAATGACAAAGCAGAAGAAGATTATCAGAAGTGGGATTTGAACCCACGCCTCCAGAAGAGACTGCGACCTGAACGCAGCGCCTTGGACCGCTCGGCCATTCTGATAAAAGTTGCTCTTACCTACCTCTCTCTTGTGTGTTTTTTCTTGGAGGTGCAATGTGATTTCTGATAGCAACCCCAAGCGGCAGCAAAGTGTGAAAGCGTAGGTGCTTCCGCCTCTGCAGAAGTTGCCACAAGGTCTACGCAGAGGTCTAGCCACCTGTCTTGAGGTGTGCAGATTTTGAACAAGCTTTCCTGTGTCTGGTTACTGTGGGATTGCTTTTCATCTTCTTACCCGTTGAGGTCCGGTCGCCGTTGGTCGTTAGCCTTCGCTTTCAAATAGCATCATGTTTGGGCCTTGCCCTATTGTTAGACACTCTATCCTTATTCTTTCAGGGATTCCTTAACCTTTAGTCAATGTGGAAGTAACAGAAATTGAACACTGAGCAATGAGGCCTGAGCTCTGGAGACTGCAGCCATGACTTCACATTTGAACAAGATACTTCTGTTGTCTAACCAACAACAGCGATTGCCATCATGCTAAAGTTGCTGGGGAAAGTGAGCCACTGGCAGCTTACACACCATTTTCACATGTGATCTTAGTAACAATTGTGGTCATAGAGGTGACTGCTTTGTCTGTAGTAGGCACAGAGGTCTCTCACCTAAAGGGTAGGTTGTAGGTTCAACCGAAGTGTACGCTTGGATCGTTGTATCGCAGAATGCCGGTCCTTAATCCATGGAATGCCTTTTGATACATCACTATGCTGCCAACTCAAGCTGAAACATGTCTTTTGCCTGGCACAGTATGGCCATGATCAAGGCGGCAATCTGTTCCACCAAACTCTGACTGCTTGTGGTTCTGCACTCTTCCTGCGACCTTGTGCCAAATTGTATGGTTTGTCTTTTTTGGCTGTTGCCAATCCCTTGGGACTGCACGTGATAGTTGTTGGTATACTGGCCAGGACCTCTGCCTGTAACGTGGAGGACTGGTGTTTGGTTTCCCGACGGGGAGTGTTTCTTGGTCTTTATGACCCTTGACACGAGCATAAAACACTTAGCCCTGTCTTGAAATTTCAAATAGTTTGCTGTAAAAGGCCTGTAGGTTACAAGGCTTCTCAAAGTCCTCTGAGCCGGCCTCTGTACAGAGCGGGACAAGGCCAACGCTCAATGCAACCCAACATGTCATGTGTTGTTTGAGGATATGTGTAATACCGCATGAGGCTCGCTATTGGCCCTAAGCCGCCAGAGCTTTTGTTGCTGTTTTTATCTGTGTGCACGGACAACGCGGAAGAGACAATAACATAGGGTACGGTGCAAGGTGATTTGCTCGTAGCAAAGCTGCCATAGAATTACCTGCCTGGCTCAAGGGCCTCTTCTGGTTTTAAGAGTCAGGGATATTTTGGCAGAGTTGGTGGTGTGAACTGTGTCCCAAGATTATTTCAGGGGTGAAGAGCAAGTGTGCAGCACAAATATCATTAAGTGTGTCTGTTTAAGTCATGTTTAAATGTCTTGCAACAAGCTTGGAAATGTTTCTGCCTGGTCTTGAACCAGGGACGTTTCGCGTGTTAGGCAAATGTGATAGCCTCTACACCACAGAAACCGTGAGAGCAGCTGCATCTTACTGGTTGGCAGGACAAAAGAAAGGAGCAATTTTTGAAAATGAAAAGTCCTGTAAACTGAGAGACAATGACAAAGCAGAAGAAGATTATCAGAAGTGGGATTTGAACCCACGCCTCCAGAAGAGACTGCGACCTGGAACGCCAGCTGCCGAAGAATGGTCCGGGGGAAATGTTGAAAATGTTGAAGTTGCCGGCCAATCACGTTCAAGAAATGTTGAAAATGTTGAAGATTCTAGCCAATCACGTTCAAGAAATGTTGAAAATGTTGAAGTTGCCGACCAATCACGTTGGAGAAATGTTGAAAGCTGACGGCCAATGACGTCGTGAAAGTTACGTATCGCAATGTAAAATGTTTAATGAAGGTAAAGGTTACGGGAGGTCGAAGGTTAAATCCGTATGTAAATTGGAAGTTCTTGGGAACAGTCGGAGTGAACAAGAATTTACGAGTGAAAGCGGTCTATTTAGCGACATGGTAAGTATCGGCTCATTCATGAAAATGCTGTATGATGTACATCGATGTGTAAAAATAAAAATTTCCCGGTTTTACGCCGATGTTACTCGACATTGGTTTCACAGTCGTGTCTTTTTTTTCCCATTCCCATTTCCCGAGCGAGTCGATGAAAAACGTTTCATATGTGGGATTAACCAAGTTGTTAGCTATTAAAGCTAAGATAACTTTGGTCTATAAAATATTATTTACGTGCTTATTACACCGAGGTTATGTTAGACGTGGCTTTGTTTTCAGTCATGTCCTATTCATTCTCGCCCTCGGCTTCTTAAGACATTTAAAATAAAAATCACGTCATGGGGATTAACCATCATCATATATGGTCGTCGGCATAAACTACCGCGTTTAAAAAAAAGTGGGAAAATAGGGGTCATTTTATAATCAGTACTGTCCTGTATTCGGGTCAGTATGTTAGTCCTGTTGGATAACCATGCCAAGCTAACTTTTGTCTATGAAGTACTTTAACAAACCCATCAAAATTTCTCAACATATAGAATATATCAGTACTGGGACCAAACAGGAAGCTGAAGGTCATACAAGATAACAAACTAAAGACCATATTAAAGCCAGTAGTAATAATATATCCACAATCCTCCATATAGGAGCTGCTGATTGACAACTGGCCTGTCTGACAGAGCTTTTTTTTTTTTTTTTTTTTTTTTAAATCATATTTACTAATAACAAGTCCCAGATATTATTAACCAGGCTTGAGGTGATTGAGTGGTTGGACATATTTTGGAGTATTTTACCTAATCATTACCAGACGTTAGGTCTAGTCATTGAGGACAGTGTCTCATCATAATCATTATGGGTTTTTATTCTTTTAGTTTTTGTATAGGCTTGATAAGCTCTTATGTTGTTACCATTTACTTTTAAATCATCTTCAACCAAAGGCATCGAAGTCCCACAAAGCAATGCCCGACACTGTCTGGATGGCACGCCTCAAGAGCTTCGCCTCCACAGGATCATGGCCTCCAGGTGAGGGCAACAGGCCAGCACCCAGACAGAAGAAGTGGTACGGGCTGTATCAGAGGGTATGTGTGTCTTTATCAGGTGTTTACTTTTATACTTAATTTGTACTAAATGCAACAGCATAAACCGGATTTTCACACATTAATAAATATTTGATTAAGTAAAAATTCAAAATGGTTTCTGCTACAACACACACAACTGAATGACATGGAGATAAATCTTCAAATGTTCTTTTTAGATTGAGAAATGTCCAATGATGCAGCATGGGCAGACGTCCCTGTTTGGTAGTGTGAGGAAATGTGTGTGTGGATTCCACATCCAGATGGTAGGCGAAAAACACAGTAGTTTTGTAGTATAGTACAAATATGACATCACAAAGTGACCAGTGTTAAACCTACTTTGCCATTAAACAGCACCCAGCTCCTGCTGTCCAGTCAGCTTCTGCTGTCCAGTCAGCTTCTGCTGTCCAGTCAGCTTCTGCTGTCCAGTCAGCTTCTGCTGTCCAGCCAGCTCCTGCTGTCCAGTCAGCTTCTGCTGTCCAGCCAGCTCCTGCTGTCCAGGGTGCCCTGATGTCACAGACTTCAGCTGCAGGTGCTGCCCAGTCTGCTGGGCTGACACAAATGAAGGGAGCTGAAGGCCACAAACAGCGACCACCACTGAATTTGTCTATGGTATTTAGTTGTTGTTGCTCCTACATGTACTATCAATAGATTCATCAAATGGCTTGTCTTTATACAGTCTTTTGCTTCTTAACTTTCAGTTTACCAAACCAAGATATGGTGGTTCACTTAGCGCAGCTGCAAAGCCAAACCTTGCCATGGCCAGGAAAGTGACACAGGTAAAGGGGGTTCAAAAGTCAACTGTGTAAAAGTGTGTTGTTAATACATGTGACTTAGACTCTGTTTTATAGAAACAGGTCACAGAACGCCAGGAGACACCTGCTCCTCCAGTCAGCACTGCCATATCAGTGAGTGATTACATTTTCAGCTCGAGCATCTGTAGTTCTAGACTTCATTCAATGTACAGGATTAGAGATTTATCCTGTAGATTTTAATATCTGATTCTTAAACTTCATACAGGCCGTAGGCTCCCAAACAGAGGCACCAGCAGTACCAGCTGAGACACCAGTGGCTGCTCCTGTGTCAGTAAGTGTTCTAGCACTGTGCTTTAAACACGAATACTTTTGCAGCAGTGTATTTTACCAGAACTAAGTATAGTTACACATTGTTTTCCTGCTGCAACTCCTCAGCTTCCCCGTTTGTGGGCAGAGGGCTTTCCACCTGAAGACCATAGGTGGATATCCAAAGCTTTGTTTAGGATGGGGGCGAAGGGCAGACTGGAACTCCAGGACAACCTGAAGCTGTGGTACTACCCACCTCAGCCGAGTCACCTCTACCACCAGGCACCTTCCCCAGACCGCTTTTTTGCCCATCCACTACTTGTTTGGATGCCTTACAAGTTGTGGAAGGTTAAGGTGGTGTGCCCCAATCCTTCTTGTGCTGGGCATCAGCTGACAGGAGCAGGGCTGCACAAGAGGGCACGGCGGGTCCTGGACATAGACCGCATGTACACCATGGTCACTGAGACGCTGACTTGTGCCAGGTGTAAAGCCTCTCATGTGTCCTGGAGCCAGGCTGTCCTCCAACAGCTGGACTTGGCTCACAGGTCAGAATTTCGGGTCATCATGACTCAAAAGTGAGTAGTGTCTTTTTTCTCTTTTTCCATGTTCAAGTCAAAGCTGTACATTCTTACTGATATATTTATCTGTGACCAAGGTATGCCTGTGACGTGAGGGTGATTCGGCTTCTGCGGGAGAGGGGCCTTGGCAACAGCCCAACCCGGGTACTGAAACAGCTGAGGGAGAACCACACAGAGGAGTGGCTCCAACGTGTATCGCGGTACACCACGGAGTGCATGAGCTTCCTCCAGCGCCCTGGATTGCTGCCTGTAAAGTTCCCGGAACCTCCAAAGCCAGATGTTGTGCCCAGCTGCAGGTGGCTTCTGTCCGTCTACAGCCAGGACATCTTGACCAGGCTGGAGGACATCAAGGCGCACATTACATCAACCTTTGGCACCATTCTGAAGATGGACTCCACAAAAAAGGTTGAATCATCTTATTTTCTGCAAAATAGGCTTCAATAAACCACTAGCTGGATTTCTACATGTCTCCATCTTATTGTGTGTCTCTGTTCATGTTTTGTGCTTCAGATCACAAAGAAGCTGGCTGGGACAGCCAAAGGGACAGCTCTCTGGCTCACCTCTGTGGGAAATGAGTATGGCCAGATTTTAATCAGTGTCCTGACTGCTCAGGAGGGAGCTGGTTTAGACAGGATGGCTGGTGACCTGGTGAGGAGGTACCAGCAGGCCAGTGTGGATCCCCCTGTTGTCCTGTATGTGGACTGTGGATGCTGTGCTGAGGCTGCAGAGACAACAAAGCTGGAGGCTAGATTCAGCAGGTGGCCTCAGCTTCTGGTACGGCTGGACATCTGGCATTTTATGCGACGGCTTGCCCTGGGATGCACCACTGATGCCCATCAGCTGTACCCACTCTACATGGCACGCATCTCAGCATGCATTTTTGAGTGGGATGCAGCTGACTTAGCGCTGTTGCGTGAAGCCAAGGCCCAGCAGCTTCGGAACCAGGGACTGTCATCTGCAGATGTGAACAGACACCTGACCAGGGAGGAGTTGGCTCTCCACTGCAGACGGAGGACACGAGGAGTGGACACCACAGTTAAGCTGCTGGAGGAGCTGTTTGCTTTACTTATGGGCTCCCGTGGCAACGACTCCCTTGGCGTTCCTCTGTTTGATCAGGAGAGGATGGAGCACATCTGGCGGGTCCAGAAGAAGCATGTAAAGTGCATCCAAGATCCACCAGGTGTTGCGCTCTACATTAAAACTGGAGAGCTGACCAAGGGAGGTGTGCGGCTGCCGGTCTTTAGGTGTGCCAGAGGCTCTACTTCCTTGGAGTCTTTTCATCTGCACCTAAACCGCTTCATACCAGGTGTGTGACACTAAAATGTGTATCTTATTATATGCGTGTTTGTTCATTTGATGTGATGTTTATGTCAAAAATGCTTTTGATATTTCATGTTGCATTTCATTGTACTTGTAGGGACCAGTGCCAACAGCCTGAATTTCCAGGTTTACCTGCTGGAAGGTCTGCACAGGTGGAACCAGGACCGGCGCATTGCTGCCATGGCGACTGAGAAGTCTCCTTTGTGCTGCTACTCTGGTGATCTGCTGCATTCTGTCAACCAGAACTACGAGAAGCTGTTTGGCAGAAAGGTGGCACCAGAGTTCTGTCCACCCTCACGTTACACAGGTAATGACAGAATGACCTGCCAAAGGAAAAGTACAAAGCTGCATCTCTCTGACAGCTCCTCACAGAAAAACTGTGTTGCTGAGGGGGGAAATTTATATTTATATTTAATGTATTTTATGATTCTGATGAGCTGATTGGTTTTTACTCATTCCAATCTGCATTGTGCTTCATTTATGTTGTTGTGTCTCAGGTGAGCTCATAGGAGTGCAGTATCTGTTCCGGCAGACTGGTCAGGCCCTGCAGGACATGAACCCGGACTCAGAGGAGACTGCCCGCTTGGTGGAGGAGCATGATGTGGCGGCAGATGAGGACGATGAGGGTTTTTCTGACCTCACAGATGACCCCACAGTGCTGGATATAGAGGTTCAGCCTGCTCCCAGCATCTCCTCCACAGCAGCTCCCAGCGCCTCCTCCCCACTGACTCCCAGCGCCTCCTCCCCACTGGCTCCTGGCACCTCCTCCCTGTTTGCTCCCAGCGCCTCCTCCCCACTGGCTCCCAGCATCTCTGAGGCTGGGGACACCTCTGAAGAAACTGTGGTCAGTAACAGTTATTCACTGCTGTTTTCTACATTCTGCATGTTGACGTATATTGAAACTAAAACTGTTAAAAGGTTTTAAACTATTTTCTGTTTTCTGCTTAATGATTTGAGCAGGCTGTTGATGACCAGAATGTGCCTGGATACCAGCATGTGGACAGACTTGCTGAGTACTTGGTTGGGCTTCGGGAGCAGACCTCTCTCTATCTCAGCAACCTGCAGGCGGACCAAATTATAGGACTCTGGCAGAACCTGAGCGAAGGGGACAAGCAGCGGGTTGTTTATTCAGCGCGGCACCAAGACAGACTTCTGAGTGGACACTTCCGAACCCCAAAGAAGCCCTCAAAAACACCAGGGGTGGAGAGCACAATCCGCTGCGTGCTAGGTGCAAGTAGTGCACCTGCACAATGGCCTGACTGCTGCAGGTTGGTGGAGACCATTTTCATCAGACTGTGTGGTCTGCATCCAGCCCCCAAAAGAAAAGGCAAAGGAGCAGAGTCAAGGTGGTCCTTAATTATTAGGGACTACCGTAAAATCAGGGAGCTGGTTGTTGGGAATGCCCGGGTCATGCAGGGAACAGACATGCAGCTTGTGGAGGTCAACCAGAACACTCTGATTCAGTGGCACAATGGCAGACAGAAAAAGCAGGAGCTTTCTGTCCTGCTTCAGGGAACTGGTGTACCCTCAGAGATTGCAGTAGCTGAAGAACCACTGATGGATGCAAGACCGCTGCCTTCTTATCCTGTGCCAGCACAGGATGAACATCAGTACCGGCTGCCAGAGAGTACGGCTGGCCAGGCTAAGCAAAGGCAGGCACCATGCACCATCCTTCCAAAAGGCGGTGTGAAGAGGCAGTTGTCAGTGGCACCAGGTGCTTTCCCAGGCCCAGCAGCCCCTGCAGCCCCAGCACCTGGGATTCCTCACCAGGGCCTCACACAGGCAGGACAACCTGTTTTCTTCTATCAGGTTGTCATGCCTTCAACCATGCAGGCCACAACCCAGCAACCAACAACAAAGAGGCCATACAAGAGGACTGTGCAGGCAAACACTTGCAAGAAGTGTGGCCTCTTTCGCACAGCAGAGACTGGACATAGCCACTACCGTGGGAGGGTCTACTGCCCCCAGTCTGAAAGCCTGACAAAGGAACAGTGGCTGGAGGAGATGAGGAAGGGGCAGAAATAAGCACTTTGTAAATAGATGTATATAGTTTGTAGTTAAGTGTTATAGTAACTTTTGTTTGCTCCTTTTTAATTATATATGTTGTTGTTTTTTTAAAAACATTTTAAAACCTTTTTATTGTGAACCTTCTGTACAGTTTCAAGTGGACACAACCAGGATGAAACCAGAGGAAGTATCCTCAATACAAGTTAAAGTACTTGCTGTACAGTAATTGTAAATAGTTGTGGTTGTTGTACATATTCTCATTTTTAAAATTGTTTTTTTTATTATATTTTTGTAAAAGTTAAGAGTAAGATTAAACAGCACAGTATTAGTTGTAAATTGATTGTAAATAGTTTTAATTTTTTGTTTTGGTATTTATTCAAAAGCAATGTTATTGTTTTTAATGACTGAACATTAAACAGTGAGTTTGACATGTTTATTGTGGTGATTATGAGTAATTATGTAAATGAAATCAAGACTAGTAAGAAAAAAATGTTTTATTACAATTCAATTCACATATGAATATCTAATGTTATTATAAATATCTAAAATTATTATTATAATAATATAAATACAAAGTTGCTAGACTGACTTCAAAGTGGTGGTAAAGAAGAGAAACGAAGTGCCACTACACAAATATACACACATATCATACCGATATAAAGGCTCTTGTTATTTATATTTATATAGTGTGTGTGTGTGTGTGTGTGTGTGTGTATTCCATATACAGAACAGGTTCCTTACATTCTATTAACTACAATATTTTATAAACACACACAATGTTATTTTTTCCATGCCAATGAAAATGGACTTTAACAGGTTAATAAATTCTAAAATAGGTCAGCCACTGAAATCCTGCCATGACTCCCTGTTCTGCATCGCTTCTGGTTCCTCAGCTCCTTTCTGAGAAAGAGAAAAAAAAGAAATATTAACAGAAATTACCATTGAATTAGAGCTAAATGCAGAATTACATTAATAGATGAGTAAATGAGGTGTTGAAATATTTTCACTACTTCATATTTACAATTTCAGATGCGTGTGTCTGCAAAAAGATAACCCTCAATATAAAAACATATCAGGTTTACTTCATATTAATTGTATTCTCTGCGTCATCTGACGGAGGCCATGTCACGTGATCTTCAATGCAGGCCCAGCACCTAGTTGCGAGTTCAAATCCCGTTCACTGCATGACAGACCTGGGTCAACATGTAAAAACATCTCCAGGCCACTAGACATGTGTTTATGTCCCAGAAATTTCCACATTTTTTCTTCATTTTTCCTCCTTTCTCCCTTTTCTCCTCCTTTCCCCTCTTTTTCCTTCTTCCCCCCTCTCCCCCCTTCTTCCCCATCTTACCTGGCCGAATGTTCCCCAGCTTGAACGCAGCGCCTTGGACCGCTCGGCCATTCTGATAAAATTTGCTCTTACCTACCTCTCTCTTGTGTGTTTTTTCTTGGAGGTGCAATGTGATTTCTGATAGCAACCCCAAGCGGCAGCAAAGTGTGAAAGCGTAGGTGCTTCCGCCTCTGCAGAAGTTGCCACAAGGTCTACGCAGAGGTCTAGCCACCTGTCTTGAGGTGTGCAGATTTTGAACAAGCTTTCCTGTGTCTGGTTACTGTGGGATTGTTTTTCATCTTCTTACCCGTTGAGGTCCGGTCGCCGTTGGTCGTTAGCCTTCGCTTTCAAATAGCATCATTTTTGGGCCTTGCCCTATTGTTAGACACTCTATCCTTATTCTTTCGGGGATTCCTTAACCTTTAGTCAATGTGCAAGTAACAGAAATTGAACACTGAGCAATGAGGCCTGAGCTCTGGAGACTGCAGCCATGACTTCACATTTGAACAAGATACTTCTGTTGTCTAACCAACAACAGCGATTGCCATCATGCTAAAGTTGCTGGGGAAAGTGAGCCACTGGCATCTTACACACCATTTTCACATGTGATCTTAGTAACAATTGTGGTCATAGAGGTGACTGCTTTGTCTGTAGTAGGCACAGAGGTCTCTCACCTAAAGGGTAGGTTGTAGGTTCAACCGAGGTGTACGCTTGGATCGTTGTATCGCAGAATGCCGGTCCTTAATCCATGGAATGCCTTTTGATACATCACTATGCGGCCAACTCAAGCTGAAACATGTCTTTGGCCTGGCACAGTATGGCCATGATCAAGGCGGCAATCTGTTTCACCAAACTCTGACTGCTTGTGGTTCTGCACTCTTCCTTGTGCCAAATTGTATGGTTTGTCTTTTTTGGCTGTTGCCAATCCCTTGGGACTGCACGTGATAGTTGTTGGTATACTGGCCAGGACCTCTGCCTATAACGTGGAGGACTGGTGTTTGGTTTCCCGACGGGGAGTGTTTCTTGGTCTTTATGACCCTTGACACGAGCATAAAACACTTAGCCCTGTCTTGAAATTTCAAATAGTTTGCTGTAAAAGGCCTGTAGGTTACAAGGCTTCTCAAAGTCCTCTGAGCCGGCCTCTGTACAGAGCGGGACAAGGCCAACGCTCAATGCAACCCAACATGTCATGTGTTGTTTGAGGATATGTGTAATACCGCATGAGGCTCGCTATTGGCCCTAAGCCGCCAGAGCTTTTGTTGCTGTTTTTATCTGTGTGCACGGACAACGCGGAAGAGACAATAACATAGGGTACGGTGCAAGGTGATTTGCTCGTAGCAAAGCTGCCATAGAATTACCTGCCTGGCTCAAGGGCCTCTTCTGGTTTTAAGAGTCAGGGATATTTTGGCAGAGTTGGTGGTGTGAACTGTGTCCCAAGATTATTTCAGGGGTGAAGAGCAAGTGTGCAGCACAAATATCATTAAGTGTGTCTGTTTAAGTCATGTTTAAATGTCTTGCAACAAGCTTGGAAATGTTTCTGCCTGGTCTCGAACAGGGGACCTTTCGCGTGTTAGGCGAATGTGACAGCCTCTACACCACAGAAACTGTGTGAGCAGCTGCATCTTACTGGTTGGCAGGACAAAAGAAAGGAGCAATTTTTGAAAATGAAAAGTCCTGTAAACTGAGAGACAATGACAAAGCAGAAGAAGATTATCAGAAGTGGGATTTGAACCCACGCCTCCAGAAGAGACTGCGACCTTAACGCAGCGCCTTGGACCGCTCGGCCATTCTGATAAAATTTGCTCTTACCTACCTCTCTCTTGTGTGTTTTTTCTTGGAGGTGCAATGTGATTTCTGATAGCAACCCCAAGCGGCAGCAAAGTGTGAAAGCGTAGGTGCTTCCGCCTCTGCAGAAGTTGCCACAAGGTCTACGCAGAGGTCTAGCCACCTGTCTTGAGGTGTGCAGATTTTGAACAAGCTTTCCTGTGTCTGGTTACTGTGGGATTGTTTTTCATCTTCTTACCCGTTGAGGTCCGGTCGCCGTTGGTCGTTAGCCTTCGCTTTCAAATAGCATCATTTTTGGGCCTTGCCCTATTGTTAGACACTCTATCCTTATTCTTTCGGGGATTCCTTAACCTTTAGTCAATGTGCAAGTAACAGAAATTGAACACTGAGCAATGAGGCCTGAGCTCTGGAGACTGCAGCCATGACTTCACATTTGAACAAGATACTTCTGTTGTCTAACCAACAACAGCGATTGCCATCATGCTAAAGTTGCTGGGGAAAGTGAGCCACTGGCATCTTACACACCATTTTCACATGTGATCTTAGTAACAATTGTGGTCATAGAGGTGACTGCTTTGTCTGTAGTAGGCACAGAGGTCTCTCACCTAAAGGGTAGGTTGTAGGTTCAACCGAGGTGTACGCTTGGATCGTTGTATCGCAGAATGCCGGTCCTTAATCCATGGAATGCCTTTTGATACATCACTATGCGGCCAACTCAAGCTGAAACATGTCTTTGGCCTGGCACAGTATGGCCATGATCAAGGCGGCAATCTGTTTCACCAAACTCTGACTGCTTGTGGTTCTGCACTCTTCCTTGTGCCAAATTGTATGGTTTGTCTTTTTTGGCTGTTGCCAATCCCTTGGGACTGCACGTGATAGTTGTTGGTATACTGGCCAGGACCTCTGCCTATAACGTGGAGGACTGGTGTTTGGTTTCCCGACGGGGAGTGTTTCTTGGTCTTTATGACCCTTGACACGAGCATAAAACACTTAGCCCTGTCTTGAAATTTCAAATAGTTTGCTGTAAAAGGCCTGTAGGTTACAAGGCTTCTCAAAGTCCTCTGAGCCGGCCTCTGTACAGAGCGGGACAAGGCCAACGCTCAATGCAACCCAACATGTCATGTGTTGTTTGAGGATATGTGTAATACTGCATGAGGCTCGCTATTGGCCCTAAGCCGCCAGAGCTTTTGTTGCTGTTTTTATCTGTGTGCACGGACAACGCGGAAGAGACAATAACATAGGGTACGGTGCAAGGTGATTTGCTCGTAGCAAAGCTGCCATAGAATTACCTGCCTGGCTCAAGGGCCTCTTCTGGTTTTAAGAGTCAGGGATATTTTGGCAGAGTTGGTGGTGTGAACTGTGTCCCAAGATTATTTCAGGGGTGAAGAGCAAGTGTGCAGCACAAATATCATTAAGTGTGTCTGTTTAAGTCATGTTTAAATGTCTTGCAACAAGCTTGGAAATGTTTCTGCCTGGTCTCGAACAGGGGACCTTTCGCGTGTTAGGCGAATGTGACAGCCTCTACACCACAGAAACTGTGTGAGCAGCTGCATCTTACTGGTTGGCAGGACAAAAGAAAGGAGCAATTTTTGAAAATGAAAAGTCCTGTAAACTGAGAGACAATGACAAAGCAGAAGAAGATTATCAGAAGTGGGATTTGAACCCACGCCTCCAGAAGAGACTGCGACCTTAACGCAGCGCCTTGGACCGCTCGGCCATTCTGATAAAATTTGCTCTTACCTACCTCTCTCTTGTGTGTTTTTTCTTGGAGGTGCAATGTGATTTCTGATAGCAACCCCAAGCGGCAGCAAAGTGTGAAAGCGTAGGTGCTTCCGCCTCTGCAGAAGTTGCCACAAGGTCTACGCAGAGGTCTAGCCACCTGTCTTGAGGTGTGCAGATTTTGAACAAGCTTTCCTGTGTCTGGTTACTGTGGGATTGTTTTTCATCTTCTTACCCGTTGAGGTCCGGTCGCCGTTGGTCGTTAGCCTTCGCTTTCAAATAGCATCATTTTTGGGCCTTGCCCTATTGTTAGACACTCTATCCTTATTCTTTCGGGGATTCCTTAACCTTTAGTCAATGTGCAAGTAACAGAAATTGAACACTGAGCAATGAGGCCTGAGCTCTGGAGACTGCAGCCATGACTTCACATTTGAACAAGATACTTCTGTTGTCTAACCAACAACAGCGATTGCCATCATGCTAAAGTTGCTGGGGAAAGTGAGCCACTGGCATCTTACACACCATTTTCACATGTGATCTTAGTAACAATTGTGGTCATAGAGGTGACTGCTTTGTCTGTAGTAGGCACAGAGGTCTCTCACCTAAAGGGTAGGTTGTAGGTTCAACCGAGGTGTACGCTTGGATCGTTGTATCGCAGAATGCCGGTCCTTAATCCATGGAATGCCTTTTGATACATCACTATGCGGCCAACTCAAGCTGAAACATGTCTTTGGCCTGGCACAGTATGGCCATGATCAAGGCGGCAATCTGTTTCACCAAACTCTGACTGCTTGTGGTTCTGCACTCTTCCTTGTGCCAAATTGTATGGTTTGTCTTTTTTGGCTGTTGCCAATCCCTTGGGACTGCACGTGATAGTTGTTGGTATACTGGCCAGGACCTCTGCCTATAACGTGGAGGACTGGTGTTTGGTTTCCCGACGGGGAGTGTTTCTTGGTCTTTATGACCCTTGACACGAGCATAAAACACTTAGCCCTGTCTTGAAATTTCAAATAGTTTGCTGTAAAAGGCCTGTAGGTTACAAGGCTTCTCAAAGTCCTCTGAGCCGGCCTCTGTACAGAGCGGGACAAGGCCAACGCTCAATGCAACCCAACATGTCATGTGTTGTTTGAGGATATGTGTAATACCGCATGAGGCTCGCTATTGGCCCTAAGCCGCCAGAGCTTTTGTTGCTGTTTTTATCTGTGTGCACGGACAACGCGGAAGAGACAATAACATAGGGTACGGTGCAAGGTGATTTGCTCGTAGCAAAGCTGCCATAGAATTACCTGCCTGGCTCAAGGGCCTCTTCTGGTTTTAAGAGTCAGGGATATTTTGGCAGAGTTGGTGGTGTGAACTGTGTCCCAAGATTATTTCAGGGGTGAAGAGCAAGTGTGCAGCACAAATATCATTAAGTGTGTCTGTTTAAGTCATGTTTAAATGTCTTGCAACAAGCTTGGAAATGTTTCTGCCTGGTCTCGAACAGGGGACCTTTTGCGTGTTAGGCGAATGTGACAGCCTCTACACCACAGAAACTGTGTGAGCAGCTGCATCTTACTGGTTGGCAGGACAAAAGAAAGGAGCAATTTTTGAAAATGAAAAGTCCTGTAAACTGAGAGACAATGACAAAGCAGAAGAAGATTATCAGAAGTGGGATTTGAACCCACGCCTCCAGAAGAGACTGCGACCTTAACGCAGCGCCTTGGACCGCTCGGCCATTCTGATAAAATTTGCTCTTACCTACCTCTCTCTTGTGTGTTTTTTCTTGGAGGTGCAATGTGATTTCTGATAGCAACCCCAAGCGGCAGCAAAGTGTGAAAGCGTAGGTGCTTCCGCCTCTGCAGAAGTTGCCACAAGGTCTACGCAGAGGTCTAGCCACCTGTCTTGAGGTGTGCAGATTTTGAACAAGCTTTCCTGTGTCTGGTTACTGTGGGATTGTTTTTCATCTTCTTACCCGTTGAGGTCCGGTCGCCGTTGGTCGTTAGCCTTCGCTTTCAAATAGCATCATTTTTGGGCCTTGCCCTATTGTTAGACACTCTATCCTTATTCTTTCGGGGATTCCTTAACCTTTAGTCAATGTGCAAGTAACAGAAATTGAACACTGAGCAATGAGGCCTGAGCTCTGGAGACTGCAGCCATGACTTCACATTTGAACAAGATACTTCTGTTGTCTAACCAACAACAGCGATTGCCATCATGCTAAAGTTGCTGGGGAAAGTGAGCCACTGGCATCTTACACACCATTTTCACATGTGATCTTAGTAACAATTGTGGTCATAGAGGTGACTGCTTTGTCTGTAGTAGGCACAGAGGTCTCTCACCTAAAGGGTAGGTTGTAGGTTCAACCGAGGTGTACGCTTGGATCGTTGTATCGCAGAATGCCGGTCCTTAATCCATGGAATGCCTTTTGATACATCACTATGCGGCCAACTCAAGCTGAAACATGTCTTTGGCCTGGCACAGTATGGCCATGATCAAGGCGGCAATCTGTTTCACCAAACTCTGACTGCTTGTGGTTCTGCACTCTTCCTTGTGCCAAATTGTATGGTTTGTCTTTTTTGGCTGTTGCCAATCCCTTGGGACTGCACGTGATAGTTGTTGGTATACTGGCCAGGACCTCTGCCTATAACGTGGAGGACTGGTGTTTGGTTTCCCGACGGGGAGTGTTTCTTGGTCTTTATGACCCTTGACACGAGCATAAAACACTTAGCCCTGTCTTGAAATTTCAAATAGTTTGCTGTAAAAGGCCTGTAGGTTACAAGGCTTCTCAAAGTCCTCTGAGCCGGCCTCTGTACAGAGCGGGACAAGGCCAACGCTCAATGCAACCCAACATGTCATGTGTTGTTTGAGGATATGTGTAATACCGCATGAGGCTCGCTATTGGCCCTAAGCCGCCAGAGCTTTTGTTGCTGTTTTTATCTGTGTGCACGGACAACGCGGAAGAGACAATAACATAGGGTACGGTGCAAGGTGATTTGCTCGTAGCAAAGCTGCCATAGAATTACCTGCCTGGCTCAAGGGCCTCTTCTGGTTTTAAGAGTCAGGGATATTTTGGCAGAGTTGGTGGTGTGAACTGTGTCCCAAGATTATTTCAGGGGTGAAGAGCAAGTGTGCAGCACAAATATCATTAAGTGTGTCTGTTTAAGTCATGTTTAAATGTCTTGCAACAAGCTTGGAAATGTTTCTGCCTGGTCTCGAACAGGGGACCTTTCGCGTGTTAGGCGAATGTGATAGCCTCTACACCACAGAAACTGTGTGAGCAGCTGCATCTTACTGGTTGGCAGGACAAAAGAAAGGAGCAATTTTTGAAAATGAAAAGTCCTGTAAACTGAGAGACAATGACAAAGCAGAAGAAGATTATCAGAAGTGGGATTTGAACCCACGCCTCCAGAAGAGACTGCGACCTTAACGCAGCGCCTTGGACCGCTCGGCCATTCTGATAAAATTTGCTCTTACCTACCTCTCTCTTGTGTGTTTTTTCTTGGAGGTGCAATGTGATTTCTGATAGCAACCCCAAGCGGCAACAAAGTGTGAAAGCGTAGGTGCTTCCGCCTCTGCAGAAGTTGCCACAAGGTCTACGCAGAGGTCTAGCCACCTGTCTTGAGGTGTGCAGATTTTGAACAAGCTTTCCTGTGTCTGGTTACTGTGGGATTGTTTTTCATCTTCTTACCCGTTGAGGTCCGGTCGCCGTTGGTCGTTAGCCTTCGCTTTCAAATAGCATCATTTTTGGGCCTTGCCCTATTGTTAGACACTCTATCCTTATTCTTTCGGGGATTCCTTAACCTTTAGTCAATGTGCAAGTAACAGAAATTGAACACTGAGCAATGAGGCCTGAGCTCTGGAGACTGCAGCCATGACTTCACATTTGAACAAGATACTTCTGTTGTCTAACCAACAACAGCGATTGCCATCATGCTAAAGTTGCTGGGGAAAGTGAGCCACTGGCAGCTTACACACCATTTTCACATGTGATCTTAGTAACAATTGTGGTCATAGAGGTGACTGCTTTGTCTGTAGTAGGCACAGAGGTCTCTCACCTAAAGGGTAGGTTGTAGGTTCAACCGAGGTGTACGCTTGGATCGTTGTATCGCAGAATGCCGGTCCTTAATCCATGGAATGCCTTTTGATACATCACTATGCTGCCAACTCAAGCTGAAACATGTCTTTGGCCTGGCACAGTATGGCCATGATCAAGGCGGCAATCTGTTTCACCAAACTCTGACTGCTTGTGGTTCTGCACTCTTCCTTGTGCCAAATTGTATGGTTTGTCTTTTTTGGCTGTTGCCAATCCCTTGGGACTGCACGTGATAGTTGTTGGTATACTGGCCAGGACCTCTGCCTATAACGTGGAGGACTGGTGTTTGGTTTCCCGACGGGGAGTGTTTCTTGGTCTTTATGACCCTTGACACGAGCATAAAACACTTAGCCCTGTCTTGAAATTTCAAATAGTTTGCTGTAAAAGGCCTGTAGGTTACAAGGCTTCTCAAAGTCCTCTGAGCCGGCCTCTGTACAGAGCGGGACAAGGCCAACGCTCAATGCAACCCAACATGTCATGTGTTGTTTGAGGATATGTGTAATACCGCATGAGGCTCGCTATTGGCCCTAAGCCGCCAGAGCTTTTGTTGCTGTTTTTATCTGTGTGCACGGACAACGCGGAAGAGACAATAACATAGGGTACGGTGCAAGGTGATTTGCTCGTAGCAAAGCTGCCATAGAATTACCTGCCTGGCTCAAGGGCCTCTTCTGGTTTTAAGAGTCAGGGATATTTTGGCAGAGTTGGTGGTGTGAACTGTGTCCCAAGATTATTTCAGGGGTGAAGAGCAAGTGTGCAGCACAAATATCATTAAGTGTGTCTGTTTAAGTCATGTTTAAATGTCTTGCAACAAGCTTGGAAATGTTTCTGCCTGGTCTCGAACAGGGGACCTTTCGCGTGTTAGGCGAATGTGACAGCCTCTACACCACAGAAACTGTGTGAGCAGCTGCATCTTACTGGTTGGCAGGACAAAAGAAAGGAGCAATTTTTGAAAATGAAAAGTCCTGTAAACTGAGAGACAATGACAAAGCAGAAGAAGAATATCAGAAGTGGGATTTGAACCCACGCCTCCAGAAGAGACTGCGACCTTAACGCAGCGCCTTGGACCGCTCGGCCAATCTGATAAAATTTGCTCTTACCTACCTCTCTCTTGTGTGTTTTTTCTTGGAGGTGCAATGTGATTTCTGATAGCAACCCCAAGCGGCAGCAAAGTGTGAAAGCGTAGGTGCTTCCGCCTCTGCAGAAGTTGCCACAAGGTCTACGCAGAGGTCTAGCCACCTGTCTTGAGGTGTGCAGATTTTGAACAAGCTTTCCTGTGTCTGGTTACTGTGGGATTGTTTTTCATCTTCTTACCCGTTGAGGTCCGGTCGCCGTTGGTCGTTAGCCTTCGCTTTCAAATAGCATCATTTTTGGGCCTTGCCCTATTGTTAGACACTCTATCCTTATTCTTTCGGGGATTCCTTAACCTTTAGTCAATGTGCAAGTAACAGAAATTGAACACTGAGCAATGAGGCCTGAGCTCTGGAGACTGCAGCCATGACTTCACATTTGAACAAGATACTTCTGTTGTCTAACCAACAACAGCGATTGCCATCATGCTAAAGTTGCTGGGGAAAGTGAGCCACTGGCATCTTACACACCATTTTCACATGTGATCTTAGTAACAATTGTGGTCATAGAGGTGACTGCTTTGTCTGTAGTAGGCACAGAGGTCTCTCACCTAAAGGGTAGGTTGTAGGTTCAACCGAGGTGTACGCTTGGATCGTTGTATCGCAGAATGCCGGTCCTTAATCCATGGAATGCCTTTTGATACATCACTATGCGGCCAACTCAAGCTGAAACATGTCTTTGGCCTGGCACAGTATGGCCATGATCAAGGCGGCAATCTGTTTCACCAAACTCTGACTGCTTGTGGTTCTGCACTCTTCCTTGTGCCAAATTGTATGGTTTGTCTTTTTTGGCTGTTGCCAATCCCTTGGGACTGCACGTGATAGTTGTTGGTATACTGGCCAGGACCTCTGCCTATAACGTGGAGGACTGGTGTTTGGTTTCCCGACGGGGAGTGTTTCTTGGTCTTTATGACCCTTGACACGAGCATAAAACACTTAGCCCTGTCTTGAAATTTCAAATAGTTTGCTGTAAAAGGCCTGTAGGTTACAAGGCTTCTCAAAGTCCTCTGAGCCGGCCTCTGTACAGAGCGGGACAAGGCCAACGCTCAATGCAACCCAACATGTCATGTGTTGTTTGAGGATATGTGTAATACCGCATGAGGCTCGCTATTGGCCCTAAGCCGCCAGAGCTTTTGTTGCTGTTTTTATCTGTGTGCACGGACAACGCGGAAGAGACAATAACATAGGGTACGGTGCAAGGTGATTTGCTCGTAGCAAAGCTGCCATAGAATTACCTGCCTGGCTCAAGGGCCTCTTCTGGTTTTAAGAGTCAGGGATATTTTGGCAGAGTTGGTGGTGTGAACTGTGTCCCAAGATTATTTCAGGGGTGAAGAGCAAGTGTGCAGCACAAATATCATTAAGTGTGTCTGTTTAAGTCATGTTTAAATGTCTTGCAACAAGCTTGGAAATGTTTCTGCCTGGTCTCGAACAGGGGACCTTTCGCGTGTTAGGCGAATGTGACAGCCTCTACACCACAGAAACTGTGTGAGCAGCTGCATCTTACTGGTTGGCAGGACAAAAGAAAGGAGCAATTTTTGAAAATGAAAAGTCCTGTAAACTGAGAGACAATGACAAAGCAGAAGAAGAATATCAGAAGTGGGATTTGAACCCACGCCTCCAGAAGAGACTGCGACCTTAACGCAGCGCCTTGGACCGCTCGGCCAATCTGATAAAATTTGCTCTTACCTACCTCTCTCTTGTGTGTTTTTTCTTGGAGGTGCAATGTGATTTCTGATAGCAACCCCAAGCGGCAGCAAAGTGTGAAAGCGTAGGTGCTTCCGCCTCTGCAGAAGTTGCCACAAGGTCTACGCAGAGGTCTAGCCACCTGTCTTGAGGTGTGCAGATTTTGAACAAGCTTTCCTGTGTCTGGTTACTGTGGGATTGTTTTTCATCTTCTTACCCGTTGAGGTCCGGTCGCCGTTGGTCGTTAGCCTTCGCTTTCAAATAGCATCATTTTTGGGCCTTGCCCTATTGTTAGACACTCTATCCTTATTCTTTCGGGGATTCCTTAACCTTTAGTCAATGTGCAAGTAACAGAAATTGAACACTGAGCAATGAGGCCTGAGCTCTGGAGACTGCAGCCATGACTTCACATTTGAACAAGATACTTCTGTTGTCTAACCAACAACAGCGATTGCCATCATGCTAAAGTTGCTGGGGAAAGTGAGCCACTGGCATCTTACACACCATTTTCACATGTGATCTTAGTAACAATTGTGGTCATAGAGGTGACTGCTTTGTCTGTAGTAGGCACAGAGGTCTCTCACCTAAAGGGTAGGTTGTAGGTTCAACCGAGGTGTACGCTTGGATCGTTGTATCGCAGAATGCCGGTCCTTAATCCATGGAATGCCTTTTGATACATCACTATGCGGCCAACTCAAGCTGAAACATGTCTTTGGCCTGGCACAGTATGGCCATGATCAAGGCGGCAATCTGTTTCACCAAACTCTGACTGCTTGTGGTTCTGCACTCTTCCTTGTGCCAAATTGTATGGTTTGTCTTTTTTGGCTGTTGCCAATCCCTTGGGACTGCACGTGATAGTTGTTGGTATACTGGCCAGGACCTCTGCCTATAACGTGGAGGACTGGTGTTTGGTTTCCCGACGGGGAGTGTTTCTTGGTCTTTATGACCCTTGACACGAGCATAAAACACTTAGCCCTGTCTTGAAATTTCAAATAGTTTGCTGTAAAAGGCCTGTAGGTTACAAGGCTTCTCAAAGTCCTCTGAGCCGGCCTCTGTACAGAGCGGGACAAGGCCAACGCTCAATGCAACCCAACATGTCATGTGTTGTTTGAGGATATGTGTAATACCGCATGAGGCTCGCTATTGGCCCTAAGCCGCCAGAGCTTTTGTTGCTGTTTTTATCTGTGTGCACGGACAACGCGGAAGAGACAATAACATAGGGTACGGTGCAAGGTGATTTGCTCGTAGCAAAGCTGCCATAGAATTACCTGCCTGGCTCAAGGGCCTCTTCTGGTTTTAAGAGTCAGGGATATTTTGGCAGAGTTGGTGGTGTGAACTGTGTCCCAAGATTATTTCAGGGGTGAAGAGCAAGTGTGCAGCACAAATATCATTAAGTGTGTCTGTTTAAGTCATGTTTAAATGTCTTGCAACAAGCTTGGAAATGTTTCTGCCTGGTCTCGAACAGGGGACCTTTCGCGTGTTAGGCGAATGTGATAGCCTCTACACCACAGAAACTGTGTGAGCAGCTGCATCTTACTGGTTGGCAGGACAAAAGAAAGGAGCAATTTTTGAAAATGAAAAGTCCTGTAAACTGAGAGACAATGACAAAGCAGAAGAAGATTATCAGAAGTGGGATTTGAACCCACGCCTCCAGAAGAGACTGCGACCTTAACGCAGCGCCTTGGACCGCTCGGCCATTCTGATAAAATTTGCTCTTACCTACCTCTCTCTTGTGTGTTTTTTCTTGGAGGCGCAATGTGATTTCTGATAGCAACCCCAAGCGGCAACAAAGTGTGAAAGCGTAGGTGCTTCCGCCTCTGCAGAAGTTGCCACAAGGTCTACGCAGAGGTCTAGCCACCTGTCTTGAGGTGTGCAGATTTTGAACAAGCTTTCCTGTGTCTGGTTACTGTGGGATTGTTTTTCATCTTCTTACCCGTTGAGGTCCGGTCGCCGTTGGTCGTTAGCCTTCGCTTTCAAATAGCATCATTTTTGGGCCTTGCCCTATTGTTAGACACTCTATCCTTTTTCTTTCGGGGATTCCTTAACCTTTAGTCAATGTGCAAGTAACAGAAATTGAACACTGAGCAATGAGGCCTGAGCTCTGGAGACTGCAGCCATGACTTCACATTTGAACAAGATACTTCTGTTGTCTAACCAACAACAGCGATTGCCATCATGCTAAAGTTGCTGGGGAAAGTGAGCCACTGGCAGCTTACACACCATTTTCACATGTGATCTTAGTAACAATTGTGGTCATAGAGGTGACTGCTTTGTCTGTAGTAGGCACAGAGGTCTCTCACCTAAAGGGTAGGTTGTAGGTTCAACCGAGGTGTACGCTTGGATCGTTGTATCGCAGAATGCCGGTCCTTAATCCATGGAATGCCTTTTGATACATCACTATGCTGCCAACTCAAGCTGAAACATGTCTTTGGCCTGGCACAGTATGGCCATGATCAAGGCGGCAATCTGTTTCACCAAACTCTGACTGCTTGTGGTTCTGCACTCTTCCTTGTGCCAAATTGTATGGTTTGTCTTTTTTGGCTGTTGCCAATCCCTTGGGACTGCACGTGATAGTTGTTGGTATACTGGCCAGGACCTCTGCCTATAACGTGGAGGACTGGTGTTTGGTTTCCCGACGGGGAGTGTTTCTTGGTCTTTATGACCCTTGACACGAGCATAAAACACTTAGCCCTGTCTTGAAATTTCAAATAGTTTGCTGTAAAAGGCCTGTAGGTTACAAGGCTTCTCAAAGTCCTCTGAGCCGGCCTCTGTACAGAGCGGGACAAGGCCAACGCTCAATGCAACCCAACATGTCATGTGTTGTTTGAGGATATGTGTAATACCGCATGAGGCTTGCTATTGGCCCTAAGCCGCCAGAGCTTTTGTTGCTGTTTTTATCTGTGTGCACGGACAATGCGGAAGAGACAATAACAAAGGGTACGGTGCAAGGTGATTTGCTCGTAGCAAAGCTGCCATAGAATTACCTGCCTGGCTCAAGGGCCTCTTCTGGTTTTAAGAGTCAGGGATATTTTGGCAGAGTTGGTGGTGTGAACTGTGTCCCAAGATTATTTCAGGGGTGAAGAGCAAGTGTGCAGCACAAATATCATTACGTGTGTCTGTTTAAGTCATGTTTAAATGTCTTGCAACAAGCTTGGAAATGTTTCTGCCTGGTCTCAAACAGGGGACCTTTCGCGTGTTAGGTGAATGTGATAGCCTCTACACCACAGAAACCGTGAGAGCAGCTGCATCTTACTGGTTGGCAGGACAAAAGAAAGGAGCAATTTTTGAAAATGAAAAGTCCTGTAAACTGAGAGACAATGACAAAGCAGAAGAAGATTATCAGAAGTGGGATTTGAACCCACGCCTCCAGAAGAGACTGCGACCTTAACGCAGCGCCTTGGACCGCTCGGCCATTCTGATAAAAGTTGCTCTTACCTACCTCTCTCTTGTGTGTTTTTTCTTGGAGGTGCAATGTGATTTCTGATAGCAACCCCAAGCGGCAGCAAAGTGTGAAAGCGTAGGTGCTTCCGCCTCTGCAGAAGTTGCCACAAGGTCTACGCAGAGGTCTAGCCACCTGTCTTGAGGTGTGCAGATTTTGAACAAGCTTTCCTGTGTCTGGTTACTGTGGGATTGTTTTTCATCTTCTTACCCGTTGAGGTCCGGTCGCCGTTGGTCGTTAGCCTTCGCTTTCAAATAGCATCATTTTTGGGCCTTGCCCTATTGTTAGACACTCTATCCTTATTCTTTTGGGGATTCCTTAACCTTTAGTCAATGTGCAAGTAACAGAAATTGAACACTGAGCAATGAGGCCTGAGCTCTGGAGACTGCAGCCATGACTTCGCATTTGAACAAGATACTTCTGTTGTCTAACCAACAACAGCGATTGCCATCATGCTAAAGTTGCTGGGGAAAGTGAGCCACTGGCAGCTTACACACCATTTTCACATGTGATCTTAGTAACAATTGTGGTCATAGAGGTGACTGCTTTGTCTGTAGTAGGCACAGAGGTCTCTCACCTAAAGGGTAGGTTGTAGGTTCAACCGAGGTGTACGCTTGGATCGTTGTATCGCAGAATGCCGGTCCTTAATCCATGGAATGCCTTTTGATACATCACTATGCTGCCAACTCAAGCTGAAACATGTCTTTGGCCTGGCACAGTATGGCCATGATCAAGGCGGCAATCTTCTTCACCAAACTCTGACTGCTTGTGGTTCTGCACCCTTCCTTGTGCCAAAGTGTATGGTTTGTCTTTTTTGGCTGTTGCCAATCCCTTGGGACTGCACGTGATAGTTGTTGGTATACTGGCCAGGACCTCTGCCTATAACGTGGAGGACTGGTGTTTGGTTTCCCGACGGGGAGTGTTTCTTGGTCTTTATGACCCTTGACACGAGCATAAAACACTTAGCCCTGTCTTGAAATTTCAAATAGTTTGCTGTAAAAGGCCTGTAGGTTACAAGGCTTCTCAAAGTCCTCTGAGCCGGCCTCTGTACAGAGCGGGACAAGGCCAACGCTCAATGCAACCCAACATGTCATGTGTTGTTTGAGGATATGTGTAATACCGCATGAGGCTCGCTATTGGCCCTAAGCCGCCAGAGCTTTTGTTGCTGTTTTTATCTGTGTGCACGGACAACGCGGAAGAGACAATAACATAGGGTACGGTGCAAGGTGATTTGCTCGTAGCAAAGCTGCCATAGAATTACCTGCCTGGCTCAAGGGCCTCTTCTGGTTTTAAGAGTCAGGGATATTTTGGCAGAGTTGGTGGTGTGAACTGTGTCCCAAGATTATTTCAGGGGTGAAGAGCAAGTGTGCAGCACAAATATCATTAAGTGTGTCTGTTTAAGTCATGTTTAAATGTCTTGCAACAAGCTTGGAAATGTTTCTGCCTGGTCTCGAACAGGGGACCTTTCGCGTGTTAGGCGAATGTGATAGCCTCTACACCACAGAAACTGTGTGAGCAGCTGCATCTTACTGGTTGGCAGGACAAAAGAAAGGAGCAATTTTTGAAAATGAAAAGTCCTGTAAACTGAGAGACAATGACAAAGCAGAAGAAGATTATCAGAAGTGGGATTTGAACCCACGCCTCCAGAAGAGACTGCGACCTTAACGCAGCGCCTTGGACCGCTCGGCCATTCTGATAAAATTTGCTCTTACCTACCTCTCTCTTGTGTGTTTTTTCTTGGAGGCGCAATGTGATTTCTGATAGCAACCCCAAGCGGCAACAAAGTGTGAAAGCGTAGGTGCTTCCGCCTCTGCAGAAGTTGCCACAAGGTCTACGCAGAGGTCTAGCCACCTGTCTTGAGGTGTGCAGATTTTGAACAAGCTTTCCTGTGTCTGGTTACTGTGGGATTGTTTTTCATCTTCTTACCCGTTGAGGTCCGGTCGCCGTTGGTCGTTAGCCTTCGCTTTCAAATAGCATCATTTTTGGGCCTTGCCCTATTGTTAGACACTCTATCCTTTTTCTTTCGGGGATTCCTTAACCTTTAGTCAATGTGCAAGTAACAGAAATTGAACACTGAGCAATGAGGCCTGAGCTCTGGAGACTGCAGCCATGACTTCACATTTGAACAAGATACTTCTGTTGTCTAACCAACAACAGCGATTGCCATCATGCTAAAGTTGCTGGGGAAAGTGAGCCACTGGCAGCTTACACACCATTTTCACATGTGATCTTAGTAACAATTGTGGTCATAGAGGTGACTGCTTTGTCTGTAGTAGGCACAGAGGTCTCTCACCTAAAGGGTAGGTTGTAGGTTCAACCGAGGTGTACGCTTGGATCGTTGTATCGCAGAATGCCGGTCCTTAATCCATGGAATGCCTTTTGATACATCACTATGCTGCCAACTCAAGCTGAAACATGTCTTTGGCCTGGCACAGTATGGCCATGATCAAGGCGGCAATCTGTTTCACCAAACTCTGACTGCTTGTGGTTCTGCACTCTTCCTTGTGCCAAATTGTATGGTTTGTCTTTTTTGGCTGTTGCCAATCCCTTGGGACTGCACGTGATAGTTGTTGGTATACTGGCCAGGACCTCTGCCTATAACGTGGAGGACTGGTGTTTGGTTTCCCGACGGGGAGTGTTTCTTGGTCTTTATGACCCTTGACACGAGCATAAAACACTTAGCCCTGTCTTGAAATTTCAAATAGTTTGCTGTAAAAGGCCTGTAGGTTACAAGGCTTCTCAAAGTCCTCTGAGCCGGCCTCTGTACAGAGCGGGACAAGGCCAACGCTCAATGCAACCCAACATGTCATGTGTTGTTTGAGGATATGTGTAATACCGCATGAGGCTTGCTATTGGCCCTAAGCCGCCAGAGCTTTTGTTGCTGTTTTTATCTGTGTGCACGGACAATGCGGAAGAGACAATAACAAAGGGTACGGTGCAAGGTGATTTGCTCGTAGCAAAGCTGCCATAGAATTACCTGCCTGGCTCAAGGGCCTCTTCTGGTTTTAAGAGTCAGGGATATTTTGGCAGAGTTGGTGGTGTGAACTGTGTCCCAAGATTATTTCAGGGGTGAAGAGCAAGTGTGCAGCACAAATATCATTACGTGTGTCTGTTTAAGTCATGTTTAAATGTCTTGCAACAAGCTTGGAAATGTTTCTGCCTGGTCTCAAACAGGGGACCTTTCGCGTGTTAGGTGAATGTGATAGCCTCTACACCACAGAAACCGTGAGAGCAGCTGCATCTTACTGGTTGGCAGGACAAAAGAAAGGAGCAATTTTTGAAAATGAAAAGTCCTGTAAACTGAGAGACAATGACAAAGCAGAAGAAGATTATCAGAAGTGGGATTTGAACCCACGCCTCCAGAAGAGACTGCGACCTTAACGCAGCGCCTTGGACCGCTCGGCCATTCTGATAAAAGTTGCTCTTACCTACCTCTCTCTTGTGTGTTTTTTCTTGGAGGTGCAATGTGATTTCTGATAGCAACCCCAAGCGGCAGCAAAGTGTGAAAGCGTAGGTGCTTCCGCCTCTGCAGAAGTTGCCACAAGGTCTACGCAGAGGTCTAGCCACCTGTCTTGAGGTGTGCAGATTTTGAACAAGCTTTCCTGTGTCTGGTTACTGTGGGATTGTTTTTCATCTTCTTACCCGTTGAGGTCCGGTCGCCGTTGGTCGTTAGCCTTCGCTTTCAAATAGCATCATTTTTGGGCCTTGCCCTATTGTTAGACACTCTATCCTTATTCTTTTGGGGATTCCTTAACCTTTAGTCAATGTGCAAGTAACAGAAATTGAACACTGAGCAATGAGGCCTGAGCTCTGGAGACTGCAGCCATGACTTCGCATTTGAACAAGATACTTCTGTTGTCTAACCAACAACAGCGATTGCCATCATGCTAAAGTTGCTGGGGAAAGTGAGCCACTGGCAGCTTACACACCATTTTCACATGTGATCTTAGTAACAATTGTGGTCATAGAGGTGACTGCTTTGTCTGTAGTAGGCACAGAGGTCTCTCACCTAAAGGGTAGGTTGTAGGTTCAACCGAGGTGTACGCTTGGATCGTTGTATCGCAGAATGCCGGTCCTTAATCCATGGAATGCCTTTTGATACATCACTATGCTGCCAACTCAAGCTGAAACATGTCTTTGGCCTGGCACAGTATGGCCATGATCAAGGCGGCAATCTTCTTCACCAAACTCTGACTGCTTGTGGTTCTGCACCCTTCCTTGTGCCAAAGTGTATGGTTTGTCTTTTTTGGCTGTTGCCAATCCCTTGGGACTGCACGTGATAGTTGTTGGTATACTGGCCAGGACCTCTGCCTATAACGTGGAGGACTGGTGTTTGGTTTCCCGACGGGGAGTGTTTCTTGGTCTTTATGACCCTTGACACGAGCATAAAACACTTAGCCCTGTCTTGAAATTTCAAATAGTTTGCTGTAAAAGGCCTGTAGGTTACAAGGCTTCTCAAAGTCCTCTGAGCCGGCCTCTGTACAGAGCGGGACAAGGCCAACGCTCAATGCAACCCAACATGTCATGTGTTGTTTGAGGATATGTGTAATACCGCATGAGGCTCGCTATTGGCCCTAAGCCGCCAGAGCTTTTGTTGCTGTTTTTATCTGTGTGCACGGACAACGCGGAAGAGACAATAACATAGGGTACGGTGCAAGGTGATTTGCTCGTAGCAAAGCTGCCATAGAATTACCTGCCTGGCTCAAGGGCCTCATCTGGTTTTAAGAGTCAGGGATATTTTGGCAGAGTTGGTGGTGTGAACTGTGTCCCAAGATTATTTCAGGGGTGAAGAGCAAGTGTGCAGCACAAATATCATTAAGTGTTTCTTTTTAAGTCATGTTTAAATGTCTTGCAACAAGCTTGGAAATGTTTCTGCCTGGTCTCGAACCAGGGACCTTTCGCGTGTTAGGCGAATGTGATAGCCTCTACACCACAGAAACCGTGAGAGCAGCTGCATCATACCGGTTGGCAGGACAAAAGAAATGAGCAATTTTTGAAAATGAAAAGTCCTGTAAACTGAGAGACAATGACAAAGCAGAAGAAGATTATCAGAAGTGGGATTTGAACCCACGCCTCCAGAAGAGACTGCGACCTTAACACAGCGCCTTGGACCGCTCAGCCATTCTGATAAAATTTGTTCTTACCTACCTCTCTCTTGTGTGTTTTTTCTTGGAGGTGCATTGTGATTTCTGATAGCAACCCCAAGCGACAGCAAAGTGTGAAAGCGTAGGTGCTTCCGCCACTGCAGAAGTTGCCACAAGGTCTACGCAGAGGTCTAGCCACCTGTCTTGAGGTGTGCAGATTTTGAACAAGCTTTCCTGTGTCTGGTTACTGTGGGATTGTTTTTCATCTTCTTACCCGTTGAGGTCCGGTCGCCGTTGGTCGTTAGCCTTCGCTTTCAAATAGCATCATTTTTGGGCCTTGCCCTATTGTTAGACACTCTATCCTTATTCTTTCAGGGATTCCTTAACCTTTAGTCAATGTGCAAGTAACAGAAATTGAACACTGAGCAATGAGGCCTGAGCTCTGGAGACTGCAGCCATGACTTCCCATTTGAACAAGATACTTCTGTTGTCTAACCAACAACAGCGATTGCCATCATGCTAAAGTTGCTGGGGAAAGTGAGCCACTGGCAGCTTACACACCATTTTCACATGTGATCTTAGTAACAATTGTGGTCATAGAGGTGACTGCTTTGTCTGTAGTAGGCACAGAGGTCTCTCACCTAAAGGGTAGGTTGTAGGTTCAACCGAGGTGTACGCTTGGATCGTTGTATCGCAGAATGCCGGTCCTTAATCCATGGAATGCCTTTTGATACATCACTATGCTGCCAACTCAAGCTGAAACATGTCTTTGGCCTGGCACAGTATGGCCATGATCAAGGCGGCAATCTTCTTCACCAAACTCTGACTGCTTGTGGTTCTGCACTCTTCCTTGTGCCAAATTGTATGGTTTGTCTTTTTTGGCTGTTGCCAATCCCTTGGGACTGCACGTGATAGTTGTTGGTATACTGGCCAGGACCTCTGCCTATAACGTGGAGGACTGGTGTTTGGTTTCCCGACGTGGAGTGTTTCTTGGTCTTTATGACCCTTGACACGAGCATAAAACACTTAGCCCTGTCTTGAAATTTCAAATAGTTTGCTGTAAAAGGCCTGTAGGTTACAAGGCTTCTCAAAGTCCTCTGAGCCGGCCTCTGTACAGAGCGGGACAAGGCCAACGCTCAATGCAACCCAACATGTCATGTGTTGTTTGAGGATATGTGTAATACCGCATGAGGCTCGCTATTGGCCCTAAGCCGCCAGAGCTTTTGTTGCTGTTTTTATCTGTGTGCACGGACAACGCGGAAGAGACAATAACATAGGGTACGGTGCAAGGTGATTTGCTCGTAGCAAAGCTGCCATAGAATTACCTGCCTGGCTCAAGGGCCTCTTCTGGTTTTAAGAGTCAGGGATATTTTGGCAGAGTTGGTGGTGTGAACTGTGTCCCAAGATTATTTCAGGGGTGAAGAGCAAGTGTGCAGCACAAACATCATTAAGTGTGTCTGTTTAAGTCATGTTTAAATGTCTTGCAACAAGCTTGGAAATGTTTCTGCCTGGTCTCGAACCAGGGAGCTTTCCCGTGTCAGGCGAATGTGATAGCCTCTACACCACAGAAACCATGAGAGCAACTGCATCTTACTGGTTGGCAGGACAAAAGAAAGGAGCAATTTTTGAAAATGAAAGGTCCTGTAAACTGAGAGACAATGACAAAGCAGAAGAAGATAATCAGAAGTGGGATTTGAACCCACGCCTCCAGAAGAGACTGCCACCTTAACGCAGCGCCTTGGACCGCTCGGCCATTCTGATAAAATTTGCTCTTACCTACCTCTCTCTTGTGTGTTTTTTCTTGGAGGTGCAATGTGATTTCTGATAGCAACCCCAAGCGGCAGCAAAGTGTGAAAGCGTAGGTGCTTCCGCCTCTGCAGAAGTTGCCACAAGGTCTACGCAGAGGTCTAGCCACCTGTCTTGAGGTGTGCAGATTTTGAACAAGCTTTCCTGTGTCTGGTTACTGTGGGATTGTTTTTCATCTTCTTACCCGTTGAGGTCCGGTCGCCGTTGGTCGTTAGCCTTCGCTTTCAAATAGCATCATTTTTGGGCCTTGCCCTATTGTTAGACACTCTATCCTTATTCTTTCGGGGATTCCTTAACCTTTAGTCAATGTGCAAGTAACAGAAATTGAACACTGAGCAATGAGGCCTGAGCTCTGGAGACTGCAGCCATGACTTCACATTTGAACAAGATACTTCTGTTGTCTAACCAACAACAGCGATTGCCATCATGCTAAAGTTGCTGGGGAAAGTGAGCCACTGGCAGCTTACACACCATTTTCACATGTGATCTTAGTAACAATTGTGGTCATAGAGGTGACTGCTTTGTCTGTAGTAGGCACAGAGGTCTCTCACCTAAAGGGTAGGTTGTAGGTTCAACCGAGGTGTACGCTTGGATCGTTGTATTGCAGAATGCCGGTCCTTAATCCATGGAATGCCTTTTGATACATCACTATGCTGCCAACTCAAGCTGAAACATGTCTTTGGCCTGGCACAGTATGGCCATGATCAAGGCGGCAATCTGTTTCACCAAACTCTGACTGCTTGTGGTTCTGCACTCTTCCTTGTGCCAAATTGTATGGTTTGTCTTTTTTGGCTGTTGCCAATCCCTTGGGACTGCACGTGATAGTTGTTGGTATACTGGCCAGGACATCTGCCTATAACGTGGAGGACTGGTGTTTGGTTTCCCGACGGGGAGTGTTTCTTGGTCTTTATGACCCTTGACACGAGCATAAAACACTTAGCCCTGTCTTGAAATTTCAAATAGTTTGCTGTAAAAGGCCTGTAGGTTACAAGGCTTCTCAAAGTCCTCTGAGCCGGCCTCTGTACAGAGCGGGACAAGGCCAACGCTCAATGCAACCCAACATGTCATGTGTTGTTTGAGGATATGTGTAATACCGCATGAGGCTCGCTATTGGCCCTAAGCCGCCAGAGCTTTTGTTGCTGTTTTTATCTGTGTGCACGGACAACGCGGAAGAGACAATAACAAAGGGTACGGTGCAAGGTGATTTGCTCGTAGCAAAGCTGCCATAGAATTACCTGCCTCAAGGGCCTCATCTGGTTTTGGTGGTGTGAACTGTGTCCCAAGATTATTTCAGGGGTGAAGAGCAAGTGTGCAGCACAAATATCATTAAGTGTGTCTGTTTAAGTCATGTTTAAATGTCTTGCAACAAGCTTGGAAATGTTTCTGCCTGGTCTCGAACCAGGGACCTTTCGCATGTTAGGTGAATGTGATAGCCTCTACACCACAGAAACCGTGAGAGCAGCTGCATCATACTGGTTGGCAGGACAAAAGAAAGGAGCAATTTTTGAAAATGAAAAGTCCTGTAAACTGAGAGACAATGACAAAGCAGAAGAAGATTATCAGAAGTGGGATTTGAACCCACGCCTCCAGAAGAGACTGCGACCTTAACGCAGCGCCTTGGACCGCTCGGCCATTCTGATAAAATTTGCTCTTACCTACCTCTCTCTTGTGTGTTTTTTCTTGGAGGTGCAATGTGATTTCTGATAGCAACCCCAAGCGGCAGCAAAGTGTGAAAGCGTAGGTGCTTCCGCCTCTGCAGAAGTTGCCACAAGGTCTACGCAGAGGTCTAGCCACCTGTCTTGAGGTGTGCAGATTTTGAACAAGCTTTCCTGTGTCTGGTTACTGTGGGATTGTTTTTCATCTTCTTACCCGTTGAGGTCCGGTCGCCGTTGGTCGTTAGCCTTCGCTTTCAAATAGCATCATTTTTGGGCCTTGCCCTATTGTTAGACACTCTATCCTTATTCTTTCAGGGATTCCTTAACCTATAGTCAATGTGCAAGTAACAGAAATTGAACACTGAGCAATGAGGCCTGAGCTCTGGAGACTGCAGCCATGACTTCACATTTGAACAAGAAACTTCTGTTGTCTAACCAACAACAGCGATTGCCATCATGCTAAAGTTGCTGGGGAAAGTGAGCCACTGGCAGCTTACACACCATTTTCACATGTGATCTTAGTAACAATTGTGGTCATAGAGGTGACTGCTTTGTCTGTAGTAGGCACAGAGGTCTCTCACCTAAAGGGTAGGTTGTAGGTTCAACCGAGGTGTACGCTTGGATCGTTGTATCGCAGAATGCCGGTCCTTAATCCATGGAATGCCTTTTGATACATCACTATGCGGCCAACTCAAGCTGAAACATGTCTTTGGCCTGGCACAGTATGGCCATGATCAAGGCGGCAATCTTCTTCACCAAACTCTGACTGCTTGTGGTTCTGCACTCTTCCTTGTGCCAAATTGTATGGTTTGTCTTTTTTGGCTGTTGCCAATCCCTTGGGACTGCACGTGATAGTTGTTGGTATACTGGCCAGGACCTCTGCCTATAACGTGGAGGACTGGTGTTTGGTTTCCCGACGGGGAGTGTTTCTTGGTCTTTATGACCCTTGACACGAGCATAAAACACTTAGCCCTGTCTTGAAATTTCAAATAGTTTGCTGTAAAAGGCCTGTAGGTTACAAGGCTTCTCAAAGTCCTCTGAGCCGGCCTCTGTACAGAGCGGGACAAGGCCAACGCTCAATGCAACCCAACATGTCATGTGTTGTTTGAGGATATGTGTAATACCGCATGAGGCTCGCTATTGGCCCTAAGCCGCCAGAGCTTTTGTTGCTGTTTTTAATCTGTGTGCACGGACAACGCGGAAGAGACAATAACAAAGGGTACGGTGCAAGGTGATTTGCTCGTAGCAAAGCTGCCATAGAATTACCTGCCTGGCCTCTTCTGGTTTTAAGAGTCAGGGATATTTTGGCAGAGTTGGTGGTGTGAACTGTGTCCCAAGCTTATTTCAGGGGTGAAGAGCAAGTGTGCAGCACAAATATCATTAAGTGTGTCTGTTTAAGTCATGTTTAAATGTCTTGCAGCAAGCTTGGAAATGTTTCTGCCTGGTCTCGAACAGGGGACCTTTCGCGTGTTAGGCGAATGTGATAGCCTCTACACCACAGAAACCGTGAGGGCAGCTGCATCATACTGGTTGGCAGGACAAAAGAAAGGAGCAATTTTTGAAAATGAAAAGTCCTGTAAACTGAGACAATGACAAAGCAGAAGAAGATTATCAGAAGTGGGATTTAAACCCACGCCTCCAGAAGAGACTGCGACCTGAACGCCAGCTGCCGAAGAATGGTCCGGGGGAAATGTTGAAAATGTTGAAGTTGCCGGCCAATCACGTTCAAGAAATGTTGAAAATGTTGAAGATTCTAGCCAATCACGTTCAAGAAATGTTGAAAATGTTGAAGTTGCCGACCAATCACGTTGGAGAAATGTTGAAAGCTGACGGCCAATGACGTCGTGAAAGTTAAGTATCGCAATGTAAAATGTTTAATGAAGGTAAAGGTTACGGGAGGTCGAAGGTTAAATCCGTATGTAAATTGGAAGTTCTTGGGAACAGTCGGAGTGAACAAGAATTTACGAGTGAAAGCGGTCTATTTAGCGACATGGTAAGTATCGGCTCATTCATGAAAATGCTGTATGATGTACATCGATGTGTAAAAATAAAAATTTCCCGGTTTTACGCCGATGTTACTCGACATTAGTTTCACAGTCGTGTCTTTTTTTCCCATTCCCATTTCCCGAGCGAGTCGATGAAAAACGTTTCATATGTGGGATTAACCAAGTTGTTAGCTATTAAAGCTAAGATAACTTTGGTCTATAAAATATTATTTACGTGCTTATTACACCGAGGTTATGTTAGATGTGGCTTTGTTTTCAGTCATGTCCTATTCATTCTCGCCCTCGGCTTCTTAAGACATTTAAAATAAAAATCACATCATGGGGATTAACCATCATCATATATGGTCGTCGGCATAAACTACCGCGTTTAAAAAAAAAGTGGGAAAATAGGGGTCATTTTATAATCAGTACTGTCCTGTATTCGGGTCAGTATGTTAGTCCTGTTGGATAACCATGCCAAGCTAACTTTTGTCTATGAAGTACTTTAACAAACCCAGCAAAATTTCTCAACATATAGAATATATCAGTACTGGGACCAAACAGGAAGCTGAAGGTCATACAAGATAACAAACTAAAGACCATATTAAAGCCAGTAGTAATAATATATCCACAATCCTCCATATAGGAGCTGCTGATTGACAACTGGCCTGTCTGACAGAGCTTTTTTTTTTTTTTTTTTTTAAATCATATTTACTAATAACAGGTCCCAGATATTATTAACCAGGCTTGAGGTGATTGAGTGGTTGGACATATTTTGGAGTATTTTACCTAATCATTACCAGACGTTAGGTCTAGTCATTGAGGACAGTGTCTCATCATAATCATTATGGGTTTTTATTCTTTTAGTTTTTGTATAGGCTTGATAAGCTCTTATGTTGTTACCATTTACTTTTAAATCATCTTCAACCAAAGGCATCGAAGTCCCACAAAGCAATGCCCGACACTGTCTGGATGGCACGCCTCAAGAGCTTCGCCTCCACAGGATCGTGGCCTCCAGGTGAGGGCAACAGGCCAGCACCCAGACAGAAGAAGTGGTACGAGCTGTATCAGAGGGTATGTGTGTCTTTATCAGGTGTTTACTTTTATACTTCATTTGTACTAAATGCAACAGCATAAACCGGATTTTCACACATTAATAAATATTTGATTAAGTAAAAATTCAAAATGGTTTCTGCTACAACACACACAACTGAATGACATGGAGATAAATCTTCAACTGTTCTTTTTAGATTGAGAAATGTCCAATGATGCAGCATGGGCAGACGTCCCTGTTTGGTAGTGTGAGGAGATGTGTGTGTGGATTCCACATCCAGATGGTAGGCGAAAAACACAGTAGTTTTGTAGTATAGTACAAATATGACATCACAAAGTGACCAGTGTTAAACCTACTTTGCCATTAAACAGCAGCCAGCTCCTGCTGTCCAGCCAGCTCCTGCTGTCCAGTCAGCTCCTGCTGTCCAGCCAGCTCCTGCTGTCCCGCCAGCTCCTGCTGTCCAGTCAGTTCCTGCTGTCCAGGGTGCCCTGATGTCACAGACTTCAGCTGCAGGTGCTGCCCAGTCTGCTGGGCTGACACAAATGAAGGGAGCTGAAGGCCACAAACAGCGACCACCACTGAATTTGTCTATGGTATTTAGTTGTTGTTGCTCCTACATGTACTATCAATAGATTCATCAAATGGCTTGTCTTTATACAGTCTTTTGCTTCTTAACTTTCAGTTTACCAAACCAAGATATGGTGGTTCACTTAGCGCAGCTGCAAAGCCAAACCTTGCCATGGCCAGGAAAGTGACACAGGTAAAGGGGGTTCAAAAGTCAACTGTGTAAAAGTGTGTTGTTAATACATGTGACTTAGACTCTGTTTTATAGAAACAGGTCACAGAACGCCAGGAGACACCTGCTCCTCCAGTCAGCACTGCCATATCAGTGAGTGATTACATTTTCAGCTCGAGCATCTGTAGTTCTAGACTTCATTCAATGTACAGGATTAGAGATTTATCCTGTAGATTTTAATATCTGATTCTTAAACTTCATACAGGCCGTAGGCTCCCAAACAGAGGCACCAGCAGTACCAGCTGAGACACCAGTGGCTGCTCCTGTGTCAGTAAGTGTTCTAGCACTGTGCTTTAAACACGAATACTTTTGCAGCAGTGTATTTTACCAGAACTAAGTATAGTTACACATTGTTTTCCTGCTGCAACTCCTCAGCTTCCCCGTTTGTGGGCAGAGGGCTTTCCACCTGAAGACCATAGGTGGATATCCAAAGCTTTGTTTAGGATGGGGGCGAAGGGCAGACTGGAACTCCAGGACAACCTGAAGCTGTGGTACTACCCACCTCAGCCGAGTCACCTCTACCACCAGGCACCTTCCCCAGACCGCTTTTTTGCCCATCCACTACTTGTTTGGATGCCTTACAAGTTGTGGAAGGTTAAGGTGGTGTGCCCCAATCCTTCTTGTGCTGGGCATCAGCTGACAGGAGCAGGGCTGCACAAGAGGGCACGGCGGGTCCTGGACATAGACCGCATGTACACCATGGTCACTGAGACGCTGACTTGTGCCAGGTGTAAAGCCTCTCATGTGTCCTGGAGCCAGGCTGTCCTCCAACAGCTGGACTTGGCTCACAGGTCAGAATTTCGGGTCATCATGACTCAAAAGTGAGTAGTGTCTTTTTTCTCTTTTTCCATGTTCAAGTCAAAGCTGTACATTCTTACTGATATATTTATCTGTGACCAAGGTATGCCTGTGACGTGAGGGTGATTCGGCTTCTGCGGGAGAGGGGCCTTGGCAACAGCCCAACCCGGGTACTGAAACAGCTGAGGGAGAACCACACAGAGGAGTGGCTCCAACGTGTATCGCGGTACACCACGGAGTGCATGAGCTTCCTCCAGCGCCCTGGATTGCTGCCTGTAAAGTTCCCGGAACCTCCAAAGCCAGATGTTGTGCCCAGCTGCAGGTGGCTTCTGTCCGTCTACAGCCAGGACATCTTGACCAGGCTGGAGGACATCAAGGCGCACATTACATCAACCTTTGGCACCATTCTGAAGATGGACTCCACAAAAAAGGTTGAATCATCTTATTTTCTGCAAAATAGGCTTCAATAAACCACTAGCTGGATTTATACATGTCTCCATCTTATTGTGTGTCTCTGTTCATGTTTTGTGCTTCAGATCACAAAGAAGCTGGCTGGGACAGCCAAAGGGACAGCTCTCTGGCTCACCTCTTTGGGAAATGAGTATGGCCAGATTTTAATCAGTGTCCTGACTGCTCAGGAGGGAGCTGGTTTAGACAGGATGGCTGGTGACCTGGTGAGGAGGTACCAGCAGGCCAGTGTGGATCCCCCTGTTGTCCTGTATGTGGACTGTGGATGCTGTGCTGAGGCTGCAGAGACAACAAAGCTGGAGGCTAGATTCAGCGGGTGGCCTCAGCTTCTGGTACGGCTGGACATCTGGCATTTTATGCGACGGCTTGCCCTGGGATGCACCACTGATGCCCATCAGCTGTACCCACTCTACATGGCACGCATCTCAGCGTGCATTTTTGAGTGGGATGCAGCAGACTTAGCGCTGTTGCGTGAAGCCAAGGCCCAGCAGCTTTGGAACCAGGGACTGTCATTCTGCAGATGTGAACAGACACCTGACCAGGGAGGAGTTGGCTCTCCACTGCAGACGGAGGACACGAGGAGTGGACACCACAGTTAAGCTGCTGGAGGAGCTGTTTGCTTTACTTATGGGCTCCAGTGGCAACGACTCCCTTGGCGTTCCTCTGTTTGATCAGGAGAGGATGGAGCACATCTGGCGGGTCCAGAAGAAGCATGTAAAGTGCATCCAAGATCCACCAGGTGTTGCGCTCTACATTAAAACTGGAGAGCTGACCAAGGGAGGTGTGCGGCTGCCGGTGTTTAGGTGTGCCAGAGGCTCTACTTCCTTGGAGTCTTTTCATCTGCACCTAAACCGCTTCATACCAGGTGTGTGACACTAAAATGTGTATCTTATTATACGCGTGTTTGTTCATTTGATGTGATGTTTATGTCAAAAATGCTTTTGATATTTCATGTTGCATTTCATTGTACTTGTAGGGACCAGTGCCAACAGCCTGAATTTCCAGGTTTACCTGCTGGAAGGTCTGCACAGGTGGAACCAGGACCGGCGCGTTGCTGCCATGGCGACTGAGAAGTCTCCTTTGTGCTGCTACTCTGGTGATCTGCTGCATTCTGTCAACCAGAACTACGAGAAGCTGTTTGGCAGAAAGGTGGCACCAGAGTTCTGTCCACCCTCACGTTACACAGGTAATGACAGAATGACCTGCCAAAGGAAAAGTACAAAGCTGCATCTCTCTGACAGCTCCTCACAGTAAAACTGTGTTGCTGAGGGGGGAAATTTATATTTATATTTAATGATTCTGATGAGCTGATTGGTTTTTACTCATTCCAATCTGCATTGTGCTTTATTTATGTTGTTGTGTCTCAGGTGAGCTCATAGGAGTGCAGTATCTGTTCCGGCAGACTGGTCAGGCCCTGCAGGACATGAACCCGGACTCAGAGGAGACTGCCCGCTTGGTGGAGGAGCATGATGTGGCGGCAGATGAGGACGATGAGGGTTTTTCTGACCTCACAGATGACCCCACAGTGCTGGATATAGAGGTTCAGCCTGCTCCCAGCACCTCCTCCACAGCAGCTCCCAGCGCCTCCTCCCCACTGACTCCCAGCGCCTCCTCCCCACTGGCTCCTGGCACCTCCTCCCTGTTTGCTCCCAGCGCCTCCTCCCCACTGGCTCCTGGCACCTCCTCCCTGTTTGCTCCCAGCGCCTCCTCCCCACTGGCTCCTGGCACCTCCTCCCCACTGGCTCCCAGCATCTCTGAGGCTGGGGACACCTCTGAAGAAACTGTGGTCAGTAACAGTTATTCACTGCTGTTTTCTACATTCTGCATGTTGACGTATATTGAAACTAAAACTGTTAAAAGGTTTTAAACTATTTTCTGTTTTCTGCTTAATGATTTGAGCAGGCTGTTGATGACCAGAATGTGCCTGGATACCAGCATGTGGACAGACTTGCTGAGTACTTGGTTGGGCTTCGGGAGCAGACCTCTCTCTATCTCAGCAACCTGCAGGCGGACCAAATTATAGGACTCTGGCAGAACCTGAGCGAAGGGGACAAGCAGCGGGTTGTTTATTCAGCGCGGCACCAAGACAGACTTCTGAGTGGACGCTTCCGAACCCCAAAGAAGCCCTCAAAAACACCAGGGGTGGAGAGCACAATCCGCTGCGTGCTAGGTGCAAGTAGTGCACCTGCACAATGGCCTGACTGCTGCAGGTTGGTGGAGACCATTTTCATCAGACTGTGTGGTCTGCATCCAGCCCCCAAAAGAAAAGGCAAAGGAGCAGAGTCAAGGTGGTCCTTAATTATTAGGGACTACCGTAAAATCAGGGAGCTGGTTGTTGGGAATGCCCGGGTCATGCAGGGAACAGACATGCAGCTTGTGGAGGTCAACCAGAACACTCTGATTCAGTGGCACAATGACAGACAGAAAAAGCAGGAGCTTTCTGTCCTGCTTCAGGGAACTGGTGTACCCTCAGAGATTGCAGTAGCTGAAGAACCACTGATGGACGCAAGACCGCTGCCTTCTTATCCTGTGCCAGCACAGGATGAACATCAGTACCGGCTGCCAGAGAGTACGGCTGGCCAGGCTAAGCAAAGGCAGGCACCATGCACCATCCTTCCAAAAGGCGGTGTGAAGAGGCAGTTGTCAGTGGCACCAGGTGCTTTCCCAGGCCCAGCAGCCCCTGCAGCCCCAGCACCTGGGATTCCTCACCAGGGCCTCACACAGGCAGGACAACCTGTTTTCTTCTATCAGGTTGTCATGCCTTCAACCATGCAGGCCACAACCCAGCAACCAACAACAAAGAGGCCATACAAGAGGACTGTGCAGGCAAACACCTGCAAGAAGTGTGGCCTCTTTCGCACAGCAGAGACTGGACATAGCCACTACCGTGGGAGGGTCTACTGCCCCCAGTCTGAAAGCCTGACAAAGGAACAGTGGCTGGAGGAGATGAGGAAGGGGCAGAAATAAGCACTTTGTAAATAGATGTATATAGTTTGTAGTTAAGTGTTATAGTAACTTGTGTTGTTTGCTCCTTTTTAATTATATATCTGTTTTTTAAAAAACATTTTAAAACCTTTTTATTGTGAACCTTCTGTACAGTTTCAAGTGGACACAACTAGGATGAAACCAGAGGAAGTATCCTCAATACAAGTTAAAGTACTTGCTGTACAGTAATTGTAAATAGTTGTGGTTGTTGTACATATTCTCATTTTTAAAATTGTTTTTTTTTATTATATTTTTGTAAAAGTTAAGAGTAAGATTAAACAGCACAGTATTAGTTGTAAATTGATTGTAAATAGTTTTAATTTTTTGTTTTGGTATTTATTCAAAAGCAATGTTATTGTTTTTAATGACTGAACATTAAACAGTGAGTTTGACATGTTTATTGTGGTGATTATGAGTAATTATGTAAATGAAATCAAGACTAGTAAGAAAAAAATGTTTTATTACAATTCAATTCACATATGAATATCTAATGTTATTATAAATATCTAAAATTATTATTATAATAATATAAATACAAAGTTGCTAGACTGACTTCAAAGTGGTGGTAAAGAAGAGAAACGAAGTGCCACTACACAAATATACACAAATATCATACCGACATAAAGGCTCTTGTTATTTATGTTTATATAGTGTGTGTGTGTGTGTGTGTGTGTGTGTGTGTGTGTGTGTGTGTATTCCATATACAGAACAGGTTCCTTACATTCTATTAACTACAATATTTTATAAACACACACAATGTTATTTTTTTCATGCCAATAAAAATGGACTTTAACAGGTTAATAAATTCTAAAAAAGGTCAGCCACTGAAATCCTGCCGTGACTCCCTGTTCTGCATCGCTTCTGGTTCCTCAGCTCCTTTTTGAGAAAGAGAAAAAAAAAGAAATATTAACAGAAATTACCATTGAATTAGAGCTAAATGCAGAATTACATTAATAGATGAGTAAATGAGGTGTTGAAATATTTTCACTACTTCATATTTACAATTTCAGATGCGTGTGTCTGCAAAAAGATAACCCTCAATATAAAAACATATCAGGTTTACTTCATATTAATTGTATTCTCCGCGTCATCTGACGGAGGCCATGTCACGTGATCTTCAATGCAGGCCCAGCACCTAGTTGCGAGTTCAAATCCCGTTCACTGCATGACAGACCTGGGTCAACATGTAAAAACATCTCCAGGCCACTAGACATGTGTTTATGTCCCAGAAATTTCCACATTTTTTCTTCATTTTTCCTCCTTTCTCCCTTTTCTCCTCCTTTCCCCTCTTTTTCCTTCTTCCCCCCTCTCCCCCCTTCTTCCCCATCTTACCTGGCCGAATGTTCCCCAGCTTGAGCGCAGCGCCTTGGACCGCTCGGCCATTCTGACAAAATTTGCGCTTACCTACCTCTCTCTTGTGTGTTTTTTCTTGGAGGTGCAATGTGATTTCTGATAGCAACCCCAAGCGGCAGCAAAGTGTGAAAGCGTAGGTGCTTCCGCCTCTGCAGAAGTTGCCACAAGGTCTACGCAGAGGTCTAGCCACCTGTCTTGAGGTGTGCAGATTTTGAACAAGCTTTCCTGTGTCCGGTTACTGTGGGATTGTTTTTCATCTTCTTACCCGTTGAGGTCCGGTCGCCGTTGGTCGTTAGCCTTCGCTTTCAAATAGCATCATTTTTGGGCCTTGCCCTATTGTTAGACACTCTATCCTTATTCTTTCGGGGATTCCTTAACCTTTAGTCAATGTGCAAGTAACAGAAATTGAACACTGAGCAATGAGGCCTGAGCTCTGGAGACTGCAGCCATGACTTCACATTTGAACAAGATACTTCTGTTGTCTAACCAACAACAGCGATTGCCATCATGCTAAAGTTGCTGGGGAAAGTGAGCCACTGGCAGCTTACACACCATTTTCACATGTGATCTTAGTAACAATTGTGGTCATAGAGGTGACTGCTTTGTCTGTAGTAGGCACAGAGGTCTCTCACCTAAAGGGTAGGTTGTAGGTTCAACCGAGGTGTACACTTGGATCGTTGTATCGCAGAATGCCGGTCCTTAATCCATGGAATGCCTTTTGATACATCACTATGCTGCCAACTCAAGCTGAAACATGTCTTTGGCCTGGCACAGTATGGCCATGATCAAGGCGGCAATCTTCTTCACCAAACTCTGACTGCTTGTGGTTCTGCACTCTTCCTTGTGCCAAATTGTATGGTTTGTCTTTTTTGGCTGTTGCCAATCCCTTGGGACTGCACGTGATAGTTGTTGGTATACTGGCCAGGACCTCTGCCTATAACGTGGAGGACTGGTGTTTGGTTTCCCGACGGGGAGTGTTTCTTGGTCTTTATGACCCTTGACACGAGCATAAAACACTTAGCCCTGTCTTGAAATTTCAAATAGTTTGCTGTAAAAGGCCTGTAGGTTACAAGGCTTCTCAAAGTCCTCTGAGCCGGCCTCTGTACAGAGCGGGACAAGGCCAACGCTCAATGCAACCCAACATGTCATGTGTTGTTTGAGGATATGTGTAATACCGCATGAGGCTCGCTATTGGCCGTAAGCCGCCAGAGCTTTTGTTGCTGTTTTTATCTGTGTGCACGGACAACGCGGAAGAGACAATAACAAAGGGTACGGTGCAAGGTGATTTGCTCGTAGCAAAGCTGCCATAGAATTACCTGCCTGGCTCAAGGGCCTCATCTGGTTTTAAGAGTCAGGGATATTTTGGCAGAGTTGGTGGTGTGAACTGTGTCCCAAGATTATTTCAGGGGTGAAGAGCAAGTGTGCAGCACAAATATCATTAAGTGTGTCTGTTTAAGTCATGTTTAAATGTCTTGCAACAAGCTTGGAAATGTATCTGCCTGGTCTAGAACCAGGGACGTTTCCCGTGTTAGGCAAATGTGATAGCCTCTACACCACAGAAACCGTGAGAGCAGCTGCATCATACCGGTTGGCAGGACAAAAGAAATGAGCAATTTTTGAAAATGAAAAGTCCTGTAAACTGAGAGACAATGACAAAGCAGAAGAAGATTATCAGAAGTGGGATTTGAACCCACGCCTCCAGAAGAGACTGCGACCTTAACACAGCGCCTTGGACCGCTCAGCCATTCTGATAAAATTTGTTCTTACCTACCTCTCTCTTGTGTGTTTTTTCTTGGAGGTGCATTGTGATTTCTGATAGCAACCCCAAGCGACAGCAAAGTGTGAAAGCGTAGGTGCTTCCGCCACTGCAGAAGTTGCCACAAGGTCTACGCAGAGGTCTAGCCACCTGTCTTGAGGTGTGCAGATTTTGAACAAGCTTTCCTGTGTCTGGTTACTGTGGGATTGTTTTTCATCTTCTTACCCGTTGAGGTCCGGTCGCCGTTGGTCGTTAGCCTTCGCTTTCAAATAGCATCATTTTTGGGCCTTGCCCTATTGTTAGACACTCTATCCTTATTCTTTCAGGGATTCCTTAACCTTTAGTCAATGTGCAAGTAACAGAAATTGAACACTGAGCAATGAGGCCTGAGCTCTGGAGACTGCAGCCATGACTTCACATTTGAACAAGATACTTCTGTTGTCTAACCAACAACAGCGATTGCCATCATGCTAAAGTTGCTGGGGAAAGTGAGCCACTGGCAGCTTACACACCATTTTCACATGTGATCTTAGTAACAATTGTGGTCATAGAGGTGACTGCTTTGTCTGTAGTAGGCACAGAGGTCTCTCACCTAAAGGGTAGGTTGTAGGTTCAACCGAGGTGTACGCTTGGATCGTTGTATCGCAGAATGCCGGTCCTTAATCCATGGAATGCCTTTTGATACATCACTATGCTGCCAACTCAAGCTGAAACATGTCTTTGGCCTGGCACAGTATGGCCATGATCAAGGCGGCAATCTTCTTCACCAAACTCTGACTGCTTGTGGTTCTGCACTCTTCCTTGTGCCAAATTGTATGGTTTGTCTTTTTTGGCTGTTGCCAATCCCTTGGGACTGCACGTGATAGTTGTTGGTATACTGGCCAGGACCTCTGCCTATAACGTGGAGGACTGGTGTTTGGTTTCCCGACGTGGAGTGTTTCTTGGTCTTTATGACCCTTGACACGAGCATAAAACACTTAGCCCTGTCTTGAAATTTCAAATAGTTTGCTGTAAAAGGCCTGTAGGTTACAAGGCTTCTCAAAGTCCTCTGAGCCGGCCTCTGTACAGAGCGGGACAAGGCCAACGCTCAATGCAACCCAACATGTCATGTGTTGTTTGAGGATATGTGTAATACCGCATGAGGCTCGCTATTGGCCCTAAGCCGCCAGAGCTTTTGTTGCTGTTTTTATCTGTGTGCACGGACAACGCGGAAGAGACAATAACATAGGGTACGGTGCAAGGTGATTTGCTCGTAGCAAAGCTGCCATAGAATTACCTGCCTGGCTCAAGGGCCTCTTCTGGTTTTAAGAGTCAGGGATATTTTGGCAGAGTTGGTGGTGTGAACTGTGTCCCAAGATTATTTCAGGGGTGAAGAGCAAGTGTGCAGCACAAACATCATTAAGTGTGTCTGTTTAAGTCATGTTTAAATGTCTAGCAACAAGCTTGGAAATGTTTCTGCCTGGTCTCGAACCAGGGAGCTTTCCCGTGTCAGGCGAATGTGATAGCCTCTACACCACAGAAACCATGAGAGCAACTGCATCTTACTGGTTGGCAGGACAAAAGAAAGGAGCAATTTTTGAAAATGAAAGGTCCTGTAAACTGAGAGACAATGACAAAGCAGAAGAAGATAATCAGAAGTGGGATTTGAACCCACGCCTCCAGAAGAGACTGCCACCTTAACGCAGCGCCTTGGACCGCTCGGCCATTCTGATAAAATTTGCTCTTACCTACCTCTCTCTTGTGTGTTTTTTCTTGGAGGTGCAATGTGATTTCTGATAGCAACCCCAAGCGGCAGCAAAGTGTGAAAGCGTAGGTGCTTCCGCCTCTGCAGAAGTTGCCACAAGGTCTACGCAGAGGTCTAGCCACCTGTCTTGAGGTGTGCAGATTTTGAACAAGCTTTCCTGTGTCTGGTTACTGTGGGATTGTTTTTCATCTTCTTACCCGTTGAGGTCCGGTCGCCGTTGGTCGTTAGCCTTCGCTTTCAAATAGCATCATTTTTGGGCCTTGCCCTATTGTTAGACACTCTATCCTTATTCTTTCGGGGATTCCTTAACCTTTAGTCAATGTGCAAGTAACAGAAATTGAACACTGAGCAATGAGGCCTGAGCTCTGGAGACTGCAGCCATGACTTCACATTTGAACAAGATACTTCTGTTGTCTAACCAACAACAGCGATTGCCATCATGCTAAAGTTGCTGGGGAAAGTGAGCCACTGGCAGCTTACACACCATTTTCACATGTGATCTTAGTAACAATTGTGGTCATAGAGGTGACTGCTTTGTCTGTAGTAGGCACAGAGGTCTCTCACCTAAAGGGTAGGTTGTAGGTTCAACCGAGGTGTACGCTTGGATCGTTGTATTGCAGAATGCCGGTCCTTAATCCATGGAATGCCTTTTGATACATCACTATGCTGCCAACTCAAGCTGAAACATGTCTTTGGCCTGGCACAGTATGGCCATGATCAAGGCGGCAATCTGTTTCACCAAACTCTGACTGCTTGTGGTTCTGCACTCTTCCTTGTGCCAAATTGTATGGTTTGTCTTTTTTGGCTGTTGCCAATCCCTTGGGACTGCACGTGATAGTTGTTGGTATACTGGCCAGGACATCTGCCTATAACGTGGAGGACTGGTGTTTGGTTTCCCGACGGGGAGTGTTTCTTGGTCTTTATGACCCTTGACACGAGCATAAAACACTTAGCCCTGTCTTGAAATTTCAAATAGTTTGCTGTAAAAGGCCTGTAGGTTACAAGGCTTCTCAAAGTCCTCTGAGCCGGCCTCTGTACAGAGCGGGACAAGGCCAACGCTCAATGCAACCCAACATGTCATGTGTTGTTTGAGGATATGTGTAATACCGCATGAGGCTCGCTATTGGCCCTAAGCCGCCAGAGCTTTTGTTGCTGTTTTTATCTGTGTGCACGGACAACGCGGAAGAGACAATAACATAGGGTACGGTGCAAGGTGATTTGCTCGTAGCAAAGCTGCCATAGAATTACTTGCCTGGCTCAAGGGCCTCTTCTGGTTTTAAGAGTCAGGGATATTTTGGCAGAGTTGGTGGTGTGAACTGTGTCCCAAGATTATTTCAGGGGTGAAGAGCAAGTGTGCAGCACAAATATCATTAAGTGTGTCTGTTTAAGTCATGTTTAAATGTCTTGCCACAAGCTTGGAAATGTATCTGCCTGGTCTAGAACCAGAGACCTTTCGTGTGTTAGGCAAATGTGATAGCCTCTACACCACAGAAACCATGAGAGCAGCTGCATCTTACTGGTTGGCAGGACAAAAGAAAGGAGCCATTTTTGAAAATGAAAAGTCCTGTAAACTGAGAGACAATGACAAAGCAGAAGAAGATTATCAGAAGTGGGATTTGAACCCACGCCTCCAGAAGAGACTGCGACCTTAACGCAGCGCCCTGGACCGCTCGGCCATTCTGATAAATTTTGCTCTTACCTACCTCTCTCTTGTGTGTTTTTTCTTGGAGGTGCAATGTGATTTCTGATAGCAACCCCAAGCGGCAGCAAAGTGTGAAAGCGTAGGTGCTTCCGCCTCTGCAGAAGTTGCCACAAGGTCTACGCAGAGGTCTAGCCACCTGTCTTGAGGTGTGCAGATTTTGAACAAGCTTTCCTGTGTCTGGTTACTGTGGGATTGTTTTTCATCTTCTTACCCGTTGAGGTCCGGTCGCCGTTGGTCGTAAGCCTTGGCTTTCAAATAGCATCATTTTTGGGCCTTGCCCTATTGTTAGACACTCTATCCTTATTTTTTCGGGGATTCCTTAACCTTTAGTCAATGTGGAAGTAACAGAAATTGAACACTGAGCAATGAGGCCTGAGCTCTGGAGACTGCAGCCATGACTTCACATTTGAACAAGATACTTCTGTTGTCTAACCAACAACAGCGATTGCCATCATGCTAAAGTTGCTGGGGAAAGTGAGCCACTGGCAGCTTACACACCATTTTCACATGTGATCTTAGTAACAATTGTGGTCATAGAGGTGACTGCTTTGTCTGTAGTAGGCACAGAGGTCTCTCACCTAAAGGGTAGGTTGTAGGTTCAACCGAGGTGTACGCTTGGATCGTTGTATCGCAGAATGCCGGTCCTTAATCCATGGAATGCCTTTTGATACATCACTATGCTGCCAACTCAAGCTGAAACATGTCTTTGGCCTGGCACAGTATGGCCATGATCAAGGCGGCAATCTTCTTCACCAAACTCTGACTGCTTGTGGTTCTGCACTCTTCCTTGTGCCAAATTGTATGGTTTGTCTTTTTTGGCTGTTGCCAATCCCTTGGGACTGCACGTGATAGTTGTTGGTATACTGGCCAGGACCTCTGCCTATAACGTGGAGGACTGGTGTTTGGTTTCCCGACGGGGAGTGTTTCTTGGTCTTTATGACCCTTGACACGAGCATAAAACACTTAGCCCTGTCTTGAAATTTCAAATAGTTTGCTGTAAAAGGCCTGTAGGTTACAAGGCTTCTCAAAGTCCTCTGAGCCGGCCTCTGTACAGAGCGGGACAAGGCCAACGCTCAATGCAACCCAACATGTCATGTGTTGTTTGAGGATATGTGTAATACCGCATGAGGCTCGCTATTGGCCCTATGCCACCAGATATTTTGTTGCTGTTTTTATCTGTGTGCACGGACAACGCGGAAGAGACAATAACATAGGGTACGGTGCAAGGTGATTTGCTCGTAGCAAAGCTGCCATAGAATTACCTGCCTGGCTCAAGGGCCTCTTCTGGTTTTAAGAGTCAGGGATATTTTGGTAGAGTTGGTGGTGTGAACTGTGTCCCAAGATTATTTCAGGGGTGAAGAGCAAGTGTGCAGCACAAATATCATTAAGTGTGTCTGTTTAAGTCATGTTTAAATGTCTTGCAACAAGCTTGGAAATGTTTCTGCCTGGTCCCGAAGCAGGGACCTTTTGCGTGTTAGGCAAATGTGATAGCCTCTACACCACAGAAACCGTGAGAGCAGCTGCATCTTACTGGTTGGCAGGACAAAAGAAAGGAGCAATTTTTGAAACTGAAAAGTCCTTTAAACTGAGAGACAATGACAAAGCAGAAGAAGATTATCAGAAGTGGGATTTGAACCCACGCCTCCAGAAGAGACTGCGACCTTAACGCAGCGCCTTGGACCGCTCGGCCATTCTGATAAAATTTGCTCTTACCTACCTCTCTCTTGTGTGTTTTTTCTTGGAGGTGCAATGTGATTTCTGATAGCAACCCCAAGCGGCAGCAAAGTGTGAAAGCGTAGGTGCTTCCGCCTCTGCAGAAGTTGCCACAAGGTCTACGCAGAGGTCTAGCCACCTGTCTTGAGGTGTGCAGATTTTGAACAAGCTTTCCTGTGTCTGGTTACTGTGGGATTGTTTTTCATCTTCTTACCCGTTGAGGTCCGGTCGCCGTTGGTCGTTAGCCTTCGCTTTCAAATAGCATCATTTTTGGGCCTTGCCCTATTGTTAGACACTCTATCCTTATTCTTTCGGGGATTCCTTAACCTTTAGTCAATGTGGAAGTAACAGAAATTGAACACTGAGCAATGAGGCCTGAGCTCTGGAGACTGCAGCCATGACTTCACATTTGAACAAGATACTTCTGTTGTCTAACCAACAACAGCGATTGCCATCATGCTAAAGTTGCTGGGGAAAGTGAGCCACTGGCAGCTTACACACCATTTTCACATGTGATCTTAGTAACAATTGTGGTCATAGAGGTGACTGCTTTGTCTGTAGTAGGCACAGAGGTCTCTCACCTAAAGGGTAGGTTGTAGGTTCAACCGAGGTGTACACTTGGATCGTTGTATCGCAGAATGCCGGTCCTTAATCCATGGAATGCCTTTTGATACATCACTATGCTGCCAACTCAAGCTGAAACATGTCTTTGGCCTGGCACAGTATGGCCATGATCAAGGCGGCAATCTTTTTCACCAAACTCTGACTGCTTGTGGTTCTGCACTCTTCCTGCGACCTTGTGCCAAATTGTATGGTTTGTCTTTTTTGGCTGTTGCCAATCCCTTGGGACTGCACGTGATAGTTGTTGGTATACTGGCCAGGACCTCTGCCTATAACGTGGAGGACTGGTGTTTGGTTTCCCGACGGGGAGTGTTTCTTGGTCTTTATGACCCTTGACACGAGCATAAAACACTTAGCCCTGTCTTGAAATTTCAAATAGTTTGCTGTAAAAGGCCTGTAGGTTACAAGGCTTCTCAAAGTCCTCTGAGCCGGCCTCTGTACAGAGCGGGACAAGGCCAACGCTCAATGCAACCCAACATGTCATGTGTTGTTTGAGGATATGTGTAATACCGCATGAGGCTCGCTATTGGCCCTAAGCCGCCAGAGCTTTTGTTGCTGTTTTTATCTGTGTGCACGGACAACGCGGAAGAGACAATAACAAAGGGTACGGTGCAAGGTGATTTGCTCGTAGCAAAGCTGCCATAGAATTACCTGCCTCAAGGGCCTCATCTGGTTTTGGTGGTGTGAACTGTGTCCCAAGATTATTTCAGGGGTGAAGAGCAAGTGTGCAGCACAAATATCATTAAGTGTGTCTGTTTAAGTCATGTTTAAATGTCTTGCAACAAGCTTGGAAATGTTTCTGCCTGGTCTCGAACCAGGGACCTTTCGCATGTTAGGTGAATGTGATAGCCTCTACACCACAGAAACCGTGAGAGCAGCTGCATCATACTGGTTGGCAGGACAAAAGAAAGGAGCAATTTTTGAAAATGAAAAGTCCTGTAAACTGAGAGACAATGACAAAGCAGAAGAAGATTATCAGAAGTGGGATTTGAACCCACGCCTCCAGAAGAGACTGCGACCTGGAACGCCAGCTGCCGAAGAATGGTCCGGGGGAAATGTTGAAAATGTTGAAGTTGCCGGCCAATCACGTTCAAGAAATGTTGAAAATGTTGAAGATTCTAGCCAATCACGTTCAAGAAATGTTGAAAATGTTGAAGTTGCCGACCAATCACGTTGGAGAAATGTTGAAAGCTGACGGCCAATGACGTCGTGAAAGTTACGTATCGCAATGTAAAATGTTTAATGAAGGTAAAGGTTACGGGAGGTCGAAGGTTAAATCCGTATGTAAATTAGAAGTTCTTGGGAACAGTCGGAGTGAACAAGAATTTACGAGTGAAAGCGGTCTATTTAGCGACATGGTAAGTATCGGCTCATTCATGAAAATGCTGTATGATGTACATCGATGTGTAAAAATAAAAATTTCCCGGTTTTACGCCGATGTTACTCGACATTGGTTTCACAGTCGTGTCTTTTTTTCCCATTCCCATTTCCCGAGCGAGTCGATGAAAAACGTTTCATATGTGGGATTAACCAAGTTGTTAGCTATTAAAGCTAAGATAACTTTGGTCTATAAAATATTATTTACGTGCTTATTACACCGAGGTTATGTTAGATGTGGCTTTGTTTTCAGTCATGTCCTATTCATTCTCGCCCTCGGCTTCTTAAGACATTTAAAATAAAAATCACATCATGGGGATTAACCATCATCATATATGGTCGTCGGCATAAACTACCGCGTTTAAAAAAAAGTGGGAAAATAGGGGTCATTTTATAATCAGTACTGTCCTGTATTCGGGTCAGTATGTTAGTCCTGTTGGATAACCATGCCAAGCTAACTTTTGTCTATGAAGTACTTTAACAAACCCAGCAAAATTTCTCAACATATAGAATATATCAGTACTGGGACCAAACAGCAAGCTGAAGGTCATACAAGATAACAAACTAAAGACCATATTAAAGCCAGTAGTAATAATATATCCACAATCCTCCATATAGGAGCTGCTGATTGACAACTGGCCTGTCTGACAGAGCTTTTTTTTTTTTTTTTTTAAATCATATTTACTAATAACAGGTCCCAGATATTATTAACCAGGCTTGAGGTGATTGAGTGGTTGGACATATTTTGGAGTATTTTACCTAATCATTACCAGACGTTAGGTCTAGTCATTGAGGACAGTGTCTCATCATAATCATTATGGGTTTTTATTCTTTTAGTTTTTGTATAGGCTTGATAAGCTCTTATGTTGTTACCATTTACTTTTAAATCATCTTCAACCAAAGGCATCGAAGTCCCACAAAGCAATGCCCGACACTGTCTGGATGGCACGCCTCAAGAGCTTCGCCTCCACAGGATCATGGCCTCAAGGTGAGGGCAACAGGCCAGCACCCAGACAGAAGAAGTGGTACGAGCTGTATCAGAGGGTATGTGTGTCTTTATCAGGTGTTTACTTTTATACTTAATTTGTACTAAATGCAACAGCATAAACCGGATTTTCACACATTAATAAATATTTGATTAAGTAAAAATTCAAAATGGTTTCTGCTACAACACACACAACTGAATGACATGGAGATAAATCTTCAAATGTTCTTTTTAGATTGAGAAATGTCCAATGATGCAGCATGGGCAGACGTCCCTGTTTGGTAGTGTGAGGAGATGTGTGTGTGGATTCCACATCCAGATGGTAGGCGAAAAACACAGTAGTTTTGTAGTATAGTACAAATATGACATCACAAAGTGACCAGTGTTAAACCTACTTTGCCATTAAACAGCAGCCAGCTCCTGCTGTCCAGTCAGCTCCTGCTGTCCAGGGTGCCCTGATGTCACAGACTTCAGCTGCAGGTGCTGCCCAGTCTGCTGGGCTGACACAAATGAAGGGAGCTGAAGGCCACAAACAGCGACCACCACTGAATTTGTCTATGGTATTTAGTTGTTGTTGCTCCTACATGTACTATCAATAGATTCATCAAATGGCTTGTCTTTATACAGTCTTTTGCTTCTTAACTTTCAGTTTACCAAACCAAGATATGGTGGTTCACATAGCGCAGCTGCAAAGCCAAACCTTGCCATGGCCAGGAAAGTGACACAGGTAAAGGGGGTTCAAAAGTCAACTGTGTAAAAGTGTGTTGTTAATACATGTGACTTAGACTCTGTTTTATAGAAACAGGTCACAGAACGCCAGGAGACACCTGCTTCTCCAGTCAGCACTGCCATATCAGTGAGTGATTACATTTTCAGCTCGAGCATCTGTAGTTCTAGACTTCATTCAATGTACAGGATTAGAGATTTATCCTGTAGATTTTAATATCTGATTCTTAAACTTCATACAGGCCGTAGGCTCCCAAACAGAGGCACCAGCAGTACCAGCTGAGACACCAGTGGCTGCTCCTGTGTCAGTAAGTGTTCTAGCACTGTGCTTTAAACACGAATACTTTTGCAGCAGTGTATTTTACCAGAACTAAGTATAGTTACACATTGTTTTCCTGCTGCAACTCCTCAGCTTCCCCGTTTGTGGGCAGAGGGCTTTCCACCTGAAGACCATAGGTGGATATCCAAAGCTTTGTTTAGGATGGGGGCGAAGGGCAGACTGGAACTCCAGGACAACCTGAAGCTGTGGTACTACCCACCTCAGCCGAGTCACCTCTACCACCAGGCACCTTCCCCAGACCGCTTTTTTGCCCATCCACTACTTGTTTGGATGCCTTACAAGTTGTGGAAGGTTAAGGTGGTGTGCCCCAATCCTTCTTGTGCTGGGCATCAGCTGACAGGAGCAGGGCAGCACAAGAGGGCACGGCGGGTCCTGGACATAGACCGCATGTACACCATGGTCACTGAGACGCTGACTTGTGCCAGGTGTAAAGCCTCTCATGTGTCCTGGAGCCAGGCTGTCCTCCAACAGCTGGACTTGGCTCACAGGTCAGAATTTCGGGTCATCATGACTCAAAAGTGAGTAGTGTCTTTTTTCTCTTTTTCCATGTTCAAGTCAAAGCTGTACATTCTTACTGATATATTTATCTGTGACCAAGGTATGCCTGTGACGTGAGGGTGATTCGGCTTCTGCGGGAGAGGGGCCTTGGCAACAGCCCAACCCGGGTACTGAAACAGCTGAGGGAGAACCACACAGAGGAGTGGCTCCAACGTGTATCGCGGTACACCACGGAGTGCATGAGCTTCCTCCAGCGCCCTGGATTGCTGCCTGTAAAGTTCCCGGAACCTCCAAAGCCAGATGTTGTGCCCAGCTGCAGGTGGCTTCTGTCCGTCTACAGCCAGGACATCTTGACCAGGCTGGAGGACATCAAGGCGCACATTACATCAACCTTTGGCACCATTCTGAAGATGGACTCCACAAAAAAGGTTGAATCATCTTATTTTCTGCAAAATAGGCTTCAATAAACCACTAGCTGGATTTCTACATGTCTCCATCTTATTGTGTGTCTCTGTTCATGTTTTGTGCTTCAGATCACAAAGAAGCTGGCTGGGACAGCCAAAGGGACAGCTCTCTGGCTCACCTCTGTGGGAAATGAGTATGGCCAGATTTTAATCAGTGTCCTGACTGCTCAGGAGGGAGCTGGTTTAGACAGGATGGCTGGTGACCTGGTGAGGAGGTACCAGCAGGCCAGTGTGGATCCCCCTGTTGTCCTGTATGTGGACTGTGGATGCTGTGCTGAGGCTGCAGAGACAACAAAGCTGGAGGCTAGATTCAGCAGGTGGCCTCAGCTTCTGGTACGGCTGGACATCTGGCATTTTATGCGACGGCTTGCCCTGGGATGCACCACTGATGCCCATCAGCTGTACCCACTCTACATGGCACGCATCTCAGCATGCATTTTTGAGTGGGATGCAGCTGACTTAGCGCTGTTGCGTGAAGCCAAGGCCCAGCAGCTTCGGAACCAGGGACTGTCATCTGCAGATGTGAACAGACACCTGACCAGGGAGGAGTTGGCTCTCCACTGCAGATGGAGGACACGAGGAGTGGACACCACAGTTAAGCTGCTGGAGGAGCTGTTTGCTTTACTTATGGGCTCCCGTGGCAACGACTCCCTTGGCGTTCCTCTGTTTGATCAGGAGAGGATGGAGCACATCTGGCGGGTCCAGAAGAAGCATGTAAAGTGCATCCAAGATCCACCAGGTGTTGCGCTCTACATTAAAACTGGAGAGCTGACCAAGGGAGGTGTGCGGCTGCCGGTCTTTAGGTGTGCCAGAGGCTCTACTTCCTTGGAGTCTTTTCATCTGCACCTAAACCGCTTCATACCAGGTGTGTGACACTAAAATGTGTATCTTATTATATGCGTGTTTGTTCATTTGATGTGATGTTTATGTCAAAAATGCTTTTGATATTTCATGTTGCATTTCATTGTACTTGTAGGGACCAGTGCCAACAGCCTGAATTTCCAGGTTTACCTGCTGGAAGGTCTGCACAGGTGGAACCAGGACCGGCGCGTTGCTGCCATGGCGACTGAGAAGTCTCCTCTGTGCTGCTACTCTGGTGATCTGCTGCATTCTGTCAACCAGAACTACGAGAAGCTGTTTGGCAGAAAGGTGGCACCAGAGTTCTGTCCACCCTCACGTTACACAGGTAATGACAGAATGACCTGCCAAAGGAAAAGTACAAAGCTGCATCTCTCTGACAGCTCCTCACAGTAAAACTGTGTTGCTGAGGGGGGAAATTTATATTTATATTTAATGTATTTTATGATTCTGATGAGCTGATTGGTTTTTACTCATTCCAGTCTGCATTGTGCTTTATTTATGTTGTTGTGTCTCAGGTGAGCTCATAGGAGTGCAGTATCTGTTCCGGCAGACTGGTCAGGCCCTGCAGGACATGAACCCGGACTCAGAGGAGACTGCCCGCTTGGTGGAGGAGCATGATGTGGCGGCAGATGAGGACGATGAGGGTTTTTCTGACCTCACAGATGACCCCACAGTGCTGGATATAGAGGTTCAGCCTGCTCCCAGCATCTCCTCCACAGCAGCTCCCAGCGCCTCCTCCCCACTGACTCCCAGCGCCTCCTCCCCACTGGCTCCTGGCACCTCCTCCCTGTTTGCTCCCAGCGCCTCCTCCCCACTGGCTCCCAGCATCTCTGAGGCTGGGGACACCTCTGAAGAAACTGTGGTCAGTAACAGTTATTCACTGCTGTTTTCTACATTCTGCATGTTGACGTATATTGAAACTAAAACTGTTAAAAGGTTTTAAACTATTTTCTGTTTTCTGCTTAATGATTTGAGCAGGCTGTTGATGACCAGAATGTGCCTGGATACCAGCATGTGGACAGACTTGCTGAGTACTTGGTTGGGCTTCGGGAGCAGACCTCTCTCTATCTCAGCAACCTGCAGGCGGACCAAATTATAGGACTCTGGCAGAACCTGAGCGAAGGGGACAAGCAGCGGGTTGTTTATTCAGCGCGGCACCAAGACAGACTTCTGAGTGGACACTTCCGAACCCCAAAGAAGCCCTCAAAAACACCAGGGGTGGAGAGCACAATCCGCTGCGTGCTAGGTGCAAGTAGTGCACCTGCACAATGGCCTGACTGCTGCAGGTTTGTGGAGACCATTTTCATCAGACTGTGTGGTCTGCATCCAGCCCCCAAAAGAAAAGGCAAAGGAGCAGAGTCAAGGTGGTCCTTAATTATTAGGGACTACCGTAAAATCAGGGAGCTGGTTGTTGGGAATGCCCGGGTCATGCAGGGAACAGACATGCAGCTTGTGGAGGTCAACCAGAACACTCTGATTCAGTGGCACAATGGCAGACAGAAAAAGCAGGAGCTTTCTGTCCTGCTTCAGGGAACTGGTGTACCCTCAGAGATTGCAGTAGCTGAAGAACCACTGATGGATGCAAGACCGCTGCCTTCTTATCCTGTGCCAGCACAGGATGAACATCAGTACCGGCTGCCAGAGAGTACGGCTGGCCAGGCTAAGCAAAGGCAGGCACCATGCACCATCCTTCCAAAAGGCGGTGTGAAGAGGCAGTTGTCAGTGGCACCAGGTGCTTTCCCAGGCCCAGCAGCCCCTGCAGCCCCAGCACCTGGGATTCCTCACCAGGGCCTCACACAGGCAGGACAACCTGTTTTCTTCTATCAGGTTGTCATGCCTTCAACCATGCAGGCCACAACCCAGCAACCAACAACAAAGAGGCCATACAAGAGGACTGTGCAGGCAAACACTTGCAAGAAGTGTGGCCTCTTTCGCACAGCAGAGACTGGACATAGCCACTACCGTGGGAGGGTCTACTGCCCCCAGTCTGAAAGCCTGACAAAGGAACAGTGGCTGGAGGAGATGAGGAAGGGGCAGAAATAAGCACTTTGTAAATAGATGTATATAGTTTGTAGTTAAGTGTTATAGTAACTTTTGTTTGCTCCTTTTTAATTATATATGTTGTTGTTTTTTTAAAAACATTTTAAAACCTTTTTATTGTGAACCTTCCGTACAGTTTCAAGTGGACACAACCAGGATGAAACCAGAGGAAGTATCCTCAATACAAGTTAAAGTACTTGCTGTACAGTAATTGTAAATAGTTGTGGTTGTTGTACATATTCTCATTTTTAAAATTGTTTTTTTTATTATATTTTTGTAAAAGTTAAGAGTAAGATTAAACAGCACAGTATTAGTTGTAAATTGATTGTAAATAGTTTTAATTTTTTGTTTTGGTATTTATTCAAAAGCAATGTTATTGTTTTTAATGACTGAACATTAAACAGTGAGTTTGACATGTTTATTGTGGTGATTATGAGTAATTATGTAAATGAAATCAAGACTAGTAAGAAAAAAATGTTTTATTACAATTCAATTCACATATGAATATCTAATGTTATTATAAATATCTAAAATTATTATTATAATAATATAAATACAAAGTTGCTAGACTGACTTCAAAGTGGTGGTAAAGAAGAGAAACGAAGTGCCACTACACAAATATACACACATATCATACCGATATAAAGGCTCTTGTTATTTATATTTATATAGTGTGTGTGTGTGTGTGTGTGTGTATTCCATATACAGAACAGGTTCCTTACATTCTATTAACTACAATATTTTATAAACACACACAATGTTATTTTTTCCATGCCAATAAAAATGGACTTTAACAGGTTAATAAATTCTAAAAAAGGTCAGCCACTGAAATCCTGCCATGACTCCCTGTTCTGCATCGCTTCTGGTTCCTCAGCTCCTTTTTGAGAAAGAGAAAAAAAAGAAATATTAACAGAAATTACCATTGAATTAGAGCTAAATGCAGAATTACATTAATAGATGAGTAAATGAGGTGTTGAAATATTTTCACTACTTCATATTTACAATTTCAGATGCGTGTGTCTGCAAAAAGATAACCCTCAATATAAAAACATATCAGGTTTACTTCATATTAATTGTATTCTCTGCGTCATCTGACGGAGGCCATGTCACGTGATCTTCAATGCAGGCCCAGCACCTAGTTGCGAGTTCAAATCCCGTTCACTGCATGACAGACCTGGGTCAACATGTAAAAACATCTCCAGGCCACTAGACATGTGTTTATGTCCCAGAAATTTCCACATTTTTTCTTCATTTTTCCTCCTTTCTCCCTTTTCTCCTCCTTTCCCCTCTTTTTCCTTCTTCCCCCCTCTCCCCCCTTCTTCCCCATCTTACCTGGCCGAATGTTCCCCAGCTTTTAACGCAGCGCCTTGGACCGCTCGGCCATTCTGATAAAATTTGCTCTTACCTACCTCTCTCTTGTGTGTTTTTTCTTGGAGGTGCAATGTGATTTCTGATAGCAACCCCAAGCGGCAGCAAAGTGTGAAAGCGTAGGTGCTTCCGCCTCTGCAGAAGTTACCACAAGGCCTACGCAGAGGTCTAGCCACCTGTCTTGAGGTGTGCAGATTTTGAACAAGCTTTCCTGTGTCTGGTTACTGTGGGATTGTTTTTCATCTTCTTACCCGTTGAGGTCCGGTCGCCGTTGGTCGTTAGCCTTCGCTTTCAAATAGCATCATTTTTGGGCCTTGCCCTATTGTTAGACACTCTATCCTTATTCTTTCGGGGATTTTTTTAACCTTTAGTCAATGTGCAAGTAACAGAAATTGAACACTGAGCAATGAGGCCTGAGCTCTGGAGACTGCAGCCATGACTTCACATTTGAACAAGATACTTCTGTTGTCTAACCAACAACAGCGATTGCCATCATGCTAAAGTTGCTGGGGAAAGTGAGCCACTGGCAGCTTACACACCATTTTCACATGTGATCTTAGTAACAATTGTGGTCATAGAGGTGACTGCTTTGTCTGTAGTAGGCACAGAGGTCTCTCACCTAAAGGGTAGGTTGTAGGTTCAACCGAGGTGTACGCTTGGATCGTTGTATCGCAGAATGCCGGTCCTTAATCCATGGAATGCCTTTTGATACATCACTATGCTTCCAACTCAAGCTGAAACATGTCTTTGGCCTGGCACAGTATGGCCATGATCAAGGCGGCAATCTTCTTCACCAAACTCTGACTGCTTGTGGTTCTGCACTCTTCCTTGTGCCAAATTGTATGGTTTGTCTTTTTTGGCTGTTGCCAATCCCTTGGGACTGCACGTGATAGTTGTTGGTATACTGGCCAGGACCTCTGCCTATAACGTGGAGGACTGGTGTTTGGTTTCCCGACGGGGAGTGTTTCTTGGTCTTTATGACCCTTGACACGAGCATAAAACACTTAGCCCTGTCTTGAAATTTCAAATAGTTTGCTGTAAAAGGCCTGTAGGTTACAAGGCTTCTCAAAGTCCTCTGAGCCGGCCTCTGTACAGAGCGGGACAAGGCCAACGCTCAATGCAACCCAACATGTCATGTGTTGTTTGAGGATATGTGTAATACCGCATGAGGCTCGCTATTGGCCGTAAGCCGCCAGAGCTTTTGTTGCTGTTTTTATCTGTGTGCACGGACAACACGGAAGAGACAATAACAAAGGGTACGGTGCAAGGTGATTTGCTCGTAGCAAAGCTGCCATAGAATTACCTGCCTGGCTCAAGGTCCTCTTCTGGTTTTAAGAGTCAGGGATATTTTGGCAGAGTTGGTGGTGTGAACTGTGTCCCAAGATTATTTCAGGGGTGAAGAGCAAGTGTGCAGCACAAATATCATTAAGTGTGTCTGTTTAAGTCATGTTTAAATGTCTTGCAACAAGCTTGGAAATGTTTCTGCCTGGTCTCGAACCAGGGACCTTTCGCGTGTTAGGCGAATGTGATAGCCTCTACACCACAGAAACCATGAGAGCAGCTGCATCTTACTGGTTGGCAGGACAAAAGAAAGGAGCAATTTTTGAAAATGAAAAGTCCTGTAAACTGAGAGACAATGACAAAGCAGAAGAAGAATATCAGAAGTGGGATTTGAACCCACGCCTCCAGAAGAGACTGCAACCTTAACGCAGCGCCTTGGACCGCTCGGCCATTCCGATAAAATTTGCTCTTACCTACCTCTCTCTTGTGTGTTTTTTCTTGGAGGTGCAATGTGATTTCTGATAGCAACCCCAAGCGGCAGCAAAGTGTGAAAGCGTAGGTGCTTCCGCCTCTGCAGAAGTTACCACAAGGCCTACGCAGAGGTCTAGCCACCTGTCTTGAGGTGTGCAGATTTTGAACAAGCTTTCCTGTGTCTGGTTACTGTGGGATTGTTTTTCATCTTCTTACCCGTTGAGGTCCGGTCGCCGTTGGTCGTTAGCCTTCGCTTTCAAATAGCATCATTTTTGGGCCTTGCCCTATTGTTAGACACTCTATCCTTATTCTTTCGGGGATTTTTTTTAACCTTTAGTCAATGTGCAAGTAACAGAAATTGAACACTGAGCAATGAGGCCTGAGCTCTGGAGACTGCAGCCATGACTTCACATTTGAACAAGATACTTCTGTTGTCTAACCAACAACAGCGATTGCCATCATGCTAAAGTTGCTGGGGAAAGTGAGCCACTGGCAGCTTACACACCATTTTCACATGTGATCTTAGTAACAATTGTGGTCATAGAGGTGACTGCTTTGTCTGTAGTAGGCACAGAGGTCTCTCACCTAAAGGGTAGGTTGTAGGTTCAACCGAGGTGTACGCTTGGATCGTTGTATCGCAGAATGCCGGTCCTTAATCCATGGAATGCCTTTTGATACATCACTATGCTGCCAACTCAAGCTGAAACATGTCTTTGGCCTGGCACAGTATGGCCATGATCAAGGCGGCAATCTTCTTCACCAAACTCTGACTGCTTGTGGTTCTGCACTCTTCCTTGTGCCAAATTGTATGGTTTGTCTTTTTTGGCTGTTGCCAATCCCTTGGGACTGCACGTGATAGTTGTTGGTATACTGGCCAGGACCTCTGCCTATAACGTGGAGGACTGGTGTTTGGTTTCCCGACGGGGAGTGTTTCTTGGTCTTTATGACCCTTGACACGAGCATAAAACACTTAGCCCTGTCTTGAAATTTCAAATAGTTTGCTGTAAAAGGCCTGTAGGTTACAAGGCTTCTCAAAGTCCTCTGAGCCGGCCTCTGTACAGAGCGGGACAAGGCCAACGCTCAATGCAACCCAACATGTCATGTGTTGTTTGAGGATATGTGTAATACCGCATGAGGCTCGCTATTGGCCGTAAGCCGCCAGAGCTTTTGTTGCTGTTTTTATCTGTGTGCACGGACAACACGGAAGAGACAATAACAAAGGGTACGGTGCAAGGTGATTTGCTCGTAGCAAAGCTGCCATAGAATTACCTGCCTGGCTCAAGGTCCTCTTCTGGTTTTAAGAGTCAGGGATATTTTGGCAGAGTTGGTGGTGTGAACTGTGTCCCAAGATTATTTCAGGGGTGAAGAGCAAGTGTGCAGCACAAATATCATTAAGTGTGTCTGTTTAAGTCATGTTTAAATGTCTTGCAACAAGCTTGGAAATGTTTCTGCCTGGTCTCGAACCAGGGACCTTTCGCGTGTTAGGCGAATGTGATAGCCTCTACACCACAGAAACCATGAGAGCAGCTGCATCTTACTGGTTGGCAGGACAAAAGAAAGGAGCAATTTTTGAAAATGAAAAGTCCTGTAAACTGAGAGACAATGACAAAGCAGAAGAAGAATATCAGAAGTGGGATTTGAACCCACGCCTCCAGAAGAGACTGCGACCTTAACGCAGCGCCTTGGACCGCTCGGCCATACCGATAAAATTTGCTCTTACCTACCTCTCTCTTGTGTGTTTTTTCTTGGAGGTGCAATGTGATTTCTGATAGCAACCCCAAGCGGCAGCAAAGTGTGAAAGCGTAGGTGCTTCCGCCTCTGCAGAAGTTACCACAAGGCCTACGCAGAGGTCTAGCCACCTGTCTTGAGGTGTGCAGATTTTGAACAAGCTTTCCTGTGTCTGGTTACTGTGGGATTGTTTTTCATCTTCTTACCCGTTGAGGTCCGGTCGCCGTTGGTCGTTAGCCTTCGCTTTCAAATAGCATCATTTTTGGGCCTTGCCCTATTGTTAGACACTCTATCCTTATTCTTTCGGGGATTTTTTTTAACCTTTAGTCAATGTGCAAGTAACAGAAATTGAACACTGAGCAATGAGGCCTGAGCTCTGGAGACTGCAGCCATGACTTCACATTTGAACAAGATACTTCTGTTGTCTAACCAACAACAGCGATTGCCATCATGCTAAAGTTGCTGGGGAAAGTGAGCCACTGGCAGCTTACACACCATTTTCACATGTGATCTTAGTAACAATTGTGGTCATAGAGGTGACTGCTTTGTCTGTAGTAGGCACAGAGGTCTCTCACCTAAAGGGTAGGTTGTAGGTTCAACCGAGGTGTACGCTTGGATCGTTGTATCGCAGAATGCCGGTCCTTAATCCATGGAATGCCTTTTGATACATCACTATGCTGCCAACTCAAGCTGAAACATGTCTTTGGCCTGGCACAGTATGGCCATGATCAAGGCGGCAATCTTCTTCACCAAACTCTGACTGCTTGTGGTTCTGCACTCTTCCTTGTGCCAAATTGTATGGTTTGTCTTTTTTGGCTGTTGCCAATCCCTTGGGACTGCACGTGATAGTTGTTGGTATACTGGCCAGGACCTCTGCCTATAACGTGGAGGACTGGTGTTTGGTTTCCCGACGGGGAGTGTTTCTTGGTCTTTATGACCCTTGACACGAGCATAAAACACTTAGCCCTGTCTTGAAATTTCAAATAGTTTGCTGTAAAAGGCCTGTAGGTTACAAGGCTTCTCAAAGTCCTCTGAGCCGGCCTCTGTACAGAGCGGGACAAGGCCAACGCTCAATGCAACCCAACATGTCATGTGTTGTTTGAGGATATGTGTAATACCGCATGAGGCTCGCTATTGGCCGTAAGCCGCCAGAGCTTTTGTTGCTGTTTTTATCTGTGTGCACGGACAACACGGAAGAGACAATAACAAAGGGTACGGTGCAAGGTGATTTGCTCGTAGCAAAGCTGCCATAGAATTACCTGCCTGGCTCAAGGTCCTCTTCTGGTTTTAAGAGTCAGGGATATTTTGGCAGAGTTGGTGGTGTGAACTGTGTCCCAAGATTATTTCAGGGGTGAAGAGCAAGTGTGCAGCACAAATATCATTAAGTGTGTCTGTTTAAGTCATGTTTAAATGTCTTGCAACAAGCTTGGAAATGTTTCTGCCTGGTCTCGAACCAGGGACCTTTCGCGTGTTAGGCGAATGTGATAGCCTCTACACCACAGAAACCGTGAGAGCAGCTGCATCTTACTGGTTGGCAGGACAAAGGAAAGGAGCAATTTTTGAAAATGAAAAGTCCTGTAAACTGAGAGACAATGACAAAGCAGAAGAAGAATATCAGAAGTGGGATTTGAACCCACGCCTCCAGAAGAGACTGCAACCTTAACGCAGCGCCTTGGACCGCTCGGCCATTCTGATAAAATTTGCTCTTACCTACCTCTCTCTTGTGTGTTTTTTCTTGGAGGTGCAATGTGATTTCTGATAGCAACCCCAAGCGGCAGCAAAGTGTGAAAGCGTAGGTGCTTCCGCCTCTGCAGAAGTTACCACAAGGCCTACGCAGAGGTCTAGCCACCTGTCTTGAGGTGTGCAGATTTTGAACAAGCTTTCCTGTGTCTGGTTACTGTGGGATTGTTTTTCATCTTCTTACCCGTTGAGGTCCGGTCGCCGTTGGTCGTTAGCCTTCGCTTTCAAATAGCATCATTTTTGGGCCTTGCCCTATTGTTAGACACTCTATCCTTATTCTTTCGGGGATTTTTTTTTAACCTTTAGTCAATGTGCAAGTAACAGAAATTGAACACTGAGCAATGAGGCCTGAGCTCTGGAGACTGCAGCCATGACTTCACATTTGAACAAGATACTTCTGTTGTCTAACCAACAACAGCGATTGCCATCATGCTAAAGTTGCTGGGGAAAGTGAGCCACTGGCAGCTTACACACCATTTTCACATGTGATCTTAGTAACAATTGTGGTCATAGAGGTGACTGCTTTGTCTGTAGTAGGCACAGAGGTCTCTCACCTAAAGGGTAGGTTGTAGGTTCAACCGAGGTGTACGCTTGGATCGTTGTATCGCAGAATGCCGGTCCTTAATCCATGGAATGCCTTTTGATACATCACTATGCTGCCAACTCAAGCTGAAACATGTCTTTGGCCTGGCACAGTATGGCCATGATCAAGGCGGCAATCTTCTTCACCAAACTCTGACTGCTTGTGGTTCTGCACTCTTCCTTGTGCCAAATTGTATGGTTTGTCTTTTTTGGCTGTTGCCAATCCCTTGGGACTGCACGTGATAGTTGTTGGTATACTGGCCAGGACCTCTGCCTATAACGTGGAGGACTGGTGTTTGGTTTCCCGACGGGGAGTGTTTCTTGGTCTTTATGACCCTTGACACGAGCATAAAACACTTAGCCCTGTCTTGAAATTTCAAATAGTTTGCTGTAAAAGGCCTGTAGGTTACAAGGCTTCTCAAAGTCCTCTGAGCCGGCCTCTGTACAGAGCGGGACAAGGCCAACGCTCAATGCAACCCAACATGTCATGTGTTGTTTGAGGATATGTGTAATACCGCATGAGGCTCGCTATTGGCCGTAAGCCGCCAGAGCTTTTGTTGCTGTTTTTATCTGTGTGCACGGACAACACGGAAGAGACAATAACAAAGGGTACGGTGCAAGGTGATTTGCTTGTAGCAAAGCTGCCATAGAATTACCTGCCTGGCTCAAGGTCCTCTTCTGGTTTTAAGAGTCAGGGATATTTTGGCAGAGTTGGTGGTGTGAACTGTGTCCCAAGATTATTTCAGGGGTGAAGAGCAAGTGTGCAGCACAAATATCATTAAGTGTGTCTGTTTAAGTCATGTTTAAATGTCTTGCAACAAGCTTGGAAATGTTTCTGCCTGGTCTCGAACCAGGGACCTTTCGCGTGTGAGGCCAATGTGATAGCCTCTACACCACAGAAACCATGAGAGCAGCTGCATCTTACTGGTTGGCAGGACAAAAGAAAGGAGCAATTTTTGAAAATGAAAAGTCCTGTAAACTGAGAGACAATGACAAAGCAGAAGAAGAATATCAGAAGTGGGATTTGAACCCACGCCTCCAGAAGAGACTGCAACCTTAACGCAGCGCCTTGGACCGCTCGGCCATTCTGATAAAATTTGCTCTTACCTACCTCTCTCTTGTGTGTTTTTTCTTGGAGGTGCAATGTGATTTCTGATAGCAACCCCAAGCGGCAGCAAAGTGTGAAAGCGTAGGTGCTTCCGCCTCTGCAGAAGTTACCACAAGGCCTACGCAGAGGTCTAGCCACCTGTCTTGAGGTGTGCAGATTTTGAACAAGCTTTCCTGTGTCTGGTTACTGTGGGATTGTTTTTCATCTTCTTACCCGTTGAGGTCCGGTCGCCGTTGGTCGTTAGCCTTCGCTTTCAAATAGCATCATTTTTGGGCCTTGCCCTATTGTTAGACACTCTATCCTTATTCTTTCGGGGATTTTTTTTAACCTTTAGTCAATGTGCAAGTAACAGAAATTGAACACTGAGCAATGAGGCCTGAGCTCTGGAGACTGCAGCCATGACTTCACATTTGAACAAGATACTTCTGTTGTCTAACCAACAACAGCGATTGCCATCATGCTAAAGTTGCTGGGGAAAGTGAGCCACTGGCAGCTTACACACCATTTTCACATGTGATCTTAGTAACAATTGTGGTCATAGAGGTGACTGCTTTGTCTGTAGTAGGCACAGAGGTCTCTCACCTAAAGGGTAGGTTGTAGGTTCAACCGAGGTGTACGCTTGGATCGTTGTATCGCAGAATGCCGGTCCTTAATCCATGGAATGCCTTTTGATACATCACTATGCTGCCAACTCAAGCTGAAACATGTCTTTGGCCTGGCACAGTATGGCCATGATCAAGGCGGCAATCTTCTTCACCAAACTCTGACTGCTTGTGGTTCTGCACTCTTCCTTGTGCCAAATTGTATGGTTTGTCTTTTTTGGCTGTTGCCAATCCCTTGGGACTGCACGTGATAGTTGTTGGTATACTGGCCAGGACCTCTGCCTATAACGTGGAGGACTGGTGTTTGGTTTCCCGACGGGGAGTGTTTCTTGGTCTTTATGACCCTTGACACGAGCATAAAACACTTAGCCCTGTCTTGAAATTTCAAATAGTTTGCTGTAAAAGGCCTGTAGGTTACAAGGCTTCTCAAAGTCCTCTGAGCCGGCCTCTGTACAGAGCGGGACAAGGCCAACGCTCAATGCAACCCAACATGTCATGTGTTGTTTGAGGATATGTGTAATACCGCATGAGGCTCGCTATTGGCCGTAAGCCGCCAGAGCTTTTGTTGCTGTTTTTATCTGTGTGCACGGACAACACGGAAGAGACAATAACAAAGGGTACGGTGCAAGGTGATTTGCTCGTAGCAAAGCTGCCATAGAATTACCTGCCTGGCTCAAGGTCCTCTTCTGGTTTTAAGAGTCAGGGATATTTTGGCAGAGTTGGTGGTGTGAACTGTGTCCCACAATTATTTCAGGGGTGAAGAGCAAGTGTGCAGCACAAATATCATTAAGTGTGTCTGTTTAAGTCATGTTTAAATGTCTTGCAACAAGCTTGGAAATGTTTCTGCCTGGTCTCGAACCAGGGACCTTTCGCGTGTTAGGCGAATGTGATAGCCTCTACACCACAGAAACCATGAGAGCAGCTGCATCTTACTGGTTGGCAGGACAAAAGAAAGGAGCAATTTTTGAAAATGAAAAGTCCTGTAAACTGAGAGACAATGACAAAGCAGAAGAAGAATATCAGAAGTGGGATTTGAACCCACGCCTCCAGAAGAGACTGCAACCTTAACGCAGCGCCTTGGACCGCTTGGCCATTCTGATAAAATTTGCTCTTACCTACCTCTCTCTTGTGTGTTTTTTCTTGGAGGTGCAATGTGATTTCTGATAGCAACCCCAAGCGGCAGCAAAGTGTGAAAGCGTAGGTGCTTCCGCCTCTGCAGAAGTTACCACAAGGCCTACGCAGAGGTCTAGCCACCTGTCTTGAGGTGTGCAGATTTTGAACAAGCTTTCCTGTGTCTGGTTACTGTGGGATTGTTTTTCATCTTCTTACCCGTTGAGGTCCGGTCGCCGTTGGTCGTTAGCCTTCACTTTCAAATAGCATCATTTTTGGGCCTTGCCCTATTGTTAGACACTCTATCCTTATTCTTTCGGGGATTTTTTTTAACCTTTAGTCAATGTGCAAGTAACAGAAATTGAACACTGAGCAATGAGGCCTGAGCTCTGGAGACTGCAGCCATGACTTCACATTTGAACAAGATACTTCTGTTGTCTAACCAACAACAGCGATTGCCATCATGCTAAAGTTGCTGGGGAAAGTGAGCCACTGGCAGCTTACACACCATTTTCACATGTGATCTTAGTAACAATTGTGGTCATAGAGGTGACTGCTTTGTCTGTAGTAGGCACAGAGGTCTCTCACCTAAAGGGTAGGTTGTAGGTTCAACCGAGGTGTACGCTTGGATCGTTGTATCGCAGAATGCCGGTCCTTAATCCATGGAATGCCTTTTGATACATCACTATGCTGCCAACTCAAGCTGAAACATGTCTTTGGCCTGGCACAGTATGGCCATGATCAAGGCGGCAATCTTCTTCACCAAACTCTGACTGCTTGTGGTTCTGCACTCTTCCTTGTGCCAAATTGTATGGTTTGTCTTTTTTGGCTGTTGCCAATCCCTTGGGACTGCACGTGATAGTTGTTGGTATACTGGCCAGGACCTCTGCCTATAACGTGGAGGACTGGTGTTTGGTTTCCCGACGGGGAGTGTTTCTTGGTCTTTATGACCCTTGACACGAGCATAAAACACTTAGCCCTGTCTTGAAATTTCAAATAGTTTGCTGTAAAAGGCCTGTAGGTTACAAGGCTTCTCAAAGTCCTCTGAGCCGGCCTCTGTACAGAGCGGGACAAGGCCAACGCTCAATGCAACCCAACATGTCATGTGTTGTTTGAGGATATGTGTAATACCGCATGAGGCTCGCTATTGGCCGTAAGCCGCCAGAGCTTTTGTTGCTGTTTTTATCTGTGTGCACGGACAACACGGAAGAGACAATAACAAAGGGTACGGTGCAAGGTGATTTGCTTGTAGCAAAGCTGCCATAGAATTACCTGCCTGGCTCAAGGTCCTCTTCTGGTTTTAAGAGTCAGGGATATTTTGGCAGAGTTGGTGGTGTGAACTGTGTCCCAAGATTATTTCAGGGGTGAAGAGCAAGTGTGCAGCACAAATATCATTAAGTGTGTCTGTTTAAGTCATGTTTAAATGTCTTGCAACAAGCTTGGAAATGTTTCTGCCTGGTCTCGAACCAGGGACCTTTCGCGTGTGAGGCCAATGTGATAGCCTCTACACCACAGAAACCATGAGAGCAGCTGCATCTTACTGGTTGGCAGGACAAAAGAAAGGAGCAATTTTTGAAAATGAAAAGTCCTGTAAACTGAGAGACAATGACAAAGCAGAAGAAGAATATCAGAAGTGGGATTTGAACCCACGCCTCCAGAAGAGACTGCAACCTTAACGCAGCGCCTTGGACCGCTCGGCCATTCTGATAAAATTTGCTCTTACCTACCTCTCTCTTGTGTGTTTTTTCTTGGAGGTGCAATGTGATTTCTGATAGCAACCCCAAGCGGCAGCAAAGTGTGAAAGCGTAGGTGCTTCCGCCTCTGCAGAAGTTACCACAAGGCCTACGCAGAGGTCTAGCCACCTGTCTTGAGGTGTGCAGATTTTGAACAAGCTTTCCTGTGTCTGGTTACTGTGGGATTGTTTTTCATCTTCTTACCCGTTGAGGTCCGGTCGCCGTTGGTCGTTAGCCTTCGCTTTCAAATAGCATCATTTTTGGGCCTTGCCCTATTGTTAGACACTCTATCCTTATTCTTTCGGGGATTTTTTTTAACCTTTAGTCAATGTGCAAGTAACAGAAATTGAACACTGAGCAATGAGGCCTGAGCTCTGGAGACTGCAGCCATGACTTCACATTTGAACAAGATACTTCTGTTGTCTAACCAACAACAGCGATTGCCATCATGCTAAAGTTGCTGGGGAAAGTGAGCCACTGGCAGCTTACACACCATTTTCACATGTGATCTTAGTAACAATTGTGGTCATAGAGGTGACTGCTTTGTCTGTAGTAGGCACAGAGGTCTCTCACCTAAAGGGTAGGTTGTAGGTTCAACCGAGGTGTACGCTTGGATCGTTGTATCGCAGAATGCCGGTCCTTAATCCATGGAATGCCTTTTGATACATCACTATGCTGCCAACTCAAGCTGAAACATGTCTTTGGCCTGGCACAGTATGGCCATGATCAAGGCGGCAATCTTCTTCACCAAACTCTGACTGCTTGTGGTTCTGCACTCTTCCTTGTGCCAAATTGTATGGTTTGTCTTTTTTGGCTGTTGCCAATCCCTTGGGACTGCACGTGATAGTTGTTGGTATACTGGCCAGGACCTCTGCCTATAACGTGGAGGACTGGTGTTTGGTTTCCCGACGGGGAGTGTTTCTTGGTCTTTATGACCCTTGACACGAGCATAAAACACTTAGCCCTGTCTTGAAATTTCAAATAGTTTGCTGTAAAAGGCCTGTAGGTTACAAGGCTTCTCAAAGTCCTCTGAGCCGGCCTCTGTACAGAGCGGGACAAGGCCAACGCTCAATGCAACCCAACATGTCATGTGTTGTTTGAGGATATGTGTAATACCGCATGAGGCTCGCTATTGGCCGTAAGCCGCCAGAGCTTTTGTTGCTGTTTTTATCTGTGTGCACGGACAACACGGAAGAGACAATAACAAAGGGTACGGTGCAAGGTGATTTGCTCGTAGCAAAGCTGCCATAGAATTACCTGCCTGGCTCAAGGTCCTCTTCTGGTTTTAAAGTCAGGGATATTTTGGCAGAGTTGGTGGTGTGAACTGTGTCCCACAATTATTTCAGGGGTGAAGAGCAAGTGTGCAGCACAAATATCATTAAGTGTGTCTGTTTAAGTCATGTTTAAATGTCTTGCAACAAGCTTGGAAATGTTTCTGCCTGGTCTCGAACCAGGGACCTTTCGCGTGTTAGGCGAATGTGATAGCCTCTACACCACAGAAACCATGAGAGCAGCTGCATCTTACTGGTTGGCAGGACAAAAGAAAGGAGCAATTTTTGAAAATGAAAAGTCCTGTAAACTGAGAGACAATGACAAAGCAGAAGAAGAATATCAGAAGTGGGATTTGAACCCACGCCTCCAGAAGAGACTGCAACCTTAACGCAGCGCCTTGGACCGCTTGGCCATTCTGATAAAATTTGCTCTTACCTACCTCTCTCTTGTGTGTTTTTTCTTGGAGGTGCAATGTGATTTCTGATAGCAACCCCAAGCGGCAGCAAAGTGTGAAAGCGTAGGTGCTTCCGCCTCTGCAGAAGTTACCACAAGGCCTACGCAGAGGTCTAGCCACCTGTCTTGAGGTGTGCAGATTTTGAACAAGCTTTCCTGTGTCTGGTTACTGTGGGATTGTTTTTCATCTTCTTACCCGTTGAGGTCCGGTCGCCGTTGGTCGTTAGCCTTCACTTTCAAATAGCATCATTTTTGGGCCTTGCCCTATTGTTAGACACTCTATCCTTATTCTTTCGGGGATTTTTTTTAACCTTTAGTCAATGTGCAAGTAACAGAAATTGAACACTGAGCAATGAGGCCTGAGCTCTGGAGACTGCAGCCATGACTTCACATTTGAACAAGATACTTCTGTTGTCTAACCAACAACAGCGATTGCCATCATGCTAAAGTTGCTGGGGAAAGTGAGCCACTGGCAGCTTACACACCATTTTCACATGTGATCTTAGTAACAATTGTGGTCATAGAGGTGACTGCTTTGTCTGTAGTAGGCACAGAGGTCTCTCACCTAAAGGGTAGGTTGTAGGTTCAACCGAGGTGTACGCTTGGATCGTTGTATCGCAGAATGCCGGTCCTTAATCCATGGAATGCCTTTTGATACATCACTATGCTGCCAACTCAAGCTGAAACATGTCTTTGGCCTGGCACAGTATGGCCATGATCAAGGCGGCAATCTTCTTCACCAAACTCTGACTGCTTGTGGTTCTGCACTCTTCCTTGTGCCAAATTGTATGGTTTGTCTTTTTTGGCTGTTGCCAATCCCTTGGGACTGCACGTGATAGTTGTTGGTATACTGGCCAGGACCTCTGCCTATAACGTGGAGGACTGGTGTTTGGTTTCCCGACGGGGAGTGTTTCTTGGTCTTTATGACCCTTGACACGAGCATAAAACACTTAGCCCTGTCTTGAAATTTCAAATAGTTTGCTGTAAAAGGCCTGTAGGTTACAAGGCTTCTCAAAGTCCTCTGAGCCGGCCTCTGTACAGAGCGGGACAAGGCCAACGCTCAATGCAACCCAACATGTCATGTGTTGTTTGAGGATATGTGTAATACCGCATGAGGCTCGCTATTGGCCGTAAGCCGCCAGAGCTTTTGTTGCTGTTTTTATCTGTGTGCACGGACAACACGGAAGAGACAATAACAAAGGGTACGGTGCAAGGTGATTTGCTTGTAGCAAAGCTGCCATAGAATTACCTGCCTGGCTCAAGGTCCTCTTCTGGTTTTAAGAGTCAGGGATATTTTGGCAGAGTTGGTGGTGTGAACTGTGTCCCAAGATTATTTCAGGGGTGAAGAGCAAGTGTGCAGCACAAATATCATTAAGTGTGTCTGTTTAAGTCATGTTTAAATGTCTTGCAACAAGCTTGGAAATGTTTCTGCCTGGTCTCGAACCAGGGACCTTTCGCATGTGAGGCGAATGTGATAGCCTCTACACCACAGAAACCATGAGAGCAGCTGCATCTTACTGGTTGGCAGGACAAAAGAAAGGAGCAATTTTTGAAAATGAAAAGTCCTGTAAACTGAGAGACAATGACAAAGCAGAAGAAGAATATCAGAAGTGGGATTTGAACCCACGCCTCCAGAAGAGACTGCAACCTTAACGCAGCGCCTTGGACCGCTCGGCCATTCCGATAAAATTTGCTCTTACCTACCTCTCTCTTGTGTGTTTTTTCTTGGAGGTGCAATGTGATTTCTGATAGCAACCCCAAGCGGCAGCAAAGTGTGAAAGCGTAGGTGCTTCCGCCTCTGCAGAAGTTACCACAAGGCCTACGCAGAGGTCTAGCCACCTGTCTTGAGGTGTGCAGATTTTGAACAAGCTTTCCTGTGTCTGGTTACTGTGGGATTGTTTTTCATCTTCTTACCCGTTGAGGTCCGGTCGCCGTTGGTCCTTAGCCTTCGCTTTCAAATAGCATCATTTTTGGGCCTTGCCCTATTGTTAGACACTCTATCCTTATTCTTTCGGGGATTTTTTTTAACCTTTAGTCAATGTGCAAGTAACAGAAATTGAACACTGAGCAATGAGGCCTGAGCTCTGGAGACTGCAGCCATGACTTCACATTTGAACAAGATACTTCTGTTGTCTAACCAACAACAGCGATTGCCATCATGCTAAAGTTGCTGGGGAAAGTGAGCCACTGGCAGCTTACACACCATTTTCACATGTGATCTTAGTAACAATTGTGGTCATAGAGGTGACTGCTTTGTCTGTAGTAGGCACAGAGGTCTCTCACCTAAAGGGTAGGTTGTAGGTTCAACCGAGGTGTACGCTTGGATCGTTGTATCGCAGAATGCCGGTCCTTAATCCATGGAATGCCTTTTGATACATCACTATGCTGCCAACTCAAGCTGAAACATGTCTTTGGCCTGGCACAGTATGGCCATGATCAAGGCGGCAATCTTCTTCACCAAACTCTGACTGCTTGTGGTTCTGCACTCTTCCTTGTGCCAAATTGTATGGTTTGTCTTTTTTGGCTGTTGCCAATCCCTTGGGACTGCACGTGATAGTTGTTGGTATACTGGCCAGGACCTCTGCCTATAACGTGGAGGACTGGTGTTTGGTTTCCCGACGGGGAGTGTTTCTTGGTCTTTATGACCCTTGACACGAGCATAAAACACTTAGCCCTGTCTTGAAATTTCAAATAGTTTGCTGTAAAAGGCCTGTAGGTTACAAGGCTTCTCAAAGTCCTCTGAGCCGGCCTCTGTACAGAGCGGGACAAGGCCAACGCTCAATGCAACCCAACATGTCATGTGTTGTTTGAGGATATGTGTAATACCGCATGAGGCTCGCTATTGGCCGTAAGGCGCCAGAGCTTTTGTTGCTGTTTTTATCTGTGTGCACGGACAACACGGAAGAGACAATAACAAAGGGTACGGTGCAAGGTGATTTGCTCGTAGCAAAGCTGCCATAGAATTACCTGCCTGGCTCAAGGTCCTCTTCTGGTTTTAAGAGTCAGGGATATTTTGGCAGAGTTGGTGGTGTGAACTGTGTCCCAAGATTATTTCAGGGGTGAAGAGCAAGTGTGCAGCACAAATATCATTAAGTGTGTCTGTTTAAGTCATGTTTAAATGTCTTGCAACAAGCTTGGAAATGTTTCTGCCTGGTCTCGAACCAGGGACCTTTCGCGTGTTAGGCGAATGTGATAGCCTCTACACCACAGAAACCATGAGAGCAGCTGCATCTTACTGGTTGGCAGGACAAAAGAAAGGAGCAATTTTTGAAAATGAAAAGTCCTGTAAACTGAGAGACAATGACAAAGCAGAAGAAGAATATCAGAAGTGGGATTTGAACCCACGCCTCCAGAAGAGACTGCAACCTTAACGCAGCGCCTTGGACCGCTCGGCCATTCTGATAAAAATTGCTCTTACCTACCTCTCTCTTGTGTGTTTTTTCTTGGAGGTGCAATGTGATTTCTGATAGCAACTCCAAGCGGCAGCAAAGTGTGAAAGCGTAGGTGCTTCTGCCTCTGCAGAAGTTACCACAAGGCCTACGCAGAGGTCTAGCCACCTGTCTTGAGGTGTGCAGATTTTGAACAAGCTTTCCTGTGTCTGGTTACTGTGGGATTGTTTTTCATCTTCTTACCCGTTGAGGTCCGGTCGCCGTTGGTCGTTAGCCTTCGCTTTCAAATAGCATCATTTTTGGGCCTTGCCCTATTGTTAGACACTCTATCCTTATTCTTTCGGGGATTTTTTTTAACCTTTAGTCAATGTGCAAGTAACAGAAATTGAACACTGAGCAATGAGGCCTGAGCTCTGGAGACTGCAGCCATGACTTCACATTTGAACAAGATACTTCTGTTGTCTAACCAACAACAGCGATTGCCATCATGCTAAAGTTGCTGGGGAAAGTGAGCCACTGGCAGCTTACACACCATTTTCACATGTGATCTTAGTAACAATTGTGGTCATAGAGGTGACTGCTTTGTCTGTAGTAGGCACAGAGGTCTCTCACCTAAAGGGTAGGTTGTAGGTTCAACCGAGGTGTACGCTTGGATCGTTGTATCGCAGAATGCCGGTCCTTAATCCATGGAATGCCTTTTGATACATCACTATGCTTCCAACTCAAGCTGAAACATGTCTTTGGCCTGGCACAGTATGGCCATGATCAAGGCGGCAATCTTCTTCACCAAACTCTGACTGCTTGTGGTTCTGCACTCTTCCTTGTGCCAAATTGTATGGTTTGTCTTTTTTGGCTGTTGCCAATCCCTTGGGACTGCACGTGATAGTTGTTGGTATACTGGCCAGGACCTCTGCCTATAACGTGGAGGGCTGGTGTTTGGTTTCCCGACAGGGAGTGTTTCTTGGTCTTTATGACCCTTGACACGAGCATAAAACACTTAGCCCTGTCTTGAAATTTCAAATAGTTTGCTGTAAAAGGCCTGTAGGTTACAAGGCTTCTCAAAGTCCTCTGAGCCGGCCTCTGTACAGAGCGGGACAAGGCCAACGCTCAATGCAACCCAACATGTCATGTGTTGTTTGAGGATATGTGTAATACCGCATGAGGCTCGCTATTGGCCGTAAGCCGCCAGAGCTTTTGTTGCTGTTTTTATCTGTGTGCACGGACAACACGGAAGAGACAATAACAAAGGGTACGGTGCAAGGTGATTTGCTCGTAGCAAAGCTGCCATAGAATTAACTGCCTGGCTCAAGGTCCTCTTCTGGTTTTAAGAGTCAGGGATATTTTGGCAGAGTTGGTGGTGTGAACTGTGTCCCAAGATTATTTCAGGGGTGAAGAGCAAGTGTGCAGCACAAATATCATTAAGTGTGTCTGTTTAAGTCATGTTTAAATGTCTTGCAACAAGCTTGGAAATGTTTCTGCCTGGTCTCGAACCAGGGACCTTTCACGTGTTAGGCGAATGTGATAGCCTCTACACCACAGAAACCGTGAGAGCAGCTGCATCTTACTGGTTGGCAGGACAAAAGAAAGGAGCAATTTTTGAAAATGAAAAGTCCTGTAAACTGAGAGACAATGACAAAGCAGAAGAAGAATATCAGAAGTGGGATTTGAACCCACGCCTCCAGAAGAGACTGCAACCTGGGAAATGTTGAAAATGTTGAAGTTGCCGGCCAATCACGTTCAAGAAATGTTGAAAATGTTGAAGATTCTAGCCAATCACGTTCAAGAAATGTTGAAAATGTTGAAGTTGCCGACCAATCACGTTGGAGAAATGTTGAAAGCTGACGGCCAATGACGTCGTGAAAGTTACGTATCGCAATGTAAAATGTTTAATGAAGGTAAAGGTTACGGGAGGTCGAAGGTTAAATCCGTATGTAAATTGGAAGTTCTTGGGAACAGTCGGAGTGAACAAGAATTTACGAGTGAAAGCGGTCTATTTAGCGACATGGTAAGTATCGGCTCATTCATGAAAATGCTGTATGATGTACATCGATGTGTAAAAATAAAAATTTCCCGGTTTTACGCCGATGTTACTCGACATTGGTTTCACAGTCGTGTCTTTTTTTTCCCATTCCCATTTCCCGAGCGAGTCGATGAAAAACGTTTCATATGTGGGATTAACCAAGTTGTTAGCTATTAAAGCTAAGATAACTTTGGTCTATAAAATATTATTTACGTGCTTATTACACCGAGGTTATGTTAGACGTGGCTTTGTTTTCAGTCATGTCCTATTCATTCTCGCCCTCGGCTTCTTAAGACATTTAAAATAAAAATCACGTCATGGGGATTAACCATCATCATATATGGTCGTCGGCATAAACTACCGCGTTTAAAAAAAAGTGGGAAAATAGGGGTCATTTTATAATCAGTACTGTCCTGTATTCGGGTCAGTATGTTAGTCCTGTTGGATAACCATGCCAAGCTAACTTTTGTCTATGAAGTACTTTAACAAACCCATCAAAATTTCTCAACATATAGAATATATCAGTACTGGGACCAAACAGGAAGCTGAAGGTCATACAAGATAACAAACTAAAGACCATATTAAAGCCAGTAGTAATAATATATCCACAATCCTCCATATAGGAGCTGCTGATTGACAACTGGCCTGTCTGACAGAGCTTTTTTTTTTTTTTTTTTTTTAAATCATATTTACTAATAACAAGTCCCAGATATTATTAACCAGGCTTGAGGTGATTGAGTGGTTGGACATATTTTGGAGTATTTTACCTAATCATTACCAGACGTTAGGTCTAGTCATTGAGGACAGTGTCTCATCATAATCATTATGGGTTTTTATTCTTTTAGTTTTTGTATAGGCTTGATAAGCTCTTATGTTGTTACCATTTACTTTTAAATCATCTTCAACCAAAGGCATCGAAGTCCCACAAAGCAATGCCCGACACTGTCTGGATGGCACGCCTCAAGAGCTTCGCCTCCACAGGATCATGGCCTCCAGGTGAGGGCAACAGGCCAGCACCCAGACAGAAGAAGTGGTACGAGCTGTATCAGAGGGTATGTGTGTCTTTATCAGGTGTTTACTTTTATACTTCATTTGTACTAAATGCAACAGCATAAACCGGATTTTCACACATTAATAAATATTTGATTAAGTAAAAATTCAAAATGGTTTCTGCTACAACACACACAACTGAATGACATGGAGATAAATCTTCAAATGTTCTTTTTAGATTGAGAAATGTCCAATGATGCAGCATGGGCAGACGTCCCTGTTTGGTAGTGTGAGGAAATGTGTGTGTGGATTCCACATCCAGATGGTAGGCGAAAAACACAGTAGTTTTGTAGTATAGTACAAATATGACATCACAAAGTGACCAGTGTTAAACCTACTTTGCCATTAAACAGCACCCAGCTCCTGCTGTCCAGTCAGCTTCTGCTGTCCAGCCAGCTCCTGCTGTCCAGTCAGCTTCTGCTGTCCAGCCAGCTCCTGCTGTCCAGCCAGCTCCTGCTGTCCAGGGTGCCCTGATGTCACAGACTTCAGCTGCAGGTGCTGCCCAGTCTGCTGGGCTGACACAAATGAAGGGAGCTGAAGGCCACAAACAGCGACCACCACTGAATTTGTCTATGGTATTTAGTTGTTGTTGCTCCTACATGTACTATCAATAGATTCATCAAATGGCTTGTCTTTATACAGTCTTTTGCTTCTTAACTTTCAGTTTACCAAACCAAGATATGGTGGTTCACTTAGCGCAGCTGCAAAGCCAAACCTTGCCATGGCCAGGAAAGTGACACAGGTAAAGGGGGTTCAAAAGTCAACTGTGTAAAAGTGTGTTGTTAATACATGTGACTTAGACTCTGTTTTATAGAAACAGGTCACAGAACGCCAGGAGACACCTGCTCCTCCAGTCAGCACTGCCATATCAGTGAGTGATTACATTTTCAGCTCGAGCATCTGTAGTTCTAGACTTCATTCAATGTACAGGATTAGAGATTTATCCTGTAGATTTTAATATCTGATTCTTAAACTTCATACAGGCCGTAGGCTCCCAAACAGAGGCACCAGCAGTACCAGCTGAGACACCAGTGGCTGCTCCTGTGTCAGTAAGTGTTCTAGCACTGTGCTTTAAACACGAATACTTTTGCAGCAGTGTATTTTACCAGAACTAAGTATAGTTACACATTGTTTTCCTGCTGCAACTCCTCAGCTTCCCCGTTTGTGGGCAGAGGGCTTTCCACCTGAAGACCATAGGTGGATATCCAAAGCTTTGTTTAGGATGGGGGCGAAGGGCAGACTGGAACTCCAGGACAACCTGAAGCTGTGGTACTACCCACCTCAGCCGAGTCACCTCTACCACCAGGCACCTTCCCCAGACCGCTTTTTTGCCCATCCACTACTTGTTTGGATGCCTTACAAGTTGTGGAAGGTTAAGGTGGTGTGCCCCAATCCTTCTTGTGCTGGGCATCAGCTGACAGGAGCAGGGCTGCACAAGAGGGCACGGCGGGTCCTGGACATAGACCGCATGTACACCATGGTCACTGAGACGCTGACTTGTGCCAGGTGTAAAGCCTCTCATGTGTCCTGGAGCCAGGCTGTCCTCCAACAGCTGGACTTGGCTCACAGGTCAGAATTTCGGGTCATCATGACTCAAAAGTGAGTAGTGTCTTTTTTCTCTTTTTCCATGTTCAAGTCAAAGCTGTACATTCTTACTGATATATTTATCTGTGACCAAGGTATGCCTGTGACGTGAGGGTGATTCGGCTTCTGCGGGAGAGGGGCCTTGGCAACAGCCCAACCCGGGTACTGAAACAGCTGAGGGAGAACCACACAGAGGAGTGGCTCCAACGTGTATCGCGGTACACCACGGAGTGCATGAGCTTCCTCCAGCGCCCTGGATTGCTGCCTGTAAAGTTCCCGGAACCTCCAAAGCCAGATGTTGTGCCCAGCTGCAGGTGGCTTCTGTCCGTCTACAGCCAGGACATCTTGACCAGGCTGGAGGACATCAAGGCGCACATTACATCAACCTTTGGCACCATTCTGAAGATGGACTCCACAAAAAAGGTTGAATCATCTTATTTTCTGCAAAATAGGCTTCAATAAACCACTAGCTGGATTTCTACATGTCTCCATCTTATTGTGTGTCTCTGTTCATGTTTTGTGCTTCAGATCACAAAGAAGCTGGCTGGGACAGCCAAAGGGACAGCTCTCTGGCTCACCTCTGTGGGAAATGAGTATGGCCAGATTTTAATCAGTGTCCTGACTGCTCAGGAGGGAGCTGGTTTAGACAGGATGGCTGGTGACCTGGTGAGGAGGTACCAGCAGGCCAGTGTGGATCCCCCTGTTGTCCTGTATGTGGACTGTGGATGCTGTGCTGAGGCTGCAGAGACAACAAAGCTGGAGGCTAGATTCAGCAGGTGGCCTCAGCTTCTGGTACGGCTGGACATCTGGCATTTTATGCGACGGCTTGCCCTGGGATGCACCACTGATGCCCATCAGCTGTACCCACTCTACATGGCACGCATCTCAGCATGCATTTTTGAGTGGGATGCAGCTGACTTAGCGCTGTTGCGTGAAGCCAAGGCCCAGCAGCTTCGGAACCAGGGACTGTCATCTGCAGATGTGAACAGACACCTGACCAGGGAGGAGTTGGCTCTCCACTGCAGACGGAGGACACGAGGAGTGGACACCACAGTTAAGCTGCTGGAGGAGCTGTTTGCTTTACTTATGGGCTCCCGTGGCAACGACTCCCTTGGCGTTCCTCTGTTTGATCAGGAGAGGATGGAGCACATCTGGCGGGTCCAGAAGAAGCATGTAAAGTGCATCCAAGATCCACCAGGTGTTGCGCTCTACATTAAAACTGGAGAGCTGACCAAGGGAGGTGTGCGGCTGCCGGTCTTTAGGTGTGCCAGAGGCTCTACTTCCTTGGAGTCTTTTCATCTGCACCTAAACCGCTTCATACCAGGTGTGTGACACTAAAATGTGTATCTTATTATATGCGTGTTTGTTCATTTGATGTGATGTTTATGTCAAAAATGCTTTTGATATTTCATGTTGCATTTCATTGTACTTGTAGGGACCAGTGCCAACAGCCTGAATTTCCAGGTTTACCTGCTGGAAGGTCTGCACAGGTGGAACCAGGACCGGCGCGTTGCTGCCATGGCGACTGAGAAGTCTCCTCTGTGCTGCTACTCTGGTGATCTGCTGCATTCTGTCAACCAGAACTACGAGAAGCTGTTTGGCAGAAAGGTGGCACCAGAGTTCTGTCCACCCTCACGTTACACAGGTAATGACAGAATGACCTGCCAAAGGAAAAGTACAAAGCTGCATCTCTCTGACAGCTCCTCACAGTAAAACTGTGTTGCTGAGGGGGGAAATTTATATTTATATTTAATGTATTTTATGAGTCTGATGAGCTGATTGGTTTTTACTCATTCCAATCTGCATTGTGCTTTATTTATGTTGTTGTGTCTCAGGTGAGCTCATAGGAGTGCAGTATCTGTTCCGGCAGACTGGTCAGGCCCTGCAGGACATGAACCCGGACTCAGAGGAGACTGCCCGCTTGGTGGAGGAGCATGATGTGGCGGCAGATGAGGACGATGAGGGTTTTTCTGACCTCACAGATGACCCCACAGTGCTGGATATAGAGGTTCAGCCTGCTCCCAGCATCTCCTCCACAGCAGCTCCCAGCGCCTCCTCCCCACTGACTCCCAGCGCCTCCTCCCCACTGGCTCCTGGCACCTCCTCCCTGTTTGCTCCCAGCGCCTCCTCCCCACTGGCTCCCAGCATCTCTGAGGCTGGGGACACCTCTGAAGAAACTGTGGTCAGTAACAGTTATTCACTGCTGTTTTCTACATTCTGCATGTTGACGTATATTGAAACTAAAACTGTTAAAAGGTTTTAAACTATTTTCTGTTTTCTGCTTAATGATTTGAGCAGGCTGTTGATGACCAGAATGTGCCTGGATACCAGCATGTGGACAGACTTGCTGAGTACTTGGTTGGGCTTCGGGAGCAGACCTCTCTCTATCTCAGCAACCTGCAGGCGGACCAAATTATAGGACTCTGGCAGAACCTGAGCGAAGGGGACAAGCAGCGGGTTGTTTATTCAGCGCGGCACCAAGACAGACTTCTGAGTGGACACTTCCGAACCCCAAAGAAGCCCTCAAAAACACCAGGGGTGGAGAGCACAATCCGCTGCGTGCTAGGTGCAAGTAGTGCACCTGCACAATGGCCTGACTGCTGCAGGTTGGTGGAGACCATTTTCATCAGACTGTGTGGTCTGCATCCAGCCCCCAAAAGAAAAGGCAAAGGAGCAGAGTCAAGGTGGTCCTTAATTATTAGGGACTACCGTAAAATCAGGGAGCTGGTTGTTGGGAATGCCCGGGTCATGCAGGGAACAGACATGCAGCTTGTGGAGGTCAACCAGAACACTCTGATTCAGTGGCACAATGGCAGACAGAAAAAGCAGGAGCTTTCTGTCCTGCTTCAGGGAACTGGTGTACCCTCAGAGATTGCAGTAGCTGAAGAACCACTGATGGATGCAAGACCGCTGCCTTCTTATCCTGTGCCAGCACAGGATGAACATCAGTACCGGCTGCCAGAGAGTACGGCTGGCCAGGCTAAGCAAAGGCAGGCACCATGCACCATCCTTCCAAAAGGCGGTGTGAAGAGGCAGTTGTCAGTGGCACCAGGTGCTTTCCCAGGCCCAGCAGCCCCTGCAGCCCCAGCACCTGGGATTCCTCACCAGGGCCTCACACAGGCAGGACAACCTGTTTTCTTCTATCAGGTTGTCATGCCTTCAACCATGCAGGCCACAACCCAGCAACCAACAACAAAGAGGCCATACAAGAGGACTGTGCAGGCAAACACTTGCAAGAAGTGTGGCCTCTTTCGCACAGCAGAGACTGGACATAGCCACTACCGTGGGAGGGTCTACTGCCCCCAGTCTGAAAGCCTGACAAAGGAACAGTGGCTGGAGGAGATGAGGAAGGGGCAGAAATAAGCACTTTGTAAATAGATGTATATAGTTTGTAGTTAAGTGTTATAGTAACTTTTGTTTGCTCCTTTTTAATTATATATGTTGTTGTTTTTTTAAAAACATTTTAAAACCTTTTTATTGTGAACCTTCTGTACAGTTTCAAGTGGACACAACCAGGATGAAACCAGAGGAAGTATCCTCAATACAAGTTAAAGTACTTGCTGTACAGTAATTGTAAATAGTTGTGGTTGTTGTACATATTCTCATTTTTAAAATTGTTTTTTTTATTATATTTTTGTAAAAGTTAAGAGTAAGATTAAACAGCACAGTATTAGTTGTAAATTGATTGTAAATAGTTTTAATTTTTTGTTTTGGTATTTATTCAAAAGCAATGTTATTGTTTTTAATGACTGAACATTAAACAGTGAGTTTGACATGTTTATTGTGGTGATTATGAGTAATTATGTAAATGAAATCAAGACTAGTAAGAAAAAAATGTTTTATTACAATTCAATTCACATATGAATATCTAATGTTATTATAAATATCTAAAATTATTATTATAATAATATAAATACAAAGTTGCTAGACTGACTTCAAAGTGGTGGTAAAGAAGAGAAACGAAGTGCCACTACACAAATATACACACATATCATACCGATATAAAGGCTCTTGTTATTTATATTTATATAGTGTGTGTGTGTGTGTGTGTGTGTGTATTCCATATACAGAACAGGTTCCTTACATTCTATTAACTACAATATTTTATAAACACACACAATGTTATTTTTTCCATGCCAATGAAAATGGACTTTAACAGGTTAATAAATTCTAAAATAGGTCAGCCACTGAAATCCTGCCATGACTCCCTGTTCTGCATCGCTTCTGGTTCCTCAGCTCCTTTTTGAGAAAGAGAAAAAAAAGAAATATTAACAGAAATTACCATTGAATTAGAGCTAAATGCAGAATTACATTAATAGATGAGTAAATGAGGTGTTGAAATATTTTCACTACTTCATATTTACAATTTCAGATGCGTGTGTCTGCAAAAAGATAACCCTCAATATAAAAACATATCAGGTTTACTTCATATTAATTGTATTCTCTGCGTCATCTGACGGAGGCCATGTCACGTGATCTTCAATGCAGGCCCAGCACCTAGTTGCGAGTTCAAATCCCGTTCACTGCATGACAGACCTGGGTCAACATGTAAAAACATCTCCAGGCCACTAGACATGTGTTTATGTCCCAGAAATTTCCACATTTTTTCTTCATTTTTCCTCCTTTCTCCCTTTTCTCCTCCTTTCCCCTCTTTTTCCTTCTTCCCCCCTCTCCCCCCTTCTTCCCCATCTTACCTGGCCGAATGTTCCCCAGCTTTTAACGCAGCGCCTTGGACCGCTCGGCCATTCTGATAAAATTTGCTCTTACCTACCTCTCTCTTGTGTGTTTTTTCTTGGAGGTGCAATGTGATTTCTGATAGCAACCCCAAGCGGCAGCAAAGTGTGAAAGCGTAGGTGCTTCCGCCTCTGCAGAAGTTACCACAAGGCCTACGCAGAGGTCTAGCCACCTGTCTTGAGGTGTGCAGATTTTGAACAAGCTTTCCTGTGTCTGGTTACTGTGGGATTGTTTTTCATCTTCTTACCCGTTGAGGTCCGGTCGCCGTTGGTCGTTAGCCTTCGCTTTCAAATAGCATCATTTTTGGGCCTTGCCCTATTGTTAGACACTCTATCCTTATTCTTTCGGGGATTTTTTTAACCTTTAGTCAATGTGCAAGTAACAGAAATTGAACACTGAGCAATGAGGCCTGAGCTCTGGAGACTGCAGCCATGACTTCACATTTGAACAAGATACTTCTGTTGTCTAACCAACAACAGCGATTGCCATCATGCTAAAGTTGCTGGGGAAAGTGAGCCACTGGCAGCTTACACACCATTTTCACATGTGATCTTAGTAACAATTGTGGTCATAGAGGTGACTGCTTTGTCTGTAGTAGGCACAGAGGTCTCTCACCTAAAGGGTAGGTTGTAGGTTCAACCGAGGTGTACGCTTGGATCGTTGTATCGCAGAATGCCGGTCCTTAATCCATGGAATGCCTTTTGATACATCACTATGCTGCCAACTCAAGCTGAAACATGTCTTTGGCCTGGCACAGTATGGCCATGATCAAGGCGGCAATCTTCTTCACCAAACTCTGACTGCTTGTGGTTCTGCACTCTTCCTTGTGCCAAATTGTATGGTTTGTCTTTTTTGGCTGTTGCCAATCCCTTGGGACTGCACGTGATAGTTGTTGGTATACTGGCCAGGACCTCTGCCTATAACGTGGAGGACTGGTGTTTGGTTTCCCGACGGGGAGTGTTTCTTGGTCTTTATGACCCTTGACACGAGCATAAAACACTTAGCCCTGTCTTGAAATTTCAAATAGTTTGCTGTAAAAGGCCTGTAGGTTACAAGGCTTCTCAAAGTCCTCTGAGCCGGCCTCTGTACAGAGCGGGACAAGGCCAACGCTCAATGCAACCCAACATGTCATGTGTTGTTTGAGGATATGTGTAATACCGCATGAGGCTCGCTATTGGCCGTAAGGCGCCAGAGCTTTTGTTGCTGTTTTTATCTGTGTGCACGGACAACACGGAAGAGACAATAACAAAGGGTACGGTACAAGGTGATTTGCTCATAGCAAAGCTGCCATAGAATTACCTGCCTGGCTCAAGGTCCTCTTCTGGTTTTAAGAGTCAGGGATATTTTGGCAGAGTTGGTGGTGTGAACTGTGTCCCAAGATTATTTCAGGGGTGAAGAGCAAGTGTGCAGCACAAATATCATTAAGTGTGTCTGTTTAAGTCATGTTTAAATGTCTTGCAACAAGCTTGGAAATGTTTCTGCCTGGTCTCGAACCAGGGACCTTTCGCGTGTTAGGCGAATGTGATAGCCTCTACACCACAGAAACCATGAGAGCAGCTGCATCTTACTGGTTGGCAGGACAAAAGAAAGGAGCAATTTTTGAAAATGAAAAGTCCTGTAAACTGAGAGACAATGACAAAGCAGAAGAAGAATATCAGAAGTGGGATTTGAACCCACGCCTCCAGAAGAGACTGCAACCTTAACGCAGTGCCTTGGACCGCTCGGCCATTCTGATAAAAATTGCTCTTACCTACCTCTCTCTTGTGTGTTTTTTCTTGGAGGTGCAATGTGATTTCTGATAGCAACCCCAAGCGGCAGCAAAGTGTGAAAGCGTAGGTGCTTCTGCCTCTGCAGAAGTTACCACAAGGCCTACGCAGAGGTCTAGCCACCTGTCTTGAGGTGTGCAGATTTTGAACAAGCTTTCCTGTGTCTGGTTACTGTGGGATTGTTTTTCATCTTCTTACCCGTTGAGGTCCGGTCGCCGTTGGTCGTTAGCCTTCGCTTTCAAATAGCATCATTTTTGGGCCTTGCCCTATTGTTAGACACTCTATCCTTATTCTTTCGGGGATTTTTTTAACCTTTAGTCAATGTGCAAGTAACAGAAATTGAACACTGAGCAATGAGGCCTGAGCTCTGGAGACTGCAGCCATGACTTCACATTTGAACAAGATACTTCTGTTGTCTAACCAACAACAGCGATTGCCATCATGCTAAAGTTGCTGGGGAAAGTGAGCCACTGGCAGCTTACACACCATTTTCACATGTGATCTTAGTAACAATTGTGGTCATAGAGGTGACTGCTTTGTCTGTAGTAGGCACAGAGGTCTCTCACCTAAAGGGTAGGTTGTAGGTTCAACCGAGGTGTACGCTTGGATCGTTGTATCGCAGAATGCCGGTCCTTAATCCATGGAATGCCTTTTGATACATCACTATGCTTCCAACTCAAGCTGAAACATGTCTTTGGCCTGGCACAGTATGGCCATGATCAAGGCGGCAATCTTCTTCACCAAACTCTGACTGCTTGTGGTTCTGCACTCTTCCTTGTGCCAAATTGTATGGTTTGTCTTTTTTGGCTGTTGCCAATCCCTTGGGACTGCACGTGATAGTTGTTGGTATACTGGCCAGGACCTCTGCCTATAACGTGGAGGACTGGTGTTTGGTTTCCCGACGGGGAGTGTTTCTTGGTCTTTATGACCCTTGACACGAGCATAAAACACTTAGCCCTGTCTTGAAATTTCAAATAGTTTGCTGTAAAAGGCCTGTAGGTTACAAGGCTTCTCAAAGTCCTCTGAGCCGGCCTCTGTACAGAGCGGGACAAGGCCAACGCTCAATGCAACCCAACATGTCATGTGTTGTTTGAGGATATGTGTAATACCGCATGAGGCTCGCTATTGGCCGTAAGGCGCCAGAGCTTTTGTTGCTGTTTTTATCTGTGTGCACGGACAACACGGAAGAGACAATAACAAAGGGTACGGTGCAAGGTGATTTGCTCGTAGCAAAGCTGCCATAGAATTACCTGCCTGGCTCAAGGTCCTCTTCTGGTTTTAAGAGTCAGGGATATTTTGGCAGAGTTGGTGGTGTGAACTGTGTCCCAAGATTATTTCAGGGGTGAAGAGCAAGTGTGCAGCACAAATATCATTAAGTGTGTCTGTTTAAGTCATGTTTAAATGTCTTGCAACAAGCTTGGAAATGTTTCTGCCTGGTCTCGAACCAGGGACCTTTTGCGTGTTAGGCGAATGTGATAGTCTCTACACCACAGAAACCATGAGAGCAGCTGCATCTTACTGGTTGGCAGGACAAAAGAAAGGAGCAATTTTTGAAAATGAAAAGTCCTGTAAACTGAGAGACAATGACAAAGCAGAAGAAGAATATCAGAAGTGGGATTTGAACCCACGCCTCCAGAAGAGACTGCAACCTTAACGCAGCGCCTTGGACTGCTCGGCCATTCTGATAAAATTTGCTCTTACCTACCTCTCTCTTATGTGTTTTTTCTTGGAGGTGCAATGTGATTTCTGATAGCAACCCCAAGCGGCAGCAAAGTGTGAAAGCGTAGGTGCTTCCGCCTCTGCAGAAGTTACCACAAGGCCTACGCAGAGGTCTAGCCACCTGTCTTGAGGTGTGCAGATTTTGAACAAGCTTTCCTGTGTCTGGTTACTGTGGGATTGTTTTTCATCTTCTTACCCGTTGAGGTCCGGTCGCCGTTGGTCGTTAGCCTTCGCTTTCAAATAGCATCATTTTTGGGCCTTGCCCTATTGTTAGACACTCTATCCTTATTCTTTCGGGGATTTTTTTTAACCTTTAGTCAATGTGCAAGTAACAGAAATTGAACACTGAGCAATGAGGCCTGAGCTCTGGAGACTGCAGCCATGACTTCACATTTGAACAAGATACTTCTGTTGTCTAACCAACAACAGCGATTGCCATCATGCTAAAGTTGCTGGGGAAAGTGAGCCACTGGCAGCTTACACACCATTTTCACATGTGATCTTAGTAACAATTGTGGTCATAGAGGTGACTGCTTTGTCTGTAGTAGGCACAGAGGTCTCTCACCTAAAGGGTAGGTTGTAGGTTCAACCGAGGTGTACGCTTGGATCGTTGTATCGCAGAATGCCGGTCCTTAATCCATGGAATGCCTTTTGATACATCACTATGCTGCCAACTCAAGCTGAAACATGTCTTTGGCCTGGCACAGTATGGCCATGATCAAGGCGGCAATCTTCTTCACCAAACTCTGACTGCTTGTGGTTCTGCACTCTTCCTTGTGCCAAATTGTATGGTTTGTCTTTTTTGGCTGTTGCCAATCCCTTGGGACTGCACGTGATAGTTGTTGGTATACTGGCCAGGACCTCTGCCTATAACGTGGAGGACTGGTGTTTGGTTTCCCGACGGGGAGTGTTTCTTGGTCTTTATGACCCTTGACACGAGCATAAAACACTTAGCCCTGTCTTGAAATTTCAAATAGTTTGCTGTAAAAGGCCTGTAGGTTACAAGGCTTCTCAAAGTCCTCTGAGCCGGCCTCTGTACAGAGCGGGACAAGGCCAACGCTCAATGCAACCCAACATGTCATGTGTTGTTTGAGGATATGTGTAATACCGCATGAGGCTCGCTATTGGCCGTAAGCCGCCAGAGCTTTTGTTGCTGTTTTTATCTGTGTGCACGGACAACACGGAAGAGACAATAACAAAGGGTACGGTGCAAGGTGATTTGCTCGTAGCAAAGCTGCCATAGAATTACCTGCCTGGCTCAAGGTCCTCTTCTGGTTTTAAGAGTCAGGGATATTTTGGCAGAGTTGGTGGTGTGAACTGTGTCCCAAGATTATTTCAGGGGTGAACAGCAAGTGTGCAGCACAAATATCATTAAGTGTGTCTGTTTAAGTCATGTTTAAATGTCTTGCAACAAGCTTGGAAATGTTTCTGCCTGGTCTCGAACCAGGGACCTTTCGCGTGTTAGGTGAATGTGATAGCCTCTACACCACAGAAACCGTGAGAGCAGCTGCATCTTACTGGTTGGCAGGACAAAGGAAAGGAGCAATTTTTGAAAATGAAAAGTCCTGTAAACTGAGAGACAATGACAAAGCAGAAGAAGAATATCAGAAGTGGGATTTGAACCCACGCCTCCAGAAGAGACTGCAACCTTAACGCAGCGCCTTGGACCGCTCGGCCATTCTGATAAAATTTGCTCTTACCTACCTCTCTCTTGTGTGTTTTTTCTTGGAGGTGCAATGTGATTTCTGATAGCAACCCCAAGCGGCAGCAAAGTGTGAAAGCGTAGGTGCTTCCGCCTCTGCAGAAGTTACCACAAGGCCTACGCAGAGGTCTAGCCACCTGTCTTGAGGTGTGCAGATTTTGAACAAGCTTTCCTGTGTCTGGTTACTGTGGGATTGTTTTTCATCTTCTTACCCGTTGAGGTCCGGTCGCCGTTGGTCGTTAGCCTTCGCTTTCAAATAGCATCATTTTTGGGCCTTGCCCTATTGTTAGACACTCTATCCTTATTCTTTCGGGGATTTTTTTTAACCTTTAGTCAATGTGCAAGTAACAGAAATTGAACACTGAGCAATGAGGCCTGAGCTCTGGAGACTGCAGCCATGACTTCACATTTGAACAAGATACTTCTGTTGTCTAACCAACAACAGCGATTGCCATCATGCTAAAGTTGCTGGGGAAAGTGAGCCACTGGCAGCTTACACACCATTTTCACATGTGATCTTAGTAACAATTGTGGTCATAGAGGTGACTGCTTTGTCTGTAGTAGGCACAGAGGTCTCTCACCTAAAGGGTAGGTTGTAGGTTCAACCGAGGTGTACGCTTGGATCGTTGTATCGCAGAATGCCGGTCCTTAATCCATGGAATGCCTTTTGATACATCACTATGCTGCCAACTCAAGCTGAAACATGTCTTTGGCCTGGCACAGTATGGCCATGATCAAGGCGGCAATCTTCTTCACCAAACTCTGACTGCTTGTGGTTCTGCACTCTTCCTTGTGCCAAATTGTATGGTTTGTCTTTTTTGGCTGTTGCCAATCCCTTGGGACTGCACGTGATAGTTGTTGGTATACTGGCCAGGACCTCTGCCTATAACGTGGAGGACTGGTGTTTGGTTTCCCGACGGGGAGTGTTTCTTGGTCTTTATGACCCTTGACACGAGCATAAAACACTTAGCCCTGTCTTGAAATTTCAAATAGTTTGCTGTAAAAGGCCTGTAGGTTACAAGGCTTCTCAAAGTCCTCTGAGCCGGCCTCTGTACAGAGCGGGACAAGGCCAACGCTCAATGCAACCCAACATGTCATGTGTTGTTTGAGGATATGTGTAATACCGCATGAGGCTCGCTATTGGCCGTAAGCCGCCAGAGCTTTTGTTGCTGTTTTTATCTGTGTGCACGGACAACACGGAAGAGACAATAACAAAGGGTACGGTGCAAGGTGATTTGCTTGTAGCAAAGCTGCCATAGAATTACCTGCCTGGCTCAAGGTCCTCTTCTGGTTTTAAGAGTCAGGGATATTTTGGCAGAGTTGGTGGTGTGAACTGTGTCCCAAGATTATTTCAGGGGTGAAGAGCAAGTGTGCAGCACAAATATCATTAAGTGTGTCTGTTTAAGTCATGTTTAAATGTCTTGCAACAAGCTTGGAAATGTTTCTGCCTGGTCTCGAACCAGGGACCTTTCGCGTGTGAGGCGAATGTGATAGCCTCTACACCACAGAAACCATGAGAGCAGCTGCATCTTACTGGTTGGCAGGACAAAAGAAAGGAGCAATTTTTGAAAATGAAAAGTCCTGTAAACTGAGAGACAATGACAAAGCAGAAGAAGAATATCAGAAGTGGGATTTGAACCCACGCCTCCAGAAGAGACTGCGACCTTAACGCAGCGCCTTGGACCGCTCGGCCATACCGATAAAATTTGCTCTTACCTACCTCTCTCTTGTGTGTTTTTTCTTGGAGGTGCAATGTGATTTCTGATAGCAACCCCAAGCGGCAGCAAAGTGTGAAAGCGTAGGTGCTTCCGCCTCTGCAGAAGTTACCACAAGGCCTACGCAGAGGTCTAGCCACCTGTCTTGAGGTGTGCAGATTTTGAACAAGCTTTCCTGTGTCTGGTTACTGTGGGATTGTTTTTCATCTTCTTACCCGTTGAGGTCCGGTCGCCGTTGGTCGTTAGCCTTCGCTTTCAAATAGCATCATTTTTGGGCCTTGCCCTATTGTTAGACACTCTATCCTTATTCTTTCGGGGATTTTTTTTAACCTTTAGTCAATGTGCAAGTAACAGAAATTGAACACTGAGCAATGAGGCCTGAGCTCTGGAGACTGCAGCCATGACTTCACATTTGAACAAGATACTTCTGTTGTCTAACCAACAACAGCGATTGCCATCATGCTAAAGTTGCTGGGGAAAGTGAGCCACTGGCAGCTTACACACCATTTTCACATGTGATCTTAGTAACAATTGTGGTCATAGAGGTGACTGCTTTGTCTGTAGTAGGCACAGAGGTCTCTCACCTAAAGGGTAGGTTGTAGGTTCAACCGAGGTGTACGCTTGGATCGTTGTATCGCAGAATGCCGGTCCTTAATCCATGGAATGCCTTTTGATACATCACTATGCTGCCAACTCAAGCTGAAACATGTCTTTGGCCTGGCACAGTATGGCCATGATCAAGGCGGCAATCTTCTTCACCAAACTCTGACTGCTTGTGGTTCTGCACTCTTCCTTGTGCCAAATTGTATGGTTTGTCTTTTTTGGCTGTTGCCAATCCCTTGGGACTGCACGTGATAGTTGTTGGTATACTGGCCAGGACCTCTGCCTATAACGTGGAGGACTGGTGTTTGGTTTCCCGACGGGGAGTGTTTCTTGGTCTTTATGACCCTTGACACGAGCATAAAACACTTAGCCCTGTCTTGAAATTTCAAATAGTTTGCTGTAAAAGGCCTGTAGGTTACAAGGCTTCTCAAAGTCCTCTGAGCCGGCCTCTGTACAGAGCGGGACAAGGCCAACGCTCAATGCAACCCAACATGTCATGTGTTGTTTGAGGATATGTGTAATACCGCATGAGGCTCGCTATTGGCCGTAAGGCGCCAGAGCTTTTGTTGCTGTTTTTATCTGTGTGCACGGACAACACGGAAGAGACAATAACAAAGGGTACGGTGCAAGGTGATTTGCTCGTAGCAAAGCTGCCATAGAATTACCTGCCTGGCTCAAGGTCCTCTTCTGGTTTTAAGAGTCAGGGATATTTTGGCAGAGTTGGTGGTGTGAACTGTGTCCCAAGATTATTTCAGGGGTGAAGAGCAAGTGTGCAGCACAAATATCATTAAGTGTGTCTGTTTAAGTCATGTTTAAATGTCTTGCAACAAGCTTGGAAATGTTTCTGCCTGGTCTCGAACCAGGGACCTTTCGCGTGTTAGGCGAATGTGATAGCCTCTACACCACAGAAACCGTGAGAGCAGCTGCATCTTACTGGTTGGCAGGACAAAGGAAAGGAGCAATTTTTGAAAATGAAAAGTCCTGTAAACTGAGAGACAATGACAAAGCAGAAGAAGAATATCAGAAGTGGGATTTGAACCCACGCCTCCAGAAGAGACTGCAACCTTAACGCAGCGCCTTGGACCGCTCGGCCATTCTGATAAAATTTGCTCTTACCTACCTCTCTCTTGTGTGTTTTTTCTTGGAGGTGCAATGTGATTTCTGATAGCAACCCCAAGCGGCAGCAAAGTGTGAAAGCGTAGGTGCTTCCGCCTCTGCAGAAGTTACCACAAGGCCTACGCAGAGGTCTAGCCACCTGTCTTGAGGTGTGCAGATTTTGAACAAGCTTTCCTGTGTCTGGTTACTGTGGGATTGTTTTTCATCTTCTTACCCGTTGAGGTCCGGTCGCCGTTGGTCGTTAGCCTTCGCTTTCAAATAGCATCATTTTTGGGCCTTGCCCTATTGTTAGACACTCTATCCTTATTCTTTCGGGGATTTTTTTTAACCTTTAGTCAATGTGCAAGTAACAGAAATTGAACACTGAGCAATGAGGCCTGAGCTCTGGAGACTGCAGCCATGACTTCACATTTGAACAAGATACTTCTGTTGTCTAACCAACAACAGCGATTGCCATCATGCTAAAGTTGCTGGGGAAAGTGAGCCACTGGCAGCTTACACACCATTTTCACATGTGATCTTAGTAACAATTGTGGTCATAGAGGTGACTGCTTTGTCTGTAGTAGGCACAGAGGTCTCTCACCTAAAGGGTAGGTTGTAGGTTCAACCGAGGTGTACGCTTGGATCGTTGTATCGCAGAATGCCGGTCCTTAATCCATGGAATGCCTTTTGATACATCACTATGCTGCCAACTCAAGCTGAAACATGTCTTTGGCCTGGCACAGTATGGCCATGATCAAGGCGGCAATCTTCTTCACCAAACTCTGACTGCTTGTGGTTCTGCACTCTTCCTTGTGCCAAATTGTATGGTTTGTCTTTTTTGGCTGTTGCCAATCCCTTGGGACTGCACGTGATAGTTGTTGGTATACTGGCCAGGACCTCTGCCTATAACGTGGAGGACTGGTGTTTGGTTTCCCGACGGGGAGTGTTTCTTGGTCTTTATGACCCTTGACACGAGCATAAAACACTTAGCCCTGTCTTGAAATTTCAAATAGTTTGCTGTAAAAGGCCTGTAGGTTACAAGGCTTCTCAAAGTCCTCTGAGCCGGCCTCTGTACAGAGCGGGACAAGGCCAACGCTCAATGCAACCCAACATGTCATGTGTTGTTTGAGGATATGTGTAATACCGCATGAGGCTCGCTATTGGCCGTAAGGCGCCAGAGCTTTTGTTGCTGTTTTTATCTGTGTGCACGGACAACACGGAAGAGACAATAACAAAGGGTACGGTGCAAGGTGATTTGCTCGTAGCAAAGCTGCCATAGAATTACCTGCCTGGCTCAAGGTCCTCTTCTGGTTTTAAGAGTCAGGGATATTTTGGCAGAGTTGGTGGTGTGAACTGTGTCCCAAGATTATTTCAGGGGTGAAGAGCAAGTGTGCAGCACAAATATCATTAAGTGTGTCTGTTTAAGTCATGTTTAAATGTCTTGCAACAAGCTTGGAAATGTTTCTGCCTGGTCTCGAACCAGGGACCTTTCACATGTTAGGCGAATGTGATAGCCTCTACACCACAGAAACCGTGAGAGCAGCTGCATCTTACTGGTTGGCAGGACAAAGGAAAGGAGCAATTTTTGAAAATGAAAAGTCCTGTAAACTGAGAGACAATGACAAAGCAGAAGAAGAATATCAGAAGTGGGATTTGAACCCACGCCTCCAGAAGAGACTGCAACCTTAACGCAGCGCCTTGGACCGCTCGGCCATTCTGATAAAATTTGCTCTTACCTACCTCTCTCTTGTGTGTTTTTTCTTGGAGGTGCAATGTGATTTCTGATAGCAACCCCAAGCGGCAGCAAAGTGTGAAAGCGTAGGTGCTTCCGCCTCTGCAGAAGTTACCACAAGGCCTACGCAGAGGTCTAGCCACCTGTCTTGAGGTGTGCAGATTTTGAACAAGCTTTCCTGTGTCTGGTTACTGTGGGATTGTTTTTCATCTTCTTACCCGTTGAGGTCCGGTCGCCGTTGGTCGTTAGCCTTCGCTTTCAAATAGCATCATTTTTGGGCCTTGCCCTATTGTTAGACACTCTATCCTTATTCTTTCGGGGATTTTTTTTAACCTTTAGTCAATGTGCAAGTAACAGAAATTGAACACTGAGCAATGAGGCCTGAGCTCTGGAGACTGCAGCCATGACTTCACATTTGAACAAGATACTTCTGTTGTCTAACCAACAACAGCGATTGCCATCATGCTAAAGTTGCTGGGGAAAGTGAGCCACTGGCAGCTTACACACCATTTTCACATGTGATCTTAGTAACAATTGTGGTCATAGAGGTGACTGCTTTGTCTGTAGTAGGCACAGAGGTCTCTCACCTAAAGGGTAGGTTGTAGGTTCAACCGAGGTGTACGCTTGGATCGTTGTATCGCAGAATGCCGGTCCTTAATCCATGGAATGCCTTTTGATACATCACTATGCTGCCAACTCAAGCTGAAACATGTCTTTGGCCTGGCACAGTATGGCCATGATCAAGGCGGCAATCTTCTTCACCAAACTCTGACTGCTTGTGGTTCTGCACTCTTCCTTGTGCCAAATTGTATGGTTTGTCTTTTTTGGCTGTTGCCAATCCCTTGGGACTGCACGTGATAGTTGTTGGTATACTGGCCAGGACCTCTGCCTATAACGTGGAGGACTGGTGTTTGGTTTCCCGACGGGGAGTGTTTCTTGGTCTTTATGACCCTTGACACGAGCATAAAACACTTAGCCCTGTCTTGAAATTTCAAATAGTTTGCTGTAAAAGGCCTGTAGGTTACAAGGCTTCTCAAAGTCCTCTGAGCCGGCCTCTGTACAGAGCGGGACAAGGCCAACGCTCAATGCAACCCAACATGTCATGTGTTGTTTGAGGATATGTGTAATACCGCATGAGGCTCGCTATTGGCCGTAAGGCGCCAGAGCTTTTGTTGCTGTTTTTATCTGTGTGCACGGACAACACGGAAGAGACAATAACAAAGGGTACGGTGCAAGGTGATTTGCTCGTAGCAAAGCTGCCATAGAATTACCTGCCTGGCTCAAGGTCCTCTTCTGGTTTTAAGAGTCAGGGATATTTTGGCAGAGTTGGTGGTGTGAACTGTGTCCCAAGATTATTTCAGGGGTGAAGAGCAAGTGTGCAGCACAAATATCATTAAGTGTGTCTGTTTAAGTCATGTTTAAATGTCTTGCAACAAGCTTGGAAATGTTTCTGCCTGGTCTCGAACCAGGGACCTTTCGCGTGTTAGGCGAATGTGATAGCCTCTACACCACAGAAACCGTGAGAGCAGCTGCATCTTACTGGTTGGCAGGACAAAGGAAAGGAGCAATTTTTGAAAATGAAAAGTCCTGTAAACTGAGAGACAATGACAAAGCAGAAGAAGAATATCAGAAGTGGGATTTGAACCCACGCCTCCAGAAGAGACTGCAACCTTAACGCAGCGCCTTGGACCGCTCGGCCATTCTGATAAAATTTGCTCTTACCTACCTCTCTCTTGTGTGTTTTTTCTTGGAGGTGCAATGTGATTTCTGATAGCAACCCCAAGCGGCAGCAAAGTGTGAAAGCGTAGGTGCTTCCGCCTCTGCAGAAGTTACCACAAGGCCTACGCAGAGGTCTAGCCACCTGTCTTGAGGTGTGCAGATTTTGAACAAGCTTTCCTGTGTCTGGTTACTGTGGGATTGTTTTTCATCTTCTTACCCGTTGAGGTCCGGTCGCCGTTGGTCGTTAGCCTTCGCTTTCAAATAGCATCATTTTTGGGCCTTGCCCTATTGTTAGACACTCTATCCTTATTCTTTCGGGGATTTTTTTTAACCTTTAGTCAATGTGCAAGTAACAGAAATTGAACACTGAGCAATGAGGCCTGAGCTCTGGAGACTGCAGCCATGACTTCACATTTGAACAAGATACTTCTGTTGTCTAACCAACAACAGCGATTGCCATCATGCTAAAGTTGCTGGGGAAAGTGAGCCACTGGCAGCTTACACACCATTTTCACATGTGATCTTAGTAACAATTGTGGTCATAGAGGTGACTGCTTTGTCTGTAGTAGGCACAGAGGTCTCTCACCTAAAGGGTAGGTTGTAGGTTCAACCGAGGTGTACGCTTGGATCGTTGTATCGCAGAATGCCGGTCCTTAATCCATGGAATGCCTTTTGATACATCACTATGCTGCCAACTCAAGCTGAAACATGTCTTTGGCCTGGCACAGTATGGCCATGATCAAGGCGGCAATCTTCTTCACCAAACTCTGACTGCTTGTGGTTCTGCACTCTTCCTTGTGCCAAATTGTATGGTTTGTCTTTTTTGGCTGTTGCCAATCCCTTGGGACTGCACGTGATAGTTGTTGGTATACTGGCCAGGACCTCTGCCTATAACGTGGAGGACTGGTGTTTGGTTTCCCGACGGGGAGTGTTTCTTGGTCTTTATGACCCTTGACACGAGCATAAAACACTTAGCCCTGTCTTGAAATTTCAAATAGTTTGCTGTAAAAGGCCTGTAGGTTACAAGGCTTCTCAAAGTCCTCTGAGCCGGCCTCTGTACAGAGCGGGACAAGGCCAACGCTCAATGCAACCCAACATGTCATGTGTTGTTTGAGGATATGTGTAATACCGCATGAGGCTCGCTATTGGCCGTAAGGCGCCAGAGCTTTTGTTGCTGTTTTTATCTGTGTGCACGGACAACACGGAAGAGACAATAACAAAGGGTACGGTGCAAGGTGATTTGCTCGTAGCAAAGCTGCCATAGAATTACCTGCCTGGCTCAAGGTCCTCTTCTGGTTTTAAGAGTCAGGGATATTTTGGCAGAGTTGGTGGTGTGAACTGTGTCCCAAGATTATTTCAGGGGTGAAGAGCAAGTGTGCAGCACAAATATCATTAAGTGTGTCTGTTTAAGTCATGTTTAAATGTCTTGCAACAAGCTTGGAAATGTTTCTGCCTGGTCTCGAACCAGGGACCTTTCGCGTGTGAGGCGAATGTGATAGCCTCTACACCACAGAAACCGTGAGAGCAGCTGCATCTTACTGGTTGGCAGGACAAAGGAAAGGAGCAATTTTTGAAAATGAAAAGTCCTGTAAACTGAGAGACAATGACAAAGCAGAAGAAGAATATCAGAAGTGGGATTTGAACCCACGCCTCCAGAAGAGACTGCAACCTTAACGCAGCGCCTTGGACCGCTCGGCCATTCTGATAAAATTTGCTCTTACCTACCTCTCTCTTGTGTGTTTTTTCTTGGAGGTGCAATGTGATTTCTGATAGCAACCCCAAGCGGCAGCAAAGTGTGAAAGCGTAGGTGCTTCCGCCTCTGCAGAAGTTACCACAAGGCCTACGCAGAGGTCTAGCCACCTGTCTTGAGGTGTGCAGATTTTGAACAAGCTTTCCTGTGTCTGGTTACTGTGGGATTGTTTTTCATCTTCTTACCCGTTGAGGTCCGGTCGCCGTTGGTCGTTAGCCTTCGCTTTCAAATAGCATCATTTTTGGGCCTTGCCCTATTGTTAGACACTCTATCCTTATTCTTTCGGGGATTTTTTTTAACCTTTAGTCAATGTGCAAGTAACAGAAATTGAACACTGAGCAATGAGGCCTGAGCTCTGGAGACTGCAGCCATGACTTCACATTTGAACAAGATACTTCTGTTGTCTAACCAACAACAGCGATTGCCATCATGCTAAAGTTGCTGGGGAAAGTGAGCCACTGGCAGCTTACACACCATTTTCACATGTGATCTTAGTAACAATTGTGGTCATAGAGGTGACTGCTTTGTCTGTAGTAGGCACAGAGGTCTCTCACCTAAAGGGTAGGTTGTAGGTTCAACCGAGGTGTACGCTTGGATCGTTGTATCGCAGAATGCCGGTCCTTAATCCATGGAATGCCTTTTGATACATCACTATGCTGCCAACTCAAGCTGAAACATGTCTTTGGCCTGGCACAGTATGGCCATGATCAAGGCGGCAATCTTCTTCACCAAACTCTGACTGCTTGTGGTTCTGCACTCTTCCTTGTGCCAAATTGTATGGTTTGTCTTTTTTGGCTGTTGCCAATCCCTTGGGACTGCACGTGATAGTTGTTGGTATACTGGCCAGGACCTCTGCCTATAACGTGGAGGACTGGTGTTTGGTTTCCCGACGGGGAGTGTTTCTTGGTCTTTATGACCCTTGACACGAGCATAAAACACTTAGCCCTGTCTTGAAATTTCAAATAGTTTGCTGTAAAAGGCCTGTAGGTTACAAGGCTTCTCAAAGTCCTCTGAGCCGGCCTCTGTACAGAGCGGGACAAGGCCAACGCTCAATGCAACCCAACATGTCATGTGTTGTTTGAGGATATGTGTAATACCGCATGAGGCTCGCTATTGGCCGTAAGGCGCCAGAGCTTTTGTTGCTGTTTTTATCTGTGTGCACGGACAACACGGAAGAGACAATAACAAAGGGTACGGTGCAAGGTGATTTGCTCGTAGCAAAGCTGCCATAGAATTACCTGCCTGGCTCAAGGTCCTCTTCTGGTTTTAAGAGTCAGGGATATTTTGGCAGAGTTGGTGGTGTGAACTGTGTCCCAAGATTATTTCAGGGGTGAAGAGCAAGTGTGCAGCACAAATATCATTAAGTGTGTCTGTTTAAGTCATGTTTAAATGTCTTGCAACAAGCTTGGAAATGTTTCTGCCTGGTCTCGAACCAGGGACCTTTCACGTGTTAGGCGAATGTGATAGCCTCTACACCACAGAAACCGTGAGAGCAGCTGCATCTTACTGGTTGGCAGGACAAAGGAAAGGAGCAATTTTTGAAAATGAAAAGTCCTGTAAACTGAGAGACAATGACAAAGCAGAAGAAGAATATCAGAAGTGGGATTTGAACCCACGCCTCCAGAAGAGACTGCAACCTTAACGCAGCGCCTTGGACCGCTCGGCCATTCTGATAAAATTTGCTCTTACCTACCTCTCTCTTGTGTGTTTTTTCTTGGAGGTGCAATGTGATTTCTGATAGCAACCCCAAGCGGCAGCAAAGTGTGAAAGCGTAGGTGCTTCCGCCTCTGCAGAAGTTACCACAAGGCCTACGCAGAGGTCTAGCCACCTGTCTTGAGGTGTGCAGATTTTGAACAAGCTTTCCTGTGTCTGGTTACTGTGGGATTGTTTTTCATCTTCTTACCCGTTGAGGTCCGGTCGCCGTTGGTCGTTAGCCTTCGCTTTCAAATAGCATCATTTTTGGGCCTTGCCCTATTGTTAGACACTCTATCCTTATTCTTTCGGGGATTTTTTTTAACCTTTAGTCAATGTGCAAGTAACAGAAATTGAACACTGAGCAATGAGGCCTGAGCTCTGGAGACTGCAGCCATGACTTCACATTTGAACAAGATACTTCTGTTGTCTAACCAACAACAGCGATTGCCATCATGCTAAAGTTGCTGGGGAAAGTGAGCCACTGGCAGCTTACACACCATTTTCACATGTGATCTTAGTAACAATTGTGGTCATAGAGGTGACTGCTTTGTCTGTAGTAGGCACAGAGGTCTCTCACCTAAAGGGTAGGTTGTAGGTTCAACCGAGGTGTACGCTTGGATCGTTGTATCGCAGAATGCCGGTCCTTAATCCATGGAATGCCTTTTGATACATCACTATGCTGCCAACTCAAGCTGAAACATGTCTTTGGCCTGGCACAGTATGGCCATGATCAAGGCGGCAATCTTCTTCACCAAACTCTGACTGCTTGTGGTTCTGCACTCTTCCTTGTGCCAAATTGTATGGTTTGTCTTTTTTGGCTGTTGCCAATCCCTTGGGACTGCACGTGATAGTTGTTGGTATACTGGCCAGGACCTCTGCCTATAACGTGGAGGACTGGTGTTTGGTTTCCCGACGGGGAGTGTTTCTTGGTCTTTATGACCCTTGACACGAGCATAAAACACTTAGCCCTGTCTTGAAATTTCAAATAGTTTGCTGTAAAAGGCCTGTAGGTTACAAGGCTTCTCAAAGTCCTCTGAGCCGGCCTCTGTACAGAGCGGGACAAGGCCAACGCTCAATGCAACCCAACATGTCATGTGTTGTTTGAGGATATGTGTAATACCGCATGAGGCTCGCTATTGGCCGTAAGGCGCCAGAGCTTTTGTTGCTGTTTTTATCTGTGTGCACGGACAACACGGAAGAGACAATAACAAAGGGTACGGTACAAGGTGATTTGCTCATAGCAAAGCTGCCATAGAATTACCTGCCTGGCTCAAGGTCCTCTTCTGGTTTTAAGAGTCAGGGATATTTTGGCAGAGTTGGTGGTGTGAACTGTGTCCCAAGATTATTTCAGGGGTGAAGAGCAAGTGTGCAGCACAAATATCATTAAGTGTGTCTGTTTAAGTCATGTTTAAATGTCTTGCAACAAGCTTGGAAATGTTTCTGCCTGGTCTCGAACCAGGGACCTTTCGCGTGTGAGGCGAATGTGATAGCCTCTACACCACAGAAACCGTGAGAGCAGCTGCATCTTACTGGTTGGCAGGACAAAAGAAAGGAGCAATTTTTGAAAATGAAAAGTCCTGTAAACTGAGAGACAATGACAAAGCAGAAGAAGAATATCAGAAGTGGGATTTGAACCCACGCCTCCAGAAGAGACTGCAACCTTAACGCAGTGCCTTGGACCGCTCGGCCATTCTGATAAAAATTGCTCTTACCTACCTCTCTCTTGTGTGTTTTTTCTTGGAGGTGCAATGTGATTTCTGATAGCAACCCCAAGCGGCAGCAAAGTGTGAAAGCGTAGGTGCTTCTGCCTCTGCAGAAGTTACCACAAGGCCTACGCAGAGGTCTAGCCACCTGTCTTGAGGTGTGCAGATTTTGAACAAGCTTTCCTGTGTCTGGTTACTGTGGGATTGTTTTTCATCTTCTTACCCGTTGAGGTCCGGTCGCCGTTGGTCGTTAGCCTTCGCTTTCAAATAGCATCATTTTTGGGCCTTGCCCTATTGTTAGACACTCTATCCTTATTCTTTCGGGGATTTTTTTAACCTTTAGTCAATGTGCAAGTAACAGAAATTGAACACTGAGCAATGAGGCCTGAGCTCTGGAGACTGCAGCCATGACTTCACATTTGAACAAGATACTTCTGTTGTCTAACCAACAACAGCGATTGCCATCATGCTAAAGTTGCTGGGGAAAGTGAGCCACTGGCAGCTTACACACCATTTTCACATGTGATCTTAGTAACAATTGTGGTCATAGAGGTGACTGCTTTGTCTGTAGTAGGCACAGAGGTCTCTCACCTAAAGGGTAGGTTGTAGGTTCAACCGAGGTGTACGCTTGGATCGTTGTATCGCAGAATGCCGGTCCTTAATCCATGGAATGCCTTTTGATACATCACTATGCTGCCAACTCAAGCTGAAACATGTCTTTGGCCTGGCACAGTATGGCCATGATCAAGGCGGCAATCTTCTTCACCAAACTCTGACTGCTTGTGGTTCTGCACTCTTCCTTGTGCCAAATTGTATGGTTTGTCTTTTTTGGCTGTTGCCAATCCCTTGGGACTGCACGTGATAGTTGTTGGTATACTGGCCAGGACCTCTGCCTATAACGTGGAGGACTGGTGTTTGGTTTCCCGACGGGGAGTGTTTCTTGGTCTTTATGACCCTTGACACGAGCATAAAACACTTAGCCCTGTCTTGAAATTTCAAATAGTTTGCTGTAAAAGGCCTGTAGGTTACAAGGCTTCTCAAAGTCCTCTGAGCCGGCCTCTGTACAGAGCGGGACAAGGCCAACGCTCAATGCAACCCAACATGTCATGTGTTGTTTGAGGATATGTGTAATACCGCATGAGGCTCGCTATTGGCCGTAAGCCGCCAGAGCTTTTGTTGCTGTTTTTATCTGTGTGCACGGACAACACGGAAGAGACAATAACAAAGGGTACGGTGCAAGGTGATTTGCTCGTAGCAAAGCTGCCATAGAATTACCTGCCTGGCTCAAGGTCCTCTTCTGGTTTTAAGAGTCAGGGATATTTTGGCAGAGTTGGTGGTGTGAACTGTGTCCCAAGATTATTTCAGGGGTGAAGAGCAAGTGTGCAGCACAAATATCATTAAGTGTGTCTGTTTAAGTCATGTTTAAATGTCTTGCAACAAGCTTGGAAATGTTTCTGCCTGGTCTCGAACCAGGGACCTTTTGCGTGTTAGGCGAATGTGATAGTCTCTACACCACAGAAACCATGAGAGCAGCTGCATCTTACTGGTTGGCAGGACAAAAGAAAGGAGCAATTTTTGAAAATGAAAAGTCCTGTAAACTGAGAGACAATGACAAAGCAGAAGAAGAATATCAGAAGTGGGATTTGAACCCACGCCTCCAGAAGAGACTGCAACCTTAACGCAGCGCCTTGGACTGCTCGGCCATTCTGATAAAATTTGCTCTTACCTACCTCTCTCTTGTGTGTTTTTTCTTGGAGGTGCAATGTGATTTCTGATAGCAACCCCAAGCGGCAGCAAAGTGTGAAAGCGTAGGTGCTTCCGCCTCTGCAGAAGTTACCACAAGGCCTACGCAGAGGTCTAGCCACCTGTCTTGAGGTGTGCAGATTTTGAACAAGCTTTCCTGTGTCTGGTTACTGTGGGATTGTTTTTCATCTTCTTACCCGTTGAGGTCCGGTCGCCGTTGGTCGTTAGCCTTCGCTTTCAAATAGCATCATTTTTGGGCCTTGCCCTATTGTTAGACACTCTATCCTTATTCTTTCGGGGATTTTTTTTAACCTTTAGTCAATGTGCAAGTAACAGAAATTGAACACTGAGCAATGAGGCCTGAGCTCTGGAGACTGCAGCCATGACTTCACATTTGAACAAGATACTTCTGTTGTCTAACCAACAACAGCGATTGCCATCATGCTAAAGTTGCTGGGGAAAGTGAGCCACTGGCAGCTTACACACCATTTTCACATGTGATCTTAGTAACAATTGTGGTCATAGAGGTGACTGCTTTGTCTGTAGTAGGCACAGAGGTCTCTCACCTAAAGGGTAGGTTGTAGGTTCAACCGAGGTGTACGCTTGGATCGTTGTATCGCAGAATGCCGGTCCTTAATCCATGGAATGCCTTTTGATACATCACTATGCTGCCAACTCAAGCTGAAACATGTCTTTGGCCTGGCACAGTATGGCCATGATCAAGGCGGCAATCTTCTTCACCAAACTCTGACTGCTTGTGGTTCTGCACTCTTCCTTGTGCCAAATTGTATGGTTTGTCTTTTTTGGCTGTTGCCAATCCCTTGGGACTGCACGTGATAGTTGTTGGTATACTGGCCAGGACCTCTGCCTATAACGTGGAGGACTGGTGTTTGGTTTCCCGACGGGGAGTGTTTCTTGGTCTTTATGACCCTTGACACGAGCATAAAACACTTAGCCCTGTCTTGAAATTTCAAATAGTTTGCTGTAAAAGGCCTGTAGGTTACAAGGCTTCTCAAAGTCCTCTGAGCCGGCCTCTGTACAGAGCGGGACAAGGCCAACGCTCAATGCAACCCAACATGTCATGTGTTGTTTGAGGATATGTGTAATACCGCATGAGGCTCGCTATTGGCCGTAAGCCGCCAGAGCTTTTGTTGCTGTTTTTATCTGTGTGCACGGACAACACGGAAGAGACAATAACAAAGGGTACGGTGCAAGGTGATTTGCTTGTAGCAAAGCTGCCATAGAATTACCTGCCTGGCTCAAGGTCCTCTTCTGGTTTTAAGAGTCAGGGATATTTTGGCAGAGTTGGTGGTGTGAACTGTGTCCCAAGATTATTTCAGGGGTGAAGAGCAAGTGTGCAGCACAAATATCATTAAGTGTGTCTGTTTAAGTCATGTTTAAATGTCTTGCAACAAGCTTGGAAATGTTTCTGCCTGGTCTCGAACCAGGGACCTTTCGCGTGTGAGGCGAATGTGATAGCCTCTACACCACAGAAACCATGAGAGCAGCTGCATCTTACTGGTTGGCAGGACAAAAGAAAGGAGCAATTTTTGAAAATGAAAAGTCCTGTAAACTGAGAGACAATGACAAAGCAGAAGAAGAATATCAGAAGTGGGATTTGAACCCACGCCTCCAGAAGAGACTGCGACCTTAACGCAGCGCCTTGGACCGCTCGGCCATACCGATAAAATTTGCTCTTACCTACCTCTCTCTTGTGTGTTTTTTCTTGGAGGTGCAATGTGATTTCTGATAGCAACCCCAAGCGGCAGCAAAGTGTGAAAGCGTAGGTGCTTCCGCCTCTGCAGAAGTTACCACAAGGCCTACGCAGAGGTCTAGCCACCTGTCTTGAGGTGTGCAGATTTTGAACAAGCTTTCCTGTGTCTGGTTACTGTGGGATTGTTTTTCATCTTCTTACCCGTTGAGGTCCGGTCGCCGTTGGTCGTTAGCCTTCGCTTTCAAATAGCATCATTTTTGGGCCTTGCCCTATTGTTAGACACTCTATCCTTATTCTTTCGGGGATTTTTTTTAACCTTTAGTCAATGTGCAAGTAACAGAAATTGAACACTGAGCAATGAGGCCTGAGCTCTGGAGACTGCAGCCATGACTTCACATTTGAACAAGATACTTCTGTTGTCTAACCAACAACAGCGATTGCCATCATGCTAAAGTTGCTGGGGAAAGTGAGCCACTGGCAGCTTACACACCATTTTCACATGTGATCTTAGTAACAATTGTGGTCATAGAGGTGACTGCTTTGTCTGTAGTAGGCACAGAGGTCTCTCACCTAAAGGGTAGGTTGTAGGTTCAACCGAGGTGTACGCTTGGATCGTTGTATCGCAGAATGCCGGTCCTTAATCCATGGAATGCCTTTTGATACATCACTATGCTGCCAACTCAAGCTGAAACATGTCTTTGGCCTGGCACAGTATGGCCATGATCAAGGCGGCAATCTTCTTCACCAAACTCTGACTGCTTGTGGTTCTGCACTCTTCCTTGTGCCAAATTGTATGGTTTGTCTTTTTTGGCTGTTGCCAATCCCTTGGGACTGCACGTGATAGTTGTTGGTATACTGGCCAGGACCTCTGCCTATAACGTGGAGGACTGGTGTTTGGTTTCCCGACGGGGAGTGTTTCTTGGTCTTTATGACCCTTGACACGAGCATAAAACACTTAGCCCTGTCTTGAAATTTCAAATAGTTTGCTGTAAAAGGCCTGTAGGTTACAAGGCTTCTCAAAGTCCTCTGAGCCGGCCTCTGTACAGAGCGGGACAAGGCCAACGCTCAATGCAACCCAACATGTCATGTGTTGTTTGAGGATATGTGTAATACCGCATGAGGCTCGCTATTGGCCGTAAGGCGCCAGAGCTTTTGTTGCTGTTTTTATCTGTGTGCACGGACAACACGGAAGAGACAATAACAAAGGGTACGGTGCAAGGTGATTTGCTCGTAGCAAAGCTGCCATAGAATTACCTGCCTGGCTCAAGGTCCTCTTCTGGTTTTAAGAGTCAGGGATATTTTGGCAGAGTTGGTGGTGTGAACTGTGTCCCAAGATTATTTCAGGGGTGAAGAGCAAGTGTGCAGCACAAATATCATTAAGTGTGTCTGTTTAAGTCATGTTTAAATGTCTTGCAACAAGCTTGGAAATGTTTCTGCCTGGTCTCGAACCAGGGACCTTTCGCGTGTTAGGCGAATGTGATAGCCTCTACACCACAGAAACCGTGAGAGCAGCTGCATCTTACTGGTTGGCAGGACAAAGGAAAGGAGCAATTTTTGAAAATGAAAAGTCCTGTAAACTGAGAGACAATGACAAAGCAGAAGAAGAATATCAGAAGTGGGATTTGAACCCACGCCTCCAGAAGAGACTGCAACCTTAACGCAGCGCCTTGGACCGCTCGGCCATTCTGATAAAATTTGCTCTTACCTACCTCTCTCTTGTGTGTTTTTTCTTGGAGGTGCAATGTGATTTCTGATAGCAACCCCAAGCGGCAGCAAAGTGTGAAAGCGTAGGTGCTTCCGCCTCTGCAGAAGTTACCACAAGGCCTACGCAGAGGTCTAGCCACCTGTCTTGAGGTGTGCAGATTTTGAACAAGCTTTCCTGTGTCTGGTTACTGTGGGATTGTTTTTCATCTTCTTACCCGTTGAGGTCCGGTCGCCGTTGGTCGTTAGCCTTCGCTTTCAAATAGCATCATTTTTGGGCCTTGCCCTATTGTTAGACACTCTATCCTTATTCTTTCGGGGATTTTTTTTAACCTTTAGTCAATGTGCAAGTAACAGAAATTGAACACTGAGCAATGAGGCCTGAGCTCTGGAGACTGCAGCCATGACTTCACATTTGAACAAGATACTTCTGTTGTCTAACCAACAACAGCGATTGCCATCATGCTAAAGTTGCTGGGGAAAGTGAGCCACTGGCAGCTTACACACCATTTTCACATGTGATCTTAGTAACAATTGTGGTCATAGAGGTGACTGCTTTGTCTGTAGTAGGCACAGAGGTCTCTCACCTAAAGGGTAGGTTGTAGGTTCAACCGAGGTGTACGCTTGGATCGTTGTATCGCAGAATGCCGGTCCTTAATCCATGGAATGCCTTTTGATACATCACTATGCTGCCAACTCAAGCTGAAACATGTCTTTGGCCTGGCACAGTATGGCCATGATCAAGGCGGCAATCTTCTTCACCAAACTCTGACTGCTTGTGGTTCTGCACTCTTCCTTGTGCCAAATTGTATGGTTTGTCTTTTTTGGCTGTTGCCAATCCCTTGGGACTGCACGTGATAGTTGTTGGTATACTGGCCAGGACCTCTGCCTATAACGTGGAGGACTGGTGTTTGGTTTCCCGACGGGGAGTGTTTCTTGGTCTTTATGACCCTTGACACGAGCATAAAACACTTAGCCCTGTCTTGAAATTTCAAATAGTTTGCTGTAAAAGGCCTGTAGGTTACAAGGCTTCTCAAAGTCCTCTGAGCCGGCCTCTGTACAGAGCGGGACAAGGCCAACGCTCAATGCAACCCAACATGTCATGTGTTGTTTGAGGATATGTGTAATACCGCATGAGGCTCGCTATTGGCCGTAAGGCGCCAGAGCTTTTGTTGCTGTTTTTATCTGTGTGCACGGACAACACGGAAGAGACAATAACAAAGGGTACGGTGCAAGGTGATTTGCTCGTAGCAAAGCTGCCATAGAATTACCTGCCTGGCTCAAGGTCCTCTTCTGGTTTTAAGAGTCAGGGATATTTTGGCAGAGTTGGTGGTGTGAACTGTGTCCCAAGATTATTTCAGGGGTGAAGAGCAAGTGTGCAGCACAAATATCATTAAGTGTGTCTGTTTAAGTCATGTTTAAATGTCTTGCAACAAGCTTGGAAATGTTTCTGCCTGGTCTCGAACCAGGGACCTTTCGCGTGTTAGGCGAATGTGATAGCCTCTACACCACAGAAACCGTGAGAGCAGCTGCATCTTACTGGTTGGCAGGACAAAGGAAAGGAGCAATTTTTGAAAATGAAAAGTCCTGTAAACTGAGAGACAATGACAAAGCAGAAGAAGAATATCAGAAGTGGGATTTGAACCCACGCCTTCAGAAGAGACTGCAACCTTAACGCAGCGCCTTGGACCGCTCGGCCATTCTGATAAAATTTGCTCTTACCTACCTCTCTCTTGTGTGTTTTTTCTTGGAGGTGCAATGTGATTTCTGATAGCAACCCCAAGCGGCAGCAAAGTGTGAAAGCGTAGGTGCTTCCGCCTCTGCAGAAGTTACCACAAGGCCTACGCAGAGGTCTAGCCACCTGTCTTGAGGTGTGCAGATTTTGAACAAGCTTTCCTGTGTCTGGTTACTGTGGGATTGTTTTTCATCTTCTTACCCGTTGAGGTCCGGTCGCCGTTGGTCGTTAGCCTTCGCTTTCAAATAGCATCATTTTTGGGCCTTGCCCTATTGTTAGACACTCTAGCCTTATTCTTTCGGGGATTTTTTTTAACCTTTAGTCAATGTGCAAGTAACAGAAATTGAACACTGAGCAATGAGGCCTGAGCTCTGGAGACTGCAGCCATGACTTCACATTTGAACAAGATACTTCTGTTGTCTAACCAACAACAGCGATTGCCATCATGCTAAAGTTGCTGGGGAAAGTGAGCCACTGGCAGCTTACACACCATTTTCACATGTGATCTTAGTAACAATTGTGGTCATAGAGGTGACTGCTTTGTCTGTAGTAGGCACAGAGGTCTCTCACCTAAAGGGTAGGTTGTAGGTTCAACCGAGGTGTACGCTTGGATCGTTGTATCGCAGAATGCCGGTCCTTAATCCATGGAATGCCTTTTGATACATCACTATGCTGCCAACTCAAGCTGAAACATGTCTTTGGCCTGGCACAGTATGGCCATGATCAAGGCGGCAATCTTCTTCACCAAACTCTGACTGCTTGTGGTTCTGCACTCTTCCTTGTGCCAAATTGTATGGTTTGTCTTTTTTGGCTGTTGCCAATCCCTTGGGACTGCACGTGATAGTTGTTGGTATACTGGCCAGGACCTCTGCCTATAACGTGGAGGACTGGTGTTTGGTTTCCCGACGGGGAGTGTTTCTTGGTCTTTATGACCCTTGACACGAGCATAAAACACTTAGCCCTGTCTTGAAATTTCAAATAGTTTGCTGTAAAAGGCCTGTAGGTTACAAGGCTTCTCAAAGTCCTCTGAGCCGGCCTCTGTACAGAGCGGGACAAGGCCAACGCTCAATGCAACCCAACATGTCATGTGTTGTTTGAGGATATGTGTAATACCGCATGAGGCTCGCTATTGGCCGTAAGGCGCCAGAGCTTTTGTTGCTGTTTTTATCTGTGTGCACGGACAACACGGAAGAGACAATAACAAAGGGTACGGTGCAAGGTGATTTGCTCGTAGCAAAGCTGCCATAGAATTACCTGCCTGGCTCAAGGTCCTCTTCTGGTTTTAAGAGTCAGGGATATTTTGGCAGAGTTGGTGGTGTGAACTGTGTCCCAAGATTATTTCAGGGGTGAAGAGCAAGTGTGCAGCACAAATATCATTAAGTGTGTCTGTTTAAGTCATGTTTAAATGTCTTGCAACAAGCTTGGAAATGTTTCTGCCTGGTCTCGAACCAGGGACCTTTCACGTGTTAGGCGAATGTGATAGCCTCTACACCACAGAAACCGTGAGAGCAGCTGCATCTTACTGGTTGGCAGGACAAAGGAAAGGAGCAATTTTTGAAAATGAAAAGTCCTGTAAACTGAGAGACAATGACAAAGCAGAAGAAGAATATCAGAAGTGGGATTTGAACCCACGCCTCCAGAAGAGACTGCAACCTTAACGCAGCGCCTTGGACCGCTCGGCCATTCTGATAAAATTTGCTCTTACCTACCTCTCTCTTGTGTGTTTTTTCTTGGAGGTGCAATGTGATTTCTGATAGCAACCCCAAGCGGCAGCAAAGTGTGAAAGCGTAGGTGCTTCCGCCTCTGCAGAAGTTACCACAAGGCCTACGCAGAGGTCTAGCCACCTGTCTTGAGGTGTGCAGATTTTGAACAAGCTTTCCTGTGTCTGGTTACTGTGGGATTGTTTTTCATCTTCTTACCCGTTGAGGTTAGGTCGCCGTTGGTCGTTAGCCTTCGCTTTCAAATAGCATCATTTTTGGGCCTTGCCCTATTGTTAGACACTCTATCCTTATTCTTTCGGGGATTTTTTTTAACCTTTAGTCAATGTGCAAGTAACAGAAATTGAACACTGAGCAATGAGGCCTGAGCTCTGGAGACTGCAGCCATGACTTCACATTTGAACAAGATACTTCTGTTGTCTAACCAACAACAGCGATTGCCATCATGCTAAAGTTGCTGGGGAAAGTGAGCCACTGGCAGCTTACACACCATTTTCACATGTGATCTTAGTAACAATTGTGGTCATAGAGGTGACTGCTTTGTCTGTAGTAGGCACAGAGGTCTCTCACCTAAAGGGTAGGTTGTAGGTTCAACCGAGGTGTACGCTTGGATCGTTGTATCGCAGAATGCCGGTCCTTAATCCATGGAATGCCTTTTGATACATCACTATGCTGCCAACTCAAGCTGAAACATGTCTTTGGCCTGGCACAGTATGGCCATGATCAAGGCGGCAATCTTCTTCACCAAACTCTGACTGCTTGTGGTTCTGCACTCTTCCTTGTGCCAAATTGTATGGTTTGTCTTTTTTGGCTGTTGCCAATCCCTTGGGACTGCACGTGATAGTTGTTGGTATACTGGCCAGGACCTCTGCCTATAACGTGGAGGACTGGTGTTTGGTTTCCCGACGGGGAGTGTTTCTTGGTCTTTATGACCCTTGACACGAGCATAAAACACTTAGCCCTGTCTTGAAATTTCAAATAGTTTGCTGTAAAAGGCCTGTAGGTTACAAGGCTTCTCAAAGTCCTCTGAGCCGGCCTCTGTACAGAGCGGGACAAGGCCAACGCTCAATGCAACCCAACATGTCATGTGTTGTTTGAGGATATGTGTAATACCGCATGAGGCTCGCTATTGGCCGTAAGGCGCCAGAGCTTTTGTTGCTGTTTTTATCTGTGTGCACGGACAACACGGAAGAGACAATAACAAAGGGTACGGTGCAAGGTGATTTGCTCGTAGCAAAGCTGCCATAGAATTACCTGCCTGGCTCAAGGTCCTCTTCTGGTTTTAAGAGTCAGGGATATTTTGGCAGAGTTGGTGGTGTGAACTGTGTCCCAAGATTATTTCAGGGGTGAAGAGCAAGTGTGCAGCACAAATATCATTAAGTGTGTCTGTTTAAGTCATGTTTAAATGTCTTGCAACAAGCTTGGAAATGTTTCTGCCTGGTCTCGAACCAGGGACCTTTCGCGTGTGAGGCGAATGTGATAGCCTCTACACCACAGAAACCATGAGAGCAGCTGCATCTTACTGGTTGGCAGGACAAAAGAAAGGAGCAATTTTTGAAAATGAAAAGTCCTGTAAACTGAGAGACAATGACAAAGCAGAAGAAGAATATCAGAAGTGGGATTTGAACCCATGCCTCCAGAAGAGACTGCAACCTTAACGCAGCGCCTTGGACCGCTCGGCCATTCCGATAAAATTTGCTCTTACCTACCTCTCTCTTGTGTGTTTTTTCTTGGAGGTGCAATGTGATTTCTGATAGCAACCCCAAGCGGCAGCAAAGTGTGAAAGCGTAGGTGCTTCCGCCTCTGCAGAAGTTACCACAAGGCCTACGCAGAGGTCTAGCCACCTGTCTTGAGGTGTGCAGATTTTGAACAAGCTTTCCTGTGTCTGGTTACTGTGGGATTGTTTTTCATCTTCTTACCCGTTGAGGTCCGGTCGCCGTTGGTCGTTAGCCTTCGCTTTCAAATAGCATCATTTTTGGGCCTTGCCCTATTGTTAGACACTCTATCCTTATTCTTTCGGGGATTTTTTTTAACCTTTAGTCAATGTGCAAGTAACAGAAATTGAACACTGAGCAATGAGGCCTGAGCTCTGGAGACTGCAGCCATGACTTCACATTTGAACAAGATACTTCTGTTGTCTAACCAACAACAGCGATTGCCATCATGCTAAAGTTGCTGGGGAAAGTGAGCCACTGGCAGCTTACACACCATTTTCACATGTGATCTTAGTAACAATTGTGGTCATAGAGGTGACTGCTTTGTCTGTAGTAGGCACAGAGGTCTCTCACCTAAAGGGTAGGTTGTAGGTTCAACCGAGGTGTACGCTTGGATCGTTGTATCGCAGAATGCCGGTCCTTAATCCATGGAATGCCTTTTGATACATCACTATGCTGCCAACTCAAGCTGAAACATGTCTTTGGCCTGGCACAGTATGGCCATGATCAAGGCGGCAATCTTCTTCACCAAACTCTGACTGCTTGTGGTTCTGCACTCTTCCTTGTGCCAAATTGTATGGTTTGTCTTTTTTGGCTGTTGCCAATCCCTTGGGACTGCACGTGATAGTTGTTGGTATACTGGCCAGGACCTCTGCCTATAACGTGGAGGACTGGTGTTTGGTTTCCCGACGGGGAGTGTTTCTTGGTCTTTATGACCCTTGACACGAGCATAAAACACTTAGCCCTGTCTTGAAATTTCAAATAGTTTGCTGTAAAAGGCCTGTAGGTTACAAGGCTTCTCAAAGTCCTCTGAGCCGGCCTCTGTACAGAGCGGGACAAGGCCAACGCTCAATGCAACCCAACATGTCATGTGTTGTTTGAGGATATGTGTAATACCGCATGAGGCTCGCTATTGGCCGTAAGCCGCCAGAGCTTTTGTTGCTGTTTTTATCTGTGTGCACGGACAACACGGAAGAGACAATAACAAAGGGTACGGTGCAAGGTGATTTGCTCGTAGCAAAGCTGCCATAGAATTACCTGCCTGGCTCAAGGTCCTCTTCTGGTTTTAAAGTCAGGGATATTTTGGCAGAGTTGGTGGTGTGAACTGTGTCCCACAATTATTTCAGGGGTGAAGAGCAAGTGTGCAGCACAAATATCATTAAGTGTGTCTGTTTAAGTCATGTTTAAATGTCTTGCAACAAGCTTGGAAATGTTTCTGCCTGGTCTCGAACCAGGGACCTTTCGCGTGTTAGGCGAATGTGATAGCCTCTACACCACAGAAACCGTGAGAGCAGCTGCATCTTACTGGTTGGCAGGACAAAAGAAAGGAGCAATTTTTGAAAATGAAAAGTCCTGTAAACTGAGAGACAATGACAAAGCAGAAGAAGAATATCAGAAGTGGGATTTGAACCCACGCCTCCAGAAGAGACTGCAACCTTAACGCAGCGCCTTGGACCGCTCGGCCATTCTGATAAAATTTGCTCTTACCTACCTCTCTCTTGTGTGTTTTTTCTTGGAGGTGCAATGTGATTTCTGATAGCAACCCCAAGCGGCAGCAAAGTGTGAAAGCGTAGGTGCTTCCGCCTCTGCAGAAGTTACCACAAGGCCTACGCAGAGGTCTAGCCACCTGTCTTGAGGTGTGCAGATTTTGAACAAGCTTTCCTGTGTCTGGTTACTGTGGGATTGTTTTTCATCTTCTTACCCGTTGAGGTCCGGTCGCCGTTGGTTGTTAGCCTTCACTTTCAAATAGCATCATTTTTGGGCCTTGCCCTATTGTTAGACACTCTATCCTTATTCTTTCGGGGATTTTTTTTAACCTTTAGTCAATGTGCAAGTAACAGAAATTGAACACTGAGCAATGAGGCCTGAGCTCTGGAGACTGCAGCCATGACTTCACATTTGAACAAGATACTTCTGTTGTCTAACCAACAACAGCGATTGCCATCATGCTAAAGTTGCTGGGGAAAGTGAGCCACTGGCAGCTTACACACCATTTTCACATGTGATCTTAGTAACAATTGTGGTCATAGAGGTGACTGCTTTGTCTGTAGTAGGCACAGAGGTCTCTCACCTAAAGGGTAGGTTGTAGGTTCAACCGAGGTGTACGCTTGGATCGTTGTATCGCAGAATGCCGGTCCTTAATCCATGGAATGCCTTTTGATACATCACTATGCTGCCAACTCAAGCTGAAACATGTCTTTGGCCTGGCACAGTATGGCCATGATCAAGGCGGCAATCTTCTTCACCAAACTCTGACTGCTTGTGGTTCTGCACTCTTCCTTGTGCCAAATTGTATGGTTTGTCTTTTTTGGCTGTTGCCAATCCCTTGGGACTGCACGTGATAGTTGTTGGTATACTGGCCAGGACCTCTGCCTATAACGTGGAGGACTGGTGTTTGGTTTCCCGACGGGGAGTGTTTCTTGGTCTTTATGACCCTTGACACGAGCATAAAACACTTAGCCCTGTCTTGAAATTTCAAATAGTTTGCTGTAAAAGGCCTGTAGGTTACAAGGCTTCTCAAAGTCCTCTGAGCCGGCCTCTGTACAGAGCGGGACAAGGCCAACGCTCAATGCAACCCAACATGTCATGTGTTGTTTGAGGATATGTGTAATACCGCATGAGGCTCGCTATTGGCCGTAAGGCGCCAGAGCTTTTGTTGCTGTTTTTATCTGTGTGCACGGACAACACGGAAGAGACAATAACAAAGGGTACGGTGCAAGGTGATTTGCTCGTAGCAAAGCTGCCATAGAATTACCTGCCTGGCTCAAGGTCCTCTTCTGGTTTTAAGAGTCAGGGATATTTTGGCAGAGTTGGTGGTGTGAACTGTGTCCCAAGATTATTTCAGGGGTGAAGAGCAAGTGTGCAGCACAAATATCATTAAGTGTGTCTGTTTAAGTCATGTTTAAATGTCTTGCAACAAGCTTGGAAATGTTTCTGCCTGGTCTCGAACCAGGGACCTTTCGCGTGTGAGGCGAATGTGATAGCCTCTACACCACAGAAACCATGAGAGCAGCTGCATCTTACTGGTTGGCAGGACAAAAGAAAGGAGCAATTTTTGAAAATGAAAAGTCCTGTAAACTGAGAGACAATGACAAAGCAGAAGAAGAATATCAGAAGTGGGATTTGAACCCACGCCTCCAGAAGAGACTGCAACCTTAACGCAGCGCCTTGGACCGCTCGGCCATTCCGATAAAATTTGCTCTTACCTACCTCTCTCTTGTGTGTTTTTTCTTGGAGGTGCAATGTGATTTCTGATAGCAACCCCAAGCGGCAGCAAAGTGTGAAAGCGTAGGTGCTTCCGCCTCTGCAGAAGTTACCACAAGGCCTACGCAGAGGTCTAGCCACCTGTCTTGAGGTGTGCAGATTTTGAACAAGCTTTCCTGTGTCTGGTTACTGTGGGATTGTTTTTCATCTTCTTACCCGTTGAGGTCCGGTCGCCGTTGGTCGTTAGCCTTCGCTTTCAAATAGCATCATTTTTGGGCCTTGCCCTATTGTTAGACACTCTATCCTTATTCTTTCGGGGATTTTTTTTAACCTTTAGTCAATGTGCAAGTAACAGAAATTGAACACTGAGCAATGAGGCCTGAGCTCTGGAGACTGCAGCCATGACTTCACATTTGAACAAGATACTTCTGTTGTCTAACCAACAACAGCGATTGCCATCATGCTAAAGTTGCTGGGGAAAGTGAGCCACTGGCAGCTTACACACCATTTTCACATGTGATCTTAGTAACAATTGTGGTCATAGAGGTGACTGCTTTGTCTGTAGTAGGCACAGAGGTCTCTCACCTAAAGGGTAGGTTGTAGGTTCAACCGAGGTGTACGCTTGGATCGTTGTATCGCAGAATGCCGGTCCTTAATCCATGGAATGCCTTTTGATACATCACTATGCTGCCAACTCAAGCTGAAACATGTCTTTGGCCTGGCACAGTATGGCCATGATCAAGGCGGCAATCTTCTTCACCAAACTCTGACTGCTTGTGGTTCTGCACTCTTCCTTGTGCCAAATTGTATGGTTTGTCTTTTTTGGCTGTTGCCAATCCCTTGGGACTGCACGTGATAGTTGTTGGTATACTGGCCAGGACCTCTGCCTATAACGTGGAGGACTGGTGTTTGGTTTCCCGACGGGGAGTGTTTCTTGGTCTTTATGACCCTTGACACGAGCATAAAACACTTAGCCCTGTCTTGAAATTTCAAATAGTTTGCTGTAAAAGGCCTGTAGGTTACAAGGCTTCTCAAAGTCCTCTGAGCCGGCCTCTGTACAGAGCGGGACAAGGCCAACGCTCAATGCAACCCAACATGTCATGTGTTGTTTGAGGATATGTGTAATACCGCATGAGGCTCGCTATTGGCCGTAAGCCGCCAGAGCTTTTGTTGCTGTTTTTATCTGTGTGCACGGACAACACGGAAGAGACAATAACAAAGGGTACGGTGCAAGGTGATTTGCTCGTAGCAAAGCTGCCATAGAATTACCTGCCTGGCTCAAGGTCCTCTTCTGGTTTTAAAGTCAGGGATATTTTGGCAGAGTTGGTGGTGTGAACTGTGTCCCACAATTATTTCAGGGGTGAAGAGCAAGTGTGCAGCACAAATATCATTAAGTGTGTCTGTTTAAGTCATGTTTAAATGTCTTGCAACAAGCTTGGAAATGTTTCTGCCTGGTCTCGAACCAGGGACCTTTCGCGTGTTAGGCGAATGTGATAGCCTCTACACCACAGAAACCGTGAGAGCAGCTGCATCTTACTGGTTGGCAGGACAAAAGAAAGGAGCAATTTTTGAAAATGAAAAGTCCTGTAAACTGAGAGACAATGACAAAGCAGAAGAAGAATATCAGAAGTGGGATTTGAACCCACGCCTCCAGAAGAGACTGCAACCTTAACGCAGCGCCTTGGACCGCTCGGCCATTCTGATAAAATTTGCTCTTACCTACCTCTCTCTTGTGTGTTTTTTCTTGGAGGTGCAATGTGATTTCTGATAGCAACCCCAAGCGGCAGCAAAGTGTGAAAGCGTAGGTGCTTCCGCCTCTGCAGAAGTTACCACAAGGCCTACGCAGAGGTCTAGCCACCTGTCTTGAGGTGTGCAGATTTTGAACAAGCTTTCCTGTGTCTGGTTACTGTGGGATTGTTTTTCATCTTCTTACCCGTTGAGGTCCGGTCGCCGTTGGTTGTTAGCCTTCACTTTCAAATAGCATCATTTTTGGGCCTTGCCCTATTGTTAGACACTCTATCCTTATTCTTTCGGGGATTTTTTTTAACCTTTAGTCAATGTGCAAGTAACAGAAATTGAACACTGAGCAATGAGGCCTGAGCTCTGGAGACTGCAGCCATGACTTCACATTTGAACAAGATACTTCTGTTGTCTAACCAACAACAGCGATTGCCATCATGCTAAAGTTGCTGGGGAAAGTGAGCCACTGGCAGCTTACACACCATTTTCACATGTGATCTTAGTAACAATTGTGGTCATAGAGGTGACTGCTTTGTCTGTAGTAGGCACAGAGGTCTCTCACCTAAAGGGTAGGTTGTAGGTTCAACCGAGGTGTACGCTTGGATCGTTGTATCGCAGAATGCCGGTCCTTAATCCATGGAATGCCTTTTGATACATCACTATGCTGCCAACTCAAGCTGAAACATGTCTTTGGCCTGGCACAGTATGGCCATGATCAAGGCGGCAATCTTCTTCACCAAACTCTGACTGCTTGTGGTTCTGCACTCTTCCTTGTGCCAAATTGTATGGTTTGTCTTTTTTGGCTGTTGCCAATCCCTTGGGACTGCACGTGATAGTTGTTGGTATACTGGCCAGGACCTCTGCCTATAACGTGGAGGACTGGTGTTTGGTTTCCCGACGGGGAGTGTTTCTTGGTCTTTATGACCCTTGACACGAGCATAAAACACTTAGCCCTGTCTTGAAATTTCAAATAGTTTGCTGTAAAAGGCCTGTAGGTTACAAGGCTTCTCAAAGTCCTCTGAGCCGGCCTCTGTACAGAGCGGGACAAGGCCAACGCTCAATGCAACCCAACATGTCATGTGTTGTTTGAGGATATGTGTAATACCGCATGAGGCTCGCTATTGGCCGTAAGGCGCCAGAGCTTTTGTTGCTGTTTTTATCTGTGTGCACGGACAACACGGAAGAGACAATAACAAAGGGTACGGTGCAAGGTGATTTGCTCGTAGCAAAGCTGCCATAGAATTACCTGCCTGGCTCAAGGTCCTCTTCTGGTTTTAAGAGTCAGGGATATTTTGGCAGAGTTGGTGGTGTGAACTGTGTCCCAAGATTATTTCAGGGGTGAAGAGCAAGTGTGCAGCACAAATATCATTAAGTGTGTCTGTTTAAGTCATGTTTAAATGTCTTGCAACAAGCTTGGAAATGTTTCTGCCTGGTCTCGAACCAGGGACCTTTCGCGTGTTAGGCGAATGTGATAGCCTCTACACCACAGAAACCGTGAAAGCAGCTGCATCTTACTGGTTGGCAGGACAAAAGAAAGGAGCAATTTTTGAAAATGAAAAGTCCTGTAAACTGAGAGACAATGACAAAGCAGAAGAAGAATATCAGAAGTGGGATTTGAACCCACGCCTCCAGAAGAGACTGCAACCTTAACGCAGTGCCTTGGACCGCTCGGCCATTCCGATAAAATTTGCTCTTACCTACCTCTCTCTTGTGTGTTTTTTCTTGGAGGTGCAATGTGATTTCTGATAGCAACCCCAAGCGGCAGCAAAGTGTGAAAGCGTAGGTGCTTCCGCCTCTGCAGAAGTTACCACAAGGCCTACGCAGAGGTCTAGCCACCTGTCTTGAGGTGTGCAGATTTTGAACAAGCTTTCCTGTGTCTGGTTACTGTGGGATTGTTTTTCATCTTCTTACCCGTTGAGGTCCGGTCGCCGTTGGTCGTTAGCCTTCGCTTTCAAATAGCATCATTTTTGGGCCTTGCCCTATTGTTAGACACTCTATCCTTATTCTTTCGGGGATTTTTTTTAACCTTTAGTCAATGTGCAAGTAACAGAAATTGAACACTGAGCAATGAGGCCTGAGCTCTGGAGACTGCAGCCATGACTTCACATTTGAACAAGATACTTCTGTTGTCTAACCAACAACAGCGATTGCCATCATGCTAAAGTTGCTGGGGAAAGTGAGCCACTGGCAGCTTACACACCATTTTCACATGTGATCTTAGTAACAATTGTGGTCATAGAGGTGACTGCTTTGTCTGTAGTAGGCACAGAGGTCTCTCACCTAAAGGGTAGGTTGTAGGTTCAACCGAGGTGTACGCTTGGATCGTTGTATCGCAGAATGCCGGTCCTTAATCCATGGAATGCCTTTTGATACATCACTATGCTGCCAACTCAAGCTGAAACATGTCTTTGGCCTGGCACAGTATGGCCATGATCAAGGCGGCAATCTTCTTCACCAAACTCTGACTGCTTGTGGTTCTGCACTCTTCCTTGTGCCAAATTGTATGGTTTGTCTTTTTTGGCTGTTGCCAATCCCTTGGGACTGCACGTGATAGTTGTTGGTATACTGGCCAGGACCTCTGCCTATAACGTGGAGGACTGGTGTTTGGTTTCCCGACGGGGAGTGTTTCTTGGTCTTTATGACCCTTGACACGAGCATAAAACACTTAGCCCTGTCTTGAAATTTCAAATAGTTTGCTGTAAAAGGCCTGTAGGTTACAAGGCTTCTCAAAGTCCTCTGAGCCGGCCTCTGTACAGAGCGGGACAAGGCCAACGCTCAATGCAACCCAACATGTCTTGTGTTGTTTGAGGATATGTGTAATACCGCATGAGGCTCGCTATTGGCCGTAAGCCGCCAGAGCTTTTGTTGCTGTTTTTATCTGTGTGCACGGACAACACGGAAGAGACAATAACAAAGGGTACGGTGCAAGGTGATTTGCTCGTAGCAAAGCTGCCATAGAATTAACTGCCTGGCTCAAGGTCCTCTTCTGGTTTTAAGAGTCAGGGATATTTTGGCAGAGTTGGTGGTGTGAACTGTGTCCCAAGATTATTTCAGGGGTGAAGAGCAAGTGTGCAGCACAAATATCATTAAGTGTGTCTGTTTAAGTCATGTTTAAATGTCTTGCAACAAGCTTGGAAATGTTTCTGCCTGGTCTCGAACCAGGGACCTTTCGCGTGTTAGGCGAATGTGATAGCCTCTACACCACAGAAACCGTGAGAGCAGCTGCATCTTACTGGTTGGCAGGACAAAAGAAAGGAGCAATTTTTGAAAATGAAAAGTCCTGTAAACTGAGAGACAATGACAAAGCAGAAGAAGAATATCAGAAGTGGGATTTGAACCCACGCCTCCAGAAGAGACTGCAACCTTAACGCAGCGCCTTGGACCGCTCGGCCATTCTGATAAAATTTGCTCTTACCTACCTCTCTCTTGTGTGTTTTTTCTTGGAGGTGCAATGTGATTTCTGATAGCAACCCCAAGCGGCAGCAAAGTGTGAAAGCGTAGGTGCTTCCGCCTCTGCAGAAGTTACCACAAGGCCTACGCAGAGGTCTAGCCACCTGTCTTGAGGTGTGCAGATTTTGAACAAGCTTTCCTGTGTCTGGTTACTGTGGGATTGTTTTTCATCTTCTTACCCGTTGAGGTCCGGTCGCCGTTGGTCGTTAGCCTTCGCTTTCAAATAGCATCATTTTTGGGCCTTGCCCTATTGTTAGACACTCTATCCTTATTCTTTCGGGGATTTTTTTTTAACCTTTAGTCAATGTGCAAGTAACAGAAATTGAACACTGAGCAATGAGGCCTGAGCTCTGGAGACTGCAGCCATGACTTCACATTTGAACAAGATACTTCTGTTGTCTAACCAACAACAGCGATTGCCATCATGCTAAAGTTGCTGGGGAAAGTGAGCCACTGGCAGCTTACACACCATTTTCACATGTGATCTTAGTAACAATTGTGGTCATAGAGGTGACTGCTTTGTCTGTAGTAGGCACAGAGGTCTCTCACCTAAAGGGTAGGTTGTAGGTTCAACCGAGGTGTACGCTTGGATCGTTGTATCGCAGAATGCCGGTCCTTAATCCATGGAATGCCTTTTGATACATCACTATGCTGCCAACTCAAGCTGAAACATGTCTTTGGCCTGGCACAGTATGGCCATGATCAAGGCGGCAATCTTCTTCACCAAACTCTGACTGCTTGTGGTTCTGCACTCTTCCTTGTGCCAAATTGTATGGTTTGTCTTTTTTGGCTGTTGCCAATCCCTTGGGACTGCACGTGATAGTTGTTGGTATACTGGCCAGGACCTCTGCCTATAACGTGGAGGACTGGTGTTTGGTTTCCCGACGGGGAGTGTTTCTTGGTCTTTATGACCCTTGACACGAGCATAAAACACTTAGCCCTGTCTTGAAATTTCAAATAGTTTGCTGTAAAAGGCCTGTAGGTTACAAGGCTTCTCAAAGTCCTCTGAGCCGGCCTCTGTACAGAGCGGGACAAGGCCAACGCTCAATGCAACCCAACATGTCATGTGTTGTTTGAGGATATGTGTAATACCGCATGAGGCTCGCTATTGGCCGTAAGGCGCCAGAGCTTTTGTTGCTGTTTTTATCTGTGTGCACGGACAACACGGAAGAGACAATAACAAAGGGTACGGTGCAAGGTGATTTGCTCGTAGCAAAGCTGCCATAGAATTACCTGCCTGGCTCAAGGTCCTCTTCTGGTTTTAAGAGTCAGGGATATTTTGGCAGAGTTGGTGGTGTGAACTGTGTCCCACAATTATTTCAGGGGTGAAGAGCAAGTGTGCAGCACAAATATCATTAAGTGTGTCTGTTTAAGTCATGTTTAAATGTCTTGCAACAAGCTTGGAAATGTTTCTGCCTGGTCTCGAACTAGCAACCTTTCGCATGTTAGGCGAATGTGATAGCCTCTACACCACAGAAACCGTGAGAGCAGCTGCATCTTACTGGTTGGCAGGACAAAAGAAAGGAGCAATTTTTGAAAATGAAAAGTCCTGTAAACTGAGAGACAATGACAAAGCAGAAGAAGAATATCAGAAGTGGGATTTGAACCCACGCCTCCAGAAGAGACTGCAACCTTAACGCAGCGCCTTGGACCGCTCGGCCATTCTGATAAAATTTGCTCTTACCTACCTCTCTCTTGTGTGTTTTTTCTTGGCGGTGCAATGTGATTTCTGATAGCAACCCTAAGCGGCAGCAAAGTGTGAAAGCGTAGGTGCTTCCGCCTCTGCAGAAGTTACCACAAGGCCTATGCAGAGGTCTAGCCACCTGTCTTGAGGTGTGCAGATTTTGAACAAGCTTTCCTGTGTCTGGTTACTGTGGGATTGTTTTTCATCTTCTTACCCGTTGAGGTCCGGTCGCCGTTGGTCGTTAGCCTTCGCTTTCAAATAGCATCATTTTTGGGCCTTGCCCTATTGTTAGACACTCTATCCTTATTCTTTTGGGGATTTTTTTAACCTTTAGTCAATGTGCAAGTAACAGAAATTGAACACTGAGCAATGAGGCCTGAGCTCTGGAGACTGCAGCCATGACTTCACATTTGAACAAGATACTTCTGTTGTCTAACCAACAACAGCGATTGCCATCATGCTAAAGTTGCTGGGGAAAGTGAGCCACTGGCAGCTTACACACCATTTTCACATGTGATCTTAGTAACAGTTGTGGTCATAGAGGTGACTGCTTTGTCTGTAGTAGGCACAGAGGTCTCTCACCTAAAGGGTAGGTTGTAGGTTCAACCGAGGTGTACGCTTGGATCGTTGTATCGCAGAATGCCGGTCCTTAATCCATGGAATGCCTTTTGATACATCACTATGCTGCCAACTCAAGCTGAAACATGTCTTTGGCCTGGCACAGTATGGCCATGATCAAGGCGGCAATCTTCTTCACCAAACTCTGACTGCTTGTGGTTCTGCACTCTTCCTTGTGCCAAAGTGTATGGTTTGTCTTTTTTGGCTGTTGCCAATCCCTTGGGACTGCACGTGATAGTTGTTGGTATACTGGCCAGGACCTCTGCCTATAACGTGGAGGAATGGGGTTTGGTTTCCCGACGGGGAGTGTTTCTTGGTCTTTATGACCCTTGACACGAGCATAAAACACTTAGCCCTGTCTTGAAATTTCAAATAGTTTGCTGTAAAAGGCCTGTAGGTTACAAGGCTTCTCAAAGTCCTCTGAGCCGGCCTCTGTACAGAGCGGGACAAGGCCAACGCTCAATGCAACCCAACATGTCATGTGTTGTTTGAGGATATGTGTAATACCGCATGAGGCTCGCTATTGGCCGTAAGCCGCCAGAGCTTTTGTTGCTGTTTTTATCTGTGTGCACGGACAACACGGAAGAGACAATAACAAAGGGTACGGTGCAAGGTGATTTGCTCGTAGCAAAGCTGCCATAGAATTACCTGCCTGGCTCAAGGTCCTCTTCTGGTTTTAAGAGTCAGGGATATTTTGGCAGAGTTGGTGGTGTGAACTGTGTCCCAAGATTATTTCAGGGGTGAAGAGCAAGTGTGCAGCACAAATATCATTAAGTGTGTCTGTTTAAGTCATGTTTAAATGTCTTGCAACAAGCTTGGAAATGTTTCTGCCTGGTCTCGAACCAGGGACCTTTCGCGTGTTAGGCGAATGTGATAGCCTCTACACCACAGAAACCGTGAGAGCAGCTGCATCTTACTGGTTGGCAGGACAAAAGAAAGGAGCAATTTTTGAAAATGAAAAGTCCTGTAAACTGAGAGACAATGACAAAGCAGAAGAAGAATATCAGAAGTGGGATTTGAACCCACGCCTCCAGAAGAGACTGCAACCTTAACGCAGCGCCTTGGACCGCTCGGCCATTCTGATAAAATTTGCTCTTACCTACCTCTCTCTTGTGTGTTTTTTCTTGGAGGTGCAATGTGATTTCTGATAGCAACCCCAAGCGGCAGCAAAGTGTGAAAGCGTAGGTGCTTCCGCCTCTGCAGAAGTTACCACAAGGCCTACGCAGAGGTCTAGCCACCTGTCTTGAGGTGTGCAGATTTTGAACAAGCTTTCCTGTGTCTGGTTACTGTGGGATTGTTTTTCATCTTCTTACCCGTTGAGGTCCGGTCGCCGTTGGTCGTTAGCCTTCGCTTTCAAATAGCATCATTTTTGGGCCTTGCCCTATTGTTAGACACTCTATCCTTATTCTTTCGGGGATTTTTTTTAACCTTTAGTCAATGTGCAAGTAACAGAAATTGAACACTGAGCAATGAGGCCTGAGCTCTGGAGACTGCAGCCATGACTTCACATTTGAACAAGATACTTCTGTTGTCTAACCAACAACAGCGATTGCCATCATGCTAAAGTTGCTGGGGAAAGTGAGCCACTGGCAGCTTACACACCATTTTCACATGTGATCTTAGTAACAATTGTGGTCATAGAGGTGACTGCTTTGTCTGTAGTAGGCACAGAGGTCTCTCACCTAAAGGGTAGGTTGTAGGTTCAACCGAGGTGTACGCTTGGATCGTTGTATCGCAGAATGCCGGTCCTTAATCCATGGAATGCCTTTTGATACATCACTATGCTGCCAACTCAAGCTGAAACATGTCTTTGGCCTGGCACAGTATGGCCATGATCAAGGCGGCAATCTTCTTCACCAAACTCTGACTGCTTGTGGTTCTGCACTCTTCCTTGTGCCAAATTGTATGGTTTGTCTTTTTTGGCTGTTGCCAATCCCTTGGGACTGCACGTGATAGTTGTTGGTATACTGGCCAGGACCTCTGCCTATAACGTGGAGGACTGGTGTTTGGTTTCCCGACGGGGAGTGTTTCTTGGTCTTTATGACCCTTGACACGAGCATAAAACACTTAGCCCTGTCTTGAAATTTCAAATAGTTTGCTGTAAAAGGCCTGTAGGTTACAAGGCTTCTCAAAGTCCTCTGAGCCGGCCTCTGTACAGAGCGGGACAAGGCCAACGCTCAATGCAACCCAACATGTCATGTGTTGTTTGAGGATATGTGTAATACCGCATGAGGCTCGCTATTGGCCCTAAGCCGCCAGAGCTTTTGTTGCTGTTTTTATCTGTGTGCACGGACAACGCGGAAGAGACAATAACAAAGGGTACGGTGCAAGGTGATTTGCTCGTAGCAAAGCTGCCATAGAATTACCTGCCTGGCTCAAGGTCCTCTTCTGGTTTTAAGAGTCAGGGATATTTTGGCAGAGTTGGTGGTGTGAGAACTGTGTCCCAAGATTATTTCAGGGGTGAAGAGCAAGTGTGCAGCACAAATATCCTTAAGTGTGTCTGTTTAAGTCATGTTTAAATGTCTTGCAACAAGCTTGGAAATGTTTCTGCCTGGTCTCGAACCAGGGACCTTTCGCGTTTTAGGCGAATGTGATAGACTCTACACCACAGAAACCATGAGAGCAGCTGCATCTTATTGGTTGGCAGGACAAAAGAAAGGAGCAATTTTTGAAAATGAAAAGTCCTGTAAACTGAGAGACAATGACAAAGCAGAAGAAGAATATCAGAAGTGGGATTTGAACACACGCCTCCAGAAGAGACTGCGACCTTAACGCAGCGCCTTGGACCGCTCGGCCATTCTGATAAATTTTGCCCTTACCTACCTCTCTCTTGTGTGTTTTTTCTTGGAGGTGCAATGTGATTTCTGATAGCAACCCCAAGCGGCAGCAAAGTGTGAAAGCGTAGGTGCTTCCGCCTCTGCAGAAGTTACCACAAGGCCTACGCAGAGGTCTAGCCACCTGTCTTGAGGTGTGCAGATTTTGAACAAGCTTTCCTGTGTCTGGTTACTGTGGGATTGTTTTCCATCTTCTTACCCGTTGAGGTCCGGTCGCCGTTGGTCGTTAGCCTTCGCTTTCAAATAGCATCATTTTTGGGCCTTGCCCTATTGTTAGACACTCTATCCTTATTCTTTCGGGGATTTTTTTAACCTTTAGTCAATGTGCAAGTAACAGAAATTGAACACTGAGCAATGAGGCCTGAGCTCTGGAGACTGCAGCCATGACTTCACATTTGAACAAGATACTTCTGTTGTCTAACCAACAACAGCGATTGCCATCATGCTAAAGTTGCTGGGGAAAGTGAGCCACTGGCAGCTTACACACCATTTTCACATGTGATCTTAGTAACAATTGTGGTCATAGAGGTGACTGCTTTGTCTGTAGTAGGCACAGAGGTCTCTCACCTAAAGGGTAGGTTGTAGGTTCAACCGAGGTGTACTCTTGGATCGTTGTATCGCAGAATGCCGGTCCTTAATCCATGGAATGCCTTTTGATACATCACTATGCTGCCAACTCAAGCTGAAACATGTCTTTGGCCTGTCACAGTATGGCCATGATCAAGGCGGCAATCTTCTTCACCAAACTCTGACTGCTTGTGGTTCTGCACTCTTCCTTGTGCCAAATTGTATGGTTTGTCTTTTTTGGCTGTTGCCAATCCCTTGGGACTGCACGTGATAGTTGTTGGTATACTGGCCAGGACCTCTGCCTATAACGTGGAGGACTGGTGTTTGGTTTCCCGACGGGGAGTGTTTCTTGGTCTTTATGACCCTTGACACGAGCATAAAACACTTAGCCCTGTCTTGAAATTTCAAATAGTTTGCTGTAAAAGGCCTGTAGGTTACAAGGCTTCTCAAAGTCCTCTGAGCCGGCCTCTGTACAGAGCGGGACAAGGCCAACGCTCAATGCAACCCAACATGTCATGTGTTGTTTGAGGATATATGTAATACCGCATGAGGCTCGCTATTGGCCCTAAGCCGCCAGAGCTTTTTTTGCTGTTTTTATCTGTGTGCACGGACAACGCGGAAGAGACAATAACAAAGTGTACGGTGCAAGGTGATTTGCTCGTAGCAAAGCTGCCATAGAATTACCTGCCTGGCTCAAGGGCCTCATCTGGTTTTAAGAGTCAGGGATATTTTGGCAGAGTTGGTGGTGTGAACTGTGTCCCAAGATTATTTCAGGGGTGAAGAGCAAGTGTGCAGCACAAATATCATTAAGTGTGTCTGTTTAAGTCATGTTTAAATGTCTTGCAACAAGCTTGGAAATGTTTCTGCGTGGTCTCGAACCAGGGACCTTTCGCGTGTTAGGCGAATGTGATAGCCTCTACACCACAGAAACCATGAGGGCAGCTGCATCATACTGGTTGGCAGGACAAAAGAAAGGAGCAATTTTTGAAAATGAAAAGTCCTGTAAACTGAGAGACAATGACAAAGCAGAAGAAGATTATCAGAAGTGGGATTTGAACCCACGCCTCCAGAAGAGACTGCGACCTTAACGCAGCGCCTTGGACCGCTCGGCCATTCTGATAAAGTTTCCTCTTACCTACCTCTCTCTTGTGTGTTTTTTCTTGGAGGTGCAATGTGATTTCTGATAGCAACCCCAAGCGGCAGCAAAGTGTGAAAGCGTAGGTGCTTCCGCCTCTGCAGAAGTTGCCACAAGGTCTACGCAGAGGTCTAGCCACCTGTCTTGAGGTGTGCAGATTTTGAACAAGCTTTCCTGTGTCTGGTTACTGTGGGATTGTTTTTCATCTTCTTACCCGTTGAGGTCCGGTCGCCGTTGGTCATTAGCCTTCGCTTTCAAATAGCATCATTTTTGGGCCTTGCCCTATTGTTAGACACTCTATCCTTATTCTTTCAGGGATTCCTTAACCTTTAGTCAATGTGCAAGTAACAGAAATTGAACACTGAGCAATGAGGCCTGAGCTCTGGAGACTGCAGCCATGACTTCACATTTGAACAAGATACTTCTGTTGTCTAACCAACAACAGAATGCCGGTCCTTAATCCATGGAATGCCTTTTGATACATCACTATGCTGCCAACTCAAGCTGAAACATGTCTTTGGCCTGTCACAGTATGGCCATGATCAAGGCGGCAATCTTCTTCACCAAACTCTGACTGCTTGTGGTTCTGCACTCTTCCTTGTGCCAAATTGTATGGTTTGTCTTTTTTGGCTGTTGCCAATCCCTTGGGACTGCACGTGATAGTTGTTGGTATACTGGCCAGGACCTCTGCCTATAACGTGGAGGACTGGTGTTTGGTTTCCCGACGGGGAGTGTTTCTTGGTCTTTATGACCCTTGACACGAGCATAAAACACTTAGCCCTGTCTTGAAATTTCAAATAGTTTGCTGTAAAAGGCCTGTAGGTTACAAGGCTTCTCAAAGTCCTCTGAGCCGGCCTCTGTACAGAGCGGGACAAGGCCAACGCTCAATGCAACCCAACATGTCATGTGTTGTTTGAGGATATGTTTAATACCGCATGAGGCTCGCTATTGGCCCTAAGCCGCCAGAGCTTTTGTTGCTGTTTTTATCTGTGTGCACAGACAACGCGGAAGAGACAATAACAAAGGGTACGGTGCAAGGTGATTTGCTCGTAGCAAAGCTGCCATAGAATTACCTGCCTGGCTCAAGGGCCTCATCTGGTTTTAAGAGTCAGGGTTATTTTGGCACAGTTGGTGGTGTGAACTGTGTCCCAAGATTATTTCAGGGCTGAAGAGCATTTGTGCAGCACAAATATCATTAAGTGTGTCTGTTTAAGTCATGTTTAAATGTCTTGCAACAAGCTTGGAAATGTTTCTGCGTGGTCTCGAACCAGGGACCTTTCGCGTGTTAGGCGAATGTGATAGCCTCTACACCACAGAAACCGTGAGGGCAGCTGCATCATACTGGTTGGCAGGACAAAAGAAAGGAGCAATTTTTGAAAATGAAAAGTCCTGTAAACTGAGAGACAATGACAAAGCAGAAGAAGATTATCAGAAGTGGGATTTGAACCCACGCCTCCAGAAGAGACTGCGATCTTAACGCAGCGCCTTGGACCGCTTGGCCATTCTGATAAAATTTGCTCTTACCTACCTCTCTCTTGTGTGTTTTTTCTTGGAGGTGCAATGTGATTTCTGATAGCAACCCCAAGCGGCAGCAAAGTGTGAAAGCGTAGGTGCTTCCGCCTCTGCAGAAGTTGCCACAAGGTCTACGCAGAGGTCTAGCCACCTGTCTTGAGGTGTGCAGATTTTGAACAAGCTTTCCTGTGTCTGGTTACTGTGGGATTGTTTTTCATCTTCTTACCCGTTGAGGTCCGGTCGCCGTTGGTCGTTAGCCTTCGCTTTCAAATAGCATCATTTTTGGGCCTTGCCCTATTGTTAGACACTCTATCCTTATTCTTTCAGGGATTCCTTAACCTTTAGTCAATGTGCAAGTAACAGAAATTGAACACTGAGCAATGAGGCCTGAGCTCTGGAGACTGCAGCCATGACTTCACATTTGAACAAGATACTTCTGTTGTCTAACCAACAACAGAATGCCGGTCCTTAATCCATGGAATGCCTTTTGATACATCACTATGCTGCCAACTCAAGCTGAAACATGTCTTTGGCCTGTCACAGTATGGCCATGATCAAGGCGGCAATCTTCTTCACCAAACTCTGACTGCTTGTGGTTCTGCACTCTTCCTTGTGCCAAATTGTATGGTTTGTCTTTTTTGGCTGTTGCCAATCCCTTGGGACTGCACGTGATAGTTGTTGGTATACTGGCCAGGACCTCTGCCTATAACGTGGAGGACTGGTGTTTGGTTTCCCGACGGGGAGTGTTTCTTGGTCTTTATGACCCTTGACACAAGCATAAAACACTTAGCCCTGTCTTGAAATTTCAAATAGTTTGCTGTAAAAGGCCTGTAGGTTACAAGGCTTCTCAAAGTCCTCTGAGCCGGCCTCTGTACAGAGCGGGACAAGGCCAACGCTCAATGCAACCCAACATGTCATGTGTTGTTTGAGGATATATGTAATACCGCATGAGGCTCGCTATTGGCCCTAAGCCGCCAGAGCTTTTGTTGCTGTTTTTATCTGTGTGCACGGACAACGCGGAAGAGACAATAACAAAGTGTACGGTGCAAGGTGATTTGCTCGTAGCAAAGCTGCCATAGAATTACCTGCCTGGCTCAAGGGCCTCATCTGGTTTTAAGAGTCAGGGATATTTTGGCAGAGTTGGTGGTGTGAACTGTGTCCCAAGATTATTTCAGGGGTGAAGAGCAAGTGTGCAGCACAAATATCATTAAGTGTGTCTGTTTAAGTCATGTTTAAATGTCTTGCAACAAGCTTGGAAATGTTTCTGCGTGGTCTCGAACCAGGGACCTTTCGCGTGTTAGGCGAATGTGATAGCCTCTACACCACAGAAACCGTGAGGGCAGCTGCATCATACTGGTTGGCAGGACAAAAGAAAGGAGCAATTTTTGAAAATGAAAAGTCCTGTAAACTGAGAGACAATGACAAAGCAGAAGAAGATGATCAGAAGTGGGATTTGAACCCACGCCTCCAGAAGAGACTGCGACCTTAACGCAGCGCCTTGGACCGCTCGGCCATTCTGATAAAGTTTCCTCTTACCTACCTCTCTCTTGTGTGTTTTTTCTTGGAGGTGCAATGTGATTTCTGATAGCAACCCCAAGCGGCAGCAAAGTGTGAAAGCGTAGGTGCTTCCGCCTCTGCAGAAGTTGCCACAAGGTCTACGCAGAGGTCTAGCCACCTGTCTTGAGGTGTGCAGATTTTGAACAAGCTTTCCTGTGTCTGGTTACTGTGGGATTGTTTTTCATCTTCTTACCCGTTGAGGTCCGGCCGCCGTTGGTCGTTAGCCTTCGCTTTCAAATAGCATCATTTTTGGGCCTTGCCCTTTTGTTAGACACTCTATCCTTATTCTTTCAGGGATTCCTTAACCTTTAGTCAATGTGCAAGTAACAGAAATTGAACACTGAGCAATGAGGCCTGAGCTCTGGAGACTGCAGCCATGACTTCACATTTGAACAAGATACTTCTGTTGTCTAACCAACAACAGAATGCCGGTCCTTAATCCATGGAATGCCTTTTGATACATCACTATGCTGCCAACTCAAGCTGAAACATGTCTTTGGCCTGTCACAGTATGGCCATGATCAAGGCGGCAATCTTCTTCACCAAACTCTGACTGCTTGTGGTTCTGCACTCTTCCTTGTGCCAAATTGTATGGTTTGTCTTTTTTGGCTGTTGCCAATCCCTTGGGACTGCACGTGATAGTTGTTGGTATACTGGCCAGGACCTCTGCCTATAACGTGGAGGACTGGTGTTTGGTTTCCCGACGGGGAGTGTTTCTTGGTCTTTATGACCCTTGACACGAGCATGAAACACTTAGCCCTGTCTTGAAATTTCAAATAGTTTGCTGTAAAAGGCCTGTAGGTTACAAGGACAACGCGGAAGAGACAATAACAAAGTGTACGGTGCAAGGTGATTTGCTCGTAGCAAAGCTGCCATAGAATTACCTGCCTGGCTCAAGGGCCTCATCTGGTTTTAAGAGTCAGGGATATTTTGGCACAGTTGGTGGTGTGAACTGTGTCCCAAGATTATTTCAGGGGTGAAGAGCAAGTGTGCAGCACAAATATCATTAAGTGTGTCTGTTTAAGTCATGTTTAAATGTCTTGCAACAAGCTTGGAAATGTTTCTGCATGGTCTCGAACCAGGGACCTTTCGCGTGTTAGGCGAATGTGATAGCCTCTACACCACAGAAACCGTGAGGGCAGCTGCATCATACTGGTTGGCAGGACAAAAGAAAGGAGCAATTTTTGAAAATGAAAAGTCCTGTAAACTGAGAGACAATGACAAAGCAGAAGAAGATTATCAGAAGTGGGATTTGAACCCACGCCTCCAGAAGAGACTGCGACCTGAGCGCCAGCTGCCGAAGAATGGTCCGGCGGAAATGTTGAAAATGTTGAAGTTGCCGGCCAATCACGTTCAAGAAATGTTGAAAATGTTGAAGTTGCCGACCAATCACGTTGGAGAAATGTTGAAAGCTGACGGCCAATGACGTCGTGAAAGTTACGTATCGCAATGTAAAATGTTTAATGAAGGTAAAGGTCACGGGAGGTCGAAGGTTAAATCCGTATGTAAATTGGAAGTTCTTGGGAACAGTCGGAGTGAACAAGAATTTACGAGTGAAAGCGGTCTATTTAGCGACATGGTAAGTATCGGCTCATTCATGAAAATGCTGTATGATGTACATCGATGTGTAAAAATAAAAATTTCCCGGTTTTACGCCGATGTTACTCGACATTGGTTTCACAGTCGTGTCTTTTTTTCCCATTCCCATTTCCCGAGCGAGTCGATGAAAAACGTTTCATATGTGGGATTAACCAAGTTGTTAGCTATTAAAGCTAAGATAACTTTGGTCTATAAAATATTATTTACGTGCTTATTACACCGAGGTTATGTTAGATGTGGCTTTGTTTTCAGTCATGTCCTATTCATTCTCGCCCTCGGCTTCTTAAGACATTTAAAATAAAAATCACATCATGGGGATTAACCATCATCATATATGGTCGTCGGCATAAACTACCGCGTTTAAAAAAAAATAGGGGTCATTTTATAATCAGTACTGTCCTGTATTCGGGTCAGTATGTTAGTCCTGTTGGATAACCATGCCAAGCTAACTTTTGTCTATGAAGTACTTTAACAAACCCAGCAAAATTTCTCAACATATAGAATATATCAGTACTGGGACCAAACAGGAAGCTGAAGGTCATACAAGATAACAAACTAAAGACCATATTAAAGCCAGTAGTAATAATATATCCACAATCCTCCATATAGGAGCTGCTGATTGACAACTGGCCTGTCTGACAGAGCTTTTTTTTTTTTTTTTTTTTTAAATCATATTTACTAATAACAGGTCCCAGATATTATTAACCAGGCTTGAGGTGATTGAGTGGTTGGACATATTTTGGAGTATTTTACCTAATCATTACCAGACGTTAGGTCTAGTCATTGAGGACAGTGTCTCATCATAATCATTATGGGTTTTTATTCTTTTAGTTTTTGTATAGGCTTGATAAGCTCTTATGTTGTTACCATTTACTTTTAAATCATCTTCAACCAAAGGCATCGAAGTCCCACAAAGCCATGCCCGACACTGTCTGGATGGCACGCCTCAAGAGCTTCGCCTCCACAGGATCGTGGCCTCCAGGTGAGGGCAACAGGCCAGCACCCAGACAGAAGAAGTGGTACGAGCTGTATCAGAGGGTATGTGTGTCTTTATCAGGTGTTTACTTTTATACTTCATTTGTACTAAATGCAACAGCATAAACCGGATTTTCACACATTAATAAATATTTGATTAAGTAAAAATTCAAAATGGTTTCTGCTACAACACACACAACTGAATGACATGGAGATAAATCTTCAACTGTTCTTTTTAGATTGAGAAATGTCCAATGATGCAGCATGGGCAGACGTCCCTGTTTGGTAGTGTGAGGAGATGTGTGTGTGGATTCCACATCCAGATGGTAGGCGAAAAACACAGTAGTTTTGTAGTATAGTACAAATATGACATCACAAAGTGACCAGTGTTAAACCTACTTTGCCATTAAACAGCAGCCAGCTCCTGCTGTCCAGTCAGCTCCTGCTGTCCAGCCAGCTCCTGCTGTCCAGCCAGCTCCTGCTGTCCAGCCAGCTCCTGCTGTCCAGGGTGCCCTGATGTCACAGACTTCAGCTGCAGGTGCTGCCCAGTCTGCTGGGCTGACACAAATGAAGGGAGCTGAAGGCCACAAACAGCGACCACCACTGAATTTGTCTATGGTATTTAGTTGTTGTTGCTCCTACATGTACTATCAATAGATTCATCAAATGGCTTGTCTTTATACAGTCTTTTGCTTCTTAACTTTCAGTTTACCAAACCAAGATATGGTGGTTCACTTAGCACAGCTGCAAAGCCAAACCTTGCCATGGCCAGGAAAGTGACACAGGTAAAGGGGGTTCAAAAGTCAACTGTGTAAAAGTGTGTTGTTAATACATGTGACTTAGACTCTGTTTTATAGAAACAGGTCACAGAACGCCAGGAGACACCTGCTCCTCCAGTCAGCACTGCCATATCAGTGAGTGATTACATTTTCAGCTCGAGCATCTGTAGTTCTAGACTTCATTCAATGTACAGGATTAGAGATTTATCCTGTAGATTTTAATATCTGATTCTTAAACTTCATACAGGCCGTAGGCTCCCAAACAGAGGCACCAGCAGTACCAGCTGAGACACCAGTGGCTGCTCCTGTGTCAGTAAGTGTTCTAGCACTGTGCTTTAAACACGAATACTTTTGCAGCAGTGTATTTTACCAGAACTAAGTATAGTTACACATTGTTTTCCTGCTGCAACTCCTCAGCTTCCCCGTTTGTGGGCAGAGGGCTTTCCACCTGAAGACCATAGGTGGATATCCAAAGCTTTGTTTAGGATGGGGGCGAAGGGCAGACTGGAACTCCAGGACAACCTGAAGCTGTGGTACTACCCACCTCAGCCGAGTCACCTCTACCACCAGGCACCTTCCCCAGACCGCTTTTTTGCCCATCCACTACTTGTTTGGATGCCTTACAAGTTGTGGAAGGTTAAGGTGGTGTGCCCCAATCCTTCTTGTGCTGGGCATCAGCTGACAGGAGCAGGGCTGCACAAGAGGGCACGGCGGGTCCTGGACATAGACCGCATGTACACCATGGTCACTGAGACGCTGACTTGTGCCAGGTGTAAAGCCTCTCATGTGTCCTGGAGCCAGGCTGTCCTCCAACAGCTGGACTTGGCTCACAGGTCAGAATTTCGGGTCATCATGACTCAAAAGTGAGTAGTGTCTTTTTTCTCTTTTTCCATGTTCAAGTCAAAGCTGTACATTCTTACTGATATATTTATCTGTGACCAAGGTATGCCTGTGACGTGAGGGTGATTCGGCTTCTGCGGGAGAGGGGCCTTGGCAACAGCCCAACCCGGGTACTGAAACAGCTGAGGGAGAACCACACAGAGGAGTGGCTCCAACGTGTATCGCGGTACACCACGGAGTGCATGAGCTTCCTCCAGCGCCCTGGATTGCTGCCTGTAAAGTTCCCGGAACCTCCAAAGCCAGATGTTGTGCCCAGCTGCAGGTGGCTTCTGTCCGTCTACAGCCAGGACATCTTGACCAGGCTGGAGGACATCAAGGCGCACATTACATCAACCTTTGGCACCATTCTGAAGATGGACTCCACAAAAAAGGTTGAATCATCTTATTTTCTGCAAAATAGGCTTCAATAAACCACTAGCTGGATTTCTACATGTCTCCATCTTATTGTGTGTCTCTGTTCATGTTTTGTGCTTCAGATCACAAAGAAGCTGGCTGGGACAGCCAAAGGGACAGCTCTCTGGCTCACCTCTTTGGGAAATGAGTATGGCCAGATTTTAATCAGTGTCCTGACTGCTCAGGAGGGAGCTGGTTTAGACAGGATGGCTGGTGACCTGGTGAGGAGGTACCAGCAGGCCAGTGTGGATCCCCCTGTTGTCCTGTATGTGGACTGTGGATGCTGTGCTGAGGCTGCAGAGACAACAAAGCTGGAGGCTAGATTCAGCAGGTGGCCTCAGCTTCTGGTACGGCTGGACATCTGGCATTTTATGAGACGGCTTGCCCTGGGATGCACCACTGATGCCCATCAGCTGTACCCACTCTACATGGCACGCATCTCAGCGTGCATTTTTGAGTGGGATGCAGCAGACTTAGCGCTGTTGCGTGAAGCCAAGGCCCAGCAGCTTCGGAACCAGGGACTGTCATTCTGCAGATGTGAACAGACACCTGACCAGGGAGGAGTTGGCTCTCCACTGCAGACGGAGGACACGAGGAGTGGACACCACAGTTAAGCTGCTGGAGGAGCTGTTTGCTTTACTTATGGGCTCCAGTGGCAACGACTCCCTTGGCGTTCCTCTGTTTGATCAGGAGAGGATGGAGCACATCTGGCGGGTCCAGAAGAAGCATGTAAAGTGCATCCAAGATCCACCAGGTGTTGCGCTCTACATTAAAACTGGAGAGCTGACCAAGGGAGGTGTGCGGCTGCCGGTGTTTAGGTGTGCCAGAGGCTCTACTTCCTTGGAGTCTTTTCATCTGCACCTAAACCGCTTCATACCAGGTGTGTGACACTAAAATGTGTATCTTATTATACGCGTGTTTGTTCATTTGATGTGATGTTTATGTCAAAAATGCTTTTGATATTTCATGTTGCATTTCATTGTACTTGTAGGGACCAGTGCCAACAGCCTGAATTTCCAGGTTTACCTGCTGGAAGGTCTGCACAGGTGGAACCAGGACCGGCGCGTTGCTGCCATGGCGACTGAGAAGTCTCCTTTGTGCTGCTACTCTGGTGATCTGCTGCATTCTGTCAACCAGAACTACGAGAAGCTGTTTGGCAGAAAGGTGGCACCAGAGTTCTGTCCACCCTCACGTTACACAGGTAATGACAGAATGACCTGCCAAAGGAAAAGTACAAAGCTGCATCTCTCTGACAGCTCCTCACAGAAAAACTGTGTTGCTGAGGGGGGAAATTTATATTTATATTTAATGATTCTGATGAGCTGATTGGTTTTTACTCATTCCAATCTGCATTGTGCTTTATTTATGTTGTTGTGTCTCAGGTGAGCTCATAGGAGTGCAGTATCTGTTCCGGCAGACTGGTCAGGCCCTGCAGGACATGAACCTGGACTCAGAGGAGACTGCCCGCTTGGTGGAGGAGCATGATGTGGCGGCAGATGAGGACGATGAGGGTTTTTCTGACCTCACAGATGACCCCACAGTGCTGGATATAGAGGTTCAGCCTGCTCCCAGCGCCTCCTCCACAGCAGCTCCCAGCGCCTCCTCCCCACTGACTCCCAGCGCCTCCTCCCCACTGGCTCCTGGCACCTCCTCCCTGTTTGCTCCCAGCGCCTCCTCCCCACTGGCTCCTGGCACCTCCTCCCTGTTTGCTCCCAGCGCCTCCTCCCCACTGGCTCCTGGCACCTCCTCCCTGTTTGCTCCCAGCGCCTCCTCCCCACTGGCTCCTGGCACCTCCTCCCCACTGGCTCCCAGCATCTCTGAGGCTGGGGACACCTCTGAAGAAACTGTGGTCAGTAACAGTTATTCACTGCTGTTTTCTACATTCTGCATGTTGACGTATATTGAAACTAAAACTGTTAAAAGGTTTTAAACTATTTTCTGTTTTCTGCTTAATGATTTGAGCAGGCTGTTGATGACCAGAATGTGCCTGGATACCAGCATGTGGACAGACTTGCTGAGTACTTGGTTGGGCTTCGGGAGCAGACCTCTCTCTATCTCAGCAACCTGCAGGCGGACCAAATTATAGGACTCTGGCAGAACCTGAGCGAAGGGGACAAGCAGCGGGTTGTTTATTCAGCGCAGCACCAAGACAGACTTCTGAGTGGACGCTTCCGAACCCCAAAGAAGCCCTCAAAAACACCAGGGGTGGAGAGCACAATCCGCTGCGTGCTAGGTGCAAGTAGTGCACCTGCACAATGGCCTGACTGCTGCAGGTTGGTGGAGACCATTTTCATCAGACTGTGTGGTCTGCATCCAGCCCCCAAAAGAAAAGGCAAAGGAGCAGAGTCAAGGTGGTCCTTAATTATTAGGGACTACCGTAAAATCAGGGAGCTGGTTGTTGGTAATGCCCGGGTCATGCAGGGAACAGACATGCAGCTTGTGGAGGTCAACCAGAACACTCTGATTCAGTGGCACAATGGCAGACAGAAAAAGCAGGAGCTTTCTGTCCTGCTTCAGGGAACTGGTGTACCCTCAGAGATTGCAGTAGCTGAAGAACCACTGATGGACGCAAGACCGCTGCCTTCTTATCCTGTGCCAGCACAGGATGAACATCAGTACCGGCTGCCAGAGAGTACGGCTGGCCAGGCTAAGCAAAGGCAGGCACCATGCACCATCCTTCCAAAAGGCGGTGTGAAGAGGCAGTTGTCAGTGGCACCAGGTGCTTTCCCAGGCCCAGCAGCCCCTGCAGCCCCAGCACCTGGGATTCCTCACCAGGGCCTCACACAGGCAGGACAACCTGTTTTCTTCTATCAGGTTGTCATGCCTTCAACCATGCAGGCCACAACCCAGCAACCAACAACAAAGAGGCCATACAAGAGGACTGTGCAGGCAAACACCTGCAAGAAGTGTGGCCTCTTTCGCACAGCAGAGACTGGACATAGCCACTACCGTGGGAGGGTCTACTGCCCCCAGTCTGAAAGCCTGACAAAGGAACAGTGGCTGGAGGAGATGAGGAAGGGGCAGAAATAAGCACTTTGTAAATAGATGTATATAGTTTGTAGTTAAGTGTTATAGTAACTTGTGTTGTCTGCTCCTTTTTAATTATATATCTGTTTTTTTAAAAACATTTTAAAACCTTTTTATTGTGAACCTTCTGTACAGTTTCAAGTGGACACAACTAGGATGAAACCAGAGGAAGTATCCTCAATACAAGTTAAAGTACTTGCTGTACAGTAATTGTAAATAGTTGTGGTTGTTGTACATATTCTCATTTTTAAAATTGTTTTTTTATTATATTTTTGTAAAAGTTAAGAGTAAGATTAAACAGCACAGTATTAGTTGTAAATTGATTGTAAATAGTTTTAATTTTTTGTTTTGGTATTTATTCAAAAGCAATGTTATTGTTTTTAATGACTGAACATTAAACAGTGAGTTTGACATGTTTATTGTGGTGATTATGAGTAATTATGTAAATGAAATCAAGACTAGTAAGAAAAAAATGTTTTATTACAATTCAATTCACATATGAATATCTAATGTTATTATAAATATCTAAAATTATTATTATAATAATATAAATACAAAGTTGCTAGACTGACTTCAAAGTGGTGGTAAAGAAGAGAAACGAAGTGCCACTACACAAATATACACACATATCATACCGATATAAAGGCTCTTGTTATTTATATTTATATAGTGTGTGTGTGTGTGTGTGTGTGTGTGTGTATTCCATATACAGAACAGGTTCCTTACATTCTATTAACTACAATATTTTATAAACACACGCAATGTTATTTTTTTCATGCCAATAAAAATGGACTTTAACAGGTTAATAAATTCTAAAAAAGGTCAGCCACTGAAATCCTGCCGTGACTCCCTGTTCTGCATCGCTTCTGGTTCCTCAGCTCCTTTTTGAGAAAGAGAAAAAAAAAGAAATATTAACAGAAATTACCATTGAATTAGAGCTAAATGCAGAATTACATTAATAGATGAGTAAATGAGGTGTTGAAATATTTTCACTACTTCATATTTACAATTTCAGATGCGTGTGTCTGCAAAAAGATAACCCTCAATATAAAAACATATCAGGTTTACTTCATATTAATTGTATTTTCCGCGTCATCTGACGGAGGCCATGTCACGTGATCTTCAATGCAGGCCCAGCACCTAGTTGCGAGTTCAAATCCCGTTCACTGCATGACAGACCTGGGTCAACATGTAAAAACATCTCCAGGCCACTAGACATGTGTTTATGTCCCAGAAATTTCCACATTTTTTCTTCATTTTTCCTCCTTTCTCCCTTTTCTCCTCCTTTCCCCTCTTTTTCCTTCTTCCCCCCTCTCCCCCCTTCTTCCCCATCTTACCTGGCCGAATGTTCCCCAGCTTTAACGCAGCGCCTTGGACCTCTCGGCCATTCTGACAAAATTTGCGCTTACCTACCTCTCTCTTGTGTGTTTTTTCTTGGAGGTGCAATGTGATTTCTGATAGCAACCCCAAGCGGCAGCAAAGTGTGAAAGCGTAGGTGCTTCCGCCTCTGCAGAAGTTGCCACAAGGTCTACGCAGAGGTCTAGCCACCTGTCTTGAGGTGTGCAGATTTTGAACAAGCTTTCCTGTGTCCGGTTACTGTGGGATTGTTTTTCATCTTCTTACCCGTTGAGGTCCGGTCGCCGTTGGTCGTTAGCCTTCGCTTTCAAATAGCATCATTTTTGGGCCTTGCCCTATTGTTAGACACTCTATCCTTATTCTTTCGGGGATTCCTTAACCTTTAGTCAATGTGCAAGTAACAGAAATTGAACACTGAGCAATGAGGCCTGAGCTCTGGAGACTGCAGCCATGACTTCACATTTGAACAAGATACTTCTGTTGTCTAACCAACAACAGCGATTGCCATCATGCTAAAGTTGCTGGGGAAAGTGAGCCACTGGCAGCTTACACACCATTTTCACATGTGATCTTAGTAACAATTGTGGTCATAGAGGTGACTGCTTTGTCTGTAGTAGGCACAGAGGTCTCTCACCTAAAGGGTAGGTTGTAGGTTCAACCGAGGTGTACGCTTGGATCGTTGTATCGCAGAATGCCGGTCCTTAATCCATGGAATGCCTTTTGATACATCACTATGCTGCCAACTCAAGCTGAAACATGTCTTTGGCCTGGCACAGTATGGCCATGATCAAGGCGGCAATCTTCTTCACCAAACTCTGACTGCTTGTGGATCTGCACTCTTCCTTGTGCCAAAGTGTATGGTTTGTCTTTTTTGGCTGTTGCCAATCCCTTGGGACTGCACGTGATAGTTGTTGGTATACTGGCCAGGACCTCTGCCTATAACGTGGAGGACTGGTGTTTGGTTTCCCGACGGGGAGTGTTTCTTGGTCTTTATGACCCTTGACACGAGCATAAAACACTTAGCCCTGTCTTGAAATTTCAAATAGTTTGCTGTAAAAGGCCTGTAGGTTACAAGGCTTCTCAAAGTCCTCTGAGCCGGCCTCTGTACAGAGCGGGACAAGGCCAACGCTCAATGCAACCCAACATGTCATGTGTTGTTTGAGGATATGTGTAATACCGCATGAGGCTCGCTATTGGCCGTAAGCCGCCAGAGCTTTTGTTGCTGTTTTTATCTGTGTGCACGGACAACACGGAAGAGACAATAACAAAGTGTACGGTGCAAGGTGATTTGCTCGTAGCAAAGCTGCCATAGAATTACCTGCCTGGCTCAAGGTCCTCTTCTGGTTTTAAGAGTCAGGGATATTTTGGCAGAGTTGGTGGTGTGAACTGTGTCCCACAATTATTTCAGGGGTGAAGAGCAAGTGTGCAGCACAAATATCATTAAGTGTGTCTGCTTAAGTCATGTTTAAATGTCTTGCAACAAGCTTGGAAATGTTTCTGCCTGGTCTCGAACCAGGGACCTTTCGCGTGTTAGGCGAATGTGATAGCCTCGACACCACAGAAACCGTGAGAGCAGCTGCATCTTACTGGTTGGCAGGACAAAAGAAAGGAGCAATTTTTGAAAATGAAAAGTCCTGTAAACTGAGAGACAATGACAAAGCAGAAGAAGAATATCAGAAGTGGGATTTGAACCCACGCCTCCAGAAGAGACTGCAACCTTAACGCAGCGCCTTGGACCGCTCGGCCATTCTGATAAAATTTGCTCTTACCTACCTCTCTCTTGTGTGTTTTTTCTTGGAGGTGCAATGTGATTTCTGATAGCAACCCCAAGTGGCAGCAAAGTGTGAAAGCGTAGGTGCTTCCGCCTCTGCAGAAGTTACCACAAGGCCTACGCAGAGGTCTAGCCACCTGTCTTGAGGTGTGCAGATTTTGAACAAGCTTTCCTGTGTCTGGTTACTGTGGGATTGTTTTTCATCTTCTTACCCGTTGAGGTCCGGTCGCCGTTGGTCGTTAGCCTTCGCTTTCAAATAGCATCATTTTTGGGCCTTGCCCTATTGTTAGACACTCTATCCTTATTCTTTCGGGGATTTTTTTTAACCTTTAGTCAATGTGCAAGTAACAGAAATTGAACACTGAGCAATGAGGCCTGAGCTCTGGAGACTGCAGCCATGACTTCACATTTGAACAAGATACTTCTGTTGTCTAACCAACAACAGCGATTGCCATCATGCTAAAGTTGCTGGGGAAAGTGAGCCACTGGCAGCTTACACACCATTTTCACATGTGATCTTAGTAACAATTGTGGTCATAGAGGTGACTGCTTTGTCTGTAGTAGGCACAGAGGTCTCTCACCTAAAGGGTAGGTTGTAGGTTCAACCGAGGTGTACGCTTGGATCGTTGTATCGCAGAATGCCGGTCCTTAATCCATGGAATGCCTTTTGATACATCACTATGCTGCCAACTCAAGCTGAAACATGTCTTTGGCCTGGCACAGTATGGCCATGATCAAGGCGGCAATCTTCTTCACCAAACTCTGACTGCTTGTGGTTCTGCACTCTTCCTTGTGCCAAAGTGTATGGTTTGTCTTTTTTGGCTGTTGCCAATCCCTTGGGACTGCACGTGATAGTTGTTGGTATACTGGCCAGGACCTCTGCCTATAACGTGGAGGACTGGTGTTTGGTTTCCCGACGGGGAGTGTTTCTTGGTCTTTATGACCCTTGACACGAGCATAAAACACTTAGCCCTGTCTTGAAATTTCAAATAGTTTGCTGTAAAAGGCCTGTAGGTTACAAGGCTTCTCAAAGTCCTCTGAGCCGGCCTCTGTACAGAGCGGGACAAGGCCAATGCTCAATGCAACCCAACATGTCATGTGTTGTTTGAGGATATGTGTAATACCGCATGAGGCTCGCTATTGGCCGTAAGCCGCCAGAGCTTTTGTTGCTGTTTTTATCTGTGTGCACGGACAACACGGAAGAGACAATAACAAAGGGTACGGTGCAAGGTGATTTGCTCGTAGCAAAGCTGCCATAGAATTACCTGCCTGGCTCAAGGTCCTCTTCTGGTTTTAAGAGTCAGGGATATTTTGGCAGAGTTGGTGGTGTGAACTGTGTCCCAAGATTATTTCAGGGGTGAAGAGCAAGTGTGCAGCACAAATATCATTAAGTGTGTCTGTTTAAGTCATGTTTAAATGTCTTGCAACAAGCTTGGAAATGTTTCTGCCTGGTCTCGAACCAGGGACCTTTCACGTGTTAGGCGAATGTGATAGCCTCTACACCACAGAAACCCTGAGAGCAGCTGCATCTTACTGGTTGGCAGGACAAAAGAAAGGCGCAATTTTTCAAAATGAAAAGTCCTGTAAACTGAGAGACAATGACAAAGCAGAAGAAGAATATCAGAAGTGGGATTTGAACCCACGCCTCCAGAAGAGACTGCAACCTTAACGCAGCGCCTTGGACCGCTCGGCCATTCTGATAAAATTTGCTCTTACCTACCTCTCTCTTGTGTGTTTTTTCTTGGAGGTGCAATGTGATTTCTGATAGCAACCCCAAGCGGCAGCAAAGTGTGAAAGCGTAGGTGCTTCCGCCTCTGCAGAAGTTACCACAAGGCCTACGCAGAGGTCTAGCCACCTGTCTTGAGGTGTGCAGATTTTGAACAAGCTTTCCTGTGTCTGGTTACTGTGGGATTGTTTTTCATCTTCTTACCCGTTGAGGTCCGGTCGCCGTTGGTCGTTAGCCTTCGCTTTCAAATAGCGTCATTTTTGGGCCTTGCCCTATTGTTAGACACTCTATCCTTATTCTTTCGGGGATTTTTTTTAACCTTTAGTCAATGTGCAAGTAACAGAAATTGAACACTGAGCAATGAGGCCTGAGCTCTGGAGACTGCAGCCATGACTTCACATTTGAACAAGATACTTCTGTTGTCTAACCAACAACAGCGATTGCCATCATGCTAAAGTTGCTGGGGAAAGTGAGCCACTGGCAGCTTACACACCATTTTCACATGTGATCTTAGTAACAATTGTGGTCATAGAGGTGACTGCTTTGTCTGTAGTAGGCACAGAGGTCTCTCACCTAAAGGGTAGGTTGTAGGTTCAACCGAGGTGTACGCTTGGATCGTTGTATCGCAGAATGCCGGTCCTTAATCCATGGAATGCCTTTTGATACATCACTATGCTGCCAACTCAAGCTGAAACATGTCTTTGGCCTGGCACAGTATGGCCATGATCAAGGCGGCAATCTTTTTCACCAAACTCTGACTGCTTGTGGTTCTGCACTCTTCCTTGTGCCAAAGTGTATGGTTTGTCTTTTTTGGCTGTTGCCAATCCCTTGGGACTGCACGTGATAGTTGTTGGTATACTGGCCAGGACCTCTGCCTATAACGTGGAGGACTGGTGTTTGGTTTCCCGACGGGGAGTGTTTCTTGGTCTTTATGACCCTTGACACGAGCATAAAACACTTAGCCCTGTCTTGAAATTTCAAATAGTTTGCTGTAAAAGGCCTGTAGGTTACAAGGCTTCTCAAAGTCCTCTGAGCCGGCCTCTGTACAGAGCGGGACAAGGCCAACGCTCAATGCAACCCAACATGTCATGTGTTGTTTGAGGATATGTGTAATACCGCATGAGGCTCGCTATTGGCCGTAAGCCGCCAGAGCTTTTGTTGCTGTTTTTATCTGTGTGCACGGACAACACGGAAGAGACAATAACAAAGTGTACGGTGCAAGGTGATTTGCTCGTAGCAAAGCTGCCATAGAATTACCTGCCTGGCTCAAGGTCCTCTTCTGGTTTTAAGAGTCAGGGATATTTTGGCAGAGTTGGTGGTGTGAACTGTGTCCCAAGATTATTTCAGGGGTGAAGAGCAAGTGTGCAGCACAAATATCATTAAGTGTGTCTGTTTAAGTCATGTTTAAATGTCTTGCAACAAGCTTGGAAATGTTTCTGCCTGGTCTCGAACCAGGGACCTTTCACGTGTTAGGCGAATGTGATAGCCTCTACACCACAGAAACCCTGAGAGCAGCTGCATCTTACTGGTTGGCAGGACAAAAGAAAGGCGCAATTTTTCAAAATGAAAAGTCCTGTAAACTGAGAGACAATGACAAAGCAGAAGAAGAATATCAGAAGTGGGATTTGAACCCACGCCTCCAGAAGAGACTGCAACCTTAACGCAGCGCCTAGGACCGCTCGGCCATTCTGATAAAATTTGCTCTTACCTACCTCTCTCTTGTGTGTTTTTTCTTGGAGGTGCAATGTGATTTCTGATAGCAACCCCAAGCGGCAGCAAAGTGTGAAAGCGTAGGTGCTTCCGCCTCTGCAGAAGTTACCACAAGGCCTACGCAGAGGTCTAGCCACCTGTCTTGAGGTGTGCAGATTTTGAACAAGCTTTCCTGTGTCTGGTTACTGTGGGATTGTTTTTCATCTTCTTACCCGTTGAGGTCCGGTCGCCGTTGGTCGTTAGCCTTCGCTTTCAAATAGCGTCATTTTTGGGCCTTGCCCTATTGTTAGACACTCTATCCTTATTCTTTCGGGGATTTTTTTTAACCTTTAGTCAATGTGCAAGTAACAGAAATTGAACACTGAGCAATGAGGCCTGAGCTCTGGAGACTGCAGCCATGACTTCACATTTGAACAAGATACTTCTGTTGTCTAACCAACAACAGCGATTGCCATCATGCTAAAGTTGCTGGGGAAAGTGAGCCACTGGCAGCTTACACACCATTTTCACATGTGATCTTAGTAACAATTGTGGTCATAGAGGTGACTGCTTTGTCTGTAGTAGGCACAGAGGTCTCTCACCTAAAGGGTAGGTTGTAGGTTCAACCGAGGTGTACGCTTGGATCGTTGTATCGCAGAATGCCGGTCCTTAATCCATGGAATGCCTTTTGATACATCACTATGCTGCCAACTCAAGCTGAAACATGTCTTTGGCCTGGCACAGTATGGCCATGATCAAGGCGGCAATCTTTTTCACCAAACTCTGACTGCTTGTGGTTCTGCACTCTTCCTTGTGCCAAAGTGTATGGTTTGTCTTTTTTGGCTGTTGCCAATCCCTTGGGACTGCACGTGATAGTTGTTGGTATACTGGCCAGGACCTCTGCCTATAACGTGGAGGACTGGTGTTTGGTTTCCCGACGGGGAGTGTTTCTTGGTCTTTATGACCCTTGACACGAGCATAAAACACTTAGCCCTGTCTTGAAATTTCAAATAGTTTGCTGTAAAAGGCCTGTAGGTTACAAGGCTTCTCAAAGTCCTCTGAGCCGGCCTCTGTACAGAGCGGGACAAGGCCAACGCTCAATGCAACCCAACATGTCATGTGTTGTTTGAGGATATGTGTAATACCGCATGAGGCTCGCTATTGGCCGTAAGCCGCCAGAGCTTTTGTTGCTGTTTTTATCTGTGTGCACGGACAACACGGAAGAGACAATAACAAAGGGTACGGTGCAAGGTGATTTGCTCGTAGCAAAGCTGCCATAGAATTACCTGCCTGGCTCAAGGTCCTCTTCTGGTTTTAAGAGTCAGGGATATTTTGGCAGAGTTGGTGGTGTGAACTGTGTCCCAAGATTATTTCAGGGGTGAAGAGCAAGTGTGCAGCACAAATATCATTAAGTGTGTCTGTTTAAGTCATGTTTAAATGTCTTGCAACAAGCTTGGAAATGTTTCTGCCTGGTCTCGAACCAGGGACCTTTCACGTGTTAGGCGAATGTGATAGCCTCTACACCACAGAAACCATGAGAACAGCTGCATCTTACTGGTTGGCAGGACAAAAGAAAGGCGCAATTTTTGAAAATGAAAAGTCCTGTAAACTGAGAGACAATGACAAAGCAGAAGAAGAGTATCAGAAGTGGGATTTGAACCCACGCCTCCAGAAGAGACTGCGACCTTAACGCAGCGCCTTGGACCGCTCGGCCATTCTGATAAAATTTGCTCTTACCTACCTCTCTCTTGTGTGTTTTTTCTTGGAGGTGCAATGTGATTTCTGATAGCAACCCCAAGCGGCAGCAAAGTGTGAAAGCGTAGGTGCTTCCGCCTCTGCAGAAGTTGCCACAAGGTCTACGCAGAGGTCTAGCCACCTGTCTTGAGGTGTGCAGATTTTGAACAAGCTTTCCTGTGTCTGGTTACTGTGGGATTGTTTTTCATCTTCTTACCCGTTGAGGTCCGGTCGCCGTTGGTCGTTAGCCTTCGCTTTCAAATAGCATCATTTTTGGGCCTTGCCCTATTGTTAGGCACTCTATCCTTATTCTTTCAGGGATTCCTTAACCTATAGTCAATGTGCAAGTAACAGAAATTGAACACTGAGCAATGAGGCCTGAGCTCTGGAGACTGCAGCCATGACTTCACATTTGAACAAGATACTTCTGTTGTCTAACCAACAACAGCGATTGCCATCATGCTAAAGTTGCTGGGGAAAGTGAGCCACTGGCAGCTTACACACCATTTTCACATGTGATCTTAGTAACAATTGTGGTCATAGAGGTGACTGCTTTGTCTGTAGTAGGCACAGAGGTCTCTCACCTAAAGGGTAGGTTGTAGGTTCAACCGAGGTGTACGCTTGGATCGTTGTATCGCAGAATGCCGGTCCTTAATCCATGGAATGCCTTTTGATACATCACTATGCTGCCAACTCAAGCTGAAACATGTCTTTGGCCTGGCACAGTATGGCCATGATCAAGGCGGCAATCTTCTTCACCAAACTCTGACTGCTTGTGGTTCTGCACTCTTCCTTGTGCCAAAGTGTATGGTTTGTCTTTTTTGGCTGTTGCCAATCCCTTGGGACTGCACGTGATAGTTGTTGGTATACTGGCCAGGACCTCTGCCTATAACGTGGAGGACTGGTGTTTGGTTTCCCGACGGGGAGTGTTTCTTGGTCTTTATGACCCTTGACACGAGCATAAAACACTTAGCCCTGTCTTGAAATTTCAAATAGTTTGCTGTAAAAGGCCTGTAGGTTACAAGGCTTCTCAAAGTCCTCTGAGCCGGCCTCTGTACAGAGCGGGACAAGGCCAACGCTCAATGCAACCCAACATGTCATGTGTTGTTTGAGGATATGTGTAATACCGCATGAGGCTCGCTATTGGCCGTAAGCCGCCAGAGCTTTTGTTGCTGTTTTTATCTGTGTGCACGGACAACACGGAAGAGACAATAACAAAGGGTACGGTGCAAGGTGATTTGCTCGTAGCAAAGCTGCCATAGAATTACCTGCCTGGCTCAAGGTCCTCTTCTGGTTTTAAGAGTCAGGGATATTTTGGCAGAGTTGGTGGTGTGAACTGTGTCCCAAGATTATTTCAGGGGTGAAGAGCAAGTGTGCAGCACAAATATCATTAAGTGTGTCTGTTTAAGTCATGTTTAAATGTCTTGCAACAAGCTTGGAAATGTTTCTGCCTGGTCTCGAACCAGGGACCTTTCGCGTGTTAGGCGAATGTGATAGCCTCTACACCACAGAAACCGTGAGAGCAGCTGCATCTTACTGGTTGGCAGGACAAAAGAAAGGAGCAATTTTTGAAAATGAAAAGTCCTGTAAACTGAGAGACAATGACAAAGCAGAAGAAGAATATCAGAAGTGGGATTTGAACCCACGCCTCCAGAAGAGACTGCAACCTTAACGCAGCGCCTTGGACCGCTCGGCCATTCTGATAAAATTTGCTCTTACCTACCTCTCTCTTGTGTGTTTTTTCTTGGAGGTGCAATGTGATTTCTGATAGCAACCCCAAGCGGCAGCAAAGTGTGAAAGCGTAGGTGCTTCCGCCTCTGCAGAAGTTACCACAAGGCCTACGCAGAGGTCTAGCCACCTGTCTTGAGGTGTGCAGATTTTGAACAAGCTTTCCTGTGTCTGGTTACTGTGGGATTGTTTTTCATCTTCTTACCCGTTGAGGTCCGGTCGCCGTTGGTCGTTAGCCTTCGCTTTCAAATAGCATCATTTTTGGGCCTTGCCCTATTGTTAGACACTCTATCCTTATTCTTTCGGGGATTTTTTTAACCTTTAGTCAATGTGCAAGTAACAGAAATTGAACACTGAGCAATGAGGCCTGAGCTCTGGAGACTGCAGCCATGACTTCACATTTGAACAAGATACTTCTGTTGTCTAACCAACAACAGCGATTGCCATCATGCTAAAGTTGCTTTGGAAAGTGAGCCACTGGCAGCTTACACACCATTTTCACATGTGATCTTAGTAACAATTGTGGTCATAGAGGTGACTGCTTTGTCTGTAGTAGGCACAGAGGTCTCTCACCTAAAGGGTAGGTTGTAGGTTCAACCGAGGTGTACGCTTGGATCGTTGTATCGCAGAATGCCGGTCCTTAATCCATGGAATGCCTTTTGATACATCACTATGCTGCCAACTCAAGCTGAAACATGTCTTTGGCCTGGCACAGTATGGCCATGATCAAGGCGGCAATCTTCTTCACCAAACTCTGACTGCTTGTGGTTCTGCACTCTTCCTTGTGCCAAAGTGTATGGTTTGTCTTTTTTGGCTGTTGCCAATCCCTTGGGACTGCACGTGATAGTTGTTGGTATACTGGCCAGGACCTCTGCCTATAACGTGGAGGACTGGTGTTTGGTTTCCCGACGGGGAGTGTTTCTTGGTCTTTATGACCCTTGACACGAGCATAAAACACTTAGCCCTGTCTTGAAATTTCAAATAGTTTGCTGTAAAAGGCCTGTAGGTTACAAGGCTTCTCAAAGTCCTCTGAGCCGGCCTCTGTACAGAGCGGGACAAGGCCAACGCTCAATGCAACCCAACATGTCATGTGTTGTTTGAGGATATGTGTAATACTGCATGAGGCTCGCTATTGGCCGTAAGCCGCCAGAGCTTTTGTTGCTGTTTTTATCTGTGTGCACGGACAACACGGAAGAGACAATAACAAAGGGTACGGTGCAAGGTGATTTGCTCGTAGCAAAGCTGCCATAGAATTACCTGCCTGGCTCAAGGTCCTCTTCTGGTTTTAAGAGTCAGGGATATTTTGGCAGAGTTGGTGGTGTGAACTGTGTCCCAAGATTATTTCAGGGGTGAAGAGCAAGTGTGCAGCACAAATATCATTAAGTGTGTCTGTTTAAGGCATGTTTAAATGTCTTGCAACAAGCTTGGAAATGTTTCTGCCTGGTCTCGAACCAGGGACCTTTCGCGTGTTAGGCGAATGTGATAGCCTCTACACCACAGAAACCGTGAGAGCAGCTGCATCTTACTGGTTGGCAGGACAAAAGAAAGGCGCAATTTTTGAAAATGAAAAGTCCTGTAAACTGAGAGACAATGACAAAGCAGAAGAAGAATATCAGAAGTGGGCTTTGAACCCACGCCTCCAGAAGAGACTGCGACCTTAACGCAGCGCCTTGGACCGCTCGGCCATTCTGACAAAATTTGCGCTTACCTACCTCTCTCTTGTGTGTTTTTTCTTGGAGGTGCAATGTGATTTCTGATAGCAACCCCAAGCGGCAGCAAAGTGTGAAAGCGTAGGTGCTTCCGCCTCTGCAGAAGTTGCCACAAGGTCTACGCAGAGGTCTAGCCACCTGTCTTGAGGTGTGCAGATTTTGAACAAGCTTTCCTGTGTCCGGTTACTGTGGGATTGTTTTTCATCTTCTTACCCGTTGAGGTCCGGTCGCCGTTGGTCGTTAGCCTTCGCTTTCAAATAGCATCATTTTTGGGCCTTGCCCTATTGTTAGACACTCTATCCTTATTCTTTCGGGGATTCCTTAACCTTTAGTCAATGTGCAAGTAACAGAAATTGAACACTGAGCAATGAGGCCTGAGCTCTGGAGACTGCAGCCATGACTTCACATTTGAACAAGATACTTCTGTTGTCTAACCAACAACAGCGATTGCCATCATGCTAAAGTTGCTGGGGAAAGTGAGCCACTGGCAGCTTACACACCATTTTCACATGTGATCTTAGTAACAATTGTGGTCATAGAGGTGACTGCTTTGTCTGTAGTAGGCACAGAGGTCTCTCACCTAAAGGGTAGGTTGTAGGTTCAACCGAGGTGTACGCTTGGATCGTTGTATCGCAGAATGCCGGTCCTTAATCCATGGAATGCCTTTTGATACATCACTATGCTGCCAACTCAAGCTGAAACATGTCTTTGGCCTGGCACAGTATGGCCATGATCAAGGCGGCAATCTTCTTCACCAAACTCTGACTGCTTGTGGATCTGCACTCTTCCTTGTGCCAAAGTGTATGGTTTGTCTTTTTTGGCTGTTGCCAATCCCTTGGGACTGCACGTGATAGTTGTTGGTATACTGGCCAGGACCTCTGCCTATAACGTGGAGGACTGGTGTTTGGTTTCCCGACGGGGAGTGTTTCTTGGTCTTTATGACCCTTGACACGAGCATAAAACACTTAGCCCTGTCTTGAAATTTCAAATAGTTTGCTGTAAAAGGCCTGTAGGTTACAAGGCTTCTCAAAGTCCTCTGAGCCGGCCTCTGTACAGAGCGGGACAAGGCCAACGCTCAATGCAACCCAACATGTCATGTGTTGTTTGAGGATATGTGTAATACCGCATGAGGCTCGCTATTGGCCGTAAGCCGCCAGAGCTTTTGTTGCTGTTTTTATCTGTGTGCACGGACAACACGGAAGAGACAATAACAAAGTGTACGGTGCAAGGTGATTTGCTCGTAGCAAAGCTGCCATAGAATTACCTGCCTGGCTCAAGGTCCTCTTCTGGTTTTAAGAGTCAGGGATATTTTGGCAGAGTTGGTGGTGTGAACTGTGTCCCACAATTATTTCAGGGGTGAAGAGCAAGTGTGCAGCACAAATATCATTAAGTGTGTCTGCTTAAGTCATGTTTAAATGTCTTGCAACAAGCTTGGAAATGTTTCTGCCTGGTCTCGAACCAGGGACCTTTCACGTGTTAGGCGAATGTGATAGCCTCTACACCACAGAAACCCTGAGAGCAGCTGCATCTTACTGGTTGGCAGGACAAAAGAAAGGCGCAATTTTTCAAAATGAAAAGTCCTGTAAACTGAGAGACAATGACAAAGCAGAAGAAGAATATCAGAAGTGGGATTTGAACCCACGCCTCCAGAAGAGACTGCAACCTTAACGCAGCGCCTTGGACCGCTCGGCCATTCTGATAAAATTTGCTCTTACCTACCTCTCTCTTGTGTGTTTTTTCTTGGAGGTGCAATGTGATTTCTGATAGCAACCCCAAGCGGCAGCAAAGTGTGAAAGCGTAGGTGCTTCCGCCTCTGCAGAAGTTACCACAAGGCCTACGCAGAGGTCTAGCCACCTGTCTTGAGGTGTGCAGATTTTGAACAAGCTTTCCTGTGTCTGGTTACTGTGGGATTGTTTTTCATCTTCTTACCCGTTGAGGTCCGGTCGCCGTTGGTCGTTAGCCTTCGCTTTCAAATAGCGTCATTTTTGGGCCTTGCCCTATTGTTAGACACTCTATCCTTATTCTTTCGGGGATTTTTTTTAACCTTTAGTCAATGTGCAAGTAACAGAAATTGAACACTGAGCAATGAGGCCTGAGCTCTGGAGACTGCAGCCATGACTTCACATTTGAACAAGATACTTCTGTTGTCTAACCAACAACAGCGATTGCCATCATGCTAAAGTTGCTGGGGAAAGTGAGCCACTGGCAGCTTACACACCATTTTCACATGTGATCTTAGTAACAATTGTGGTCATAGAGGTGACTGCTTTGTCTGTAGTAGGCACAGAGGTCTCTCACCTAAAGGGTAGGTTGTAGGTTCAACCGAGGTGTACGCTTGGATCGTTGTATCGCAGAATGCCGGTCCTTAATCCATGGAATGCCTTTTGATACATCACTATGCTGCCAACTCAAGCTGAAACATGTCTTTGGCCTGGCACAGTATGGCCATGATCAAGGCGGCAATCTTCTTCACCAAACTCTGACTGCTTGTGGATCTGCACTCTTCCTTGTGCCAAAGTGTATGGTTTGTCTTTTTTGGCTGTTGCCAATCCCTTGGGACTGCACGTGATAGTTGTTGGTATACTGGCCAGGACCTCTGCCTATAACGTGGAGGACTGGTGTTTGGTTTCCCGACGGGGAGTGTTTCTTGGTCTTTATGACCCTTGACACGAGCATAAAACACTTAGCCCTGTCTTGAAATTTCAAATAGTTTGCTGTAAAAGGCCTGTAGGTTACAAGGCTTCTCAAAGTCCTCTGAGCCGGCCTCTGTACAGAGCGGGACAAGGCCAACGCTCAATGCAACCCAACATGTCATGTGTTGTTTGAGGATATGTGTAATACCGCATGAGGCTCGCTATTGGCCGTAAGCCGCCAGAGCTTTTGTTGCTGTTTTTATCTGTGTGCACGGACAACACGGAAGAGACAATAACAAAGTGTACGGTGCAAGGTGATTTGCTCGTAGCAAAGCTGCCATAGAATTACCTGCCTGGCTCAAGGTCCTCTTCTGGTTTTAAGAGTCAGGGATATTTTGGCAGAGTTGGTGGTGTGAACTGTGTCCCACAATTATTTCAGGGGTGAAGAGCAAGTGTGCAGCACAAATATCATTAAGTGTGTCTGCTTAAGTCATGTTTAAATGTCTTGCAACAAGCTTGGAAATGTTTCTGCCTGGTCTCGAACCAGGGACCTTTCGCGTGTTAGGCGAATGTGATAGCCTCGACACCACAGAAACCGTGAGAGCAGCTGCATCTTACTGGTTGGCAGGACAAAAGAAAGGAGCAATTTTTGAAAATGAAAAGTCCTGTAAACTGAGAGACAATGACAAAGCAGAAGAAGAATATCAGAAGTGGGATTTGAACCCACGCCTCCAGAAGAGACTGCAACCTTAACGCAGCGCCTTGGACCGCTCGGCCATTCTGATAAAATTTGCTCTTACCTACCTCTCTCTTGTGTGTTTTTTCTTGGAGGTGCAATGTGATTTCTGATAGCAACCCCAAGCGGCAGCAAAGTGTGAAAGCGTAGGTGCTTCCGCCTCTGCAGAAGTTACCACAAGGCCTACGCAGAGGTCTAGCCACCTGTCTTGAGGTGTGCAGATTTTGAACAAGCTTTCCTGTGTCTGGTTACTGTGGGATTGTTTTTCATCTTCTTACCCGTTGAGGTCCGGTCGCCGTTGGTCGTTAGCCTTCGCTTTCAAATAGCATCATTTTTGGGCCTTGCCCTATTGTTAGACACTCTATCCTTATTCTTTCGGGGATTTTTTTTAACCTTTAGTCAATGTGCAAGTAACAGAAATTGAACACTGAGCAATGAGGCCTGAGCTCTGGAGACTGCAGCCATGACTTCACATTTGAACAAGATACTTCTGTTGTCTAACCAACAACAGCGATTGCCATCATGCTAAAGTTGCTGGGGAAAGTGAGCCACTGGCAGCTTACACACCATTTTCACATGTGATCTTAGTAACAATTGTGGTCATAGAGGTGACTGCTTTGTCTGTAGTAGGCACAGAGGTCTCTCACCTAAAGGGTAGGTTGTAGGTTCAACCGAGGTGTACGCTTGGATCGTTGTATCGCAGAATGCCGGTCCTTAATCCATGGAATGCCTTTTGATACATCACTATGCTGCCAACTCAAGCTGAAACATGTCTTTGGCCTGGCACAGTATGGCCATGATCAAGGCGGCAATCTTCTTCACCAAACTCTGACTGCTTGTGGTTCTGCACTCTTCCTTGTGCCAAAGTGTATGGTTTGTCTTTTTTGGCTGTTGCCAATCCCTTGGGACTGCACGTGATAGTTGTTGGTATACTGGCCAGGACCTCTGCCTATAACGTGGAGGACTGGTGTTTGGTTTCCCGACGGGGAGTGTTTCTTGGTCTTTATGACCCTTGACACGAGCATAAAACACTTAGCCCTGTCTTGAAATTTCAAATAGTTTGCTGTAAAAGGCCTGTAGGTTACAAGGCTTCTCAAAGTCCTCTGAGCCGGCCTCTGTACAGAGCGGGACAAGGCCAATGCTCAATGCAACCCAACATGTCATGTGTTGTTTGAGGATATGTGTAATACCGCATGAGGCTCGCTATTGGCCGTAAGCCGCCAGAGCTTTTGTTGCTGTTTTTATCTGTGTGCACGGACAACACGGAAGAGACAATAACAAAGGGTACGGTGCAAGGTGATTTGCTCGTAGCAAAGCTGCCATAGAATTACCTGCCTGGCTCAAGGTCCTCTTCTGGTTTTAAGAGTCAGGGATATTTTGGCAGAGTTGGTGGTGTGAACTGTGTCCCAAGATTATTTCAGGGGTGAAGAGCAAGTGTGCAGCACAAATATCATTAAGTGTGTCTGTTTAAGTCATGTTTAAATGTCTTGCAACAAGCTTGGAAATGTTTCTGCCTGGTCTCGAACCAGGGACCTTTCACGTGTTAGGCGAATGTGATAGCCTCTACACCACAGAAACCCTGAGAGCAGCTGCATCTTACTGGTTGGCAGGACAAAAGAAAGGCGCAATTTTTCAAAATGAAAAGTCCTGTAAACTGAGAGACAATGACAAAGCAGAAGAAGAATATCAGAAGTGGGATTTGAACCCACGCCTCCAGAAGAGACTGCAACCTTAACGCAGCGCCTTGGACCGCTCGGCCATTCTGATAAAATTTGCTCTTACCTACCTCTCTCTTGTGTGTTTTTTCTTGGAGGTGCAATGTGATTTCTGATAGCAACCCCAAGCGGCAGCAAAGTGTGAAAGCGTAGGTGCTTCCGCCTCTGCAGAAGTTACCACAAGGCCTACGCAGAGGTCTAGCCACCTGTCTTGAGGTGTGCAGATTTTGAACAAGCTTTCCTGTGTCTGGTTACTGTGGGATTGTTTTTCATCTTCTTACCCGTTGAGGTCCGGTCGCCGTTGGTCGTTAGCCTTCGCTTTCAAATAGCGTCATTTTTGGGCCTTGCCCTATTGTTAGACACTCTATCCTTATTCTTTCGGGGATTTTTTTTAACCTTTAGTCAATGTGCAAGTAACAGAAATTGAACACTGAGCAATGAGGCCTGAGCTCTGGAGACTGCAGCCATGACTTCACATTTGAACAAGATACTTCTGTTGTCTAACCAACAACAGCGATTGCCATCATGCTAAAGTTGCTGGGGAAAGTGAGCCACTGGCAGCTTACACACCATTTTCACATGTGATCTTAGTAACAATTGTGGTCATAGAGGTGACTGCTTTGTCTGTAGTAGGCACAGAGGTCTCTCACCTAAAGGGTAGGTTGTAGGTTCAACCGAGGTGTACGCTTGGATCGTTGTATCGCAGAATGCCGGTCCTTAATCCATGGAATGCCTTTTGATACATCACTATGCTGCCAACTCAAGCTGAAACATGTCTTTGGCCTGGCACAGTATGGCCATGATCAAGGCGGCAATCTTTTTCACCAAACTCTGACTGCTTGTGGTTCTGCACTCTTCCTTGTGCCAAAGTGTATGGTTTGTCTTTTTTGGCTGTTGCCAATCCCTTGGGACTGCACGTGATAGTTGTTGGTATACTGGCCAGGACCTCTGCCTATAACGTGGAGGACTGGTGTTTGGTTTCCCGACGGGGAGTGTTTCTTGGTCTTTATGACCCTTGACACGAGCATAAAACACTTAGCCCTGTCTTGAAATTTCAAATAGTTTGCTGTAAAAGGCCTGTAGGTTACAAGGCTTCTCAAAGTCCTCTGAGCCGGCCTCTGTACAGAGCGGGACAAGGCCAACGCTCAATGCAACCCAACATGTCATGTGTTGTTTGAGGATATGTGTAATACCACATGAGGCTCGCTATTGGCCGTAAGCCGCCAGAGCTTTTGTTGCTGTTTTTATCTGTGTGCACGGACAACACGGAAGAGACAATAACAAAGGGTACGGTGCAAGGTGATTTGCTCGTAGCAAAGCTGCCATAGAATTACCTGCCTGGCTCAAGGTCCTCTTCTGGTTTTAAGAGTCAGGGATATTTTGGCAGAGTTGGTGGTGTGAACTGTGTCCCAAGATTATTTCAGGGGTGAAGAGCAAGTGTGCAGCACAAATATCATTAAGTGTGTCTGTTTAAGTCATGTTTAAATGTCTTGCAACAAGCTTGGAAATGTTTCTGCCTGGTCTCGAACCAGGGACCTTTCACGTGTTAGGCGAATGTGATAGCCTCTACACCACAGAAACCCTGAGAGCAGCTGCATCTTACTGGTTGGCAGGACAAAAGAAAGGCGCAATTTTTCAAAATGAAAAGTCCTGTAAACTGAGAGACAATGACAAAGCAGAAGAAGAATATCAGAAGTGGGATTTGAACCCACGCCTCCAGAAGAGACTGCAACCTTAACGCAGCGCCTAGGACCGCTCGGCCATTCTGATAAAATTTGCTCTTACCTACCTCTCTCTTGTGTGTTTTTTCTTGGAGGTGCAATGTGATTTCTGATAGCAACCCCAAGCGGCAGCAAAGTGTGAAAGCGTAGGTGCTTCCGCCTCTGCAGAAGTTACCACAAGGCCTACGCAGAGGTCTAGCCACCTGTCTTGAGGTGTGCAGATTTTGAACAAGCTTTCCTGTGTCTGGTTACTGTGGGATTGTTTTTCATCTTCTTACCCGTTGAGGTCCGGTCGCCGTTGGTCGTTAGCCTTCGCTTTCAAATAGCGTCATTTTTGGGCCTTGCCCTATTGTTAGACACTCTATCCTTATTCTTTCGGGGATTTTTTTTAACCTTTAGTCAATGTGCAAGTAACAGAAATTGAACACTGAGCAATGAGGCCTGAGCTCTGGAGACTGCAGCCATGACTTCACATTTGAACAAGATACTTCTGTTGTCTAACCAACAACAGCGATTGCCATCATGCTAAAGTTGCTGGGGAAAGTGAGCCACTGGCAGCTTACACACCATTTTCACATGTGATCTTAGTAACAATTGTGGTCATAGAGGTGACTGCTTTGTCTGTAGTAGGCACAGAGGTCTCTCACCTAAAGGGTAGGTTGTAGGTTCAACCGAGGTGTACGCTTGGATCGTTGTATCGCAGAATGCCGGTCCTTAATCCATGGAATGCCTTTTGATACATCACTATGCTGCCAACTCAAGCTGAAACATGTCTTTGGCCTGGCACAGTATGGCCATGATCAAGGCGGCAATCTTTTTCACCAAACTCTGACTGCTTGTGGTTCTGCACTCTTCCTTGTGCCAAAGTGTATGGTTTGTCTTTTTTGGCTGTTGCCAATCCCTTGGGACTGCACGTGATAGTTGTTGGTATACTGGCCAGGACCTCTGCCTATAACGTGGAGGACTGGTGTTTGGTTTCCCGACGGGGAGTGTTTCTTGGTCTTTATGACCCTTGACACGAGCATAAAACACTTAGCCCTGTCTTGAAATTTCAAATAGTTTGCTGTAAAAGGCCTGTAGGTTACAAGGCTTCTCAAAGTCCTCTGAGCCGGCCTCTGTACAGAGCGGGACAAGGCCAATGCTCAATGCAACCCAACATGTCATGTGTTGTTTGAGGATATGTGTAATACCGCATGAGGCTCGCTATTGGCCGTAAGCCGCCAGAGCTTTTGTTGCTGTTTTTATCTGTGTGCACGGACAACACGGAAGAGACAATAACAAAGGGTACGGTGCAAGGTGATTTGCTCGTAGCAAAGCTGCCATAGAATTACCTGCCTGGCTCAAGGTCCTCTTCTGGTTTTAAGAGTCAGGGATATTTTGGCAGAGTTGGTGGTGTGAACTGTGTCCCAAGATTATTTCAGGGGTGAAGAGCAAGTGTGCAGCACAAATATCATTAAGTGTGTCTGTTTAAGTCATGTTTAAATGTCTTGCAACAAGCTTGGAAATGTTTCTGCCTGGTCTCGAACCAGGGACCTTTCACGTGTTAGGCGAATGTGATAGCCTCTACACCACAGAAACCATGAGAACAGCTGCATCTTACTGGTTGGCAGGACAAAAGAAAGGCGCAATTTTTGAAAATGAAAAGTCCTGTAAACTGAGAGACAATGACAAAGCAGAAGAAGAGTATCAGAAGTGGGATTTGAACCCACGCCTCCAGAAGAGACTGCGACCTTAACGCAGCGCCTTGGACCGCTCGGCCATTCTGATAAAATTTGCTCTTACCTACCTCTCTCTTGTGTGTTTTTTCTTGGAGGTGCAATGTGATTTCTGATAGCAACCCCAAGCGGCAGCAAAGTGTGAAAGCGTAGGTGCTTCCGCCTCTGCAGAAGTTGCCACAAGGTCTACGCAGAGGTCTAGCCACCTGTCTTGAGGTGTGCAGATTTTGAACAAGCTTTCCTGTGTCTGGTTACTGTGGGATTGTTTTTCATCTTCTTACCCGTTGAGGTCCGGTCGCCGTTGGTCGTTAGCCTTCGCTTTCAAATAGCATCATTTTTGGGCCTTGCCCTATTGTTAGGCACTCTATCCTTATTCTTTCAGGGATTCCTTAACCTATAGTCAATGTGCAAGTAACAGAAATTGAACACTGAGCAATGAGGCCTGAGCTCTGGAGACTGCAGCCATGACTTCACATTTGAACAAGATACTTCTGTTGTCTAACCAACAACAGCGATTGCCATCATGCTAAAGTTGCTGGGGAAAGTGAGCCACTGGCAGCTTACACACCATTTTCACATGTGATCTTAGTAACAATTGTGGTCATAGAGGTGACTGCTTTGTCTGTAGTAGGCACAGAGGTCTCTCACCTAAAGGGTAGGTTGTAGGTTCAACCGAGGTGTACGCTTGGATCGTTGTATCGCAGAATGCCGGTCCTTAATCCATGGAATGCCTTTTGATACATCACTATGCTGCCAACTCAAGCTGAAACATGTCTTTGGCCTGGCACAGTATGGCCATGATCAAGGCGGCAATCTTCTTCACCAAACTCTGACTGCTTGTGGTTCTGCACTCTTCCTTGTGCCAAAGTGTATGGTTTGTCTTTTTTGGCTGTTGCCAATCCCTTGGGACTGCACGTGATAGTTGTTGGTATACTGGCCAGGACCTCTGCCTATAACGTGGAGGACTGGTGTTTGGTTTCCCGACGGGGAGTGTTTCTTGGTCTTTATGACCCTTGACACGAGCATAAAACACTTAGCCCTGTCTTGAAATTTCAAATAGTTTGCTGTAAAAGGCCTGTAGGTTACAAGGCTTCTCAAAGTCCTCTGAGCCGGCCTCTGTACAGAGCGGGACAAGGCCAACGCTCAATGCAACCCAACATGTCATGTGTTGTTTGAGGATATGTGTAATACCGCATGAGGCTCGCTATTGGCCGTAAGCCGCCAGAGCTTTTGTTGCTGTTTTTATCTGTGTGCACGGACAACACGGAAGAGACAATAACAAAGGGTACGGTGCAAGGTGATTTGCTCGTAGCAAAGCTGCCATAGAATTACCTGCCTGGCTCAAGGTCCTCTTCTGGTTTTAAGAGTCAGGGATATTTTGGCAGAGTTGGTGGTGTGAACTGTGTCCCAAGATTATTTCAGGGGTGAAGAGCAAGTGTGCAGCACAAATATCATTAAGTGTGTCTGTTTAAGTCATGTTTAAATGTCTTGCAACAAGCTTGGAAATGTTTCTGCCTGGTCTCGAACCAGGGACCTTTCGCGTGTTAGGCGAATGTGATAGCCTCTACACCACAGAAACCGTGAGAGCAGCTGCATCTTACTGGTTGGCAGGACAAAAGAAAGGAGCAATTTTTGAAAATGAAAAGTCCTGTAAACTGAGAGACAATGACAAAGCAGAAGAAGAATATCAGAAGTGGGATTTGAACCCACGCCTCCAGAAGAGACTGCAACCTTAACGCAGCGCCTTGGACCGCTCGGCCATTCTGATAAAATTTGCTCTTACCTACCTCTCTCTTGTGTGTTTTTTCTTGGAGGTGCAATGTGATTTCTGATAGCAACCCCAAGCGGCAGCAAAGTGTGAAAGCGTAGGTGCTTCCGCCTCTGCAGAAGTTACCACAAGGCCTACGCAGAGGTCTAGCCACCTGTCTTGAGGTGTGCAGATTTTGAACAAGCTTTCCTGTGTCTGGTTACTGTGGGATTGTTTTTCATCTTCTTACCCGTTGAGGTCCGGTCGCCGTTGGTCGTTAGCCTTCGCTTTCAAATAGCATCATTTTTGGGCCTTGCCCTATTGTTAGACACTCTATCCTTATTCTTTCGGGGATTTTTTTAACCTTTAGTCAATGTGCAAGTAACAGAAATTGAACACTGAGCAATGAGGCCTGAGCTCTGGAGACTGCAGCCATGACTTCACATTTGAACAAGATACTTCTGTTGTCTAACCAACAACAGCGATTGCCATCATGCTAAAGTTGCTTTGGAAAGTGAGCCACTGGCAGCTTACACACCATTTTCACATGTGATCTTAGTAACAATTGTGGTCATAGAGGTGACTGCTTTGTCTGTAGTAGGCACAGAGGTCTCTCACCTAAAGGGTAGGTTGTAGGTTCAACCGAGGTGTACGCTTGGATCGTTGTATCGCAGAATGCCGGTCCTTAATCCATGGAATGCCTTTTGATACATCACTATGCTGCCAACTCAAGCTGAAACATGTCTTTGGCCTGGCACAGTATGGCCATGATCAAGGCGGCAATCTTCTTCACCAAACTCTGACTGCTTGTGGTTCTGCACTCTTCCTTGTGCCAAAGTGTATGGTTTGTCTTTTTTGGCTGTTGCCAATCCCTTGGGACTGCACGTGATAGTTGTTGGTATACTGGCCAGGACCTCTGCCTATAACGTGGAGGACTGGTGTTTGGTTTCCCGACGGGGAGTGTTTCTTGGTCTTTATGACCCTTGACACGAGCATAAAACACTTAGCCCTGTCTTGAAATTTCAAATAGTTTGCTGTAAAAGGCCTGTAGGTTACAAGGCTTCTCAAAGTCCTCTGAGCCGGCCTCTGTACAGAGCGGGACAAGGCCAACGCTCAATGCAACCCAACATGTCATGTGTTGTTTGAGGATATGTGTAATACTGCATGAGGCTCGCTATTGGCCGTAAGCCGCCAGAGCTTTTGTTGCTGTTTTTATCTGTGTGCACGGACAACACGGAAGAGACAATAACAAAGGGTACGGTGCAAGGTGATTTGCTCGTAGCAAAGCTGCCATAGAATTACCTGCCTGGCTCAAGGTCCTCTTCTGGTTTTAAGAGTCAGGGATATTTTGGCAGAGTTGGTGGTGTGAACTGTGTCCCAAGATTATTTCAGGGGTGAAGAGCAAGTGTGCAGCACAAATATCATTAAGTGTGTCTGTTTAAGGCATGTTTAAATGTCTTGCAACAAGCTTGGAAATGTTTCTGCCTGGTCTCGAACCAGGGACCTTTCGCGTGTTAGGCGAATGTGATAGCCTCTACACCACAGAAACCGTGAGAGCAGCTGCATCTTACTGGTTGGCAGGACAAAAGAAAGGCGCAATTTTTGAAAATGAAAAGTCCTGTAAACTGAGAGACAATGACAAAGCAGAAGAAGAATATCAGAAGTGGGCTTTGAACCCACGCCTCCAGAAGAGACTGCGACCTTAACGCAGCGCCTTGGACCGCTCGGCCATTCTGATAAAATTTGCCCTTACCTACCTCTCTCTTGTGTGTTTTTTCTTGGAGGTGCAATGTGATTTCTGATAGCAACCCCAAGCGGCAGCAAAGTGTGAAAGCGTAGGTGCTTCCGCCTCTGCAGAAGTTACCACAAGGCCTACGCAGAGGTCTAGCCACCTGTCTTGAGGTGTGCAGATTTTGAACAAGCTTTCCTGTGTCTGGTTACTGTGGGATTGTTTTTCATCTTCTTACCCGTTGAGGTCCGGTCGCCGTTGGTCGTTAGCCTTCGCTTTCAAATAGCATCATTTTTGGGCCTTGCCCTATTGTTAGACACTCTATCCTTATTCTTTCGGGGATTTTTTTAACCTTTAGTCAATGTGCAAGTAACAGAAATTGAACACTGAGCAATGAGGCCTGAGCTCTGGAGACTGCAGCCATGACTTCACATTTGAACAAGATACTTCTGTTGTCTAACCAACAACAGCGATTGCCATCATGCTAAAGTTGCTGGGGAAAGTGAGCCACTGGCAGCTTACACACCATTTTCACATGTGATCTTAGTAACAATTGTGGTCATAGAGGTGACTGCTTTGTCTGTAGTAGGCACAGAGGTCTCTCACCTAAAGGGTAGGTTGTAGGTTCAACCGAGGTGTACGCTTGGATCGTTGTATCGCAGAATGCCGGTCCTTAATCCATGGAATGCCTTTTGATACATCACTATGCTGCCAACTCAAGCTGAAACATGTCTTTGGCCTGGCACAGTATGGCCATGATCAAGGCGGCAATCTTCTTCACCAAACTCTGACTGCTTGTGGTTCTGCACTCTTCCTTGTGCCAAAGTGTATGGTTTGTCTTTTTTGGCTGTTGCCAATCCCTTGGGACTGCACGTGATAGTTGTTGGTATACTGGCCAGGACCTCTGCCTATAACGTGGAGGACTGGTGTTTGGTTTCCCGACGGGGAGTGTTTCTTGGTCTTTATGACCCTTGACACGAGCATAAAACACTTAGCCCTGTCTTGAAATTTCAAATAGTTTGCTGTAAAAGGCCTGTAGGTTACAAGGCTTCTCAAAGTCCTCTGAGCCAGCCTCTGTACAGAGCGGGACAAGGCCAACGCTCAATGCAACCCAACATGTCATGTGTTGTTTGAGGATATGTGTAATACCGCATGAGGCTCGCTATTGGCCCTAAGCCGCCAGAGCTTTTGTTGCTGTTTTTATCTGTGTGCACGGACAACACGGAAGAGACAATAACAAAGGGTACGGTGCAAGGTGATTTGCTCGTAGCAAAGCTGCCATAGAATTACCTGCCTGGCTCAAGGTCCTCTTCTGGTTTTAAGAGTCAGGGATATTTTGGCAGAGTTGGTGGTGTGAACTGAGTCCCACAATTATTTCAGGGGTGAAGAGCAAGTGTGCAGCACAAATATCATTAAGTGTGTCTGTTTAAGTCATGTTTAAATGTCTTGCAACAAGCTTGGAAATGTTTCTGCCTGGTCTCGAACCAGGGACCTTTCGCATGTTAGGCGAATGTGATAGCCTCTACACCACAGAAACCGTGAGAGCAGCTGCATCTTACTGGTTGGCAGGACAAAAGAAAGGAGCAATTTTTGAAAATGAAAAGTCCTGTAAACTGAGAGACAATGACAAAGCAGAAGAAGAATATCAGAAGTGGGATTTGAACCCACGCCTCCAGAAGAGACTGCAACCTGAGCGCCAGCTGCCGAAGAATGGTCCGGGGGAAATGTTGAAAATGTTGAAGTTGCCGGCCAATCACGTTCAAGAAATGTTGAAAATGTTGAAGATTCTAGCCAATCACGTTCAAGAAATGTTGAAAATGTTGAAGTTGCCGACCAATCACGTTGGAGAAATGTTGAAAGCTGACGGCCAATGACGTCGTGAAAGTTACGTATCGCAATGTAAAATGTTTAATGAAGGTAAAGGTTACGGGAGGTCGAAGGTTAAATCCGTATGTAAATTGGAAGTTCTTGGGAACAGTCGGAGTGAACAAGAATTTACGAGTGAAAGCGGTCTATTTAGCGATATGGTAAGTATCGGCTCATTCATGAAAATGCTGTATGATGTACATCGATGTGTAAAAATAAAAATTTCCCGGTTTTACGCCGATGTTACTCGACATTGGTTTCACAGTCGTGTCTTTTTTTCCCATTCCCATTTCCCGAGCGAGTCGATGAAAAACGTTTCATATGTGGGATTAACCAAGTTGTTAGCTATTAAAGCTAAGATAACTTTGGTCTATAAAATATTATTTACGTGCTTATTACACCGAGGTTATGTTAGATGTGGCTTTGTTTTCAGTCATGTCCTATTCATTCTCGCCCTCGGCTTCTTAAGACATTTAAAATAAAAATCACATCATGGGGATTAACCATCATCATATATGGTCGTCGGCATAAACTACCGCGTTTAAAAAAAAGTGGGAAAATAGGGGTCATTTTATAATCAGTACTGTCCTGTATTCGGGTCAGTATGTTAGTCCTGTTGGATAACCATGCCAAGCTAACTTTTGTCTATGAAGTACTTTAACAAACCCAGCAAAATTTCTCAACATATAGAATATATCAGTACTGGGACCAAACAGGAAGCTGAAGGTCATACAAGATAACAAACTAAAGACCATATTAAAGCCAGTAGTAATAATATATCCACAATCCTCCATATAGGAGCTGCTGATTGACAACTGGCCTGTCTGACAGAGCTTTTTTTTTTTTTTTTTTTTTTAAATCATATTTACTAATAACAGGTCCCAGATATTATTAACCAGGCTTGAGGTGATTGAGTGGTTGGACATATTTTGGAGTATTTTACCTAATCATTACCAGACGTTAGGTCTAGTCATTGAGGACAGTGTCTCATCATAATCATTATGGGTTTTTATTCTTTTAGTTTTTGTATAGGCTTGATAAGCTCTTATGTTGTTACCATTTACTTTTAAATCATCTTCAACCAAAGGCATCGAAGTCCCACAAAGCCATGCCCGACACTGTCTGGATGGCACGCCTCAAGAGCTTCGCCTCCACAGGATCGTGGCCTCCAGGTGAGGGCAACAGGCCAGCACCCAGACAGAAGAAGTGGTACGAGCTGTATCAGAGGGTATGTGTGTCTTTATCAGGTGTTTACTTTTATACTTAATTTGTACTAAATGCAACAGCATAAACCGGATTTTCACACATTAATAAATATTTGATTAAGTAAAAATTCAAAATGGTTTCTGCTACAACACACACAACTGAATGACATGGAGATAAATCTTCAACTGTTCTTTTTAGATTGAGAAATGTCCAATGATGCAGCATGGGCTGACGTCCCTGTTTGGTAGTGTGAGGAGATGTGTGTGTGGATTCCACATCCAGATGGTAGGCGAAAAACAGTAGTTTTGTAGTATAGTACAAATATGACATCACAAAGTGACCAGTGTTAAACCTACTTTGCCATTAAACAGCAGCCAGCTCCTGCTGTCCAGCCAGCTCCTGCTGTCCAGCCAGCTCCTGCTGTCCAGGGTGCCCTGATGTCACAGACTTCAGCTGCAGGTGCTGCCCAGTCTGCTGGGCTGACACAAATGAAGGGAGCTGAAGGCCACAAACAGCGACCACCACTGAATTTGTCTATGGTATTTAGTTGTTGTTGCTCCTACATGTACTATCAATAGATTCATCAAATGGCTTGTCTTTATACAGTCTTTTGCTTCTTAACTTTCAGTTTACCAAACCAAGATATGGTGGTTCACTTAGCGCAGCTGCAAAGCCAAACCTTGCCATGGCCAGGAAAGTGACACAGGTAAAGGGGGTTCAAAAGTCAACTGTGTAAAAGTGTGTTGTTAATACATGTGACTTAGACTCTGTTTTATAGAAACAGGTCACAGAACGCCAGGAGACACCTGCTTCTCCAGTCAGCACTGCCATATCAGTGAGTGATTACATTTTCAGCTCGAGCATCTGTAGTTCTAGACTTCATTCAATGTACAGGATTAGAGATTTATCCTGTAGATTTTAATATCTGATTCTTAAACTTCATACAGGCCGTAGGCTCCCAAACAGAGGCACCAGCAGTACCAGCTGAGACACCAGTGGCTGCTCCTGTGTCAGTAAGTGTTCTAGCACTGTGCTTTAAACACGAATACTTTTGCAGCAGTGTATTTTACCAGAACTAAGTATAGTTACACATTGTTTTCCTGCTGCAACTCCTCAGCTTCCCCGTTTGTGGGCAGAGGGCTTTCCACCTGAAGACCATAGGTGGATATCCAAAGCTTTGTTTAGGATGGGGGCAAAGGGCAGACTGGAACTCCAGGACAACCTGAAGCTGTGGTACTACCCACCTCAGCCGAGTCACCTCTACCACCAGGCACCTTCCCCAGACCGCTTTTTTGCCCATCCACTACTTGTTTGGATGCCTTACAAGTTGTGGAAGGTTAAGGTGGTGTGCCCCAATCCTTCTTGTGCTGGGCATCAGCTGACAGGAGCAGGGCTGCACAAGAGGGCACGGCGGGTCCTGGACATAGACCGCATGTACACCATGGTCACTGAGACGCTGACTTGTGCCAGGTGTAAAGCCTCTCATGTGTCCTGGAGCCAGGCTGTCCTCCAACAGCTGGACTTGGCTCACAGGTCAGAATTTCGGGTCATCATGACTCAAAAGTGAGTAGTGTCTTTTTTCTCTTTTTCCATGTTCAAGTCAAAGCTGTACATTCTTACTGATATATTTATCTGTGACCAAGGTATGCCTGTGACGTGAGGGTGATTCGGCTTCTGCGGGAGAGGGGCCTTGGCAACAGCCCAACCCGGGTACTGAAACAGCTGAGGGAGAACCACACAGAGGAGTGGCTCCAACGTGTATCGCGGTACACCACGGAGTGCATGAGCTTCCTCCAGCGCCCTGGATTGCTGCCTGTAAAGTTCCCGGAACCTCCAAAGCCAGATGTTGTGCCCAGCTGCAGGTGGCTTCTGTCCGTCTACAGCCAGGACATCTTGACCAGGCTGGAGGACATCAAGGCGCACATTACATCAACCTTTGGCACCATTCTGAAGATGGACTCCACAAAAAAGGTTGAATCATCTTATTTTCTGCAAAATAGGCTTCAATAAACCACTAGCTGGATTTCTACATGTCTCCATCTTATTGTGTGTCTCTGTTCATGTTTTGTGCTTCAGATCACAAAGAAGCTGGCTGGGACAGCCAAAGGGACAGCTCTCTGGCTCACCTCTGTGGGAAATGAGTATGGCCAGATTTTAATCAGTGTCCTGACTGCTCAGGAGGGAGCTGGTTTAGACAGGATGGCTGGTGACCTGGTGAGGAGGTACCAGCAGGCCAGTGTGGATCCCCCTGTTGTCCTGTATGTGGACTGTGGATGCTGTGCTGAGGCTGCAGAGACAACAAAGCTGGAGGCTAGATTCAGCGGGTGGCCTCAGCTTCTGGTACGGCTGGACATCTGGCATTTTATGCGACGGCTTGCCCTGGGATGCACCACTGATGCCCATCAGCTGTACCCACTCTACATGGCACGCATCTCAGCGTGCATTTTTGAGTGGGATGCAGCTGACTTAGCGCTGTTGCGTGAAGCCAAGGCCCAGCAGCTTCGGAACCAGGGACTGTCATCTGCAGATGTGAACAGACACCTGACCAGGGAGGAGTTGGCTCTCCACTGCAGACGGAGGACACGAGGAGTGGACACCACAGTTAAGCTGCTGGAGGAGCTGTTTGCTTTACTTATGGGCTCCCGTGGCAACGACTCCCTTGGCGTTCCTCTGTTTGATCAGGAGAGGATGGAGCACATCTGGCGGGTCCAGAAGAAGCATGTAAAGTGCATCCAAGATCCACCAGGTGTTGCGCTCTACATTAAAACTGGAGAGCTGACCAAGGGAGGTGTGCGGCTGCCGGTCTTTAGGTGTGCCAGAGGCTCTACTTCCTTGGAGTCTTTTCATCTGCACCTAAACCGCTTCATACCAGGTGTGTGACACCAAAATGTGTATCTTATTATATGCGTGTTTGTTCATTTGATGTGATGTTTATGTCAAAAATGCTTTTGATATTTCATGTTGCATTTCATTGTACTTGTAGGGACCAGTGCCAACAGCCTGAATTTCCAGGTTTACCTGCTGGAAGGTCTGCACAGGTGGAACCAGGACCGGCGCGTTGCTGCCATGGCGACTGAGAAGTCTCCTTTGTGCTGCTACTCTGGTGATCTTGTTGTAGTGTAGGACAAACAAGGACCCAAGTGCAGATTGGATGTGGATACTACGACAGGTTTATTGTTCTCCTGGGCAGAATGGTAGGTGGCCAGGCAGGCAGGCAGGTTGGCGGGCAGGTTGACGGGCAGGCAGGCAAGAATCATGCACTGGTGACAGAACAGACAGTTGTGTAACAAGCAGTTTAAATTCTTAAGCAGAAATGCTGCAATGGCCGAGAGCTGTTACCACAGATGAAACAATCAGGCGATGACTGGTGAACTGAGCTGGCCTTTTATCTTGCTGCTGCTGCTGATTACCCGATGAGAACCTGGTGTGGACTTGATTGCCAGGGAAACAGGCACACCCACTGCAGCACAGGTCAGAGCAGGAACCACAACAGTACCCCCCCCTCCACGGGAGCCACCGGGCGACCGAAACTTCTCCGGATGAGCACGACGAAAATCCCGGACCAGAGAGGCATCCAGAATAAATGAGCGCGGAACCCAGGCACGCTCCTCAGGACCATACCCCTCCCAGTCCACCAGAAACTGGAAGCCACGACCCCGACGCCGCACATCCAGGAGACGCCGGACAGAATAGGCAGGGCGACCCGCCACAAGCTGGGCGGGAGGAGGGGGTCTGGAAGGAGGGACGAGAGGACTAGAGGAAACAGGCTTGAGTTGGGAGACATGGAAAGAAGGGTGGACTCTCATGGAACTGGGGAGTTTCAGTTTGACCACGGTGGGATTAATGATCCGCTCAACCTCAAAGGGACCCAAAAAGCGGGGGGCCAACTTCTTGGCATCAGTACGCAATGGAATGTTCTTTGCTGATAACCAAACCTTTTGGCCAGGTGCGTAATGGGGTCCAGGAGTCCGATGACGATCCGCCATGCGGCGGGTACGTACGGAGGCATGAAGGAGCGCAGTTCGAGCCTTCCTCCAAATCCGTCGGCAGCGGCGGATGTGTAGCTGGACCGACGGCACAGAAACCTCCACCTCCTGTGCTGGAAACAGGGGCGGCTGATATCCCAGGGAGCATTCGAAAGGTGATAAGCCTGAAGCAGAAGAGGTAAGGGAGTTGTGAGCATACTCTACCCAGTCCAGATGGTCACACCAGGAGGAGGGGTTGGACTCAGCAACACATCTCAGGGCAGTTTCCAGATCCTGATTAGACCTCAGCCTGGCCATTGGTCTGGGGATGGAAACCAGACGACAGGCTCACAGTGGCCCCGAGTGAGTGACAAAACGACTTCCATACCTGGGATGTAAATTGGGGTCCTCTGTCTGATACTATGTCTGTGGGCAGACCATGGAGCCGAAAGACATGATGAACAAGTAAGTTGGCTGTCTCCTTGGCAGTAGGAAGTTTGGGAAGGGCAATAAAGTGAACAGCTTTGGAAAAGCGATCAACAACTGTGAGGATGGTGGTGTTACCTCTTGAGGCTGGAAGACCAGTGACGAAGTCCAGAGCAATGTGCGACCAGGGTCTGCTTGGAACAGGTAATGGACGAAGAAATCCCGCAGGTGGCTGATGCGATGACTTACTGCGTGCACACGTCGTACAGGCTGCAACAAACTCCCGGACATCTTTATCCATTGCGGGCCACCAGAATCTGCGTCTCAGAAAAGAAAGTGTTCGCACCGAACCAGGGTGGCATGCTAGGCGGGAGGAATGTCCCCACTGGAGGACTTGGGAACGTACAGAATTGGGGACATAAAGGCGGTTACGGGGACCTGTGCCAGGGTCAGGCTGTTGCGCCTCTCTAACCCTGTCCTCCACCTCCCAGGAAACAGCGGCTACAACACAGGTTGCAGGTAAGATGGTATCAGGTGAAACTGCAGTCTTGGGTGGAAATTGGCGAGAGAGAGAGTCCGGTTTCTGGTTTTTGGACCCAGGTCTGTATGACAGCGTGAAGTGGAATCGATTGAAGAAAAGAGACCAACGGGCCTGTCGGGGATTCATTTGTCTAGCAGACTGTAGGTATTCCAGGTTCTTATGGTCAGTCCAGATGAGGAATGGCACTTTGGATCCCTCCAACCAATGGCGCCACTGCTCCAGGGCGAGTTTGATGGCTAAGAGTTCCCTATCACCGACATGGTAGTTCTGCTCAGCTGGTGTTAGACGTCGAGAGAAAAAGGCAAAAGGATGTAACTTCTGAGACTCTGGGGATCGTTGGGACAAGACAGCTCCAACGCCGACATCTGAAGCATCAACCTCCACCACAAATTGATGGTTGAGATCAGGGTGGAGGAGGACAGGAGCAGTGGTGAATAGATCCTTTAACTTGACAAAAGCCTGAGCCGCCGGCTCAGACCAGACAAATGGGACTGTAGGCGATGTAAGTCTTGTCAGGGGAGCTGCGATGCGGCTATAATTGCGAATGAATCTGCGATAAAAATTAGCAAAACCCAAGAAACGTTGCAGCTGCTTGACAGAAGTTGGGACTGGCCATTCGGTAACAGCTTTGACCTTCTCAGGATCTGCTCGGACCTGCCCACTCTCAAAAATGTATCCGAGAAAAGAAACAGTGTTCTTATGAAAATCACACTTCTCGGCCTTAACGAATAGGCGATTCTCCAGAAGTCTCTGCAGTACTTGTCGGACATGTTGTATATGTTCGGTGAGGTTGTGGGAAAAGATGAGGATATCGTCTAAATAGACGAAAACAAAACGGTTCAGGAAGTCTCTCAGCACATCATTAACTAAGGCTTGGAAAACAGCAGGGGCATTACAAAGTCCAAAAGGCATGACTCGATACTCAAAATGGCCGAGTGGGGTCTTGAAGGCTGTCTTCCACTCATCTCCCTCTTTTATCCTGACCAGATGATATGCGTTGCGGAGATCTAGCTTTGTGAAGATTGTTGAGCCATGAAGAGAGTTGAAGGCAGACTCAAGAAGTGGCAGAGGATACTTATTCTTTATGGTTATAGCATTTAATCTCCGGTAGTCAATACAAGGCCGAAGAGAACCATCCTTCTTAGAGACAAAGAAAAAACCTGCGCCAACAGGGGAAGAAGAAGGTCTAATTAAACCAGCAGCCAGCGAATCCGAAATATATTTCTCCATGGCCTCAGTCTCTGGCTTAGAAAGATTGTACAGACGACTGGCTGGCAACGGAGCCCCAGGTAACAAGTCTATGGCGCAGTCATATGGTCGGTGAGGAGGAAGAGAAAGGGCCCTCTCTTTACTGAACACCTCAGCGAGGTCATGGTAGGCTAGAGGAATGTCTGACAAATCCTTAGAAGTGGGACAATGACTGGTAGTGGTTATACCAGATGGGACGGCAGAGTGAAGACAAGTTGCATGACAATAAGAACTCCAGTTAATAATCTTCCCAGTAGTCCAATCCAGATGGGGATTGTGTAACGATAACCAGGGGTGTCCTAAAACCAGGGGTGAATTTGGTGAGTTTACAACAAAGAAACTGATAAACTCCTGGTGATTTCCCGAAACAATTTGTTTAACCGGAACAGACTCTTGGGTGATGGAGTAAAGAATGCTACCATCCAGAGCCCGGGCAGAAACAGGAGGGAAGAGAGACTCCAGGTCTAGATTAATCCTTGCAGCCCATTCCTTGTCAATAAAGTTTGCTTCAGCTCCAGAATCCACTAAAGCCTGTACTGGATGAGAGAAACCCTTGACATATAGCACCGCTGAAATGAGTGTCTTTGTGTGGGGAATTACCTTTGGAGTGGTGGTCGTCAGTACTCCCACAGCTACTGACGACCCAGATCTTTTGGCCGTTCTGTGCAGACAGCTCTCTGGTGTCCTGGTCTTCCACAATAAAAACAAACGCCGGTGTCCCTCCTCCTCTGTCGTTCCTCCGTGGACAGATGAGCTCAGCCCAGCTGCATGGGCTCCTCGGACTGTGTTGTGCTAGGAAGGGAAGGGCGGACCGCTCCGATGGTGGAGCCGGGAAAATACAGCTCAGAACGAGTCTGCCGCTCTCTGTCTCTCTCCCGTAAGCGGTTGTCCAGCCTTATTGAGAGGGAAACCAGGTCGTCCAGGGAATCTGATGCATCACAGGTGGCAAGCTCATCCTTAAGCCGGCTGCTTAAACCATTTGTGAAGATTCCACAAAGAGCCTGATCATTCCAGCCCGAATCCGCAGCCGCAGTCCTGAAATCCACAGCAAACTCAGCAACACTCATTTTTCCTTGTCGGAGATTAATCAGCCGCTTAACGGCATCGCCCCCTCTCACTGGATGGTCAAACACCTTCATCTCATCCATAAAAGCTGGATAAGACATGTGCCTGAAACCCTGCCGTTCAAATGCTGCTTCTGCCCATGACAAAGCCTTGCCCTCCAGAAGTCCGATGACGTAGGAGATCTTGGATTTGTCACTGGCATAAGTGATGGGCTTCTGGTCAAACACAAGTGAGCATTGGAGTAAGAACCCTCTACATTTACCCAGATCCCCGGCATAAGGTTTGGGGTCCGGGATGTATGTCTCTCTTACCGGGGTGGCAGAAGCGGTAGGATGCCTGGATGAGTCAGGAACCTGTTGCTGATCGGGAGCAGGCTGTACCAGACCAGCCACATGACTGGTGAGTTGAGACAACTGCGTAAGGATGGTGTGGTAATTCTGGTCCAAAGTTAGAAGCATCTGCTCATGTCGAGCTAAGTGAGCATTCTGACCGGATAGGGCTTGCTGAAGTTGTCCGGCGGCGCCTTCTGGGTTAGAATCTGCTGGATCCATACCTGATGGCCTGATTGTTCTGTTGTAGTGTAGGACAAACAAGGACCCAAGTGCAGATTGGATGTGGATACTACGACAGGTTTATTGTTCTCCTGGGCAGAATGGTAGGTGGCCAGGCAGGCAGGTTGGCGGGCAGGCAGGCAGGTTGACGGGCAGGCAGGCAGGTTGACGGGCAGGCAGGCAAGAATCATGCACTGGTGACAGAACAGACAGTTGTGTAACAAGCAGTTTAAATTCTTAAGCAGAAATGCTGCAATGGCCGAGAGCTGTTACCACAGATGAAACAATCAGGCGATGACTGGTGAACTGAGCTGGCCTTTTATCTTGCTGCTGCTGCTGATTACCCGATGAGAACCTGGTGTGGACTTGATTGCCAGGGAAACAGGCACACCCACTGCAGCACAGGTCAGAGCAGGAACCACAACAGATCTGCTGCATTCTGTCAACCAGAACAACGAGAAGCTGTTTGGCAGAAAGGTGGCACCAGAGTTCTGTCCACCCTCACGTTACACAGGTAATGACAGAATGACCTGCCAAAGGAAAAGTACAAAGCTGCATCTCTCTGACAGCTCCTCACAGTAAAACTGTGTTGCTGAGGGGGGAAATTTATATTTATATTTAATGATTCTGATGAGCTGATTGGTTTTTACTCATTCCAATCTGCATTGTGCTTTATTTATGTTGTTGTGTCTCAGGTGAGCTCATAGGAGTGCAGTATCTGTTCCGGCAGACTGGTCAGGCCCTGCAGGACATGAACCCGGACTCAGAGGAGACTGCCCGCTTGGTGGAGAAGCATGATGTGGCGGCAGATGAGGACGATGAGGGTTTTTCTGACCTCACAGATGACCCCACAGTGCTTGATATAGAGGTTCAGCCTGCTCCCAGCATCTCCTCCACAGCAGCTCCCAGCGCCTCCTCCCCACTGACTCCCAGCGCCTCCTCCCCACTGGCTCCTGGCACCTCCTCCCTGTTTGCTCCCAGCGCCTCCTCCCCACTGGCTCCTGGCACCTCCTCCCCACTGGCTCCCAGCATCTCTGAGGCTGGGGACACCTCTGAAGAAACTGTGGTCAGTAACAGTTATTCACTGCTGTTTTCTACATTCTGCATGTTGACGTATATTGAAACTAAAACTGTTAAAAGGTTTTAAACTATTTTCTGTTTTCTGCTTAATGATTTTAGCAGGCTGTTGATGACCAGAATGTGCCTGGATACCAGCATGTGGACAGACTTGCTGAGTACTTGGTTGGGCTTCGGGAGCAGACCTCTCTCTATCTCAGCAACCTGCAGGCGGACCAAATTATAGGACTCTGGCAGAACCTGAGCAAAGGGGACAAGCAGCGGGTTGTTTATTCAGCGCGGCACCAAGACAGACTTCTGAGTGGACGCTTCCGAACCCCAAAGAAGCCCTCAAAAACACCAGGGGTGGAGAGCACAATCCGCTGCGTGCTAGGTGCAAGTAGTGCACCTGCACAATGGCCTGACTGCTGCAGGTTGGTGGAGACCATTTTCATCAGACTGTGTGGTCTGCATCCAGCCCCCAAAAGAAAAGGCAAAGGAGCAGAGTCAAGGTGGTCCTTAATTATTAGGGACTACCGTAAAATCAGGGAGCTGGTTGTTGGGAATGCCCGGGTCATGCAGGGAACAGACATGCAGCTTGTGGAGGTCAACCAGAACACTCTGATTCAGTGGCACAATGGCAGACAGAAAAAGCAGGAGCTTTCTGTCCTGCTTCAGGGAACTGGTGTACCCTCAGAGATTGCAGTAGCTGAAGAACCACTGATGGACGCAAGACCGCTGCCTTCTTATCCTGTGCCAGCACAGGATGAACATCAGTACCGGCTGCCAGAGAGTACGGCTGGCCAGGCTAAGCAAAGGCAGGCACCATGCACCATCCTTCCAAAAGGAAGGATGGTGCATTTAAAATTGTTTTTTTATTATATTTTTGTAAAAGTTAAGAGTAAGATTAAACAGCACAGTATTAGTTGTAAATTGATTGTAAATAGTTTTAATTTTGTGTTTTGGTATTTATTCAAAAGCAATGTTATTGTTTTTAATGACTGAACATTAAACAGTGAGTTTGACATGTTTATTGTGGTGATTATGAGTAATTATGTAAATGAAATCAAGACTAGTAAGAAAAAAATGTTTTATTACAATTCAATTCACATATGAATATCTAATGTTATTATAAATATCTAAAATTATTATTATAATAATATAAATACAAAGTTGCTAGACTGACTTCAAAGTGGTGGTAAAGAAGAGAAACGAAGTGCCACTACACAAATATACACACATATCATACCGATATAAAGGCTCTTGTTATTTATATTTATATAGTGTGTGTGTGTGTGTGTGTGTGTGTGTGTATTCCATATACAGAACAGGTTCCTTACATTCTATTAACTACAATATTTTATAAACACACACAATGTTATTTTTTTCATGCCAATAAAAATGGACTTTAACAGGTTAATAAATTCTAAAAAAGGTCAGCCACTGAAATCCTGCCTTGACTCCCTGTTCTGCATCGCTTCTGGTTCCTCAGCTCCTTTTTGAGAAAGAGAAAAAAAAAGAAATATTAACAGAAATTACCATTGAATTAGAGCTAAATGCAGAATTACATTAATAGATGAGTAAATGAGGTGTTGAAATATTTTCACTACTTCATATTTACAATTTCAGATGCGTGTGTCTGCAAAAAGATAACCCTCAATATAAAAACATATCAGGTTTACTTCATATTAATTGTATTCTCTGCGTCATCTGACGGAGGCCATGTCACGTGATCTTCAATGCAGGCCCAGCACCTAGTTGCGAGTTCAAATCCCGTTCACTGCATGACAGACCTGGGTCAACATGTAAAAACATCTCCAGGCCACTAGACATGTGTTTATGTCCCAGAAATTTCCACATTTTTTCTTCATTTTTCCTCCTTTCTCCCTTTTCTCCTCCTTTCCCCTCTTTTTCCTTCTTCCCCCCTCTCCCCCCTTCTTCCCCATCTTACCTGGCCGAATGTTCCCCAGCTTTAACGCAGCGCCTTGGACCGCTCGGCCATTCTGATAAAATTTGCTCTTACCTACCTCTCTCTTGTGTGTTTTTTCTTGGAGGTGCAATGTGATTTCTGATAGCAACCCCAAGCGGCAGCAAAGTGTGAAAGCGTAGGTGCTTCCGCCTCTGCAGAAGTTGCCACAAAGTCTACGCAGAGGTCTAGCCACCTGTCTTGAGGTGTGCAGATTTTGAACAAGCTTTCCTGTGTCTGGTTACTGTGGGATTGTTTTTCATCTTCTTACCCGTTGAGGTCCGGTCGCCGTTGGTCGTTAGCCTTCGCTTTCAAATAGCATCATTTTTGGGCCTTGCCCTATTGTTAGACACTCTATCCTTATTCTTTCAGGGATTCCTTAACCTTTAGTCAATGTGCAAGTAACAGAAATTGAACACTGAGCAATGAGGCCTGAGCTCTGGAGACTGCAGCCATGACTTCACATTTGAACAAGATACTTCTGTTGTCTAACCAACAACAGCGATTGCCATCATGCTAAAGTTGCTGGGGAAAGTGAGCCACTGGCAGCTTACACACCATTTTCACATGTGATCTTAGTAACAATTGTGGTCATAGAGGTGACTGCTTTGTCTGTAGTAGGCACAGAGGTCTCTCACCTAAAGGGTAGGTTGTAGGTTCAACCGAGGTGTACTCTTGGATCATTGTATCGCAGAATGCCAGTCCTTAATCCATGGAATGCCTTTTGATACATCACTATGCTGCCAACTCAAGCTGAAACATGTCTTTGGCCTGGCACAGTATGGCCATGATCAAGGCGGCAATCTTTTTCACCAAACTCTGACTGCTTGTGGTTCTGCACTCTTCCTTGTGCCAAATTGTATGGTTTGTCTTTTTTGGCTGTTGCCAATCCCTTGGGACTGCACGTGATAGTTGTTGGTATACTGGCCAGGACCTCTGCCTATAACGTGGAGGACTGGTGTTTGGTTTCCCGACGGGGAGTGTTTCTTGGTCTTTATGACCCTTGACACGAGCATAAAACACTTAGCCCTGTCTTGAAATTTCAAATAGTTTGCTGTAAAAGGCCTGTAGGTTACAAGGCTTCTCAAAGACCTCTGAGCCGGCCTCTGTACAGAGAGGGACAAGGCCAACGCTCAATGCAACCCAACATGTCATGTGTTGTTTGAGGATATGTGTAATACCGCATGAGGCTCGCTATTGGCCGTAAGCCGCCAGAGCTTTTGTTGCTGTTTTTATCTGTGTGCACGGACAACGCGGAAGAGACAATAACAAAGGGTACGGTGCAAGGTGATTTGCTCGTAGCAAAGCTGCCATAGAATTACCTGCCTGGCTCAAGGGCCTCATCTGGTTTTAAGAGTCAGGGATATTTTGGCACAGTTGGTGGTGTGAACTGTGTCCCAAGCTTATTTCAGGGGTGAAGAGCAAGTGTGCAGCACAAATATCATTAAGTGTGTCTGTTTAAGTCATGTTTAAATGTCTTGCAACAAGCTTGGAAATGTTTCTGCCTGGTCTCAAACCAGGGACCTTTCGCGTTTTAGGCGAATGTGATAGCCTCTATACCACAGAAACCGTGAGGGCAGCTGCATCATACTGGTTGGCAGGACAAAAGAAAGGAGCAATTTTTGAAAATGAAAAGTCCTGTAAACTGAGAGACAATGACAAAGCAGAAGAAGATTATCAGAAGTGGGATTTGAACCCACGCCTCCAGAAGAGACTGCGACCTTAACGCAGCGCCTTGGACCTCTCTGCCATTCTGATAAAATTTGCTCTTACCTACCTCTCTCTTGTGTGTTTTTTCGTAGAGGTGCAATGTGATTTCTGATAGCAACCCCAAGCGGCAGCAAAGTGTGAAAGCGTAGGTGCTTCCGCCTCTGCAGAAGTTGCCACAAGGTCTACGCAGAGGTCTAGCCACCTGTCTTGAGGTGTGCAGATTTTGAACAAGCTTTCCTGTGTCTGGTTACTGTGGGATTGTTTTTCATCTTCTTACCCGTTGAGGTCCGGTCGCCGTTGGTCGTTAGCCTTCGCTTTCAAATAGCATCATTTTTGGGCCTTGCCCTATTGTTAGACACTCTATCCTTATTCTTTCAGGGATTCCTTAACCTTTAGTCAATGTGCAAGTAACAGAAATTGAACACTGAGCAATGAGGCCTGAGCTCTGGAGACTGCAGCCATGACTTCACATTTGAACAAGATACTTCTGTTGTCTAACCAACAACAGCGATTGCCATCATGCTAAAGTTGCTGGGGAAAGTGAGCCACTGGCAGCTTACACACCATTTTCACATGTGATCTTAGTAACAATTGTGGTCATAGAGGTGACTGCTTTGTCTGTAGTAGGCACAGAGGTCTCTCACCTAAAGGGTAGGTTGTAGGTTCAACCGAGGTGTACGCTTGGATCGTTGTATCGCAGAATGCCGGTCCTTAATCCATGGAATGCCTTTTGATACATCACTATGCTGCCAACTCAAGCTGAAACATGTCTTTGGCCTGGCACAGTATGGCCATGATCAAGGCGGCAATCTTCTTCACCAAACTCTGACTGCTTGTGGTTCTGCACTCTTCCTTGTGCCAAATTGTATGGTTTGTCTTTTTTGGCTGTTGCCAATCCCTTGGGACTGCACGTGATAGTTGTTGGTATACTGGCCAGGACCTCTGCCTATAACGTGGAGGACTGGTGTTTGGTTTCCCGACGGGGAGTGTTTCTTGGTCTTTATGACCCTTGACACGAGCATAAAACACTTAGCCCTGTCTTGAAATTTCAAATAGTTTGCTGTAAAAGGCCTGTAGGTTACAAGGCTTCTCAAAGTCCTCTGAGCCGGCCTCTGTACAGAGCGGGACAAGGCCAACGCTCAATGCAACCCAACATGTCATGTGTTGTTTGAGGATATGTGTAATACCACATGAGGCTCGCTATTGGCCCTAAGCCGCCAGAGCTTTTGTTGCTGTTTTTATCTGTGTGCACGGACAACGCGGAAGAGACAATAACAAAGGGTACGGTGCAAGATGATTTGCTCGTAGCAAAGCTGCCATAGAATTACCTGCCTGGCTCAAGGGCCTCATCTGGTTTTAAGAGTCAGGGATATTTTGGCAGAGTTGGTGGTGTGAACTGTGTCCCAAGATTATTTCAGGGGTGAAGAGCAAGTGTGCAGCACAAATATCATTAAGTGTGTCTGTTTAAGTCATGTTTAAATGTCTTGCAGCAAGCTTGGTAATGTTTCTGCCTGGTCTCGAACCAGGGACCTTTCGCGTGTTAGGCGAATGTGATAGCCTCTACACCACAGAAACCGTGAGGGCAGCTGCATCATACTGGTTGGCAGGACAAAAGAAAGGAGCAATTTTTGAAAATGAAAAGTCCTGTAAACTGAGAGACAATGACAAAGCAGAAGAAGATTATCAGAAGTGGGATTTGAACCCACGCCTCCAGAAGAGACTGCGACCTTAACGCAGCGCCTTGGACCTCTCTGCCATTCTGATAAAATTTGCTCTTACCTACCTCTCTCTTGTGTGTTTTTTCGTAGAGGTGCAATGTGATTTCTGATAGCAACCCCAAGCGGCAGCAAAGTGTGAAAGCGTAGGTGCTTCCGCCTCTGCAGAAGTTGCCACAAGGTCTACGCAGAGGTCTAGCCACCTGTCTTGAGGTGTGCAGATTTTGAACAAGCTTTCCTGTGTCTGGTTACTGTGGGATTGTTTTTCATCTTCTTACCCGTTGAGGTCCGGTCGCCGTTGGTCGTTAGCCTTCGCTTTCAAATAGCATCATTTTTGGGCCTTGCCCTATTGTTAGACACTCTATCCTTATTCTTTCAGGGATTCCTTAACCTTTAGTCAATGTGCAAGTAACAGAAATTGAACACTGAGCAATGAGGCCTGAGCTCTGGAGACTGCAGCCATGACTTCACATTTGAACAAGATACTTCTGTTGTCTAACCAACAACAGCGATTGCCATCATGCTAAAGTTGCTGGGGAAAGTGAGCCACTGGCAGCTTACACACCATTTTCACATGTGATCTTAGTAACAATTGTGGTCATAGAGGTGACTGCTTTGTCTGTAGTAGGCACAGAGGTCTCTCACCTAAAGGGTAGGTTGTAGGTTCAACCGAGGTGTACTCTTGGATCGTTGTATCGCAGAATGCCGGTCCTTAATCCATGGAATGCCTTTTGATACATCACTATGCTGCCAACTCAAGCTGAAACATGTCTTTGGCCTGGCACAGTATGGCCATGATCAAGGCGGCAATCTTCTTCACCAAACTCTGACTGCTTGTGGTTCTGCACTCTTCCTTGTGCCAAATTGTATGGTTTGTCTTTTTTGGCTGTTGCCAATCCCTTGGGACTGCACGTGATAGTTGTTGGTATACTGGCCAGGACCTCTGCCTATAACGTGGAGGACTGGTGTTTGGTTTCCCGACGGGGAGTGTTTCTTGGTCTTTATGACCCTTGACACGAGCATAAAACACTTAGCCCTGTCTTGAAATTTCAAATAGTTTGCTGTAAAAGGCCTGTAGGTTACAAGGCTTCTCAAAGTCCTCTGAGCCGGCCTCTGTACAGAGCGGGACAAGGCCAACGCTCAATGCAACCCAACATGTCATGTGTTGTTTGAGGATATGTGTAATACCACATGAGGCTCGCTATTGGCCCTAAGCCGCCAGAGCTTTTGTTGCTGTTTTTATCTGTGTGCACGGACAACGCGGAAGAGACAATAACAAAGGGTACGGTGCAAGGTGATTTGCTCGTAGCAAAGCTGCCATAGAATTACCTGCCTGGCTCAAGGGCCTCATCTGGTTTTAAGAGTCAGGGATATTTTGGCAGAGTTGGTGGTGTGAACTGTGTCCCAAGATTATTTCAGGGGTGAAGAGCAAGTGTGCAGCACAAATATCATTAAGTGTGTCTGTTTAAGTCATGTTTAAATGTCTTGCAGCAAGCTTGGAAATGTTTCTGCCTGGTCTTGAACCAGGGACCTTTCACGTGTTAGGCGAATGTGATAGCCTCTACACCACAGAAACCGTGAGGGCAGCTGCATCATACTGGTTGGCAGGACAAAAGAAAGGAGCAATTTTTGAAAATGAAAAGTCCTGTAAACTGAGAGACAATGACAAAGCAGAAGAAGATTATCAGAAGTGGGATTTGAACCCACGCCTCCAGAAGAGACTGCGACCTTAACGCAGCGCCTTGGACCTCTCTGCCATTCTGATAAAATTTGCTCTTACCTACCTCTCTCTTGTGTGTTTTTTCGTAGAGGTGCAATGTGATTTCTGATAGCAACCCCAAGCGGCAGCAAAGTGTGAAAGCGTAGGTGCTTCCGCCTCTGCAGAAGTTACCACAAGGCCTACGCAGAGGTCTAGCCACCTGTCTTGAGGTGTGCAGATTTTGAACAAGCTTTCCTGTGTCTGGTTACTGTGGGATTGTTTTTCATCTTCTTACCCGTTGAGGTCCGGTCGCCGTTGGTCGTTAGCCTTCGCTTTCAAATAGCATCATTTTTGGGCCTTGCCCTATTGTTAGACACTCTATCCTTATTCTTTCAGGGATTCCTTAACCTTTAGTCAATGTGCAAGTAACAGAAATTGAACACTGAGCAATGAGGCCTGAGCTCTGGAGACTGCAGCCATGACTTCACATTTGAACAAGATACTTCTGTTGTCTAACCAACAACAGCGATTGCCATCATGCTAAAGTTGCTGGGGAAAGTGAGCCACTGGCAGCTTACACACCATTTTCACATGTGATCTTAGTAACAATTGTAGTCATAGAGGTGACTGCTTTGTCTGTAGTAGGCACAGAGGTCTCTCACCTAAAGGGTAGGTTGTAGGTTCAACCGAGGTGTACTCTTGGATCGTTGTATCGCAGAATGCCGGTCCTTAATCCATGGAATGCCTTTTGATACATCACTATGCTGCCAACTCAAGCTGAAACATGTCTTTGGCCTGGCACAGTATGGCCATGATCAAGGCGGCAATCTTCTTCACCAAACTCTGACTGCTTGTGGTTCTGCACTCTTCCTTGTGCCAAATTGTATGGTTTGTCTTTTTTGGCTGTTGCCAATCCCTTGGGACTGCACGTGATAGTTGTTGGTATACTGGCCAGGACCTCTGCCTATAACGTGGAGGACTGGTGTTTGGTTTCCCGACGGGGAGTGTTTCTTGGTCTTTATGACCCTTGACACGAGCATAAAACACTTAGCCCTGTCTTGAAATTTCAAATAGTTTGCTGTAAAAGGCCTGTAGGTTACAAGGCTTCTCAAAGTCCTCTGAGCCGGCCTCTGTACAGAGCGGGACAAGGCCAACGCTCAATGCAACCCAACATGTCATGTGTTGTTTGAGGATATGTGTAATACCGCATGAGGCTCGCTATTGGCCGTAAGCCGCCAGAGCTTTTGTTGCTGTTTTTATCTGTGTGCACGGACAACACGGAAGAGACAATAACAAAGGGTACGGTGCAAGGTGATTTGCTCGTAGCAAAGCTGCCATAGAATTACCTGCCTGGCTCAAGGTCCTCTTCTGGTTTTAAGAGTCAGGGATATTTTGGCAGAGTTGGTGGTGTGAACTGTGTCCCAAGATTATTTCAGGGGTGAAGAGCAAGTGTGCAGCACAAATATCATTAAGTGTGTCTGTTTAAGTCATGTTTAAATGTCTTGCAACAAGCTTGGAAATGTTTCTGCCTGGTCTCGAACCAGGGACCTTTCGCGTGTTAGGCGAATGTGATAGCCTCTACACCACAGAAACCATGAGAGCAGCTGCATCTTACTGGTTGGCAGGACAAAAGAAAGGAGCAATTTTTGAAAATGAAAAGTCCTGTAAACTGAGAGACAATGACAAAGCAGAAGAAGAATATCAGAAGTGGGATTTGAACCCACGCCTCCAGAAGAGACTGCGACCTTAACGCAGCGCCTTGGACCGCTCGGCCATTCTGATAAAATTTGCCCTTACCTACCTCTCTCTTGTGTGTTTTTTCTTGGAGGTGCAATGTGATTTCTGATAGCAACCCCAAGCGGCAGCAAAGTGTGAAAGCGTAGGTGCTTCCGCCTCTGCAGAAGTTACCACAAGGCCTACGCAGAGGTCTAGCCACCTGTCTTGAGGTGTGCAGATTTTGAACAAGCTTTCCTGTGTCTGGTTACTGTGGGATTGTTTTTCATCTTCTTACCCGTTGAGGTCCGGTCGCCGTTGGTCGTTAGCCTTCGCTTTCAAATAGCGTCATTTTTGGGCCTTGCCCTATTGTTAGACACTCTATCCTTATTCTTTCGGGGATTTTTTTAACCTTTAGTCAATGTGCAAGTAACAGAAATTGAACACTGAGCAATGAGGCCTGAGCTCTGGAGACTGCAGACATGACTTCACATTTGAACAAGATACTTCTGTTGTCTAACCAACAACAGCGATTGCCATCATGCTAAAGTTGCTGGGGAAAGTGAGCCACTGGCAGCTTACACACCATTTTCACATGTGATCTTAGTAACAATTGTGGTCATAGAGGTGACTGCTTTGTCTGTAGTAGGCACAGAGGTCTCTCACCTAAAGGGTAGGTTGTAGGTTCAACCGAGGTGTACGCTTGGATCGTTGTATCGCAGAATGCCGGTCCTTAATCCATGGAATGCCTTTTGATACATCACTATGCTGCCAACTCAAGCTGAAACATGTCTTTGGCCTGGCACAGTATGGCCATGATCAAGGCGGCAATCTTCTTCACCAAACTCTGACTGCTTGTGGTTCTGCACTCTTCCTTGTGCCAAAGTGTATGGTTTGTCTTTTTTGGCTGTTGCCAATCCCTTGGGACTGCACGTGATAGTTTTTGGTATACTGGCCAGGACCTCTGCCTATAACGTGGAGGACTGGTGTTTGGTTTCCCGACGGGGAGTGTTTCTTGGTCTTTATGACCCTTGACACGAGCATAAAACACTTAGCCCTGTCTTGAAATTTCAAATAGTTTGCTGTAAAAGGCCTGTAGGTTACAAGGCTTCTCAAAGTCCTCTGAGCCGGCCTCTGTACAGAGCGGGACAAGGCCAACGCTCAATGCAACCCAACATGTCATGTGTTGTTTGAGGATATGTGTAATACCGCATGAGGCTCGCTATTGGTCGTAAGCCGCCAGAGCTTTTGTTGCTGTTTTTATCTGTGTGCACGGACAACACGGAAGAGACAATAACAAAGGGTACGGTGCAAGGTGATTTGCTCGTAGCAAAGCTGCCATAGAATTACCTGCCTGGCTCAAGGTCCTCTTCTGGCTTTAAGAGTCAGGGATATTTTGGCAGAGTTGGTGGTGTGAACTGTGTCCCAAGATTATTTCAGGGGTGAAGAGCAAGTGTGCAGCACAAATATCATTAAGTGTGTCTGTTTAAGTCATGTTTAAATGTCTTGCAACAAGCTTGGAAATGTTTCTGCCTGGTCTCGAACCAGGGACCTTTCGCGTGTTAGGCGAATGTGATAGCCTCTACACCACAGAAACCGTTAGAGCAGCTGCATCTTACTGGTTGGCAGGACAAAAGAAAGGAGCAATTTTTGAAAATGAAAAGTCCTGTAAACTGAGAGACAATGACAAAGCAGAAGAAGAATATCAGAAGTGGGATTTGAACCCACGCCTCCAGAAGAGACTGCGACCTTAACGCAGCGCCTTGGACCGCTCGGCCATTCTGATAAAATTTGCTCTTACCTACCTCTCTCTTGTGTGTTTTTTCTTGGAGGTGCAATGTGATTTCTGATAGCAACCCCAAGCGGCAGCAAAGTGTGAAAGCGTAGGTGCTTCCGCCTCTGCAGAAGTTACCACAAGGCCTACGCAGAGGTCTAGCCACCTGTCTTGAGGTGTGCAGATTTTGAACAAGCTTTCCTGTGTCTGGTTACTGTGGGATTGTTTTTCATCTTCTTACCCGTTGAGGTCCGGTCGCCGTTGGTCGTTAGCCTTCGCTTTCAAATAGCATCATTTTTGGGCCTTGCCCTATTGTTAGACACTCTATCCTTATTCTTTCAGGGATTCCTTAACCTTTAGTCAATGTGGAAGTAACAGAAATTGAACACTGAGCAATGAGGCCTGAGCTCTGGAGACTGCAGCCATGACTTCACATTTGAACAAGATACTTCTGTTGTCTAACCAACAACAGCGATTGCCATCATGCTAAAGTTGCTGGGGAAAGTGAGCCACTGGCAGCTTACACACCATTTTCACATGTGATCTTAGTAACAATTGTGGTCATAGAGGTGACTGCTTTGTCTGTAGTAGGCACAGAGGTCTCTCACCTAAAGGGTAGGTTGTAGGTTCAACCGAGGTGTACACTTGGATCGTTGTATCGCAGAATGCCGGTCCTTAATCCATGGAATGCCTTTTGATACATCACTATGCTGCCAACTCAAGCTGAAACATGTCTTTGGCCTGGCACAGTATGGCCATGATCAAGGCGGCAATCTTCTTCACCAAACTCTGACTGCTTGTGGTTCTGCACTCTTCCTTGTGCCAAAGTGTATGGTTTGTCTTTTTTGGCTGTTGCCAATCCCTTGGGACTGCACGTGATAGTTGTTGGTATACTGGCCAGGACCTCTGCCTATAACGTGGAGGACTGGTGTTTGGTTTCCCGACGGGGAGTGTTTCTTGGTCTTTATGACCCTTGACACGAGCATAAAACACTTAGCCCTGTCTTGAAATTTCAAATAGTTTGCTGTAAAAGGCCTGTAGGTTACAAGGCTTCTCAAAGTCCTCTGAGCCGGCCTCTGTACAGAGCGGGACAAGGCCAACGCTCAATGCAACCCAACATGTCATGTGTTGTTTGAGGATATGTGTAATACCGCATGAGGCTCGCTATTGGCCGTAAGCCGCCAGAGCTTTTGTTGCTGTTTTTATCTGTGTGCACGGACAACACGGAAGAGACAATAACAAAGGGCACGGTGCAAGGTGATTTGCTCGTAGCAAAGCTGCCATAGAATTACCTGCCTGGCTCAAGGTCCTCTTCTGGCTTTAAGAGTCAGGGATATTTTGGCAGAGTTGGTGGTGTGAACTGTGTACCAAGATTATTTCAGGGGTGAAGAGCAAGTGTGCAGCACAAATATCATTAAGTGTGTCTGTTTAAGTCATGTTTAAATGTCTTGCAACAAGCTTGGAAATGTTTCTGCTTGGTCTCGAACCAGGGACCTTTCGCGTGTTAGGCGAATGTGATAGCCTCTACACCACAGAAACCGTGAGAGCAGCTGCATCTTACTGGTTGGCAGGACAAAAGAAAGGAGCAATTTTTGAAAATGAAAAGTCCTGTAAACTGAGAGACAATGACAAAGCAGAAGAAGAATATCAGAAGTGGGATTTGAACCCACGCCTCCAGAAGAGACTGCGACCTGAGCGCCAGCTGCCGAAGAATGGTCCGGCGGAAATGTTGAAAATGTTGAAGTTGCCGGCCAATCACGTTCAAGAAATGTTGAAAATGTTGAAGATTCTAGCCAATCACGTTCAAGAAATGTTGAAAATGTTGAAGTTGCCGACCAATCACGTTGGAGAAATGTTGAAAGCTTACGGCCAATGACGTCGTGAAAGTTACGTATCGCAATGTAAACTGTTTAATGAAGGTAAAGGTTACGGGAGGTCGAAGGTTAAATCCGTATGTAAATTGGAAGTTCTTGGGAACAGTCGGAGTGAACAAGAATTTACGAGTGAAAGCGGTCTATTTAGCGACATGGTAAGTATCGGCTCATTCATGAAAATGCTGTATGATGTACATCGATGTGTAAAAATAAAAATTTCCCGGTTTTACGCCGATGTTACTCGACATTGGTTTCACAGTCGTGTCTTTTTTTCCCATTCCCATTTCCCGAGCGAGTCGATGAAAAACGTTTCATATGTGGGATTAACCAAGTTGTTAGCTATTAAAGCTAAGATAACTTTGGTCTATAAAATATTATTTACGTGCTTATTACACCGAGGTTATGTTAGATGTGGCTTTGTTTTCAGTCATGTCCTATTCATTCTCGCCCTCGGCTTCTTAAGACATTTAAAATAAAAATCACATCATGGGGATTAACCATCATCATATATGGTCGTCGGCATAAACTACCGCGTTTAAAAAAAAGTGGGAAAATAGGGGTCATTTTATAATCAGTACTGTCCTGTATTCGGGTCAGTATGTTAGTCCTGTTGGATAACCATGCCAAGCTAACTTTTGTCTATGAAGTACTTTAACAAACCCAGCAAAATTTCTCAACATATAGAATATATCAGTACTGGGACCAAACAGGAAGCTGAAGGTCATACAAGATAACAAACTAAAGACCATATTAAAGCCAGTAGTAATAATATATCCACAATCCTCCATATAGGAGCTGCTGATTGACAACTGGCCTGTCTGACAGAGCTTTTTTTTTTTTTTTTTTTTTTAAATCATATTTACTAATAACAGGTCCCAGATATTATTAACCAGGCTTGAGGTGATTGAGTGGTTGGACATATTTTGGAGTATTTTACCTAATCATTACCAGACGTTAGGTCTAGTCATTGAGGACAGTGTCTCATCATAATCATTATGGGTTTTTATTCTTTTAGTTTTTGTATAGGCTTGATAAGCTCTTATGTTGTTACCATTTACTTTTAAATCATCTTCAACCAAAGGCATCGAAGTCCCACAAAGCAATGCCCGACACTGTCTGGATGGCACGCCTCAAGAGCTTCGCCTCCACAGGATCGTGGCCTCCAGGTGAGGGCAACAGGCCAGCACCCAGACAGAAGAAGTGGTACGAGCTGTATCAGAGGGTATGTGTGTCTTTATCAGGTGTTTACTTTTATACTTCATTTGTACTAAATGCAACAGCATAAACCGGATTTTCACACATTAATAAATATTTGATTAAGTAAAAATTCAAAATGGTTTCTGCTACAACACACACAACTGAATGACATGGAGATAAATCTTCAACTGTTCTTTTTAGATTGAGAAATGTCCAATGATGCAGCATGGGCTGACGTCCCTGTTTGGTAGTGTGAGGAGATGTGTGTGTGGATTCCACATCCAGATGGTAGGCGAAAAACACAGTAGTTTTGTAGTATAGTACAAATATGACATCACAAAGTGACCAGTGTTAAACCTACTTTGCCATTAAACAGCAGCCAGCTCCTGCTGTCCAGCCAGCTCCTGCTGTCCAGCCAGCTCCTGCTGTCCAGCCAGCTCCTGCTGTCCAGGGTGCCCTGATGTCACAGACTTCAGCTGCAGGTGCTGCCCAGTCTGCTGGGCTGACACAAATGAAGGGAGCTGAAGGCCACAAACAGCGACCACCACTGAATTTGTCTATGGTATTTAGTTGTTGTTGCTCCTACATGTACTATCAATAGATTCATCAAATGGCTTGTCTTTATACAGTCTTTTGCTTCTTAACTTTCAGTTTACCAAACCAAGATATGGTGGTTCACTTAGCGCAGCTGCAAAGCCAAACCTTGCCATGGCCAGGAAAGTGACACAGGTAAAGGGGGTTCAAAAGTCAACTGTGTAAAAGTGTGTTGTTAATACATGTGACTTAGACTCTGTTTTATAGAAACAGGTCACAGAACGCCAGGAGACACCTGCTTCTCCAGTCAGCACTGCCATATCAGTGAGTGATTACATTATAGCTCGAGCATCTGTAGTTCTAGACTTCATTCAATGTACAGGATTAGAGATTTATCCTGTAGATTTTAATATCTGATTCTTAAACTTCATACAGGCCGTAGGCTCCCAAACAGAGGCACCAGCAGTACCAGCTGAGACACCAGTGGCTGCTCCTGTGTCAGTAAGTGTTCTAGCACTGTGCTTTAAACACGAATACTTTTGCAGCAGTGTATTTTACCAGAACTAAGTATAGTTACACATTGTTTTCCTGCTGCAACTCCTCAGCTTCCCCGTTTGTGGGCAGAGGGCTTTCCACCTGAAGACCATAGGTGGATATCCAAAGCTTTGTTTAGGATGGGGGCGAAGGGCAGACTGGAACTCCAGGACAACCTGAAGCTGTGGTACTACCCACCTCAGCCGAGTCACCTCTACCACCAGGCACCTTCCCCAGACCGCTTTTTTGCCCATCCACTACTTGTTTGGATGCCTTACAAGTTGTGGAAGGTTAAGGTGGTGTGCCCCAATCCTTCTTGTGCTGGGCATCAGCTGACAGGAGCAGGGCTGCACAAGAGGGCACGGCGGGTCCTGGACATAGACCGCATGTACACCATGGTCACTGAGACGCTGACTTGTGCCAGGTGTAAAGCCTCTCATGTGTCCTGGAGCCAGGCTGTCCTCCAACAGCTGGACTTGGCTCACAGGTCAGAATTTCGGGTCATCATGACTCAAAAGTGAGTAGTGTCTTTTTTCTCTTTTTCCATGTTCAAGTCAAAGCTGTACATTCTTACTGATATATTTATCTGTGACCAAGGTATGCCTGTGACGTGAGGGTGATTCAGCTTCTGCGGGAGAGGGGCCTTGGCAACAGCCCAACCCGGGTACTGAAACAGCTGAGGGAGAACCACACAGAGGAGTGGCTCCAACGTGTATCGCGGTACACCACGGAGTGCATGAGCTTCCTCCAGCGCCCTGGATTGCTGCCTGTAAAGTTCCCGGAACCTCCAAAGCCAGATGTTGTGCCCAGCTGCAGGTGGCTTCTGTCCGTCTACAGCCAGGACATCTTGACCAGGCTGGAGGACATCAAGGCGCACATTACATCAACCTTTGGCACCATTCTGAAGATGGACTCCACAAAAAAGGTTGAATCATCTTATTTTCTGCAAAATAGGCTTCAATAAACCACTAGCTGGATTTCTACATGTCTCCATCTTATTGTGTGTCTCTGTTCATGTTTTGTGCTTCAGATCACAAAGAAGCTGGCTGGGACAGCCAAAGGGACAGCTCTCTGGCTCACCTCTGTGGGAAATGAGTATGGCCAGATTTTAATCAGTGTCCTGACTGCTCAGGAGGGAGCTGGTTTAGACAGGATGGCTGGTGACCTGGTGAGGAGGTACCAGCAGGCCAGTGTGGATCCCCCTGTTGTCCTGTATGTGGACTGTGGATGCTGTGCTGAGGCTGCAGAGACAACAAAGCTGGAGGCTAGATTCAGCAGGTGGCCTCAGCTTCTGGTACGGCTGGACATCTGGCATTTTATGCGACGGCTTGCCCTGGGATGCACCACTGATGCCCATCAGCTGTACCCACTCTACATGGCACGCATCTCAGCGTGCATTTTTGAGTGGGATGCAGCTGACTTAGCGCTGTTGCGTGAAGCCAAGGCCCAGCAGCTTCGGAACCAGGGACTGTCATCTGCAGATGTGAACAGACACCTGACCAGGGAGGAGTTGGCTCTCCACTGCAGACGGAGGACACGAGGAGTGGACACCACAGTTAAGCTGCTGGAGGAGCTGTTTGCTTTACTTATGGGCTCCAGTGGCAACGACTCCCTTGGCGTTCCTCTGTTTGATCAGGAGAGGATGGAGCACATCTGGCGGGTCCAGAAGAAGCATGTAAAGTGCATCCAAGATCCACCAGGTGTTGCGCTCTACATTAAAACTGGAGAGCTGACCAAGGGAGGTGTGCGGCTGCCGGTCTTTAGGTGTGCCAGAGGCTCTACTTCCTTGGAGTCTTTTCATCTGCACCTAAACCGCTTCATACCAGGTGTGTGACACTAAAATGTGTATCTTATTATACGCGTGTTTGTTCATTTGATGTGATGTTTATGTCAAAAATGCTTTTGATATTTCATGTTGCATTTCATTGTACTTGTAGGGACCAGTGCCAACAGCCTGAATTTCCAGGTTCACCTGCTGGAAGGTCTGCACAGGTGGAACCAGGACCGGCGCGTTGCTGCCATGGCGACTGAGAAGTCTCCTTTGTGCTGCTACTCTGGTGATCTGCTGCATTCTGTCAACCAGAACTACGAGAAGCTGTTTGGCAGAAAGGTGGCACCAGAGTTCTGTCCACCCTCACGTTACACAGGTAATGACAGAATGACCTGCCAAAGGAAAAGTACAAAGCTGCATCTCTCTGACAGCTCCTCACAGTAAAACTGTGTTGCTGAGGGGGGAAATTTATATTTATATTTAATGATTCTGATGAGCTGATTGGTTTTTACTCATTCCAATCTGCATTGTGCTTTATTTATGTTGTTGTGTCTCAGGTGAGCTCATAGGAGTGCAGTATCTGTTCCGGCAGACTGGTCAGGCCCTGCAGGACATGAACCCGGACTCAGAGGAGACTGCCCGCTTGGTGGAGGAGCATGATGTGGCGGCAGATGAGGACGATGAGGGTTTTTCTGACCTCACAGATGACCCCACAGTGCTGGATATAGAGGTTCAGCCTGCTCCCAGCATCTCCTCCACAGCAGCTCCCAGCGCCTCCTCCCCACTGACTCCCAGCGCCTCCTCCCCACTGGCTCCTGGCACCTCCTCCCTGTTTGCTCCCAGCGCCTCCTCCCCACTGGCTCCTGGCACCTCCTCCCTGTTTGCTCCCAGCGCCTCCTCCCCACTGGCTCCTGGCACCTCCTCCCTGTTTGCTCCCAGCGCCTCCTCCCCACTGGCTCCTGGCACCTCCTCCCCACTGGCTCCCAGCATCTCTGAGGCTGGGGACACCTCTGAAGAAACTGTGGTCAGTAACAGTTATTCACTGCTGTTTTCTACATTCTGCATGTTGACGTATATTGAAACTAAAACTGTTAAAAGGTTTTAAACTATTTTCTGTTTTCTGCTTAATGATTTTAGCAGGCTGTTGATGACCAGAATGTGCCTGGATACCAGCATGTGGACAGACTTGCTGAGTACTTGGTTGGGCTTCGGGAGCAGACCTCTCTCTATCTCAGCAACCTGCAGGCGGACCAAATTATAGGACTCTGGCAGAACCTGAGCGAAGGGGACAAGCAGCGGGTTGTTTATTCAGCGCGGCACCAAGACAGACTTCTGAGTGGACGCTTCCGAACCCCAAAGAAGCCCTCAAAAACACCAGGGGTGGAGAGCACAATCCGCTGCGTGCTAGGTGCAAGTAGTGCACCTGCACAATGGCCTGACTGCTGCAGGTTGGTGGAGACCATTTTCATCAGACTGTGTGGTCTGCATCCAGCCCCCAAAAGAAAAGGCAAAGGAGCAGAGTCAAGGTGGTCCTTAATTATTAGGGACTACCGTAAAATCAGGGAGCTGGTTGTTGGGAATGCCCGGGTCATGCAGGGAACAGACATGCAGCTTGTGGAGGTCAACCAGAACACTCTGATTCAGTGGCACAATGACAGACAGAAAAAGCAGGAGCTTTCTGTCCTGCTTCAGGGAACTGGTGTACCCTCAGAGATTGCAGTAGCTGAAGAACCACTGATGGACGCAAGACCGCTGCCTTCTTATCCTGTGCCAGCACAGGATGAACATCAGTACCGGCTGCCAGAGAATACGGCTGGCCAGGCTAAGCAAAGGCAGGCACCATGCACCATCCTTCCAAAAGGCGGTGTGAAGAGGCAGTTGTCAGTGGCACCAGGTGCTTTCCCAGGCCCAGCAGCCCCTGCAGCCCCAGCACCTGGGATTCCTCACCAGGGCCTCACACAGGCAGGACAACCTGTTTTCTTCTATCAGGTTGTCATGCCTTCAACCATGCAGGCCACAACCCAGCAACCAACAACAAAGAGGCCATACAAGAGGACTGTGCAGGCAAACACCTGCAAGAAGTGTGGCCTCTTTCGCACAGCAGAGACTGGACATAGCCACTACCGTGGGAGGGTCTACTGCCCCCAGTCTGAAAGCCTGACAAAGGAACAGTGGCTGGAGGAGATGAGGAAGGGGCAGAAATAAGCACTTTGTAAATAGATGTATATAGTTTGTAGTTAAGTGTTATAGTAACTTGTGTAGTTTGCTCCTTTTTAATTATATATCTGTTTTTTTTAAAAACATTTTAAAACCTTTTTATTGTGAACCTTCTGTACAGTTTCAAGTGGACACAACTAGGATGAAACCAGAGGAAGTATCCTCAATACAAGTTAAAGTACTTGCTGTACAGTAATTGTAAATAGTTGTGGTTGTTGTACATATTCTCATTTTTAAAATTGTTTTTTTTATTATATTTTTGTAAAAGTTAAGAGTAAGATTAAACAGCACAGTATTAGTTGTAAATTGATTGTAAATAGTTTTAATTTTTTGTTTTGGTATTTATTCAAAAGCAATGTTATTGTTTTTAATGACTGAACATTAAACAGTGAGTTTGACATGTTTATTGTGGTGATTATGAGTAATTATGTAAATGAAATCAAGACTAGTAAGAAAAAAATGTTTTATTACAATTCAATTCACATATGAATATCTAATGTTATTATAAATGTCTAAAATTATTATTATAATAATATAAATACAAAGTTGCTAGACTGACTTCAAAGTGGTGGTAAAGAAGAGAAACGAAGTGCCACTACACAAATATACACACATATCATACCGACATAAAGGCTCTTGTTATTTATATTTATATAGTGTGTGTGTGTGTGTGTGTGTGTGTGTGTGTGTGTGTGTGTGTGTATTCCATATACAGAACAGGTTCCTTACATTCTATTAACTACAATATTTTATAAACACACACAATGTTATTTTTTTCATGCCAATAAAAATGGACTTTAACAGGTTAATAAATTCTAAAAAAGGTCAGCCACTGAAATCCTGCCGTGACTCCCTGTTCTGCATCGCTTCTGGTTCCTCAGCTCCTTTTTGAGAAAGAGAAAAAAAAAGAAATATTAACAGAAATTACCATTGAATTAGAGCTAAATGCAGAATTACATTAATAGATGAGTAAATGAGGTGTTGAAATATTTTCACTACTTCATATTTACAATTTCAGATGCGTGTGTCTGCAAAAAGATAACCCTCAATATAAAAACATATCAGGTTTACTTCATATTAATTGTATTCTCCGCGTCATCTGACGGAGGCCATGTCACGTGATCTTCAATGCAGGCCCAGCACCTAGTTGCGAGTTCAAATCCCGTTCACTGCATGACAGACTTGGGTCAACATGTAAAAACATCTCCAGGCCACTAGACATGTGTTTATGTCCCAGAAATTTCCACATTTTTTCTTCATTTTTCCTCCTTTCTCCCATTTCTCCTCCTTTCCCCTCTTTTTCCTTCTTCCCCCCTCTCCCCCCTTCTTCCCCATCTTACCTGGCCGAATGTTCCCCAGCTTGAGCGCAGCGCCTTGGACCGCTCGGCCATTCTGATAAAATTTGCGCTTACCTACCTCTCTCTTGTGTGTTTTTTCTTGGAGGTGCAATGTGATTTCTGATAGCAACCCCAAGCGGCAGCAAAGTGTGAAAGCGTAGGTGCTTCTGCCTCTGCAGAAGTTGCCACAAGGTCTACGCAGAGGTCTAGCCACCTGTCTTGAGGTGTGCAGATTTTGAACAAGCTTTCCTGTGTCTGGTTACTGTGGGATTGTTTTTCATCTTCTTACCCGTTGAGGTCCGGTCGCCGTTGGTCGTTAGCCTTCGCTTTCAAATAGCATCATTTTTGGGCCTTGCCCTATTGTTAGACACTCTATTCTTATTCTTTCAGGGATTCCTTAACCTTTAGTCAATGTGGAAGTAACAGAAATTGAACACTGAGCAATGAGGCCTGAGCTCTGGAGACTGCAGCCATGACTTCACATTTGAACAAGATACTTCTGTTGTCTAACCAACAACAGCGATTGCCATCATGCTAAAGTTGCTGGGGAAAGTGAGCCACTGGCAGCTTACACACCATTTTCACATGTGATCTTAGTAACAATTGTGGTCATAGAGGTGACTGCTTTGTCTGTAGTAGGCACAGAGGTCTCTCACCTAAAGGGTAGGTTGTAGGTTCAACCGAGGTGTACACTTGGATCGTTGTATCGCAGAATGCCGGTCCTTAATCCATGGAATGCCTTTTGATACATCACTATGCTGCCAACTCAAGCTGAAACATGTCTTTGGCCTGGCACAGTATGGCCATGATCAAGGCGGCAATCTTCTTCACCAAACTCTGACTGCTTGTGGTTCTGCACTCTTCCTTGTGCCAAAGTGTATGGTTTGTCTTTTTTGGCTGTTGCCAATCCCTTGGGACTGCACGTGATAGTTGTTGGTATACTGGCCAGGACCTCTGCCTATAACGTGGAGGACTGGTGTTTGGTTTCCCGACGGGGAGTGTTTCTTGGTCTTTATGACCCTTGACACGAGCATAAAACACTTAGCCCTGTCTTGAAATTTCAAATAGTTTGCTGTAAAAGGCCTGTAGGTTACAAGGCTTCTCAAAGTCCTCTGAGCCGGCCTCTGTACAGAGCGGGACAAGGCCAACGCTCAATGCAACCCAACATGTCATGTGTTGTTTGAGGATATGTGTAATACCGCATGAGGCTCGCTATTGGCCCTATGCCACAAGAGCTTTTGTTGCTGTTTTTATCTGTGTGCACGGACAACACGGAAGAGACAATAACAAAGGGTACGGTGCAAGGTGATTTGCTCGTAGCAAAGCTGCCATAGAATTACCTGCCTGGCTCAAGGGCATCTTCTGGTTTTAAGAGTCAGGGATATTTTGGCAGAGTTGGTGGTGTGAACTGTGTCCCAAGATTATTTCAGGGGTGAAGAGCAAGTGTGCAGCACAAATATCATTAAGTGTGTCTGTTTAAGTCATGTTTAAATGTCTTGCAACAAGCTTGGAAATGTTTCTGCCTGGTCTCAAACGAAGGACTTTTTGTGTGTTAGGCGAATGTGATAGGCTCTACACCACAGAAACCGTTAGAGCAGCTGCATCTTACTGGTTGGCAGGACAAAAGAAAGGAGCAATTTTTGAAAATGAAAAGTCCTGTAAACTGAGAGACAATGACAAAGCAGAAGAAGATTATCAGAAGTGGGATTTGAACCCACACCTCCAGAAGAGACTGCGACCTTAACGCAGCGCCTTGGACCGCTCAGCCATTCTGATAAGATTTGCTCTTACCTACCTCTCTCTTGTGTGTTTTTTCTTGGAGGTGCAATGTGATTTCTGATAGCAACCCCAAGCGGCAGCAAAGTGTGAAAGCGTAGGTGCTTCCGCCTCTGCAGAAGTTGCCACAAGGTCTACGCAGAGGTCTAGCCACCTGTCTTGAGGTGTGCAGATTTTGAACAAGCTTTCCTGTGTCTGGTTACTGTGGGATTGTTTTTCATCTTCTTACCCGTTGAGGTCCGGTCGCCGTTGGTCGTTAGCCTTCGCTTTCAAATAGCATCATTTTTGGGCCTTGCCCTATTGTTAGACACTCTATTCTTATTCTTTCAGGGATTCCTTAACCTTTAGTCAATGTGGAAGTAACAGAAATTGAACACTGAGCAATGAGGCCTGAGCTCTGGAGACTGCAGCCATGACTTCACATTTGAACAAGATACTTCTGTTGTCTAACCAACAACAGCGATTGCCATCATGCTAAAGTTGCTGGGGAAAGTGAGCCACTGGCAGCTTACACACCATTTTCACATGTGATCTTAGTAACAATTGTGGTCATAGAGGTGACTGCTTTGTCTGTAGTAGGCACAGAGGTCTCTCACCTAAAGGGTAGGTTGTAGGTTCAACCGAGGTGTACACTTGGATCGTTGTATCGCAGAATGCCGGTCCTTAATCCATGGAATGCCTTTTGATACATCACTATGCTGCCAACTCAAGCTGAAACATGTCTTTGGCCTGGCACAGTATGGCCATGATCAAGGCGGCAATCTTCTTCACCAAACTCTGACTGCTTGTGGTTCTGCACTCTTCCTTGTGCCAAAGTGTATGGTTTGTCTTTTTTGGCTGTTGCCAATCCCTTGGGACTGCACGTGATAGTTGTTGGTATACTGGCCAGGACCTCTGCCTATAACGTGGAGGACTGGTGTTTGGTTTCCCGACGGGGAGTGTTTCTTGGTCTTTATGACCCTTGACACGAGCATAAAACACTTAGCCCTGTCTTGAAATTTCAAATAGTTTGCTGTAAAAGGCCTGTAGGTTACAAGGCTTCTCAAAGTCCTCTGAGCCGGCCTCTGTACAGAGCGGGACAAGGCCAACGCTCAATGCAACCCAACATGTCATGTGTTGTTTGAGGATATGTGTAATACCGCATGAGGCTCGCTATTGGCCCTATGCCACAAGAGCTTTTGTTGCTGTTTTTATCTGTGTGCACGGACAACACGGAAGAGACAATAACAAAGGGTACGGTGCAAGGTGATTTGCTCGTAGCAAAGCTGCCATAGAATTACCTGCCTGGCTCAAGGGCATCTTCTGGTTTTAAGAGTCAGGGATATTTTGGCAGAGTTGGTGGTGTGAACTGTGTCCCAAGATTATTTCAGGGGTGAAGAGCAAGTGTGCAGCACAAATATCATTAAGTGTGTCTGTTTAAGTCATGTTTAAATGTCTTGCAACAAGCTTGGAAATGTTTCTGCCTGGTCTCAAACCAAGGACTTTTTGTGTGTTAGGCGAATGTGATAGGCTCTACACCACAGAAACCGTTAGAGCAGCTGCATCTTACTGGTTGGCAGGACAAAAGAAAGGAGCAATTTTTGAAAATGAAAAGTCCTGTAAACTGAGAGACAATGACAAAGCAGAAGAAGATTATCAGAAGTGGGATTTGAACCCACACCTCCAGAAGAGACTGCGACCTTAACGCAGCGCCTTGGACCGCTCAGCCATTCTGATAAGATTTGCTCTTACCTACCTCTCTCTTGTGTGTTTTTTCTTGGAGGTGCAATGTGATTTCTGATAGCAACCCCAAGCGGCAGCAAAGTGTGAAAGCGTAGGTGCTTCCGCCTCTGCAGAAGTTGCCACAAGGTCTACGCAGAGGTCTAGCCACCTGTCTTGAGGTGTGCAGATTTTGAACAAGCTTTCCTGTGTCTGGTTACTGTGGGATTGTTTTTCATCTTCTTACCCGTTGAGGTCCGGTCGCCGTTGGTCGTTAGCCTTCGCTTTCAAATAGCATCATTTTTGGGCCTTGCCCTATTGTTAGACACTCTATTCTTATTCTTTCAGGGATTCCTTAACCTTTAGTCAATGTGCAAGTAACAGAAATTGAACACTGAGCAATGAGGCCTGAGCTCTGGAGACTGCAGCCATGACTTCACATTTGAACAAGATACTTCTGTTGTCTAACCAACAACAGCGATTGCCATCATGCTAAAGTTGCTGGGGAAAGTGAGCCACTGGCAGCTTACACACCATTTTCACATGTGATCTTAGTAACAATTGTGGTCATAGAGGTGACTGCTTTGTCTGTAGTAGGCACAGAGGTCTCTCACCTAAAGGGTAGGTTGTAGGTTCAACCGAGGTGTACACTTGGATCGTTGTATCGCAGAATGCCGGTCCTTAATCCATGGAATGCCTTTTGATACATCACTATGCTGCCAACTCAAGCTGAAACATGTCTTTGGCCTGGCACAGTATGGCCATGATCAAGGCGGCAATCTTCTTCACCAAACTCTGACTGCTTGTGGTTCTGCACTCTTCCTTGTGCCAAAGTGTATGGTTTGTCTTTTTTGGCTGTTGCCAATCCCTTGGGACTGCACGTGATAGTTGTTGGTATACTGGCCAGGACCTCTGCCTATAACGTGGAGGACTGGTGTTTGGTTTCCCGACGGGGAGTGTTTCTTGGTCTTTATGACCCTTGACACGAGCATAAAACACTTAGCCCTGTCTTGAAATTTCAAATAGTTTGCTGTAAAAGGCCTGTAGGTTACAAGGCTTCTCAAAGTCCTCTGAGCCGGCCTCTGTACAGAGCGGGACAAGGCCAACGCTCAATGCAACCCAACATGTCATGTGTTGTTTGAGGATATGTGTAATACCGCATGAGGCTCGCTATTGGCCCTAAGCCACCAGAGCTTTTGTTGCTGTTTTTATCTGTGTGCACGGACAACGCGGAAGAGACAATAACATAGGGTACGGTGCAAGGTGATTTGCTCGTAGCAAAGCTGCCATAGAATTACCTGCCTGGCTCAAGGGCCTCTTCTGGTTTTAAGAGTCAGGGATATTTTGGTAGAGTTGGTGGTGTGAACTGTGTCCCAAGATTATTTCAGGGGTGAAGAGCAAGTGTGCAGCACAAATATCATTAAGTGTGTCTGTTTAAGTCATGTTTAAATGTCTTGCAACAAGCTTGGAAATGTTTCTGCCTGGTCTCAAACCAAGGACTTTTTGTGTGTTAGGCGAATGTGATAGGCTCTACACCACAGAAACCGTTAGAGCAGCTGCATCTTACTGGTTGGCAGGACAAAAGAAAGGAGCAATTTTTGAAAATGAAAAGTCCTGTAAACTGAGAGACAATGACAAAGCAGAAGAAGATTATCAGAAGTGGGATTTGAACCCACGCCTCCAGAAGAGACTGCGACCTTAACGCAGCGCCTTGGACCGCTCTGCCATTCTGATAAAATTTGCTCTTACCTACCTCTCTCTTGTGTGTTTTTTCTTGGAGGTGCAATGTGATTTCTGATAGCAACCCCAAGCGGCAGCAAAGTGTGAAAGCGTAGGTGCTTCCGCCTCTGCAGAAGTTACCACAAGGCCTACGCAGAGGTCTAGCCACCTGTCTTGAGGTGTGCAGATTTTGAACAAGCTTTCCTGTGTCTGGTTACTGTGGGATTGTTTTTCATCTTCTTACCCGTTGAGGTCCGGTCGCCGTTGGTCGTTAGCCTTCGCTTTCAAATAGCATCATGTTTGGGCCTTGCCCTATTGTTAGACACTCTATCCTTATTCTTTCGGGGATTTTTTTAACCTTTAGTCAATGTGCAAGTAACAGAAATTGAACACTGAGCAATGAGGCCTGAGCTCTGGAGACTGCAGCCATGACTTCACATTTGAACAAGATACTTCTGTTGTCTAACCAACAACAGCGATTGCCATCATGCTAAAGTTGCTGGGGAAAGTGAGCCACTGGCAGCTTACACACCATTTTCACATGTGATCTTAGTAACAATTGTGGTCATAGAGGTGACTGCTTTGTCTGTAGTAGGCACAGAGGTCTCTCACCTAAAGGGTAGGTTGTAGGTTCAACCGAGGTGTACGCTTGGATCGTTGTATCGCAGAATGCCGGTCCTTAATCCATGGAATGCCTTTTGATACATCACTATGCTGCCAACTCAAGCTGAAACATGTCTTTGGCCTGGCACAGTATGGCCATGATCAAGGCGGCAATCTTCTTCACCAAACTCTGACTGCTTGTGGTTCTGCACTCTTCCTTGTGCCAAAGTGTATGGTTTGTCTTTTTTGGCTGTTGCCAATCCCTTGGGACTGCACGTGATAGTTGTTGGTATACTGGCCAGGACCTCTGCCTATAACGTGGAGGACTGGTGTTTGGTTTCCCGACGGGGAGTGTTTCTTGGTCTTTATGACCCTTGACACGAGCATAAAACACTTAGCCCTGTCTTGAAATTTCAAATAGTTTGCTGTAAAAGGCCTGTAGGTTACAAGGACAACGCGGAAGAGACAATAACAAAGTGTACGGTGCAAGGTGATTTGCTCGTAGCAAAGCTGCCATAGAATTACCTGCCTGGCTCAAGGGCCTCATCTGGTTTTAAGAGTCAGGGATATTTTGGCACAGTTGGTGGTGTGAACTGTGTCCCAAGATTATTTCAGGGGTGAAGAGCAAGTGTGCAGCACAAATATCATTAAGTGTGTCTGTTTAAGTCATGTTTAAATGTCTTGCAACAAGCTTGGAAATGTTTCTGCGTGGTCTCGAACCAGGGACCTTTCGCGTGTTAGGCGAATGTGATAGCCTCTACACCACAGAAACCGTGAGAGCAGCTGCATCTTACTGGTTGGCAGGACAAAAGAAAGGCGCAATTTTTGAAAATGAAAAGTCCTGTAAACTGAGAGACAATGACAAAGCAGAAGAAGATTATCAGAAGTGGGATTTGAACCCACGCCTCCAGAAGAGACTGCGACCTGAGCGCCAGCTGCCGAAGAATGGTCCGGCGGAAATGTTGAAAATGTTGAAGTTGCCGGCCAATCACGTTCAAGAAATGTTGAAAATGTTGAAGTTGCCGACCAATCACGTTGGAGAAATGTTGAAAGCTGACGGCCAATGACGTCGTGAAAGTTACGTATCGCAATGTAAAATGTTTAATGAAGGTAAAGGTCACGGGAGGTCGAAGGTTAAATCCGTATGTAAATTGGAAGTTCTTGGGAACAGTCGGAGTGAACAAGAATTTACGAGTGAAAGCGGTCTATTTAGCGACATGGTAAGTATCGGCTCATTCATGAAAATGCTGTATGATGTACATCGATGTGTAAAAATAAAAATTTCCCGGTTTTACGCCGATGTTACTCGACATTTTTTTTCACAGTCGTGTCTTTTTTTCCCATTCCCATTTCCCGAGCGAGTCGATGAAAAACGTTTCATATGTGGGATTAACCAAGTTGTTAGCTATTAAAGCTAAGATAACTTTGGTCTATAAAATATTATTTACGTGCTTATTACACCGAGGTTATGTTAGATGTGGCTTTGTTTTCAGTCATGTCCTATTCATTCTCGCCCTCGGCTTCTTAAGACATTTAAAATAAAAATCACATCATGGGGATTAACCATCATCATATATGGTCGTCGGCATAAACTACCGCGTTTAAAAAAAAGTGGGAAAATAGGGGTCATTTTATAATCAGTACTGTCCTGTATTCGGGTCAGTATGTTAGTCCTGTTGGATAACCATGCCAAGCTAACTTTTGTCTATGAAGTACTTTAACAAACCCAGCAAAATTTCTCAACATATAGAATATATCAGTACTGGGACCAAACAGGAAGCTGAAGGTCATACAAGATAACAAACTAAAGACCATATTAAAGCCAGTAGTAATAATATATCCACAATCCTCCATATAGGAGCTGCTGATTGACAACTGGCCTGCCTGACAGAGCTTTTTTTTTTTTTTTTTTTTTAAATCATATTTACTAATAACAGGTCCCAGATATTATTAACCAGGCTTGAGGTGATTGAGTGGTTGGACATATTTTGGAGTATTTTACCTAATCATTACCAGACGTTAGGTCTAGTCATTGAGGACAGTGTCTCATCATAATCATTATGGGTTTTTATTCTTTTAGTTTTTGTATAGGCTTGATAAGCTCTTATGTTGTTACCATTTACTTTTAAATCATCTTCAACCAAAGGCATCGAAGTCCCACAAAGCAATGCCCGACACTGTCTGGATGGCACGCCTCAAGAGCTTCGCCTCCACAGGATCATGGCCTCCAGGTGAGGGCAACAGGCCAGCACCCAGACAGAAGAAGTGGTACGAGCTGTATCAGAGGGTATGTGTGTCTTTATCAGGTGTTTACTTTTATACTTCATTTGTACTAAATGCAACAGCATAAACCGGATTTTCACACATTAATAAATATTTGATTAAGTAAAAATTCAAAATGGTTTCTGCTACAACACACACAACTGAATGACATGGAGATAAATCTTCAACTGTTCTTTTTAGATTGAGAAATGTCCAATGATGCAGCATGGGCAGACGTCCCTGTTTGGTAGTGTGAGGAGATGTGTGTGTGGATTCCACATCCAGATGGTAGGCGAAAAACACAGTAGTTTTGTAGTATAGTACAAATATGACATCACAAAGTGACCAGTGTTAAACCTACTTTGCCATTAAACAGCAGCCAGCTCCTGCTGTCCAGCCAGCTCCTGCTGTCCAGCCAGCTTCTGCTGTCCAGTCAGCTTCTGCTGTCCAGGGTGCCCTGATGTCACAGACTTCAGCTGCAGGTGCTGCCCAGTCTGCTGGGCTGACAGAAATGAAGGGAGCTGAAGGCCACAAACAGCGACCACCACTGAATTTGTCTATGGTATTTAGTTGTTGTTGCTCCTACATGTACTATCAATAGATTCATCAAATGGCTTGTCTTTATACAGTCTTTTGCTTCTTAACTTTCAGTTTACCAAACCAAGATATGGTGGTTCACTTAGCGCAGCTGCAAAGCCAAACCTTGCCATGGCCAGGAAAGTGACACAGGTAAAGGGGGTTCAAAAGTCAACTGTGTAAAAGTGTGTTGTTAATACATGTGACTTAGACTCTGTTTTATAGAAACAGGTCACAGAACGCCAGGAGACACCTGCTTCTCCAGTCAGCACTGCCATATCAGTGAGTGATTACATTTTCAGCTCGAGCATCTGTAGTTCTAGACTTCATTCAATGTACAGGATTAGAGATTTATCCTGTAGATTTTAATATCTGATTCTTAAACTTCATACAGGCCGTAGGCTCCCAAACAGAGGCACCAGCAGTACCAGCTGAGACACCAGTGGCTGCTCCTGTGTCAGTAAGTGTTCTAGCACTGTGCTTTAAACACGAATACTTTTGCAGCAGTGTATTTTACCAGAACTAAGTATAGTTACACATTGTTTTCCTGCTGCAACTCCTCAGCTTCCCCGTTTGTGGGCAGAGGGCTTTCCACCTGAAGACCATAGGTGGATATCCAAAGCTTTGTTTAGGATGGGGGCGAAGGGCAGACTGGAACTCCAGGACAACCTGAAGCTGTGGTACTACCCACCTCAGCCGAGTCACCTCTACCACCAGGCACCTTCCCCAGACCGCTTTTTTGCCCATCCACTACTTGTTTGGATGCCTTACAAGTTGTGGAAGGTTAAGGTGGTGTGCCCCAATCCTTCTTGTGCTGGGCATCAGCTGACAGGAGCAGGGCTGCACAAGAGGGCACGGCGGGTCCTGGACATAGACCGCATGTACACCATGGTCACTGAGACGCTGACTTGTGCCAGGTGTAAAGCCTCTCATGTGTCCTGGAGCCAGGCTGTCCTCCAACAGCTGGACTTGGCTCACAGGTCAGAATTTCGGGTCATCATGACTCAAAAGTGAGTAGTGTCTTTTTTCTCTTTTTCCATGTTCAAGTCAAAGCTGTACATTCTTACTGATATATTTATCTGTGACCAAGGTATGCCTGTGACGTGAGGGTGATTCGGCTTCTGCGGGAGAGGGGCCTTGGCAACAGCCCAACCCGGGTACTGAAACAGCTGAGGGAGAACCACACAGAGGAGTGGCTCCAACGTGTATCGCGGTACACCACGGAGTGCATGAGCTTCCTCCAGCGCCCTGGATTGCTGCCTGTAAAGTTCCCGGAACCTCCAAAGCCAGATGTTGTGCCCAGCTGCAGGTGGCTTCTGTCCGTCTACAGCCAGGACATCTTGACCAGGCTGGAGGACATCAAGGCGCACATTACATCAACCTTTGGCACCATTCTGAAGATGGACTCCACAAAAAAGGTTGAATCATCTTATTTTCTGCAAAATAGGCTTCAATAAACCACTAGCTGGATTTCTACATGTCTCCATCTTATTGTGTGTCTCTGTTCATGTTTTGTGCTTCAGATCACAAAGAAGCTGGCTGGGACAGCCAAAGGGACAGCTCTCTGGCTCACCTCTGTGGGAAATGAGTATGGCCAGATTTTAATCAGTGTCCTGACTACTCAGGAGGGAGCTGGTTTAGACAGGATGGCTGGTGACCTGGTGAGGAGGTACCAGCAGGCCAGTGTGGATCCCCCTGTTGTCCTGTATGTGGACTGTGGATGCTGTGCTGAGGCTGTGGAGACAACAAAGCTGGAGGCTAGATTCAGCGGGTGGCCTCAGCTTCTGGTATGGCTGGACATCTGGCATTTTATGCGACGGCTTGCCCTGGGATGCACCACTGATGCCCACCAGCTGTACCCACTCTACATGGCACGCATCTCAGCGTGCATTTTTGAGTGCAGAGACAGACCCAGGAATGCTTTTCTTTGCAGAACTCAAAAACTGAACCGAAGGGAAGTGAACACAATGAACCAGCAAATGAACCCGGAACTGAAACAAAGGGCTACAAATACTGGGGAACCAAACAAGGAACAGGTGTAGTGAATGAAACTAACGAGACCAGGTGAAAACTATGAACAAAGGCCACACAGGAAACAAGGCAAGGAGACTGAACAGGGAAAAATTACAAAATAAAAACAAGAAACCAAAGCTGAGAAAAATGCCTGAAACTTCATATCATTACAGGAAATAAGAGGTAAAAGGGGAAGTATAGTACCTGCACTTTTAACTCTGGCAATGCAACAGGCTTTGGATTGGCTTGTCAGCAAACAACAAGAATGTGGAATTCTCCCAGACAACATACACCTATTTGCAAGACCAGCCAGTCTGATTTACTACAATGATTGTCTTTTACACTTTGGCAAGGTCAATAGTACAAAAAGCCCTGAAAATCTTACTTAAACAAAACTGTGAAAACAAACAGGAACCTTGTACCAGGTCCTTAACCTCACTAACCCAGAGTTCGACCAGTTGACAGATTTCCTGAAATAAGAGTCCATCAACAGTTTTACAAACTTCCAGAGGGCACACTCCAACTTGCCAAAATCAGCAAGATTCTTATGGCTCTGCAGCAGGGACATCTTGGAGTTCAAGGGCAAGTCCCTGGATGACATTAGCATAGAAGGTATTAAATATTTCATTGTTACACTTAGAAATATATGCTTAAATAGACTTAATACTTTTGCATTATTCTAATATGTGGGGATCAGGTCATGCATTTGTCATGTTGAGGGGCATTTACTCTGGCCCTCTCCGGCACATGCAGTTTTTTTTTCACATACACACTTTCTCACTCACACTAATACTTTTTAACTATCATTTACACATGTTCACATGTGCAATTTTTCCTTCATGTACAGTATGTATTAAGCACAAATTGCTCTCGAAATTTAGGGATGTGAAATATCTGACTGCATCTAAAATGAGCTATTGGTTAGCTTAATTTGACCTTCTGTAAGCTGTTGAATGCACATGTCCTGTTCAGTGTTTCAGCATAACATGGTGGTTTCTGTAAATACGATTATGTTATTACAAGAGCCTGATCCATGAATCCACTATTAAATGTTCTGATTCAATGATGGTGTGTATTGAAACAGTCCTTTTTATCAAGGTAGGCACATTGTGATATCAGAATGTGTATTTTGTATGTATGGGAAAAGAGAATTTCAATGTGAGAGGGTCTGTATGAAATATAGCTTGAACAGTGACATTCATTTTCCTCTGGCTCCTCTTCCTACCTTCCAGAGAAGGTAATCGCGGAATGTCTGTTTGTGTACAATTTCCTGGTATACAGATTACCTATGCACACCTCTGCTACTAACTTAACAACATTGGGGCTATATTTAAGCATCATTTCAGACCCTTTCAGTGAGTCTATTTAAGGATCATGCAAGCATCAACAAGTTAAGGGACTTTTTCTGGTGGCATCAGAGACTCTTGGACAGGGGGTCCAAAGTTGTGCCGTGGGGGCCACTGTTCTGCAGGTTTTCAATAATATATCTGGCTTACATTAAATGGATCCATGTACCAATGAAGTGCAGCACAATAACTGATTGATTTGGGTCAGGTGTTTTGGAGTAGGGATATATAGAAACCCCATAGGACTGTGGCCCCTTCAGGACCGGAGCTGAACACCCCTGTATTAAAAGAAAGTGAAGTTATCTCTTCTGTTGGCAGCAGCTCCTGTTGCTTTTAGGGTCCATTTTGTTGTGCGATTAAAATGTTATTATTAAAGATTAATTAAATATAAAGCTTGTCAGTTTTAAGATGTATATTTGTGTGTGTATAAGTTCATTCTTAAATTTTGATTAAATATATATGAAAATAAAAGTTGTACTTTGAGAATGAAAAGTTGTAATTTACCTCACAAATCATTTCATTTGCAAAATCAAGATGTAACTGAAGAATAGATTTCCTTTTTCAGAGCTCAATCAAAATTGCATTATCTCATCCATTTGGAGTCATTTATAATCCTTCATTTTTATTTCGACAAATCTTTATGAAAAGAAGAATTATTCTGATACTTGGTGAACTGTGGCACCATTAAAATGAAAATATCCAAAAGGATGATATGCTTATTTATCTTTTTCTTCAGAGCTATCAGTCTTAACTAGGAATGAGACAACAGGACCAGATGAGCCACAGTGTTTCACAGGAGGACTTAGCCACACAGGACACAGACAAACAGAAACCTCTGACAAAGATAAAAGGTAAAGTTTTTTTTTATCTTAACTTTTATGATTGGCTGCTTAAAAATGTGAATAAAAATAACATCCTTTTTTTTGTGTGTGTTGCTCTGCAGTATGACAGCTTGGAAAGAAGAAGTGGGATGAGGAGTAAGCTGCTGCTGGGGAACGGCACTTGATGTCCTTCATTACAACATGCCGGGTTCCTGATCAAAGCATTTGCAATAAATGTATAAACTTGGAGAAAACAGCTCTTAAACAGAAATTGGATGATTATTAAATTTTATGCAAAGATCAAATTGCAGCTTTAAAAAAGGAAGTTTGAAGCCTATGTTAAAAAAAATGTGGTGTCAGATGTTTGTGTTTAGCCCACAGTTACCTGTCGTTATGTTACACTGCATAAGAAAAGGACTGTTTTTCCTTATTGTTTAATGATGTTTAATGATGATATCTATCTATCTATCTATCTATCTATCTATCTATCTATATATATATATACATATATATATATATATATATATATATATATATATATATATATATATATATATATATCATCATATTCATAGGATGCTTTCCCCTTTACTTACTGTTGCAACACTCAACGAGTTTCAAAAATTCTGGGAAGGGGGACGGGCATCCCGCAAGGACCTAGAAAATGCAAAGCAGTCAAGGAGCTATGCAGAGTTTTGTCATGTTGCACATGCTCTTGGGCCTTCACTCTACTGCAGGTGAAGGAAACCTCTGTTTCCAATTTCAGCTGGATAGGACACAGACTGTGTCTGGATAGGCCACAGTCTGGATAGGGTGATGCCACCACCTGGCTGACCCAATCACCATGGTCAGTGCTCATCAGCTTAAAGAAAAAAGAAAATACAAATAAATACAAAAAAGCTTCACATAAAAAGCTCCACACTTTGTATTTGCCCAGGGCTTGAAACAAGCTAGGACTGCCACTGATTGGAACAAAACTATTTTTTGCTTTCACTTTGACACAGGTTTCTAGATAGAAGACCAAATTTCCTTTTTCAAGGACCTTAGAAGGTCTTATATTTTTCATTTCTTCTCTATGAAATCATGTAACTTCTTCACAAGCAGTGTAGGCTACCAGCTCCAACTGGGGGGAATACCTTGGGTAACTGAGCAGCTGGCATAATCCTTCCACAAATAACCAACACGATGGAAGCATCTTAACCCTCTAAAATCCTGCTCTACCATCTGGTAAAGGTCACGTGCAGTGACTTTGATTAATTCCTTTTAAAACATTGTGGAAATAAACCTGCCTTAGCCATCTCTACCAATTGGTTTGGGTATGTAAAACCCAAGCCAAGTGTTTGTTACAACACCACTGTTTGAAATTTCTCTGTTGCATTATTAACTTCTTTCTTTTCTGAAAAAACATTATTCTGTTTATTAAAGTCCAAAACAAATGGAAAAACACACAACATTGCTCTCAGGGCTTCTTGTTAGTGTGAAAGTTAGTGTTAAGGGCACTGACTGTCATGCTTTTGATGAAGGACTAATCTAAAGGATTTTTTTAAAAAATGTATTAATCAAACAAGGTCCAGAAGGGACTCAGGAAACAGAGTTTAACAACAGACTGGTGACTGCTGTGGAGGAGTGAGCTGGCTTTGAAGGTATGATGATGATTGTGGGCAGGTGTGTATTTATCTAGTGATCTGGTGTAGCTGTGGTTGGAGATGGAGGACAAGCTGAGTGATTGAAAGTGGAGTCAGGAAGGTTAGGCATGACCATGAATGTGTCAAAACCTTATGTGACGGGGTTTGTGGTTGTTCCCCCAAAATAATAAGTAAATCCACCAAAGTGCAGTAATAGTTACAGTGAGAAAATATGTACAATATGTACACTGATCTTGATCAATGATTTGATCTTATTAACCCAGACATACATCCATTAAGTCATTTCAGTCCTCACGTCACTTAGATCAATAAAAAACAAACAAAAAAATACAATGAAATGTTTTTGTTCTGTATGACTGAAGACATTTTAATGGTAGCACAAACTTTCCACAAAGTAAACTATTGTCTCCAGAATTGACAAACCTATTCCAGAATAGCAGCTGTTTAAACTGCAGAAGCAATAGAAAAAAAAAATTAATTTAAAAATATTTAGACCCCTTGTCCATGAAAATCACAAGTGCATGCAACCATAAATACCTCAATCTCTGATGACTGTCCTGTGAGACACAAGAGTTTCAGTCACCTGGCGGATGTGAATCCACATGACTGAAGTATTCTCCCCTGCTCCTCCGTGATGTTATAACTAGATTATACGACGCAGTGGGTCCATAAAAAAGGAGTTTCATTACCACTGTAAATTTTATACATTATTTGTATACAATATTATAATGCCCTTTCAATCCCTTTCTAATAGTGAAAATAGTGTCATTGCTCACAGCACAGACAGTTGTATTACCTTGCCACGTTTCAAGAGCAGCTAAAAGCCTGCATAAAGGCCTCGACTGATGACAATGGTTCATCTGCATCACCAGGCATGATAAGCCTCCCCCTGGCCCACATGAGGCTCCAAGAAAGAGTCTTTAACCTAAAAATACTAAAAAAAAATGAAAAACATATTGAATCACAGACTTAATCCAGGGTGGGAGCTTGCAAGGCAAGTTGGCAGAGGCTGTTAAATAGCCTTTCAGGGAAAAAAAACAAAACAAACAAACAACAAAAAAAAAAAAAAAAACAGGCCACCCCTCTATAAACAAAGGCCACAGCCATCATTATCCTAAATGTCCTGTACATGAAAACACTGATGTTGCTTCAACTTGTCTGGCATATAAAGTTAATAGGTCGTGATCTCCAGCTCTCGCTTGAGCGATTTGCGGCCGAGTGTGAAGCGGCTGGGATGAGAATCAGCACCTCCAAATCTGAGACCATGGTCCTCAGCCAGAATAGGGTGGGTTGCCCTCTCCGGGTCGGGAATGAGGTCCTGCCTCAAGTGGAGGAGTTTAAATATCTCGGGGTCTTGTTCACGAATGAGGGAAGGATGGAGCGCGAGATCCACAGACGGATCGGTGCGGCGTCTGCAATAATGCGGGCTCTGCGCCGGTCTGTCGTGGTGAAGAAGGAGCTGAGCCAGAAGGCGAAGCTCTCGATTTACCAGTCGATCTACGTTCCTACCCTCACCTATGGTCATGAGCTGTGGGTCGTGACCGAAAGAACGAGATCTCGTATACAGGCGGCTGAAATGGGTTTCCTCCGCAGGGTGGCCGGGCTCTCCCTTAGAGATAGGGTGAGGAGCTTGGTCATCCGGGAGGAGATCAGAGTAGAGCCGCTGCTCCTCCGCATCGAGAGGAACCAGTTGAGGTGGCTCGGGCATCTGGTCAGGATGCCTCCTGGACCTCCCTGGTGAGGTGTTCCAGGCACGTCCCTCTGGGAGGAGACCCAGGACACGCTGGAGGGATTATATCTTTCGGCTGGCCTGGGAACGCCTCGGGACCCCCCCCCCCCCCCCCCCCCCCGCAGAGTTGGCAAATGTGGCTGGGGAGAGGGAAGTCTGGGCTTCCCTGCTTAGGCTCCTGCCCCCGCGACCCGACCCCGGATAAGCGGCAGAAGATGGATGGATGGATGGATGGAGCTGTGGACACAGTTATGTTGCTTTTGTCATGTGTTCAGGTGAGAAAAATGTTAATGTTCATCAGTGTGAGATTGGCTGAAAAGAAAGCTAATACATAATATAATACCCCTTTTTATTTGACAAAGATGTGAACCATCTCTGACAGCTGTGTGTCAGGACTGAAATAAATTCAGGATGAAATTTGTCATTTAGAGATACCTGAATCATGATATTCACTGTTCTCTTGAACGTAGGTAAATTTTCACATTCAACAGAGATGATGATTTATTACACAGATTTCTTTCAGCATTTTGAAACAGAATAACATTTTTCAATGTCAGATGACTTCTGATGCCAGATAATGGACCAGAATCTCCTCAAAACCATGAGGTCAAAGTCTGGAAGTAATTTTCAATGGCTTCACTAAACTCCTCCAGCACCTAAGTTATTGCTTTAGCGACCACCAAAGCTGTGTTCTGCTTGACCTGCTAGTACCTGTTAGCTGTCTCTGATGGGTAAAATGGCCTGACAGTAGCCTGACAGCATCCCTCACCACTAGTGCCTACCAGTGGTTATTTGGGCTACTGCCACAACAGGAAACAGGCACTCTCACCATGCATGAGGTGAGAGTTAAAGATCTTTCTGACAATGACTCCCCCACCCCCAGTGGCCCAGCTCCACACCCTCTTTGGGCTCCCGGAGGGGACATGGGAGTTTGCCCAACCAGTCTACGTGTGCTTTGTAGACTTGGAGAAGGCATTTGACCATGTCCCCCGGGGACTCCTGTGGAGGGTATTCCAGGAGTATGGGGTACCAGACCCACTTGTACGAGCTATCCGGTCTCAGTATAACAGGTGTCTGAGCTTGGTCCACATTGGCGGCAGTAAGGCAGATTCGTTGGAGGGTTGGACTCCGCCAAAGCTGCCCTTTATCACCGATTCTGTTTAAAACTTTTGTGTTATGAAGCCAAGGAGTTGAGGGGATCTGGTTTGGTGTCCTCAAGATTGGCTACGATTATATGTTTCACTATATTGTAACTGAGGATGGAAGGCTAAACTTAAACTACTAAACTAGAATACAACATAAAGTATGTTGCTTGAACTTTACAATGTGTAACATTTTTCCAGAAAGCTTCACAAAGCCCAGCATCTCCATGAATCCCACTGGTGAACTTACCTGGGGTCAGGATGTCAACATCACTTGTACAACCTCTGCTGAACTTGGGGGAGGAACATTTATTCTTGAGAAGGCCTCAGGTTCATTTAGAAAGAATCAAACATCAGATTTCAAGGCTTTCACCTTCAACATACCTGAAGTAAGCATTGATCATTACGGATCGTACCAATGTCGGTATGAGAAAAGCATTTCAAGTCAAACATTCACCTCACCTTTTAGTGACAACTATTACTTTAATTGTTACAGGTGAGAAAAACAGTGAATTTCCTTTGTAGCAAATAATAAAAAAGATAAATGTACCAGTATTTTCTGGCAGTATATTAAAGACTCTAACATTTTTATTTTTCTTCAGTTGATTTCTCAAAGCCCAGCATCTCCATGAATCCTGCTGATGAGGTTACCTGGGGTCAGAAAGTTGGAATTCTTTGTTCAATCTCACCTGAGGTTTTGGGAGGAACATTCATCCTGATGAAGACCAGGAGTTCATCCAGGAAGACTCAAACATCAAGTACAAACTCTGTCACCTTCTGGTTCCATGAAGCAGACTTTGAAGATGAGGGTTGGTACCAGTGTCAGTATCAGTATCAGATGAAAGGGTCCGGTCGTAACTTCAGCTCACCATTAAGTGACCCTGTCAGACTTTCTATTACAGGTAAGAAAAAGTCAATCTGGAAGATCAGTAGTAGAATGATACCAACTATTACACTGTTGCACTACCATAAACAAAGTAAAAACCTTCCATACTGGTTGAATCTGTCAGAAAAAAAACTGCAATGCATTTTTTTCTTTGTTGAAATGCTTTCAGGTGAAGATGGGACAAATTTTGAATAACATAAAAATATCTTGTAATTTAATAGAAAATGTGGCCATTTTTCCATTAAACACGTAGAATTTACATTTTCATAAAAGCGACCGTTTTTATTTTAATCCTAGTTTGTTTGCTCAGAATGTCGGGTGAAAATGTGAATGCACAAACTAATTTTGATTTGGATCAAAGAAAAGGACTCATTCCTACAAACAAGGTCTCGGTTCATTTCAAGCTGACCAAACACGGGAAGTGGACTATAAAAAAAGGGCATTGTGGGTAAACACAACCAAAACATATGGGCATGTGAGATATTAGGCGACTTGGGAGGCGAGAAGTGTCTCACAGGGAAGATGTGGAAGAATTTGATCAAAGTTCTGACCACTAGGATCTGATGAAGCTCCATATTTTCTTGCCTCTGGTGGAGAATAAATCATGTTTCTTTAAAATGTCTGATTTGTTTCAACTGAACTATGTCCCCAATTGGAGAGAGTCTGACAGGCTATCCTATCTTTTCATCCTGATGTTATACACCATTAAACCTCATCGCTATAGAAGAGAAACAGTGTGAAAATGCTGACTTGTAACATATCACATAAGAATTCAAATCAGTGGCAACGGGTTTTGGTGGAGGAATGAATCTCCCCATGAGCCCAGATCTCAACATTACTGAAACAGTTTGGGATCACTGAGACATGCACACAAATGAACAAAAAGCAGAAAATATTTAAAGAACTTTGGAAAGTTCTTTGAGAAATCTGGAAAACTATTTCCGAAGACTACTGTCTGTAAGGATCAGATTCTGTTGAAGAACAAAGTATTGAGTTTGGTGAGGGCTCTGAGGAAATGTTACATGTCTTCTGAGGTGGCCAATTTTGTTTTATATCATACACCTTGTTAGGGTTTTGGAAACCCTCAAAACAGGGAAAACGTCAGCAGTCAATGGTAGGGTGAATCATGACACATGAATGACAACACAGGTCTCCACAGTGGACATTTTAGAGCTTTGAATTTTAGTTTACTTTTCAGGTTTTCTTTTACAGACAGCTCATCAATGGCAGGGTGGATAACAGCAGCATCACAGCAGTTGAACTTGACAGCATCTCAAACCCCCACATGCCTCTCTCTTTTCCCCTTCCCTCAGTCAAACAGTCTTTATATAAGTTACCGATTAAACCATTTAGCAAAACTAGGGTTCCCAGACATTACCAATTACCACATAAAACCACTATTTACAACCAATTCCCCAAAACTTATTTACATACCTACATACATTGTGACTTACTTAAACTAGATACATAACAGAACACATAACATCTATCCAAAGATAACAAATTAATGATAATAATGATGATAATAATAATAAATTTAAAAAAGCCCAGTCACTCCCACCCCTCTCTACTCTGTCTTCTTGGTTCAACCCAATCAAGTAATCATGGAACAATTCTCCACAGCTTGAGTCCTAAGGTGGTCTCCATATGTGCACGCCCACCCAGACCTCAGAGAAAGAGACATGTTAGTGATTTTCACTCCAAACAAAATCACAAAACACAAGACTAAGGAAAAATAACAATCTCTCAATGTAGGAAACACGTTCACCTTAGTGAGGGGGCCATTTCCTTACCCATCACTCACCTGCTTTAGTTTTTTACCTGGATTGTGATCTTTTTGTTTGCTTAAAGATCATCTTTAGCTTTAATTGTTTTTAATTTGGCCATTCTGCTACTTGGGGATGTCATCAGGAGCATCATCACAGCATTGATTTTCACGTTGATAATAAAAAGCGTTACATAGCAGTGTCTGACCCTCACCCTCGCAGTGTCACAGATCAGGAGACAAGATGCTGTAATAAGATGTCTATAATTGCAACAGTTACAGTAAAAGGTTTGCAGTTTCATCTCAATCTGTCTTTTTGGCTAAGATGGAAAAACACATTTAATTTGAAGCATACTCTCAAACTCCGCATCAAAACTGTTTTGTGGATTCTGTTGCCTTTTTAATGTTTTCAGAATTTACAAGTATGTGTTGTGGTTCCTGCTCTGACCTGTGCTGCAGTGGGTGTGCCTGTTTCCCTGGCAACCAAGTCCACACCAGGTTCTCATCGGGAAATCAGCAGCAGCAAGATAAAAGGCCAGCTCAGTTCATCTGTCATCGCCTGATTGTTGTTTCATCAGTGGTAACAGCTCTCGGCCATTGCAGCATTTCTGCCTAAGGATTTAAATAGCTTGTTTAACAATTGTCTGTTCTGTCACCAGAGTGTGATTCTTGCCTGCCTGCCCGTCAACCTGCCTGCCTGGCCACCTACCATTCTGCCCAGGAAAACAATAAACCCTTCCTAGTATCCACATCCAATCTGCACTTGGGTCCTTGTTTGTCATACACTACAACAGTATGAGCTTTATATCTTCAAACTTCTGTTTTCTTTTTGTCACAGTGAGACTGCAGAGGCCCAACATCTCCCTGACTTCCCCAAACACAGGATGGTCTGGAATCCTGAACCTGTAGTGGTTACCAAAGGTCACAGTTTTACCTTCACCTGCTCCATCAACTTCAGTTTTACTCAGGGATGTTTTTTTTCTCCTTTTCTGGCTCCAACATCATGGACACCAAGCCTGCAGTCAACAACTCAGCCTCCTTTAACTTCCCTGCAGCCGAGTACGAACATCAGGGAAATTACAGCTGTGTATGAGCTCACATTGTCTACACAGAGATTCAATTCCACTGAGGCTGCGCCCATTACTGTTATTAAATGTAAGTACAGCTTGGGCTGCCCACTTTCTCCTCTGCTCTTTACTTTGGCATTGGAGCCTCTCTCTATTGGTCTTAAATCCTCCTCTTTCTCTACTGGTATTCAAAGAGCAGGCTTGGAACACAAAGTATTGTTTTATGCGAATGACATTGTTTAATAATTCCAAAATTGTTATATGTTACGGATCTGTACAGTGTGGTTATTGTCTAACAAATTTTGACAATCTTTGGGTCTTATTTGGGCTATAAATTAAATATTAACAAAGGGAATGCTTTCCCATCAATAATGCTTTTAAACAATTCCCCCTGGCACACTACCATTTCAACTTGCCCTCAATGACTTTTGATACTTGGGTGTCAACATTTCTTGGTCTCTTCCCAGCCCTCGTAAAAACTTTATAAAATTGATGGAAGTTAAATCAGATATGCTGTGCTGGAATTCTCTTCAATTGTCTGTGATGGGCAGACTTAGTTCAGTTAAAATGAACATTCAAAGGACAGCCATGGCAGAGTCCAATGCTTACCAGAAACCAATCCGACTTACTGCCGGCAATGTGGACCAAGCTCTGACACCTGTCGTACAGGGACCAAACAGCTTCTACAAAGGGGTCCGGTATGCCATATTCCCAGAGTCCCTGGGGGACATGGTCGAATGCCTTCTCCAAGTCCACAAAACACATGTAGAATGGTTGGGCAAACTCCCATGCCCCCTCCAGGACCGCAAAGAGGGTATAGAGCCGGTCCACTGTTCCGCGACTAGGACGAAAATTCACTGCTCCTCCTCAATCCGAGATCAACTATCCGACTGACCCTACTCTCCAGAACCCCCAAGTTATATTTGTCATGTTTTTGCCACCCTGATTTCCTGGCGCTCATCATTGATTACTCGATCCACCTGCTGGCTTCCTAATTGCCTCTGCTACCTCATTCAGTTCACCTGGTTTCCTTTTCTCTCACTGCCTACTTAAGCTCCCTCCAATCCCTCCTTTTCTGCCAGATAATAATCAGACCTATGTCTAGTTTTGTTCCAGCGTTCTACGGATTGATCCTCAGTTGCCGACCTTCTGCTTCATGCCCCTGGATTACCCTCCTTGCCTTGCCCTCGACGGACACCGCAACTTTTCGGATCTTCTGGTTACCGACCCTGCCTGTCTTTGGATCTCTGAGCCTTGTCGTTGCCTGGACGAGTATTTTGCCATCCTGTTTACCTCCCAGCTGTTGCCTGGTTTCTTCTGCAGACCATTCCCCCGGACTGATCTTCTGTTCATACTCCTCCACCAATAAACTGGTCATTTGTCCAGAACTCCCTGTGTGTGGCTGTATTAAGGATCCTCAGGGTAACTCATTACATATTTCATTATAAACGTGAGTTTTTGTCAGTGCTTTCACGTAAAACACTTACAACAGAGGTATGAGCTAAAACTTTGCACTGAGGGGGATGGAATGGTGCATTTACATGAGAACATGGATTACTGAGTTGTGAATAGGGATTGTGTTTAAGGCTAACTTGTGCAAATTGATATAAACTTTACAATTGATATTGTAAAAACAACCTTTGAGTTGCACTTCCTGCACTTGGAGGTTGGACAGTCATCTCAGGCCTGTGGAACTAAACTGAACTCAGCTCTCAAGGCTGCATTTACATCAACAAGTGGCAGACTGGAGATGAACTGCGGGATAGCTCATAGACTCACTTACTGAACGAACACACTCACTGACACACACTCTCCTGCCTTTCGCCGCCTTCTCCGGACCTTGGCCTACCCTTCACTCAGGGACAGTAACCTGGAGAGGCATGTTATTGGCTGCGAACTGACTGCCTGTGCTTGGACAGCTCAATCCATGCCCCTCCCATGTGTTGTCTGTTATGATTGTGTCAATATGTGATTTTTTTTTTTTTTTTTTTTTTTTTTGTATATGGGATGGGGTTTTTTTTGTTTTTCTTCAGACCGCACCCCCCCACCCTGCAGCACACTGGTACCTGTTTTTTTGCCCTATTCCCACCACATCTATTGTATTGCTGTTTCCTCCAGCTTGTATTCATGCTTTTTAATCACCATTTATTTAATTATTTTGGAATTTTATGATTATTTTAGTAAAAATCTTTCTACTTTTTCTTTTATTTTTATAAATTTTTCTGAAAACATTCTGCTTTTTGCGTTGCTACATATTTGGTTTTGTTAACTCGTAAACAAAGTTCTTTCTGTAGCATAGGCAACGAAGCTCTGATCAGAAATGGGTTAATGTAGACTGAACATCTAAAAAATGATTGTCACTGAACTGTAAATCTCTGTGGTTTTAACATTAACTACAGCTGCTTGCCAGGAATAAAGTGTTTTTTAACCATGTCCCATGGTGTCTTTTTCTATTTAAAAATATTAACATTTTCTTTTAAGATTTTTTTTAAATTTTCTTTATACTCTGGGTGGGACTTGATTAAAAAAATAATCTTATCAGTTACAGCCTTTGTAATTAATTACACTCAAACTAAACCTAATGTCTGGGAAAAGGCATTTAACTTAAAAACAGTAAAATAGAAATGGAAAACATCTCCGGCCAAAACTGGACAGGCCCAAAGGAAAAAGTGTCATTTCAAATACTTAACTAACAGCTGCAGCTCCAGTTATTCTCTAATTAAATGCCTACAACACATTACAGTACTTTTAACGTTTTAAATGTTTTCATCCACACTCTTCATTAATAGACATTAATATCAGACAGTAAACCAGTGCTTTAAACAGAGTCCATCTCATTTAAAACTCAGCTCACCTGAAGTTGTTGGCAGAGGTTCCAGGTTTAAAACATTTCACACTGTAGTAGAGGAACGGATAATGATACCGTCATGGTTTTAACAATAGTTAATTACACAGCAGTCACTAACCTGATGACACATTTTTTTTAGTATGTTTCTTTGGTTCATGTGATGGGGGGAGGGGGGGCTTGACATTATTGTAATTAATTAAATGGGAGTCCTGAAAAAAAAGTTTGAGAACCACTCTTCATCCAAGATAGGATCACTTGGCAACTTCAGTCTGATCATGCATATCTCCCTGATTCTACAGCTGACTCTGAGAGCTCATCGGACAACAGATCAGGGCCTTTAACAACTACTTGCAAAAAAAGTTCAGCATTTCAAAGTCTCCGCCAGAAAGTCTGTTTTCTAAAAAGAAAATACATCACCAAGTAAGTTTTGTGGAAGGGGGAAAAAGTCTGCTCCAGAAGCTGCAGACTCGTCATCATCTAAAGATACGGTCAGCGCAAGTCACTATGAAGTATCAGGAGTTGCTGCTGAAGTAGGATATGTTGATGCTGAAGGCATAATTGTTGATGGTAGTGCTGCTGAACATGTCACAAACACATCCTCCATGCTCAAAAATAGAAGTTACTGCTACATTTGAGGTAAACTACCGACAATGTTTACACGTCACCTAAAAACTCATGTGAAAACGCATGCAGATTGTTTTAAGTTTTAAGTCATCCCAAGAAGCCGAAGCAGCGCATAAAAATGATTGAGAAGCTACGCAACAAGGGAAACCACAGCCATAACTCAAAGGTTATAGCAAATGGAGCTGGATCACTAAAACTGAGACGCACAGCAAAGAACAAATACAATGCAAAAGACTATCCATTGCATGTACTGCCAGGCATTAATCTTCGAATAGATCTGTGGCGACATGTTAGGAAATGTTCTTCAAAGCCAGCAGAAGCAAATTCGGATTGGAAAAAATAAAGTCTTGTCTTTGGCCTCTCTGAATGAGTCCGCTCTGTGTCAGCACATAGATAACTTTTGCTGTGCGGAGTGATTTCTGCATTCTTCAGCTGGCCCAGTCATTGTTAACAAACACGGACAGGATCCAACCAAATATGTAGGGTCCTATAAAATCTGTTTTATTTTTTCCTAAGTTCAATTTAATTTTTTCCTAAATTCTTTTTTTTTTTCCATTTTAATTTTTTTGGGAATCCCCTTTTCTTTCTTTCTTTTTTTTTTTTTTTTTACCTTTTACTCCTATTTTACTTTCAAAAATATTTTTTTATTTAAATAACTATAAACTTAACTTAAATAAATAACTTAAATAAAAATGTACTTTAAATTTATTGAGGTTACTGACAAGACATGTCTTCAATACAGTACATTAAAGTGCATCAAAAACATGCACCAAGTTATGGAGTTGTATGGTTTGAGAAACTGTTGAGCAGCTGCATTGAGACAACATTGACCAGGAAGTATTGATTTTTATCTCCTGTGATAAAAGAAGATGAAAACATTATTTACACATGTACTACTAAATGTGTTTTATTTATTGATGTTAATTATTATTATTATTAAGAATAATATCAATTGTATTGTATTCTATTAAAAGCTGATTTACATGAATGCTTTGATCTACATGTTCAGAACGTAATGCATTTTATTCTTACTGCATGTGCATGTCAGCCAGATTCCCACATGGGATGAGTTTTGTTTTTTTTTTTTTTTTTCCGGATGCATAATCAATTAATCAACATCATTTTTATAGAAACCCTATATTCATTTATCTTATTATAGTATTATTGCATTGTACTTTTCCTTGTTCTTCACATGGCTTTTGGACACGATGCCACTACGTGGAATTTTACTTTTCAAGTCAACAGTGTTGACAGAATCTGCAAAACATCAGTTCACCTGACACATAAGTCGTTGGGGATCTGCTCGGCTTTGTACCGAGGGATTATTGTTGAGTTCCTCAGTTTTTTCCACTGACGAAGCCAGAGCAGCGCGCAGCCGCTTCGCCATGCTTTCATTGTTCTGAAGAGGGGGGGCTCCGGCTTGTTGTGCCACCAGATTTCTTTGCCTCCATGCAGTTTTCTCAGGAAATTGTCTTTCTCCACACAATAACAGTTTTGCAGTCAAATGAAGTAAACTTCCATGATGTTCCACGTTAAAAAAATACATTCCATTTTAATTACCCAATTCTGTGATTCTGTCCGTGACTCTGTCCGTGACTCCGTCCGCGATTCCGTGATTGCGGAAAGTATAGGGTCCTAACTAGAATGTGGAGGACTTCTGCTTGTGCTTCACAAGGATTTCTCAATACATACACTAGAAGATGCTGTGAGACCTGCAAATTTTGATGTTGTTATCAAAGTGATCAAGAAGGTATCTGGGTAAAATAAGAGAAGCACTGCTATCGTACTCCAAGCCTTGGTCTAAAGTTGGGTCACTGCCGAAAGTCAGGGACATTTTACATTGCAGAGCACTGATGACACAAGACAGTACTCTAATCAAGTCAACCCAGAGTTTTAAAACCCTCTATACTACAAAGTGGTCTGAATCCACACCGCTACACTGAATGAGCGGCACTTTAACAAGCCTTCCACTCTTCCTTTCACAGAAGATGTCCAGCGTCTTCTTACACATCTAGAGAAGACCACAGATCAAGCATTGAAAGACTTGGAAGACGACAGTTCATCAAAATAATGTAGTGAACTTTGTAAAGCCACCATGGCAAATGTAAACCTATTCAACCGGAGAAGAGGAGAAGAAATTTCAAAGATGACGCTAAATGGCTTTCTGGAGAGGGACACAAGCCCCCTGCACAAGAATGTTGCTTTGGGTCTGACACACTTTGAACTTCACCTATGTCAACACTTCACCTGTGTTGAATTAAGGGGTAAATAAGGCTGAAAGGTTGCAGTGTTACTTTCCCCAGACATGGTGATGCCTAATGGAAAAAAGAAAAGACTGTTCGGAAGAAAACCTGTTCGTCTTTTCCAGACCTCATTGCCTGACTCCCTACAGAGGACGAACTGTTTGAGGCATTTGCAAGTGAATTTGGGGCTGAAAACCCTCAGCTCCTAAGGTCAACTCAATTATGGAAAGACATTGAGACTTTATCTCTTCAACCTTAAGAACCACAAGTTGGACCATTAATACAGCATGATGTCAGGTTCTTCAATTTTAAGTCCTGATGTATTTATTCAGGTTTTGAAGTGAAATTTGTTTGGCTCAATTGAAATTTTTAAAGGTTTACTACAGCTTTCTAGCATCAGTGGAAAGGAGTGTCCATTTAAGGTTGCAAAAAATTTGTTTTAAAAATTGTCCCACTAAAACATAAAGACCCGTATGTGTGTGTATGTGTGAATGCATATAGTAGGGTTATATACATAGTTAGTAGGGCTGCACGATTTTGAATAAAATGAAAATCATGATTTTTTTTTGCTTAGAATTGAGATCACGATTCTCTTACGATTTTTTTCCAAAACAAATATTTATTACACGTATTACTGGCACATCAACTTCGCAACAGTTGACACTGAACATAAACACAAGCTTCTCTTACACACACAACCTTTGAACAATTTTAATAGTAACATTTTCAAACAATATTTTTTCTGTGCATAAGGTGGTGAGAGGTAGGTATGTTTCTTAAAATATAAACAATAGGGGAGTTGGACATGAAGCTAGAAATTTCACACAACAGTCGTTTGGTTAAATTTGATATTCTGACATTTAACAATGGAGGACAAAAGGGATTTATGCCATGTGGGTCTAAAAGTATTTAAAATCTACATTTTTAAAGTAATTGCCTATTTCAATGGCAAAATAAAACCCAACAGAAAAGAGTTTATTCATAGTACTAAACATATTTAGGGTGGTTTTGACTCACCTTTTTTCTCCCACATTATTCCTCTCTCCTACAACGTCCATTACATTACATGCATATGGCCAATTTAAACTGGACATTACCAATCTGAATGGACCAAAAAGAGACAATAGAAATGATGTTAGTTTACATCCCACTCTGTAAGCCAGGGTGGGATCAGCGGTGGATTTGCACATGCACTATTCATTGTGACTGAGCACGCGGACTTGTCCAGGTGTCCTCTCTGCTCTTCTGAGGTGCAGCCGGAGCCAACTGTGAGTGTTTTATGATGGGAGAGGCTCCCGCTACTCGTTCATGACAGTTAACTGCTAAACAAAATGTGCTTTCAAGTCAGATGCCAAAACACCAGAAACGTCTCTAATAACTCCAGTAGAAGTAGCTAGATTTGTAGCTAGTTTCTTTTAACAAAAAAAGTCGCCAAGAGGGTTTGGGAAGTCGCTAGATTTACCAAGAAAGTCGCCAAGTTTTTTCCTACCAGCCGGTATCTGCGTCACGGGGTATAAGGATCCACCGTTGTCAATTGATGAGGTGACAAAGAGGGAGCGCTTGTTTTTATGCAGGTGATGTCCCAGTTTGAAATGCGGTACATTCGTGGTCTTTTTTTTTTTTTTTTTTTAATATATTTTCGTCATTTGAAAATGAGATTATATACAAGTATGAATTGCGATCGCGATTCTTTAACGATTGATTGTGCACCCCTACAGGCGAGTGTGTATGTGTATGTGCGTATTTAAATGCATTTGCATGTTTTTTTCTCTCTCCCTTTCTCTTTCTCTATGAGGTGTTTTCTCTTCTTTCTCTTTCTCTCTTCTGTTCTCTCCAGTAATTTCAGATCAACCCCGTGTTACAAAGACGTTCTTTAGGCTGTTTGAGCTGAAAACCTGTCTGGCGCGTTTTTTTGCCCTGTCCTTGCGGTAGACTGATGACGCTGACCTGCTGTTAGAGCGTGTTGGTCGATCAACAAACGCAGAAGCACAGTTCTTCTTTTCAGCGGCAGTTTTTGAAGAATTGTTTTGCCCTCAACCCGAACAAGACTTTTTGAAAGTGGAAATGGAACAGTCAAGCAAACTTACATTATTTACTAGACTCAGTCATAATCTTATCAATAATAATTTTCCAAACGTGACAAATATTAACATATACAAGAAAACCGTAGTTTAGTTTTATCTTTTGTAGCAAGAGTGTCGCCCTCTTGCAGTACCGTAAACGGTGATGTCACGGGGTTGGTTGGTTTCAAGGTCCTGATGAGAGTCCCATTGTGCGCATGAAAATAAGAGATACAACAGAGTAAACAATGGAGACTTGTGAACCAAAAGAGAAGAGACAGAAGGGGGGGCACTACTGCATTGCTCCTGGACGTAAAAATGAGTTTTATGGAGTTCGGGTTGAGGGCAAAACAATTAAATTTCACAAATGCCCAAAGAAGAAGTGTGTTTCTGTGCTAGTTGGCAGAAATGAAGAGGAAGAACCCTCCAATGGGCCCAGAGTCTAGGGTCTGTAGCGACCATTTTCTGGAGGACGACTACATAGAGCCGAAAACCTTTGAGTCTGGTAAGCTAGTGGTTCATCGGACCAACAGACTAAAACCTGAAGCTGCTCAGAGTATTTTTAATTTTGCAGCCTATGAGCCCAGCTCTACTGACAGACCAAAACACACTAGTGGGTCAGCGTTGTCAGTCTACCACACTGACAGGGCGAAAAAATGCGCCAGACAGGCAGAGAAGAGAGCGATAATGTTAAGGAAGTACGAAGCCAAAACAGACAGTATAAACAAAGATCCATCACTGGAATGTAGCTTCAATTTCATCTCAAATTAAACACGTTTTTAAGCTTAGACAGCCTAAGGAACGTCTCTGTAACACGGGATTGGTCTGAAATTACCATCAAAACACTGCATAAAAGCAAATTTTTGTGATTCAGAAAGCACAGGTTGGATCACTAAACAATTATTCACAGCCCCTATGTGACCAAATGGATAGTTCTTTTTATGTATGGTTATTGTAATTAATGAAATCACAAGTTTTAAATTTGTTTATTTTAATTTTTTTTTAATTTTTTTATTTTTACAACAGTAATTACAGTACCAGTATTAATATTTTGATGATAGGGATGTCATAATCACTTTGGTACCTAAAGAGTACATTTATGTAGTACAGGTAATGCAGACATGCTGGCATCAGCAAGAAGCAAATCCCCAGAGGCTGATATCGATCAGGAGACAGGCAGCGTCAGCGGACTGATTTCAACAGGGATAAAGAGGAGGGCAACAATCAACAGTACATGAGTCATTCCATGAGAATGGGACAAATTGGGCTTGGATATTTTTTTTTTTTTTTATCATTTTTAACTTTAAAATACTATTTGTATTTATACCACATATACTTCAGGACATGTTGAACTAACAGTAAAATGCATTTTCCCATCTCAGGCAGGACTTTTTAAAAATATTTTAGCAAATTTTCAAGGTGTAGTCACTATTATCCTTCAACCCCGTTATGTACATTGTGGTGTCACCCTAAATATATTATTGGATAATGTATTTTAAAAGAAATTGATATTTTTGCCTTTACTCGATGTCACCTGTACTAATTTAACTATTTAAAGGAGGAAAAAAACCCAGTAAATTTTCACATTTTTACTCCCATAAATTTGGAACTGTAACTATTAGTGGAAGTGTTCTTGCTATTTTCTTTAAAGAAATTAGCTTAACTTAAGAATTTTCATGAAAATTAAAATACATCTGATAGCTCTCTACAGTTTGGACCATAGACTGTATATAAAGAGATGGACGGATTCTCCGTGACGTCACCCATAGGTTTCTGAAGAGCTGAATTGAAGCTTGGTGGGCGGTTCCTACCATCGCCATTTTGGCAGCGTCATGTGCATCGTCTCGCCCGGAAAATACAAATATGGGCAAAGAGGTGGAGCTGAGAGGGGAGCCATGAGCGTCATGGTGGATGATTGACATTGAGTGAACTCCGAGCTTTCTGTAGTTAAAAGCTAACCGAGCTAACCCCGAGATAACGGGAGATAACGGGAGCTAACCAGCTAACGGAGGTAAGTGGACTAAAGCTAAGTCACGTTGTTAACCAGCTAAAAACCGCGGTTGTTATACGTTCTACTTGCTTGAAGCCAGAGATTTGTACTCGTCAATCAAAAGGATACGCCCCTAAATTTGCCAAACTTTGAGATTAAATTACTTCAAACCGGCAGTTAGAAAAAAAATCACTCCCCCCACAGTTGTCATGAAGGTAAACCTGACCTATTAAACCTAAAATGGATTTTTGAACCAGGCTGTAAACATGTTTATTTCTGCCGTGAAGTTGGCCTTTTTAACATGGGAGTCTATGGGGATTTGCTGTTTTGGAGCATTTGTAATAACATGTTAACAGCTGCATAATGTGTGCAGGACTAACGGAGCCCCCTAAGAGGCATGTAAAAAGTAATTTCCTCCTTGTTCCTATAATATATTTAAAAAAAAAACAGTATTAACCATTGACAAACTAGTTGTAACTGATTATAAATGAAAATGAGAATCAACAATTAATTACTTTAGTTTACATGTCTGTATCAAGTCTTTTGTCTGCAAATGACTCAGTGTTCTTGCGCATGAACCTGCATTCTACATGAGCGTATGTGTCTTTATGCATAAATGGGGCCATTCATCTTGTGAGTCGGTTCCACACTCCTTTCAAGACTTCTACGCGGCACTTTGTCACATTCTGTCGGAGGGGGAATGAGTTCAAGAACATCAACAGGGACCAGTGGATGTCATCCTGACATGGCCAGAACAACCTGTTTGATCCAACACGATGGATGCATTTGACCTGGACATGTGTTTCTTGTATGTTGTTGTGGAGATTTTATGTTCTGATTTAGATTTTTGTATATTTCACAGAAATTGTATGTCATAGATTGTGACATACAATTGACGTACTGTAGGTGAGGCCTTAAAAGGCATTTTAGTCTAGGACTGGAGCATTCCACACTTCTGCCCTGTCGGACCGCTGGACTGTCTCTCCAAAATGCAATTTGTATTTTTCTGTTCTTATTTTCTGTTCAATAAACTTTGTAATCTTTTTCACTTCAGAACCAGACTCCTTGTCATTGACAGACTTTTTTTCCACAACAATGTTGAGAATGATGCCTGGATACAAATCATCATCATATCTAAGTCTGCACCATTTCCCAATCAGCTCTGGACTTTCCCACTGGATTTCATTTCCTGGATTTCCTTCACCAGCTGAGTGTGAGGCAGCCATTTCTGTCTTCTGGCCAAACCTAGTGTTGAAGCACTGGCAATTAAACTGCTTCTGTGTTGTGCACATGCAGCTCACATCACGAACCAGCAGCTCTCCTTAAGCCAGAGTGATGACCTGGTGAATTCTCATGGTTCCAGGAACAGCTGGTATCTGCTTAGACATTTTCTCCATTGCTTCTTCAACATCTTCACTTTGACAAAGAACAGTTTCACACTTGTGTTTGTTTTAGACGGTGCCCTGAATAACTCCTCTGCATCTGGGATGTCATGACCCTTTGCTATCATCATGTCAGCAGCCCCTTTTAAGGCTCCCCCAACACCATCTGGTGCTCCTTTTCCGTGGCTGGCCTCAAAAAAATTCCAAGATTCAACCTTGAATCCTCTTCTGCTCAGCGCTTTAGTGAAAAGGTAGAAGTTGCATCGCTGTTTATATTGAGTGCAAGGTCCATCACTTAAAAAGTGAAGCATAGACACTTGTGGATTTTGGACCTGAAGATAATCTGGCACAGGATTTAAATGTTGCCATATTGCTGGAGGGCTTTTTTGTCTGTTTGGGGAAATGGTGGTGAAACACAAGGCTCTTGGTGCCCTCCAACATACAACACACCTGTGTGAAGGGTGGCCTGCTGATGTAAAGCTCCAAAGTGGGCTCCTTGAATTTGAGAACTATATTTACAGGCAATTTTCTGAGAAGTCAACATGTATCAGAGCCTCTTCTCCTGACACATTGTTCTTCAGCTGACGACAGAAGGGATACTGCAGCTTGATGTTAAAGTGGTGCATTTTATATCTTCTGACATGGCTGTGGAATAGCCCAATGAGCTCCTCTTGTGTGCCTTCCACAGTTTTCGTGGATGTCACCTTAACAGTTGCCTTTTCCCCATTTTTGTGTATCCCTTTGTCCTCTGTTTCCCACTGGATAAATGAGGTGTTGGATGTGCTGTTGTATGCACTTTTAATGTGGACAGTTTTGTACCTGCAAAGCACAAACTCTCCATACATGCAACTCTTGCTGGATGTAATGCAGCAAATATTGTATATCAATGCTTCAATGTTGACAGTCTGGATTAGTTTCAGCTAGCAGAGATTCACTGCCAGAAAGCAGATTTTCATGCAGCTTACACATGCATGTCATGTTTTGAGAGGGTTGGGTTCACAAAACACAAAAGGGGTGAAGATAACAGAAAAGAGAGTAAGAAACCATCTTATATTTAGTATTGCATCCATCAGGAACCTCCTCTGCATTTTAGATTTTTTTGTTTGTGAGTGTTTGTTTGGTTCCTGTGGTTATTCTACTAAAATCATCCCTTCGATAAAAAGTCTTGATTGTTTTATATTTCAAATCTTCAGTGAACCTGCTGGTTCTCTTTCTTTTAAAAACAAGGCTTTCATGACATTTCAAGTTCTTTCTTGAAAATCCAAGGAATCCCTTGCAAATATTTGCAGCCTGTATTTCTTCATGTTTCTTCCAGTCTTCACTTTAGCAATCTGTTGCCGCTCTCTGTACTTGGTGGTTGTTTTATATGTATTTCTTATGTATTGCATCAGGGATTCATGGTACAGTTTAATTTAAGGTTGACAGGGCACTTTGCAGTCAGTGTAGCAACTTTTGACTGTGGCAAATCAGTGTTTCTTTGATCATTGTATAACATATTGCAATATATTACACATGTACAGTATGTATAATACATTACATAATATATTATAATGATAATATATAATTCCATGTATTTACAACATATAATATATTGTAAAAGATATTGTAAAAATAATATATTACATTGTATTACAATATATTCAAGTTAATATATTGACAAATATATAAGGGATAAGCTGTTTAAAATAAATGTGCTGTAAGTGAAAAGGAGCCTGCCAATGTTGAATTAATTTTATTTTTTGGTTTCATGGATATAAGATTACCACCATTTGGTTGTGCTGGGAATGATAATGAATATATAAAATGTAGATTGTATGCTGCATGTAATTGATGAGAATAGGTCAAGATACTGCTCAGTGTACTTACTTTTTGTACCTACTTGTACGAAAGTATAAAAAGTATGTACACAGTGCAATTACGAAGTGGGTAACCGTGAATAGCTTGCTGTGAAATTGGCACAGGAGTGGACACTGGCTGGAAGGAGCCACTGTACCCTTCAGTTTTTGGACAGATCACAAGAAAGTCTGGTGGTCTTTTTTTTTTTTTTTTTTTTTTGGCAGATTTAACTTTTCTTTGTCAGACCACCTCCACCATATGACAAAATAAAAGAAAAAAACTTCACTAAATAAGTTGTATCACAAAATGGCATAGAAGATCTTTCATAATAAATTAACTCTGCAGGCGGACCCGTCTTAATTTTCTTGGGTCTGAACAGAAAGGTTTGAGAGTCGCAACAACTCAATGTCCCAAAGAACACCACATGGAGGAAAGAAAAAATGCAATTTGGGGAAAATCTTTGAAAGACAACGACTCATTTCAAGAACGTAGTGCTGTGTTCAGCACAATTTGGCTTGGCTGTAGTGTTCTTGACTTGACTGACCTTCACCTCTTCTTTGTGCAATTATTAATTGGATGTGCCCGCGGTTAGGATTGTAGAGCAATACTTTTCTTGAATGTGCAGACTATACCAGCACAGGGGTATTAGAAATGTGAATGTGTGCTTCTTTCTTTTGTTCACCTCTCTTTACAGCTTCTGTTACATGTTACACCCATAGACTGTAAAAAAGACGGACGGCGCCAAACCAGCTAACGGAGGTAAGCGGGCTAAAGCTAAGTCACATTGTTAACAGACGAAAAACCGCAATTGTTCTACGTTCTTCTTACTGGAAGCGCGAGATCGGGTACCTGTCAATCAAAATGACACGCCTCTTAATATGCTGAATTTCAAGATTAAATTACTTTTAAATGGGCAAGTTAGAAAGAAATTCACTCCCCTCACAATTTGCAATGAAGGTAAACCTGACCTATTAAACAATGAGAAAAATGTCTGTTTTGTCCACTTTATTGGGAGTTTGTATTGGATAATGATGAATCTGCTGTGAAAGTGTTTTTTTTAAAATCAAAGTGCAAATATTCCATACCGGACTACAGATGGCAGAAATTTTTGTTTGAGTCTTTAAGATGGCATGAGCAGTCAAAGACAATTCTGGGTGGCGATAAAGTTTTAGGCCCTTCAGTAGGTCATCTAAAGCTATGTGGGGGATCTGATTCTTTGAGGCCCAATGCTGGAAAAACTCCCTCAAACTCTGAACATGTTCAGTCTCCTCTGACATGTGTATTTCCACGTCAGAGTTGTTGGAATCAGTGCCTACAGATGTAACGGGGTGGCCGGGGCATGTTAAAACAAAATAAAGAAAGAAAATAAAAACAGGTAAAAAAAGAAGGGTCCTCCCGGCCACCTTGGTTCTTTTAAAAATCAGGGGGAGCAGAGTCAACCACACTAAATCTCAATTAAAAAGGTTTAATAAAAACAAGATAAAATAATAAAAAGGTTAAAAAGTTAAAATAATAAAACCCCAGTCCTCTAAAATGTCCTTTAAAATGACCACTGTGCGGCTTGGATTTGCCCTCCTCTCTGCAGCGACGGATCCCGTCTTCTCAGCCTTCCTTCGGCAACATCACGTCCAGGACCTGCAGAGGGGAGCATACGCGGCAGTCTACACGCTTAAGAGGGTAACCCTCCTGCCTGGCCCTGCAGCCAGCCTCTTCCCCTGGACCCTAAACTAGGCCATTTTACTCGCGCTTGGTCCTGAGCCAGGAGTATCCGTAGGCCCAGGACTGAGTAGCTGCGCCTTAGGGTCCAGACCGGCTGCTGCACTGCAGGCTCCGCTTTGCCACCACCAAGCCGTGGTGGGACCAGTCATCACTGGCCCCTCAGCAGTCCCTTCCTCATTGTTGTCATCACTGTTGTCGTCATCACCGTCGTCCATTTTCCAGGAGCTCTGTCTCCTTTCTTGTCCTGCGCTCTTCTGCTTCTCTTCTCCTTCTCTCTGTTTCTCTTGTCTTCACACCTGTTGCTCATCTTTTAAATGGTCTGCTCCAATCACACAGGTGTTCCCACTTAATAATCAGGGTTGTGCTAGTGAGGCCTCCCGGAGGAGTTAGTAGTTAAACAACAAGTTAAAAACACATGCAATAAAACCACCTCATTTAAAAACCATGCTATTGACCCCGTCACACAGACAAAGAAGCAGCACCATCATCCTCAAAATGCTTGCTGGATTCCATTATCAGTTCCTGTGCATCTCCATAATATGACTGAGGAGTTCCCGGTTCTTGGGTACTACAAGCCAGCAGTGTCCTATGTGCACATTTCCACTGTCGAGTGGACGGTTGCCTCAGTAGTCATTCCATTCTAAATTATAAATATTTATAACAAATAAACTGATGTGTTCAGTCTAATTGTTATTTGAGGTTCAGTAAGATTTGTTTTTAAATAATATTGCCATGCGACCTTTGAATTGTATAATTTTTCTTTTTCTGAATTACAAGTTTCATTTGAGTGATCATTCCCAATCTGTATGCTGTAGCTAAAGACTATTGATTGTTTTCTGATCAAAAAGAAAGAAAAGTAAAGAAGGACAAGAAAAGAAATTTAAAAAGTTTATTTATTGACTTTATACTGACTGTCCACTAATTGTATTGTAACCTTTAAGGGACGGTCGCTGAACGTTTAGGCAATGTTAGTTAAAGGTCACTAAGTAACACTCAAGCAACCTTCAAAAGACATTTGTGTAACATTCTTCAAACAGTCCCTAAATGTTCATTTATGTAACCTTTACGCGATATTTATGCAAGCTTCGCAGAATGTTTCCTGAGGGTCACAGCTGTGTAATCATTAGGGAACCACAAGCGAACGTTTCAGGAACGTTGCCTAAAGGTCACTGTTTGTTGGGTGATATTGTTGCAGATCTGTCTTGGCTGATCTTGGAGAAGTAAGGGATTGACATCCTCCAGGCAAATTGATCCGTAGTGTTGCCGGATAGAGTAGGCTGTATTATGTATCATGTCTCTGAAGCAGTTTCTTCAGGTCAGTAAATCCTTTCCACCGTTTGTACAGTACTGTGGACACATCTCTAATAATCATAACAGTAGAGTTACCCAGATTATTTTAAGGGCCGCTGCAATGATTTTTTTTGTATAAATGCAGCTCAGCAGGCGGATAACAAGCACCGATGGTTTGTCATGCTCAGCTGGACAAGGTTGCAAGATATGGTGACACGTTTCAATTTAGAAAAGGAGTGTACTTTCAAGATTTTTGGTAACCATTCCTGTAGAAAACCTACACCATCATCACGATCATCTTCTTCAGGTTTGTCTCTTTCTTGTTGTCTGCACGCTAAACAACTGAGGTTTGACATTCCATCTGTTTAGCCAAGAGATCCCCAAACTTTTTATTATTAGCTGAGTGCTCACCGTGTATTTTTCCACTACTTTATTTATTTTACTCAATGTCATGTATCTTGGAAAGCCTTTTTCCATTATCAAATAAACTAACAAAAGCACACAGGTGGCGTATCCTCACCCATCTGTGATTGTGTGGGATTTGCCCACAGGTGTACCCTCTGGTGTTCTGTCATCTCCTCGCCTCAAGCCCTTCCTGTGGCTCATTCCAAAGTAATTAAACTAATAAATATAGAATCTAGGGCAAAAACTTTTTATCCCCAGTGTTCTTGGAACGTGATGGTCTCTCATACGCAGCTGAAAAATCTAGCGCGTACGACTTTCCCTCGCACTAGGTGAACCAGAAGAGGAAATAGATGGGCGGAACTACTCGCCTAAAACTACGAGTCCCATCTATTTTTAATGTATTTACATTCAAACTATGGTCCCTTCCGCATTTAAGTGAACTATTTATTATAGAATAAACTAATTTCTTATGTAGGTTACATTTTGCTCTCATTTTCTTTCATAAAACTCTGAAATATGCTGTTGTTTGTTCCACACTGCTGGCCCTGTGATGGACTGGCAAGCTGTCCAGGGTGTGCTCTGCCTCTCACCCAAAGACTGCTGGGATAGGCTCCCGCTTCCCTGCGACCCTTCATCGGACTAAGCGGTGAGGATAATGGATGAATGTTCCACACCACACCATCTTTACTGGAAATAACTGGTCATGACCCTTCATTTCATGTGCGGGGACACATGAAAAAAGGCTTTCCCTTACACTTTTGCAATATGTTTCTAGATCGAAACATCAAAATTTTATAGCGATATTTGAGACTTTTTTCTAAAAGTAGCTGTTGTCATTAGTGTTTTTATAACAATATTTAGCTTTTGTACGAAACAGAAACACACCTTACAAAACCTGACACCTGACAAAAAGTATCTGATACTAAAAGGAAAACAAAACATTTTTAAAAAAAACAACCCTGCAAGTTCTCGGTGCTGCAGCTGTCTCCAGGCTCTGTTGGAGGACTAACAGTAGCCTCCTCCATATCCAGACCCGGCTTAACTTTCACATCATCTTTTTCTTCTTCTTTCTGATTTTCTTCTCTCAATTTGATGAAGAACATGTCTATAGAAGGTATGCTTCTTAATAAACACGCCTCCTTTTCCTCTCTTTCACTTCCATTTAAAACAACCACTTATCTTATTCTCGCTCATTCTCACAGCCGACTACTACACCCACAGTTTGGTCAAAAGCTGGTTCATTTATAGATGGTGGGTAGCGGGTGGAGAAGAGGGGCAAGTTAGCAATCGTAGCTGACCAATGAAATAACTCTCTTAAGGTTGAAATTGTATCTGTGAGCCTTTTCATTAGTTATCGACTCCCATATCTGAAAGTTAAACAATATATATGTTTTTATAAACTGCTGCCCTACCTGGGCCCCAAGTGGGCATGAGCCCCTGGGCCTGTGCCCACCTGGGGCCCATTGAATAATTCAGACTTGGTTGTAATGGACATTGTTACGGGCAAAAATGATCATGTGTCAGGTGTCACGCTGCTAGAATAAACGACTTCCAGCAGTTTGGATGATTCCAGAGATGTGATTAGATCTAGCGAGACAGTAACCATAGCAACCACAGGTCCGAGTCCCTCCTTGTCATCGACCTTCCTCCCTCCTCGTCAACTGCTGCAGATGTTTACAGATGTTTTGCTGAGTTGAAGTTTCACAAAATTGATCAGGAACAGTCTAGTTGAGCTTTAGCTTGACGTTTATTTTAACTTTGCTTTTATGCTTTGTGATGTTTTATGTAATTTTATGTAATGTTTCATCGTGAGTGTTTTTATAGTTTTATTTTATTAAACAGCACTTGGAGCAATCTGAGGTTGTAGTCACTGTGGTTTATAAAAGAAACTGACATTGATAATTATCATGTCGTATCAGCAAAGATGGGAATGTTTCAGAGAGGATGATTGTAGCTCAGATGGAAAAACTTGGACTAAACACAGAATAAACATCAACTTTTTATTCTAGAAGCTTCATCATGTCATCTTAACATGTCACTTCCAATGTTTCCATTTACTGTGTAGAAATAATGACATGAACTGATGTTCAGCAAGACGTACAACAGTCATGTCAACATGTCCGTTCCATTTTAACTCTGGACACTGAAAAACAGCTGCATCACTATTACTTGTTTAAACTACACACTTCCAGCCACACCACAAGAAATAAAGCTCAGATAGGTTTCATCTATATAATATACACTGATAGAAAAGGCTGAAATAGTCATTCCAGGGAAAGTACAGATAAAAGTTACTAGCATGTTTTAAAAGTACACAAATAGGTCGGAATCAATGCTTAAAGATTTTTAACTTCAAAAAAAGATTCATTTTGAATTAATTTTCTGATTAGTTTGTTTTCTTAAATTTGTAAGAACATCTTGTTTATTGTGACCACTTGTCTGAACCTGACAGACATCAGTGATTTAAGACCAGTAAAAACTGCAAATAATCACATTTGATCAACTAAAAGATTTTAATGTATTTTTGTAATTTTAAGAAAAAAAACTGCTAATGAGCTCAAACATTTCTATTCGTTAATAAATTAGCTGCTAAATACAGTACATTATTCATGAACGTTTTTTATGGAAAATATTGTCTTAAAAACTAAATTTAATCTGAGGTAGTAGAAAAGTACTTGACTGCAGTAGTAGACCAGTACTGTGATGAAGTGGAAAGTTAAACACACTTGAAATTTCTACTCCAGTAAATGTATTAAAAGCCACTGGCGTCATATTTCTGCTGCTTTTACCTGCCATTCATGTTTTAATAACACCAGCAGATGTTCACACAGTGAAAACACACTTGTTATGATCACATGTGTGTGTGTACATGTGAGTGTGTTTGCAGTGATGTGAAGCAGAGTAGTTATGTGAGGCATTTCATAAGTAAAGGCTGTTCATTGTTGCTGCTTTACTGAGAGAAACAAACATGGCTGCAGTTACTGTCAGACTCCTGAAGGTGGCAGCAGAGGAACATTTCTCTCTTCTTCTTTTGCAGAAAAAACAATGGCAGCAGTCAAGCAACAAGAATGAAGAGTGTTTCCTTGTGAATGAGCTGCAGAGATTCCAGCAGTGTTTCTAAACTCCTGCTGTTGTTATTAACAGCAGGGAGAAGCAGCTGATATATGAGCCCAGTGGCTTTCAATCGTCTTCAGGCCTCTTGGAACAGAAGAAGTTCCTTCTCTGACTGCAGGCTCTCATCCCAAAGGATGTGCTGCTGTTCTTCTCCAGGACGCCACAGCCCAAAGCCGGGCAGCTGGGAATATCCGGGTACCGCACCGCTTCTCCACCCACCCAGAACCAGCCGTCGCCCAGGAAACGCAGGCCCGTCCACACCTAGCAACATGTTGCAGAGAGATCCATAGAAACACAGAGGATGAGCTGCTCAGCAACACCAACACAGTGGAGAAAAGTGGCCCACCTCATCAGTGGTGGCCTGTTGTGCTCTCTCTCGTGCGTAGTCATGGTCATCTTCAGTGATCAGGGTGGCCAGGTCGTAGCTGTGCTTCCAGGACACAGAGACTGGATTCTCTGAGTCCTGTCCCCCCAGAGACCTGCAGTGGTCTAACGCCTCCTCCCACGTCTTGTTCTCCTTCACCAGAACCAGCTTCTCAACAGAACAGACGAAACGAAGTTTGCTCCGACACGCTTTCTTTTCCCATTTACCAGATCCAAGCATTCTTGCACAGTGTTTGCGTTCTGTAATAAGCAGGAGAACAGAACAGATGTGAATGCTCAGATTAAAATCTCTTGGAACAATGAACAAATCATTTCCCTGTCTCCCCAAAAGTCATCTAGTGCATAAAAGGTTCACAGTTAATTTTACCTGAAGATATTGTGGAAGTTAGATTTGATCCAAGGTCAACATCTGCACCTGGTAAACAATGAAATCTGTTGAAGTAACATAGCAACTATATCAACATCACCAGTCAGCTTGGACAGTGTATAATTAGCAACTTATGACATGCCTTCCCATGTTAAGAATTGTGGCTGCAGGGATGAGCCCTATGTAAACAACTGGCTATCTCCTGAAAAAAAGCCTTCCCCTTGTCCCACTGAAGCTGTTGCTTGTAATAAATGTAGTCCCTTTCTGCCATCATCGGCTGCTGCTGTGTCCTCTCTGCAGCATCAATAGCATAGAATATTCCACAACAATATTTGGATATGTTAACCTTTGTTCAGTTAAAAATGTGTTGTTAACATTAACGATATGATGCATAATTTAAAGTTTAGTTTGAAAGTTTCGTCTTTTCTTTTATAATCTATATAATAATCAAAAGAAATTACGCTAAATAAATAAACCCCTAAAGTTTAATTTATATTCTCCTTTGTATGTGATTGAGGACTTCTGTTTCAAACATTTTCATGCTGCCATCAGTCCTTCATGGCTGTGTCTCAGTTCAGGGTCTGCATGCATCCAAGTGCACAGACTGCATAGAATACAAATGGTTCTACGTCCTCTGCACACTCCAAAGTGTCCTTACTGTCACTGAAATGAGACGCTTGTAGCCTTTGTTTTAAGCTAATCTGAAGCCAATCGAACTGTAGATTTGAAAAGTGGACTCGAAGGAGCCTTTGAATTGGCACAGCACTTGTTACACTATGACACATGTAGCCGATGAATCCGCACTTGGAAGTGTGCAGACCCTGAATGGAGACACAGCCCATCTGTCTTTTACATTGCCATAGTTGTTACATCAGTTCCCACACTAGTGGGTAATGCTGAATTCAGAGTTTTCTTCCACATTTTGTTGTGGTAATGTGCAGCCATAAAGCTATTTAAAAACATCCAAAACCAACAGAAGTAAAAGATTAAAACCACAAAGGCTGTGTTCATGTATACACTAATTCCCAGCCCCCTATTTACTACACAGGGCTACACTATATAGCACACTATAGTGAACTCATTCAGTTGGCGATTTGGACACGAAGGTGGCTATTTTTACCTTGTCACAGATAATGACTATGATTATGAACTTTAATGCTTAAAAGAACACCGCATTGGAGAATATAACACTGAGATCCTTCAAACTGAATTTTATTGCATTTTAACTACAACATGACTTGTAAAGTTTTTCTCTTTTCTTTTGTTTAATAGTTTCCCTCCTGACCAGGTATTTCCATGGTCGCTCTGACTTCTGCCCAACTTCCACTATAACCGGAACACCATCTCGGGTCTCATTGAGCTGCTTTTGGCCACAGATCACCAGGACTGGGGAGAAAATACTTGGAAATGCTAATGTTTCTCTTCTGGCTGGCAAGTGGTACATCATACCGTGTTGTATACATCATACACTAGCTCATGGCAAAATTCTTGACTAACTATATCTAAAATACTTTCTTACAGGCAGTTAAGTGTTGGAGAATGTCAGGAATCTACTTACTTAATATACTTACATTTTTTCAATTAAATTCAGCTTTAATTGTGTAGTGCTACTTTACAACAATGTTGTCTCAGGGCACTTTACAGACACATCAGTTCAAACCAATTCATAAATATCCTAGCTAATAGAATATATAGTTCATCTCTTGCGGCTCAATTTGCTCGCCTCCTTGCACCATTTTGATCCTCTAGCTGTCAGCCAGAGGTGAGCTCGTCTGAACCGCCTCCTCCTCATGTTGCTCATTTATGCACAAAGGAAAATGACAATAAAGCAAAGTTAAATTACAGGCTGTGGTGATTCCTGTTCCCTGGTGGGTATGGTCAGCAGCTGATAACTGGAGCACACCTGATCCACATTCCAGCAATCTACAACGACCTATGTAAGACCAGCTCAGCCTGCTATCCAGCGCCAGATTGTTGATTGCCCTGTGGTAAACAGCTCTCAACCGCTCCTCGCTTCGCTTCGTGCACACCTTCAGTTTCTAACCTGTCTTGTCTTCCTCCTGCCAGAGATAAGCCTGCCAGTCTGTTGACGCTACCTGCCTGTCTGCCGGTTTGCCTGCCTGCCTGCTTGCTCACCTGCTTGCCTGCCTACCTCCTGCTGTTTACCAGTCTGCCAGTCTTCTGAATCCCTGCTGGAGAATTCACAAAGATCAGTGGATACCCCAAAAACTTTCTCAGTAACTCTGACTGTGTCCGCTCTTTGGATCCTACTAGCCCCCACCTCTTACAACACTGGCACCATTTTCTGGCATTTAAAAAATATTTTTGTGTCTTTTTGTAGAAGAGTGGGATCAGTAATTAGATAAACTTGTCATATGTAGTTGCCAGGCAACGGAGGACTGGAGCACTATGGGTAATTCTTGTCCACTAGATAGGCCATCTCATTTTACTGGCAGTAAGCGCACTTCGGTGTGTGCAGACGATGTAGAACACTTTGTAGCCTATGAAGTCTGTGCACTTGGAAGTGTGCAGACCCTGAATTGAGAAACAGCCATAGACTGTATATAAAAAGATGGACGGACCATCATTGAATTCACCCATAAATATTCTGTATTTAACCTCGATGGGCGGCTCTCACTGCCACCATGTTGTTCCAACAGGAACATACAGCTGGTTGATTTATACCCATCAAACTGCAAGCTGCCTGTAGCTAATAGTTAACCTGGAGCTAACAGGAGCTGATCAGCTATTGGAGGAAGGCAGGCTAAACCTAAGTTTCACTGTAACCTCGTTAAAATTACAGGCAGAATCCTTTCATTTTCTTTTTTTTTTTAACTAACGTAACAAAACATTCACACTCGTGATACACTACATATGGATGAAACTAAAACATCTCAATGCACACGAAAACAGACATTTCCTTCTCAAATTCTCAATAAAAGCTCCTTACAACTAAACACATTTCCTTTGCAGGGCATTAGGGTCCATAAAAAAGATTTTAACTTAAATTAATCAAAACTGTTTTAAAATATTAATCATTTTTCAGTCCTGTGTAGGAAAAAAAGCAGAAAAAAGGAGCACTTCTTTTTGGTTAATTGGTAAGAAAATCTCAAAAGATTTATGCTTCCATTAGTAAGATTCTCACCATGAACAATATATTCTGGCTGAGTTGTGTCCTTCGACGTCAAATTAGCAATGTATAGCTTTACTTTTTATTTTTGGTTTTTACTGGGCACTAATCAGCAACTGACTGAAAAGATACCAGTCAGCGGTGAAGGGGTTGGGATGAGAAACATCCAAGATGGTGATCCTCAACCAGAAATGGATGGAGTATTCTCTCCAGGTCAGGAATGAGATTCTGTGCCAAGGGGAGGAATTCAAGTGTCTTTTTCACTAGAGAGAATAATGCAGCAGGAGATTGACAGGTGGATTGGCATCTGCAGCGATGAGAACTCTGCATCAGTCTGTTGTGGTGAAGAGGAGCTGAGCTGAAAGGTGAAGCTCTTCACCTACGTTCCTTCTCTCAGCTAAAGTCACTGACTGACCTAACCAGATACTTCAGCCATTTCAAGCATCAACCTGGGAAGAGACCCTTGGGAGAGACCCAGAACACACTGGAGGAATGTTGGTTCAATCCCAACCTGCCCCCTACACACTCGCCCCAAACACCAACCCTGTGTTTTCGTGCTCTCCACGACATTCACACAACTGGTCTAATGTGGTCCAGGTTCCAAAGAATTCAGTGGAATTGTCTTTTGCACATTTGACAACACTCCAAGGTTGCTTACCCAGCTGACAATAGTTCTGCTGTCAGCTGGAAACAGACATGAGAGGATGAGACATGTTAACCATAACCTCCATCTCTGAAGTCTCAAAACTCCAGCAGTCAAGCGAGCGAGGGCGTGCAATGGAGCGAGCATGCTGGTCACCGCCGTGAGGACATTACATCACACATTTCCACAGTGGATTTATCAGCTCTCACAAGGCTGATTCTCTGCTTGCAATTATTCCCTCCACAGTGCAGAGTGTTTTCACTCCCAGGTACTAGTTTACTCACTCATAAACACTTCTAGCAATCAGTTTTCAAGCACAGCCCTTTAGGAACTAAAGAAACACCACACTGATGTCTCTCAGTTGGCTTGGGAACCACTCAGGAGCACAAGGAGACGGAAGTCTGGGTCACAGCTGTAAGAAAACTGTATTTTTCCCTTCATTCTGTAAAACAGCTAATATCATCATTATGAATAATAATAATGATTATAATTCATTATTTTATGTTTTTACTTTATTTTACATCTCAAGGGTACTTCATGTGCTATTTATTGTTTTATTTTAATGTTATGTTTCTCACACTTTGTCTGCTTTGTTTTTTTTCTTGGAGTGAGTTATAAATGAAGTTGTAGTTACCAAAACTTTTCAAGCCAGATGAATTAAAACATCTAACTCTTGTTTTTCATCATGTGTAATTAAAGAAAACTAACTGAATGGAGCAGAAATATTAACATTGTGTGGTGAAAGAAAGCAGGTAATCTACTGAATCATTCTGAACTAAAATCATGGAAAATTTCCCATCATTAGATCAGTTCTGCTCACCGCCATCTTTCCAGTTCAAGAAGGTCGCCGTCTCGTCTCCTCTGGACCATTTCCATGGACGCGTCTCATCCTCTCAGTACAATCCAATCCAGCCATGGGTGCCATATAACAGCTGATTCTTTACTTCATTTCTGATAGTGACCAGGTCGATGTGATTGTCTCTGCAGAAAGCCCGAGCTTCAGTCCAGGTTTTCCTTTCTACATATTGTATAAAACTGGGATCTCTGAGACCTGATGTCTGTCCGCAGACAGGAGGAGCAGGGAGATGGAGATGCAGATGTTCCTCATCATGTTTTTGCTGAAGGATTTCCGGAAACCTGCAGGTACATTTAAACATTCAGTGAATTAAGCATCTGGAGATGGAAAATTGAAAAATGAAATTCTAGGTAAATAAAAAATGTTTGAAATGAAAAAGTTATACCTGCATGAATGTTTGTTCTAAATTAGCACGAAAATGAGAAAATCCTGATTAATAATGAGGTTTAAAACTCTGCCGCTCCAACAGCAGATAGAGGCGGCCTCACAGACAGTAAATGAAGTTAAGAAGTGAACCTGGGTTTGGGAGCGAGGTCACGGCGCAACATCCCCCAACACCACCCGATCACCCGGCGAGTCTTCCTCAACTCTGTCTCGTTGTCTCGACCCCACCCTTATCCATCCACCACGTATTCCATTCTGCCTACTCCATCACATTCATTCACTGCCTTTTCATCAGCCTTCTCCATCCTTTCTCCCCATCCCATTTTCTTTTTCTCTTCTTCCTCCTATTTTGTCCTTTTTTCTATCTTCTTTTTTCATCCTTTACTCAGGTGCCTCTTTACTTCTCCTATTTGTCTTGACCTCTCATTCTTTTGTCCCTCCCTCTTTTTTTAACCTCTTTTTCAGGTTTTCAGGGGCCTCCATAAGACTGGTCACCAGAAGAACCGAAACAGCCCCCCTACCCTGAATCTTCCTCACCGGCTCATTACTGTCTCACCCCAGATGCCGACTCCACATTCTCCTTCCCCCAACATCAATGTGTCACCTAAAGCTTTCATCACTGACGATGGATGAGAATGATGTAACAGTTAACTTAGAGAAGTATTCCTCCTGTCAGAACTGAGTCTCTGTGATCAATAATCCTGCTGTCAGCTGCGTCCCGTCTGCAAGCTGCTCGGCACTGACAAACATCAACACTAAACTATCTGACCCCAACTGGACCAGTTATTAAGAAATGATCAGGTTCACACTGAAACGTAGACCAACACACACATTTCCATATACCTATATTTTTTACACACAAGGAACATTTGATGTTCAGCTGTAAAGTTACAACGTTATGAATACCATAATGTTACTTTTTTCTATTGTTTTTGTTTGTGCACTAAAGATGTGAAAAGTTTTGACAAGTAATCAACAGAAATCATTAAAGATGTGATACAGCAGAACTCACCTCAGGCTGCAGCAGCATGGAAGACGACTTTGAAGCTTCGCTTCAGGTTATGATGCTTCTCTGTCAGAGCACTCGGTGAAAAGACTCCACTGACCAATCACAGCGCTGCACCAAACCTTCCTGGATATGCAAAATAATTTGCGTGAGTCTGAAGGACACCACCAATCCTCTCGTCTCTTTTCCTTCCTGTCTGGTACACATTCTGCTTTGCATCTCTCTTTGGTCTATAGAGAAGTACAAGAAGATGTAGAGTCCCACACACAACTACACACACCTCTGAAAAAAACACGTTATAAATATAATGATGGATTAGATTTATACAGCTCTTTTCAAGGCACACAAAGTGCTTTATATCCATTGAATCCATCAATCACACAATGGTGATGGCACCTACATGTGCAGTTAGCTGCCCAGAGCAGCCTGACAGAGACATGGCAGCTAATCCACATAATCTGTGGTCTCACTGACCACCAAACCCCAACAATGCCAATACTGGAGGTAAGGTAGTTTAAGTGGAGCAACAAACTAACTGGGTTAAAGCAGGATTTGAATAGCTAACCTTCCTATTACTGGGTGACCAGCTCTAATACCTTCTTGCAAATAACAAGCTATTCCCACAGTGCAGAAATGCTTTCCCACCTTATCTGTTTTCAATTGCAGGTACTAGTGTGCTTGCTTGTGTCATGTAAACATGTCCAGTGTTTACTGTGTGCACATTCAGTTTTTATAAACGCGGTTGGTTTTCAAACATGCCCCTATTGAAACTTCAAAAAACCCCAAACCCCATCCTCTCCCAAAAATGAGCATGGAGGGGCCGTGGACAGGCACATGGACAGGTGAATATTTAAAGGTTCGGACACAGAAACAGCCCCTCCGATGTAAAGCTCACTAGAGACACTTTTAGAATGGATTAAAAATGGAATGAGGCTGAATTTTGGCTGAAACATGTCAAACACAATGTTGTTCAAGACCCAGATGAATCGCTGAAAAAAATGTACACTATGGGAACTTGAAATAGAGTGGAAACAAGAATCATTAGGCTAGCCACTTGGCTGCTAGGTTGGTAAATGGAGCTGGAGCCACTAACCAGCCTGTACTATGTATCACAGTGAAACTGGTATGATAAAAACAAAGTTTTTCTCTCTGTCACTGCAATGGCAGTCAGAAAATAGGACCGAAATTGGGTTTACCAGGCACTTCTCAAACAAATTGTCCATTTTTAAACAAGTTGCACTCTCCACCAGAGGTGATGCTGCATCTCGAATTACTGGAGGAGAAGAGGAGACTTACGATCACGAAAAGGATCTATGTTAACTGGTGTGGTTGTGAAATTTCCTTGTCTCTCCCTAATAGAAAGATGAATGCTTCAAGATAGACAACCCTGCATTAAAATATACAGGTATGGAGATATATAAAGTGTATATAAATATACAGTGGAGAGACTTGTTTTATATGAATTTCTTTTCTACGCTATGAAAAAGGGGTGTTTTCACCTTTGATTTTTTTAATTTGTTATCTAGACTTTGAGTAAAGCCATCTTTTAACAGACATGTGTGGGGTAGGAAGGCAGCATTGTGTCAGTCCACTGATAGGAGCCCAGTCTGTCTTACCCACATTAAAAAAATGGCTTCAATGTCCTGGCGAATGAAGGAAAACATTACCTTCAACTAAACTTTGCTCAGTGATAAAAAAAACTTGATCAGTAAAACCAGATACGCAGCTACAACTTTCACTGTGACTACCCCCTCCTGGTGACTTAGGAGGAGTAGCAGCGCTCCATCAACACAGTGGGGAAGGGGACTGCTGACCTTGACTTGAGATGTTGTGGGTCAGTGGAAGATATACTTTGAAGACTTCCTCATCCTACCAACATGTCTTCTGAAGAGGAAGCAAAGCTGGGGACTATGGATTGGTTTTCCTATCTCTCGGGATTAAGTTGCTGGAGTGGTTAAAAAGTTCCTTGGTGGCAGGGCCCTGGGATGGATGAAATCAGGATGAGATCATTGTCAGTCATAAGACAGTGGACCAGTTCTATAGCCTCCTCAGGTCCTGGAGCGGCATGGGAGTTTGCCCAACCAGTCTTCATGTGTTTTGTGGACTTGGAGGAGGGCATGCAATCGTGTCCCCCAAGGACTCTTGTGGTTGGTGCTCAGAGACTTGTATGGACTGTCCGGTCCCTGTCCGACTAGTGTCAGATATTGGTCCAAAACGGTGGCAGTAAGTCAGATTCGATTGCAGTGAGGGATGGACTCTGCCAAAGCTGCCCTTTATCACCATTTCTGTTCATAATTCTTATGGACAGAATTTCTAGGCACAGCTGAGGTGTTAAGGAGATCCAGTTTGGTTACCTCAAGACTCGGTCTTCTGTGGCTGTGATGAGGATCAGCACCTATCTGTTTAAGACAGTGGTCCTCAGCTGTTAAAGGGTACAGTGTCCTCTTCAGGACAGGCACGAGGACCTGCCCCAAGTGAAGGAGTTCTCTCAGGGTTTGGTTCACAAATGAGGGAAGGATGGAGCATGAGACTCACAGGTGGAGAGCAGAGTCTGCAGTAATGCGGACTCTGCATCTGTAATGGTGAAGAAGGAGCTAAGACAGAAGGTGAAGCTCTTGATTTACCAATCAACTTATGTTCCCGTTCTCACCTATGATCATGAGCCATGGGCAGTGACTGAAAGAAAAAGATAGTGAATACAGGCACCTGAAAGAACCCAGCCAAACTGCAGAGATTGGCTGGGTTCTCCCTTAGAAATAGGGTGAGAAGCTTAGTCCTCTGGGAAAGGCTCTGAGTAGAACTGCTGTTCCTCCACATTAAGAGGGGCCAGTTGGAGGGAACGTGCACTAGTTAGGATGCCTCCTGGATGCATCCCTTGTGAGGTGTCCACGGCACGTCCCTGCAGGAGGAGACTCCGGAGAAGACCCAATACTTGTTGGTGGGATTATATCTCTTAGGTGGCCCGGGAACGCCTTGGGATTCCAAGGATGTTTTGGCAAATGTGGCTGGGGAGAAGGACGTCTGGGCTGCCCTGCTTAGGCTGCTGCCCCTTGCATCAGGTCTTGGTCAAGGGCCCATAGTTGTTACCCTCTTTTGGCAAACCACTGCTGACAAAAATAAGAGACACTGCCTGTGAAGTGTGTTGCGTGGTCCAGGAGTTAATCTAGAACTTTAGATAGACCCTTTTAACTACTAGTGGCAACAATTTAAGAAATAAAATCAATTTAAGAATAGTTAAATGTATTAAAAGACTAACACCACCTAGAGAATACTGCAGAGCTCTAGGGCTCCAACCTACAGGTAATTTAAAACCAGGAGTGAGCAAAGTTAAAAACTAGTCCAAAAATAATAGTTGACAATTTCATTTACAATAAAATCTAAATAAAATAAGTAAAATAAATGATGCCTAAAATAAGTCCAATGAAGTACATGATGTACCCTCTTCACAAACCTAGTCCCTTGTTGTTTCTTCCCTTAGCTGAGTCCCCCCCCCACAGCCTACTCCTTTATGATTTAACAGTTCTGACCTCCGTCCTTCTCCAGCAACACCTCCTCTGCTACTATAGCCGTTCTGGAGAAAACAACCGGAGAACTATTATCAGCTGCCGTGCTACAGGCTCCGGTGCACCATGGTCCAGGCTGTGTGTTCTGTCAGTCGGTGTGGTCTGTGCTGGCTCTCTCCATGGCCACTTTGTCCTTATTCCTCTTCTTATGCCGAATTCTCTTCTCCTTCCATGCGTTCTCGCTTCCCTGCCCACCTGTTGCAGCGCTGTGCTGTAAACTCCTCCCACAGACGTTTTGGTTTCATTCAGCCACTGTTGCCAACTTGGCGACTTTCTCGCTAAATCTGGAGACTTTTTTGTTTAAAACGACTAGCAACAAAGTTATTAGAGACTTTTCTGGTGTTTTGCCGACTGACTTGAAGGCACATATTGTTCTGCAGTTACTGTAAGGAAGGAGCAGTGGGAGCCTCTCCCGTCCTAAAGCACTCCCAGGCAGCCAGTCTCAGTCGGCTCCGGCTGCAGGTCAATGTAGAATAACTGCAGTAGGTTGTGGAAGTTCACCTAAACATAGTTTATACCAATGCAGTGACACCTGGCTGCATTATTTTTGTATAAACGCACACGTAGTTTGGCGAGTTAAACATGGGGCGTTACCATAGCAACGCGTTAATCATCTGGTTTAAATCAGCCGTCTTTTAACAGGTAAATGAGAGAAACGTGCTGTAGCCTGAAAGCGGTTGTTTGGCATAAAAAATCGACATCGAGACCAACGTAAAATAATTCCTATATAAGCAGAAAAAGCAGATTAAACAAATCAGAACCGTACATTAGACAGTTATAATGCACGACACGGGGTTGAGAAAACCACGACGCGCAGTGTTGTTTAAAAATACTGGTTAATTGTGTTAAATAATTGAGATCTCAATTTCAGTCAAAATAATCGTGATTATAATTTTTGTCATAGTCAAGCAGCCCTACTAACTACTGCCAGGGGTCGATCAGTGTCTACTGCATTCAGAGGTAATCCAAAAACACAGAACTATGTGCATGATAATCTCCAAACACTAATAAAAACATCACTAAAAACATATTTAGATAAAACATCCATCAATAATAATAACATTCTCATATATTCGATATTAAATGAACGATTGAATATGCCTGCAGGTTTACAAAAGTGTTTTACTAAAACACAGGAAATATCTGAACATGTCCATGCTGCCGTCCATGCATCTTGTCTGTGAACAGAGGGCTGTCCTGAGAACAGAAGTGAAGAAGAGAATCGTGTCTGAGAATGGCTGAGCTGGCTCAGGTTTTTAGGAATAAATAAGAAAAGGTTGTGGAAACGGTGGAGAAGGCATGATATAGCAACCTTGTTGAGCTGGGATGTTAATGGTGGACATCTCCGATTCAGTCATGTGAAATCAGTAAAAACTGTTTCTTTTAAAGTTGTCTTTGAATTCAAAGTTCATTCCAGTAACATCCACTATAAGTTTCAGTTCAGGGGGATGGATGGACAACCTGGCAGCTGTTCTAATGTCCACAGAGTCAAAAAGACTGACAGACTGAATCTAAGCTGAGGATCAATCCTTCATGTGTGACATCTGAATGTAAGGAAATACACTCAGGCTTTGTCAAGTAAACCTGGCAGTGAGCAGGTCACCTCCACAGTGGAAGGTAACAGTTTTAGTTTTAATCTCAAAATAATCACTATACCTGCTCTTTAGAAATAGACTTCTGTACATTTAATAATTGGCTTCTGACTTTTAGAATAATAAAGTTGACAACAAACATCTTATTCTGATCTCATTAGCCGATACCACCTTTTTAGTACAAAGCAGCTGTCAAAGTCCTATTTATTGTTCCAGGATGAGTGATGGGAAAATGTACCAACACAAATGCTATTTAGAGGTAAAGCAAAGCACCACATTATGTAGTTCGAAAGACTGAAATGTTGCAATTATATCAAATATAGTTTGAAAGACAAATATCTATAGTTACATCCATATTATCTCTTACACTTCATGCAGTCTTTACACTATGTAGTCAACATAGAGTAAAACTGTTGTGCGGTAGGGATAACAATCTGAATCCAATTGTGGACACAGTTCTGAATTCCAAAAGGTTTATTGGATTTATCCGGATCCAACTTATTCCTGAGGACACTCGGAAGTATGCAGTTCACACGGGCAAAGTGAACTGGCATTCGGGTGGAGTGGCAGGCAGGCATATGGGCAAACAGGCAGACCAGGGTTGTCTGACAAAGAAGAGACACAAACAGGGTAGGATAACTGGGAAATAACTGAGAAATAATCTCAAGGCTGAGAGCTGTTACTGCTGGGTAATCAACAATCTGGTGTTGAATGGAACGCCAAGCTGGTCCTAAATACTGCTGCTGCTGATTGCTAAACAAGGTACAGGTGCTGATCAGGTTGCCAGGATGGTGGACATATCCATCATGGAACAGGATCCACTACAAAAGCGTTACATCACTTGGAAGTAAAACTGGTGTCACGCTGCAGTGATTCACCATAATTTACCACCAACCAGCAGAGGTCGCCACCTGAGGCCTCATCTCACAAGACAGAAGGAGCTTCAGTTCAGCTTCAGAGCAGGACTACTCAGTTTGGTCCTATGAGGGCAGCAGTCCTGCAGGTTTTCATTGTATTCCTGCTCCAAGATACTTGAATCAAATGAATGAGACTGTGCAGAACTTCATTGACTTTTGGATACTGTTAATTTGAGTCAGGTGTGTTGGAGTAGGATACATTGAAAACACCCTCATGTTTGAGGATTTATAATCAGGGTTCAGAGCGAATTAAAGCACAGACACAAAATGGTGAGAGTTACAAATGAAGTGTTAATGACATCAGAGAAAGGTCTTCCCATTCTAGCATTAAACCTTAGTGCTGCCTTTGACACTGTTGATCATCAGATTCTTTTACAGAAATTATTACATGTTTAGATTTAAAATAAGAACATTAAACTGGTTCAATCCTGATTTAAAGCTGGTTTAAACATTTTTTTACCCACCAGATTTCAATTTGTACATGTTAATGATAAAAACCTTCGCATGAAAAAAATGTCATGTGGAATCCCACAAGGATCTATGTTTGGGCCAATTCTTTCTGATATGCTTACATTAGGCAATACAATAAAGAACATTCCCTTAATTTTTATTGTTATAATAAATGTCCCTTGAACCTCTTTACAGAATGTGTAAAATATTGGTTTATCTGCGCTGCTCCCTTCTATTCCTGCAGCCGGTTCACCTAAGAGCGAAGGATAGAAGGAAGGTAAAAGAGAATAAAGAGGGAGGACTGATAGAGGTGGGTCGTAGAATGAATGACACTGTGTTGCAAGAACTTCACAATATTCAGATAGAGGGGAGTGGAGCTGGTTGACTTGAAAGAGAAGTTTTTTTTTTAATTAAAAAAACTGAGTAGCTGTCTGGGGTTTGCTGCCCTCTTGCCTGCTTGGGCTTCTCTCTCAGAGGTAGGGGTTATAATGGGAAAATGAGAGAGAGGTTGGTTACGGGAGAGATAGGGGGGAGGAGGCAGGTGATGGCCTGTCGTGGACAGCTGTCTGGATGACTCACATCCTTGCTGGGTCCTGGGTTCTGCCCCTGACTCCAGCACGGGGAGCTGGTGGGCTGCTAGCCTGTTTCCCCCTGAAGCCTGTGCCTGAAGATGGTCGAGGGGATTTTGGCAGCAGCTTTCCTCTCCCTTGTTGGCGGGTGTGTAGTAGCCCTTGCGGTGGGCGTCCTCAGCTCAGAGTTGGCTGTTGCTTTCCAAGGACTTGGAGTCCTCCTGGGCCAAACTTTATTATGTAAATAAAATTACCCATCTTTTTTGTAACATAGCATCACAGGTGGGCAACCAAATGATATTCTATAACTTCTATAAATGTCTTAAATCATAATCTTTTCCAGAAATGTCCATGTATATTTTTAACAAGACCTTAGAAAACTACTTTCTGTTAACATTATAAAGGCATATCTGCAAAAGAACAGGGTTTGAGTGCTGGATGTGTCCCAGAAGGGGAATGTTTGGGGCATTTGAAAAGAAAAATGCAACAAGGTCTACTTGTACTCAGTGACGTATCCAGAAAAGTTTTAATGGGGTGGCCAAGATGAGACACAATTAGTGTGGGGTGGCAAAGGCAGGAAAAGCCTTAATGATCTGTGCATAATGTGTAAATATAAACTTGCTTTCATTTTACATACAAATGGCCTAGAATTATAAAACAAAAAACAAACTCATGTTTACACTTCAACATTTTTAAAAATAAATGTTCAATATTTTCTGAAATTATTGCATAAAAAGTACACAAACACAAATAAACACATCTTTAGTGTTGCATTTTCTTACACAACCTATACTATACAGAGGTTTTATGTTTATCCACCTCTAATGCACTCAAATATTCTATGCTAAAATATTGTGAATCTAACTAAAAAAAAAAAAAAAAGAATAAAAATGCTCCTATTAAGCCTGGCACTGTAGCCAGGCTTACTAGGAGTTGGAGCGCTGTTGAGTCATGTATTCCTTTCTCACTTAGCTGTGATGATTTCATGTATTTTTTCAGGAATAAAATTGATAGAATTAGAGATCAAATCCGCAATATTCTGCCTTCTACTTATAATGTTGAGCCTGTTGTGGTCTCCGAAGCATCCTTAGAACCAGGATCTGACTTGTGTCTAAATAGTGTCTGTCCTGTCCAACCCTCTGAATTAACTAAAATAATAGCTTCATCTAAACCATCCACCTGTATCTTAGACCCTCTCCCAACGAGCCTCTTTAAGGACATTCTCCTTTTAATTGATACATCCCTATTAAATCTTATCAATATGTCTTTAGTGACAGGATATGTACCACAATCATTTAAAACTGCTGTAATCAAGCCTTTACTTAAAAAGCAATCTTTGGATCCAGAGGTGATAGCAAATTATAGACCTATATCTAACCTCCCGTTTATGTCCAAAATTCTGGAGAAAATAGTTTCAGCTCAGCTACATGCCCACCTGAGCAGAAATAATTTATTCGAAGAGTTTCAGTCAGAATTTAGAGCTCATCATAGCACTGAGGCAGCATTGGTGAAAGTTATTAATGACCTTCTTATGGCCTCAGACAAAGAACTTCTGTCCGTACTTATCTTGCTTGATCTTAGTGCTGCATTTGATACAGTCGATCATAACATTCTGTTACAAAGACTAGAACAGGTGATTGGAATTACAGGTACAGCGTTAAGCTAGTTTAAATCATATTTATCTGATAGACTTCAGTTTGTTCATGTAAATGACAAGTCCTCCTCACAAACTACTGTAAGTCATGGAGTTCCTTAAGGTTCTGTACTTGGACCAATACTCTTCACGCTATATTTGCTCCTTTTAGGTAAAATTATCAGACAACATGGAATAAACTTTCATTATTATGCAGATGATACTCAGATATACTTATCCTTTAAACCAAATGAAACAAATCAGCCCGATAGGCTACAAAATTGTCTCATAGACATAAAGACTTGAATGTCTAGAAATTTTCTGCTCATAAACTCAGATAAGACTGAAGTAATTCTCTTTGGATCTGAAAACCCTTTGAACAAAGAGATTCAGCTTCTTCCATCTGAGCAAAGGTTTCTAGTCCCAAGGTTTCAAACCAAGTATTTCAAAAACAGCTTTATTCGAAGGACCATTTTAATGCTCAATTAGGTGTGAATGTGTGTTTTCCTCTGCCTCAGTAACTTTAAAAGTGATCTCCTCTTAAACTCAGATAAGACTGAAGTAATTCTCTTTGGATCTGAAAACCCTTTGAACAAAGAGATTCAGCTTCTTCCATCTGAGCAAAGGTTTCTAGTCCCAAGGTTTCAAACCAAGTATTTCAAAAACAGCTTTATTCGAAGGACCATTTTAATGCTCAATTAGGTGTGAATGTGTGTTTTCCTCTGCCTCAGTAACTTTAAAAGTGATCTCCTCTTAAACTCAGATAAGACTGAAGTAATTCTCAATGGATCTGGAAAAACTCAGAGCTGAATTTTCCAGTTTTGTAATGAACCTGGATGGCATTTCTCCAGTTTTAGCCTCTCTTCATTGGCTGCCTGTTGAATCTAGAATAGAATTTAAAATCCTTCTCCTTACACATAAAGCCCTCCACAGCCAGGCACCACTATATATCAAAGACCTCATTGTTCCTTATATACCAAGCAGAGTACTTCGTTCGCAGACTGCAGGCTTACTTGTGGTTCCTTGAGTCTCAAAGAGCCGAGCAGGAGGCAGAGCCTTTGGTTATCAGGCCCCTCTCTTATGGAATAAGCTCCCAGTTAGTGTTAGGGAAGCAGACAGCCTCCCCACCTTTAAGACTAGGCTGAAGACTTATCTTTTTGATAAGTCCTATAGCTATGGATGGTTAGCATCCCTAAGTTATGCTGCTATAGGTTTAGACTGCTGAGGGACATTTCCTGATACACTGAGCTTCTTTCTCTTTATCTCTCTCCCCCCCAATAACAGTGTTGCATCATTGTCTCCTTGGCCGGGAGTAGCAGTTCCTGTTGTCTGTTGTCTTTCTTTCCTCTTCCCCCCACACAGCAGAGGCAGATGGCTGCCTGTCCTTGAGCCGGGTTCTGCTGGAGTTTTCCCTCCTGTTAAAAGGGAGTTTTTTTTCCCCTTCCCACTGTTGCCAGTGTGCTTGCTCAGGATGGGAGATTGAGTTGGACCCTCCAACTCAATCTGTTGGTTTCCTTATATAGGCTATTATGAACTGGCTTTCATGATGTTTTCTTCTCTGTCTGTAAAGCGTCTTGAGATGGCATTGCCGTGATTTGACGCAATATAAATAAAGTTGAATTAAATTGAATTGAATTGAATTAAGACAATGAGACATTGAATGAGGGTTGGTGTGTGTGTAGGGGGGTGTAGGGGAAAGAAAAGAATAAGAAGAGAGGGGCTAAAGTGGGAACCACTTTAGCAATGAGCTTTGATGTATGAGTCTAGCTATAGTTTCCAAGCTAGCTTTGCTACTAATGGTACTAGCTGCTGAGTACAGCTAGGTTAGCAATGAATGGGATTGACTATGAATGGCTGTAAGTCACTTGTTTTGAGGTTGCCGTAGCTTAGCACACCTAACCTACGGTGACTAGTGGGTGGTTAGTCAATTATGGGTGTTAGCTCTGAGGCTGATGCTAGCACTAGCTTAGCAAGATACAAGATGGCCTAAAGGACTAGATAATGGGCAATTTGGAGGGAAAGAATTGAGCATGAGCTTTAGCTAGCGTTAGCTGTGTAATGCTAAATTAGCTTAGCTGATATTAATGCTAATTTAGCAGATTGCAAAATGGTGGACACTAAACAGGACAGAGGGAGCTTGAACTTCAGCTAGCATCAGCTGTTCAATGTTAATGTTAGCCTAACCAATGCTAATGCTAATTTAGCACAGAGTTTGATGTCAAGCGCTGCACAAGTCCGCTGATTAGGTCTGATGTGTGCCAGGTGTATTGCAGGAGAGAAACTTTAAACATTTGCAGGACTGTGGCACTCGAGGACCAGCGTTGCCTACCCCTGAGCTAGACCATTAGCTAATATGGTCCCTTAACAAAAGTAAAAGAAATTACTCTGAAACTATCTCTGCCCAGACACAGAAACCTCTTACTCGGCACTGTTTTCGGGAACAGCGAGGAGTCCTATTTAATTGTAGTTCTGGTCTGGAGGCCCTTGCAGACTGGGTCCAGCAGCAGGCCTTGGTTCTGTAGAGATAATCCCTGTAGTAGAACAAGTTACGTCAATGGTTTCAGGTACCTTAAAAGGTTGCTGGGAACAAAAACAGCTTACCCTTGTGAAGAACTGCTCAATACACAAACAGCAAATCTTTGTTGGATCCAATGGGACCTTGACTCGTCCAGCAAGTAAAGGAAGATAACAGTTGCAATGTGTCTCCGATCAGTGGAAAGACAAGGTGGTCTTTGTGACTGGCGCTTTTAAAGTCTCAGGGATGTCGGTGAGAGACCGTGCAGTAAAGGTGGGCCCTCAGTCAATTAGACTTGCCAATTTCTTACACACCTCTTTTCACACCTAGGTGTGAATGGCTGGGCAGGCAGGGATTTGTAGTCAAATCAAACCGAATGGAACTGTGTCATTAAAATCATAAAAACTTGAAAAAGAAATGGAACTGTCGTTTGAACCACAGTAACATTAAACAGAATGGAATTGTGTCGTTTGAACAACGGCAACATCAAACGGAATGGAACTGTGTCATTTCACACATAAAGAAATCAAACAGAATGGAACTGTGTCATTTGAACCATGGCAACTTCAAACAGAATGGAACTATGTCTTTTGAACCATGGCAACATCAAACGGAATGGAACTGTGCCACTTAAACCATGGCAACATTAAACAGAATGAAACTGTGTTGTTTGTACTATGGCAACATTAAACAGAATGGAACTGTGTCTTTAGAACCATGGCAACAACAAACAGAATGGAACTGTCAATTAAACCAAGGCAACATCAAATGGAAAGGAACTGTGCTGTTTGAATCATGGTAACATTAAATAGAATGGAAGTGTGTCGTTTGAACCATGGCAACATTAAATAGAATTGAACTGTGTCATTTGAACCATGGCAAAAACAAACAGAATGGAACTGTGTCATTTAAACCATGGCAACATCAAACGGAATGGAACTGTGTCTTTTGAACCATGGAAACATCGATTACACAGAAGGGAACTGCATCTTTTGAACAATGGCAACATCAAAAAGAATGGAACTGTGTCGTTTGAACAACGGCAACATCATACAGAATGGAACTGTGTCATTTAAACCATGGCAACATCAAACGGAATGGAACTGTGTCGTTTGAACCATGGCAACATTAAACGGAATGGAACTGTGTCATTTAAACCATGGCAACATCAAATGGAATTCACGTATGTGATTTGACACAGAAACACATCAAGAAGAATGGAACTGTGTCATTTGAACCATGGCAACATCAAAAAGAATGGAACTATGTCATTTAAACCATGGCAACATCAAACGAAATGGAACTGTGCCACTTAAACCATGGCAACATTAAATAGAATGGAAGTGTGTCGTTTGAACCATGGCAACATTAAATAGAATTGAACTGTGTCATTTGAACCATGGCAAAAACAAACAGAATGGAACTGTGTCATTTAAACCATGGCAACATCAAACGGAATGGAACTGTTGTCATTTAAACCATGGCAGCATCAAATGGAATGGAACTGTGTCGTGTTAACAATGGCCACATTACACAGAATGGAACTGTGTCTTTTGAACCATGGCAACATCAATTAATTAGAATGGAACTGTGTCTTTTGAACCATGGCAACATCGATTACACAGAATGGAACTGCATCTTTTGAAAAATGGAAACATCAAAAAGAATGGAACTGTGTCGTTTGAACAACGGCAACATCGTACAGAATGGAACTGTGTCATTTAAACCATGGCAACATCAAACGGACTGGAACTGTGTCGTTTTAAATATGGTAACATTACATAAAATGGAACTGTGTCGTTTGAACCATGGTAACAATAAACAGAATGAAACTGTGTCATTTAAACCATGGCAACATCAAACGGAATGGAACTGTGTCGTTTTAAATATGGTAACATTACATAAAATGGAACTGTGTCGTTTGAACCATGGTAACAATAAACAGAATGAAACTGTGTCATTTAAACAATGGCAACATCAAACAGAATGGAACTGTTTCATTTGAACCATGGCAACAACAGACAGAATGGAATTGTGTCGTTTTAACCATGGTAACATTAAATAGAATCGAACTGTGTCGTTTGAACAACGGCAACAACAAGCAGAATTGAACTGTGTCATTTGAACCATGGCAAAAACAAACAGAATGGAACTGTGTCATTTAAACCATGGCAACATAAAACGGAATGGAACTGTGTCATTTAAACCATGGCAGCATCAAAAGGAAGAGAACTGACAATTAAACAATGGCAACATCAAACAGAATGGAACTGTGTCTTTTGAACCATGGCAACAACAGACAGAATGGAACTATGTCTTTAAACCATGGCAACATTAAACAGAATGGATATATGTTGTTTGAACCATGGCAACATAAAAAAGAATTGAACTGTGTAATTTGAACCATGGCAACATAAAACGGAATGGAACTGTGTCGTTTTAACCATGGTAACATTAAAAAGAATGGAACAGTGTCGTTTTAACCATGGCAATATTAAACAGAATGGAACTGTGTCTTTTGAACTATGGCAACAATAAACAGAATGGAACTGTGTTATTTAAACCATCGCAGCATCAAATGGAATGGAACTGTGTCGTTTTAACCATGGTAACATTAAACAGAATGGAACTGTGTCTTTTGAACCATGGCAACATCAATTAGTTAGAATGGAACTGTGTCTCTTGGACCATGGCAACATCGATTAAACAGAATGGAACTGTGTAGTTTGAACAACGGCAAAATCAAAAAGAATGGAACTGTGTCGTTTGAACAACGGCAACATCATAACGAATGGAACTGTGTCATTTAAACCATGGCAACATTAAACAGAATGGAACTGTGTCGTTTGAACCATGGCAACATTAAATAGAATCAAACTGTGTCGTTTGAACCATGGCAACAACAAACAGAATGAAACTGTGTCATTTAAACCATGGCAACATCAAACGGAATGGCACTGTGTCGTTTTAAATATGGTAACATTACATAAAATGGAACTGTGTCGTTTGAACCATGGCAACAACAAACAGAATGGAACTGTCAATTAAACCAAGGCAACATCAAACGGAATGGAACTGTCGTTGTAAACATGGTAACATTAAAAAGAATGGAACTGTGTATTTTGAACCATGGCAACATTCAACAGAATGGAACTGTGTCCTTTGAACCATGGACACATCAAACGGAATGGAACTGTGTCATTTAAACCATGGCAACATCAAATGGAATGCATGTATGTGATTTGACACATAAACACATCAAGAAGAATGGAACTGTGTCATTAGAACCATGGCAACATCAAACGGATTGGAACTGTGCCATTTAAACCATGGCAACATTAAACAGAATGAAACTGTGTTGTTTGAACTATGGCAACATTAAACAGAATGGAATTGTGTCATTTAAACCATGGCAACATCAAACGGAATGCAACCGTGTCGTTTAAACCATGGCAACATTAAACAGAATGGAACTGTGTCTTTTGAACCATGGCAAAATCAAACAGAATGGAACTGTGTCGTTTGAACCATGGCAACATTAAAGAAAATGGAACTGTGTTATTTGAACCACGGCAAAGTCAAACAGAATGGAACTGTGTCGTTTTAACCATGGTAACATAAAATTGAATGGAACTGTGTCGTTTGAACAACGGCCACATCAAACAGAATGGAACTGTGTCATTTAAACCATGGAAGCATCAAACGGAATGGAACTGTGTCGTATTAACCATGGTAACATTAAATAGAATGGATCTGTGTCGTTTGAACAACGGCAACATGAAACAGAATGGAACTGTGTCATTAAAACCATGGCAACATCAAACGGAATGGAACTGTGTCGTTTTAACCATGGTAACATTAAATAGAATGGAACTGTGTCGTTTGAACCATGGCAACATTAAAAAGAATGGAACTGTGTCTTTTGAACCATGGCAACAACAGACAGAATGGAACTGTCATTTAAACCATGGCAACATCAAACGGAATGGAACTGTGTCGTTTGAGCCATGGCAACATTAAATAGAATGGAAGTATGTTGTTTGAACCATGGCAACAACAAAGAGAATGAAACTCTGTCATTTAAACCATGGCAGCATCAAACGGAAGAGAACTGTCAATTAAACAATGGCAACACCTAACAGAATGGAACTGTGTCTTTTGAACCATGGCAACAACAGACAGAATGGCACTGTGTCGTTTGAACCATGGTAACATTAAATAGAATGGAACTGTGTCATTTAAACCATGGCAACAATAAACAGAATGGAACTATGTCGTTTGAACAATGGCAACATTAAACAGAATGGAACTGTGTCTTTTGAACCATGGCAACATCAAATGGAATGGAACTGTGACATTTAAACCATGGCAACATCAAACGGAATGGCACGGTGTTGTTAGAACCATGGCAACATTAAAGTGAAGGGAACTGTCTTATTTGTACCACGGCAACATCAAACAGAATTGAACTGTCAATTAAACCATGGCAACATTAAACAGAATGGAACTTTTTCTTTTGAACCATGGAAACAAGAGACAGAATGGAACTGCCATTTAAACCATGGCAACATCAAACGGAATGGAACTGTGACATTTAAACCATGGCAACATCAAACGGAATGGCACGGTGTTGTTATAACCATGGCAACATTAAAGAGAAGGGAACTGTCTTATTTGTACCACGGCAACATCAAACAGAATTGAACTGTCAATTAAACCATGGCAACATCAAACAGAATGGAATTGTGTCGTGTGAACCATGGCAACATTAAAGAGAATGGAACTGTGTGATTTGAACCATGGCAACAACAAAGAGAAAGGACCTGTCAATGAAACCATGGCAACATCAGACGGAATGGAACTGTGTCATTTAAACCATGGCAGCATCAAACGGAATGGAACAGTGTCATTCAAACCATGGCAACATCAAACAGAATGTAACTGTGTCGTTTGAACTATGGCAACAACAAATAGAATGGAACTGTGTCTTTTGAACCATGGCAACAACAGACAGAATGGAACTGTCATTTAAACCATGGCAACATCAAACGGAATGGAACTGTGTCGTTTGAGCCATGGCAACATTAAATAGAATGGAAGTATGTCGTTTTAACCATGGCAACATCAAACGGAATGAAACTGGGTGTTTTAAACCATGGCAGCATCAAACGGAAGAGAGCTGTCAATTAAACAATGGCAACACCAAACAGAATGGAACTGTGTCTTTTGAACCATGGCAACAACAGACAGAATGGCACTGTGTCGTTTGAACCATGGTAACATTAAATAGAATGGAACTGTGTCATTTAAACCATGGCAACAATAAACAGAATGGAACTGTGTCGTTTGAACCATGGCAACAATAAACAGAATGGAACTGTGTCGTTTGAACCATGGTAACATTAAATAGAATGGAACTGTGTCATTTAAACCATGGCAGCATCAAACGGAATGGAACAGTGTCATTCAAACCATGGCAACATCAAACAGAATGTAACTGTGTCGTTTGAACTATGGCAACAACAAATAGAATGGAAATCTGTCTTGTGAACCATGGCAACAACAAACAGACTGAACCTTTGTCATTTAAACCATGGCAGCATCAAACGGAGTGGAACTGTGTCGTTTTAACCATGATAACATTAAATAGAATGGAACTGTGTCGTTTGAACCATGGCAAAAATAAACAGAATGGAACTGTGTCGTTTGAACCATGGCAACATCAAAAAGAATGGAACTGTGTCGTTTGAACCATGGCAACATCAAAAAGAATGGAACTGTCAATTAAACCATGGCAACATTAAACAGAATGGAACTTTTTCTTTTGAACCATGGAAACAAGAGACAGAATGGAACTGCCATTTAAACCATGGCAACATCAAACGGAATGGAAGTGTGTCATTTAAACCATGGCAACATCAAACAGAATGGAATTGTGTCGTGTGAACCATGGCAACATTAAACAGAATGGAACTGTGTGATTTGAACCATGGCAACAACATAGAGAAAGGACCTGTCAATGAAACCATGGCAGCATCAAACGGAATGGAACTGTGTCGTTTGAGCCATGGCAACATTAAATAGAATGGAAGTATGTCGTTTTAACCATGGCAACATCAAACGGAATGAAACTGGGTGTTTTAAACCATGGCAGCATCAAACGGAAGAGAGCTGTCAATTAAACAATGGCAACATCAAATAGAATGTAACTGTGTCGTTTGAACTATGGCAACAACAAATAGAATGGAACTGTGTCGTTTGAACCATGGCAACAATAAACAGAATGGAACTGTGTCGTTTGAACCATGGCAACATCAAAAAGAATGGAACTGTGTCGTTAGAACCATGGCAACATTAAACAGAATGGAACTGTGTCGTTTGAACCATGGCAACATCAAAAAGAATGGAACTGTCAATTAAACCATAGCAACATCAAATGGAACTGTGTCATTTGACACATGAAAACATCAAACAGAATGGAAGTGTGTCATTTAAACCATGGCAACATTAAACAGAATGGAACTTTTTCTTTTGAACCATGGAAACGAGACAGAATGGAACTGCCATTTAAAACCTTGGCAACATCAAACGGAATGGAATTGTTTCATTTAAACCATGGCAACATCAAACAGAATGGAATTGTGTCGTGTGAACCATGGCAACATTAAAGAGAATGGAACTGTGTCATTTAAACCATGGCAACATTAAACAGAATGGAACTTTGTTGTTTGAACTATGGCAACATTAAACAGAAAGGAACTGTTTCTTTTGAACCAAAGCAACAATAGTGAGAATGGAACTGTGTCGTTTGAACCATGGTAACATCAAACAGAATGGAATTTTGTCATTTAAAAAATGGCAACATTAAACAGAATGGAACTGTGTCGTTTGAACTATGGCAACATTAAACAGAATAGAACTGTTTCGTTTTTCACATAAAAACATCAAACAGAATGGAACTGTGTCGTTTGAACCATGGCAACAACAAACAGAGTGGAACTGTCAATGAAACCATGGCAACATCAAACGAATGGTTTTGTGTCGTTTGAACCATGGTAACCTTCAACAGAATGGAACTGTGTCTTTTGAATCATGGCACCAACAAACAGAATGGAACTGTCAAATAAACCATGGGCAACATCAAAGAGAATGGAAGTATGTCACTTGAACCATGGTAACATTAAATAGAATGGAACTGTGTCGTTTCAACCATGGCAACATTAAAGGGAATGGAATTGTGTCATTTAAACCATGGCAACATTAAACGGAATGGAACTCTGTCGTTTAAACCATGGCAGTAACAAACAGAATGGAACTGTGTCATTTGAACCATGGCAACATTAAACAGAATGGAACTGTGTCTTTTGAATCATGGCACCAACAAACAGAATTGAACTGTCAAATAAACCATGACAACATCAAAGGGAATGGAAGTATGTCGCTTGAACGATGGTAACATTAAACAGAATGGAACTGTGTCATTTGAACTGTGGCAAAATTAAACAGAATGGAACTGTGTCTTTTGAATCATTGCAACAACAAACAGAATTGAACTGTCAAATAAACCTTGGCAACATCAAAGGGAATGGAAGTATGTAGCTTGAACCATGGTAACATTAAATAGAAATGAACTGTGTCATTTCAACCATGGCAACATTAAAGGGAATGGAATTGGGTTATATAAACCATGGCAGCATCAAACGGAAGAGAACTGTCAATTAAACAATGGCAACACCAAGCAGAATAGAACTGTGTCATTTAATCCATGGCAACAACAAACAGAACGGAACTGTGTCATTTGACACATAAATACATCAAACAGAATGGAACTGTGTTTTTTGAACCATGGTAACAAATAGAATGGAACTGTGTAGTTTGAACAACGGCAAAATCAAACAGAATGGAACTGTGTCATTTAAACCATGTCAACATCAAACGGAATGGAACTGTGTCATTTGACACATAAAAACATCAAACAGAATGGAACTGTTTCATTTAAACCATGGAAGCATCAAACGGAATAGAACTGTCTTTTTTAACCATGGCAACAAAAAACAAAATGGAACTGTGTCATTTGACACATAAAAACATCAAACAGAATGGAACTGTTTCATTTACACCATGGTAACATTCAACAGAATGGAACTGTGTCGTTTAAACCATGTCAACATTAAATAGAATGGAACTGTTTCATTTGAACTTTGGCAACAATAAACAGAATGGAACTGTGTTATTTAAACCATCGCAGCATCAAATGGAATGGAACTGTGTCGTTTTAACCATGGTAACATTAAACAGAATGGAACTGTGTCTTTTGAACCATGGCAACATCAATTACTTAGAATGGAACTGTGTCTTTTGGACCATGGCAACATCGATTAAACAGAATGGAACTGCGTCGTTTCAACCATGGCAACATCATACAGAATGGAACTGTGTCATTTAAACCATCGCAACATTAAACAGAATGGAACTGTGTCATTTGAACCATGGCAACATTAAATAGAATCGAACTGTGTCGTTTGAACCATGGCAACATCAAACGGAATGGAACTTTGTCGTTTTAAATATGGTAACATTAAATAAAATGGAACTGTGTCGTTTGAACCATGGCAACAACAAACAGAATGGAACTGTCAATTAAACCAAGGCAACATCAAACGGAATGGAACTGTCGGTGTAAACATGGTTACATTAAAAAGAATGGAACTGTGTATTTTGAACCATGGCAACATTCAACAGAATTGAACTGTGTCCTTTGAACCATGGAAACATCAAACGGAATGGAACTGTCATTTAAACCATGGCAACATCAAACGGAATGGCACTGTGTTGTTTGAACCATGGCAACATCAAAGAGAATGGAACTCTGTCTTGTGAACCATGGCAACAACAAACAGACTGAACCTTTGTCATTTAAACCATGGCAGCATCAAACGGAGTGGAACTGTGTTGTTTTAACCATGATAACATTAAATAGAATGGAACTGTGTCGTTTGAACCATGGCAAAAATAAACAGAATGGAACTATGTCGTTTGAACCATGGCAACATCAAAAAGAATGGAACTGTGTCGTTTGAACCATGGCAACATAAAAAAGAATGGAACTGTGTCGTTAGAACCATGGCAACATTAAACAGAATGGAACTGTGTCGTTTGAACCATGGCAACATCAAAAAGAATGGAACTGTCAATTAAACCATGGCAACATCAAATGGAATTGTGTCATTTGACACATGAAAACATCAAACAGAATGGAAGTGTGTCATTTAAACCATGGCAACATTAAATAGAATGCAACTTTTTCTTTTGAACCATGGAAACGAGACAGAATGGAACTGCCATTTAAAACTTTGGCAACATCAAACGGAATGGAATTGTTTAATTTAAACCATTGCAACATTAAAGAGAATGGAACTGTGTCATTTAAACCATGGCAACATTAAACAGAAAGGAACTGTTTCTTTTGAACCAAAGCAACAATAGTGAGAATGGAACTGTGTCGTTTGAACCATGGTAACATCAAACAGAATGGAATTTTGTCATTTAAAAAATGGCAACATTAAACAGAATGGAACTGTGTCGTTTAACCCAGGCAACATTAAACAGAATGGAACTGTGTCGTTTCAACCATGGCAACATTAAAGTGAATGGAATTGTGTCATTTAAACCATGGCAACATTAAACGGAATGGAACTGTGTCGTTTAAACCATGGCAGTAACAAACAGAATGGAACTGTGTCATTTGAACCATGGCAACATTAAATAGAATGGAAGTATGTCGTTTGAACCATGGCAACATCAAACGGAATGGAACTGTGTCGTTTGAGCCATGGCAACATTAAATAGAATGGAAGTATGTCGTTTGAGCCATGGCAACATTAAATAGAATGGAAGTATGTCGTTTTAACCATGGTAACTTTAAATAGAATGGAACTGTGTCGTTTGAACCATGGCAACATTAAACAGAATGGAACTGTGTCTTTTGAACCATGGTAACAAAAGACAGAATGGAACTGTCATTTAAACCATGGCAACATCAAACGGAATGGCACTGTGTTGTTTGAACCATGGCAACATCAAAGAGAATGGAACTCTGTCTTGTGAACCATGGCAACAACAAACAGACTGAACCTTTGTCATTTAAACCATGGCAGCATCAAACGGAGTGGAACTGTGTTGTTTTAACCATGATAACATTAAATAGAATGGAACTGTGTCGTTTGAACCATGGCAAAAATAAACAGAATGGAACTATGTCGTTTGAACCATGGCAACATCAAAAAGAATGGAACTGTGTCGTTTGAACCATGGCAACATAAAAAAGAATGGAACTGTCATTTAAACCATGGCAACATTAAACAGAATGGAACTTTTTCTTTTGAACCATGGAAACGAGACAGAATGGAACTGCCATTTAAAACTTTGGCAACATCAAACGGAATGGAATTTTTTCATTTAAACCATTGCAACATTAAAGAGAATGGAACTGTGTCATTTAAACCATGGCAACATTAAACAGAAAGGAACTGTTTCTTTTGAACCAAAGCAACAATAGTGAGAATGGAACTGTGTCGTTTGAACCATGGTAACATCAAACAGAATGGAATTTTGTCATTTAAAAAATGGCAACATTAAACAGAATGGAACTGTGTCGTTTAACCCAGGCAACATTAAACAGAATGGAACTGTGTCGTTTCAACCATGGCAACATTAAAGTGAATGGAATTGTGTCATTTAAACCATGGCAACATTAAACGGAATGGAACTCTGTCGTTTAAACCATGGCAGTAACAAACAGAATGGAACTGTGTCATTTGAACCATGGCAACATTAAATAGAATGGAAGTATGTCGTTTGAACCATGGCAACATCAAACGGAATGGAACTGTGTCGTTTGAGCCATGGCAACATTAAATAGAATGGAAGTATGTCGTTTGAGCCATGGCAACATTAAATAGAATGGAAGTATGTCGTTTTAACCATGGTAACTTTAAATAGAATGGAACTGTGTCGTTTGAACCATGGCAACATTAAACAGAATGGAACTGTGTCTTTTGAACCATGGTAACAAAAGACAGAATGGAACTGTCATTTAAACCATGGCAGCATCAAACGGAGTGGAACTGTGTTGTTTTAACCATGATAACATTAAATAGAATGGAACTGTGTCGTTTGAACCATGGCAAAAATAAACAGAATGGAACTATGTCGTTTGAACCATGGCAACATCAAAAAGAATGGAACTGTGTCGTTTGAACCATGGCAACATCAAAAAGAATGGAACTGTCAATTAAACCATGGCAACATTAAACAGAATGGAACTTTTACTTTTGAACCATGGAAACAAGAGACAGAATGGAACTGCCATTTAAACCATGGCAACATCAAACGGAATGGAAGTGTGTCATTTAAACCATGGCAACATCAAACAGAATGGAATTGTGTCGTGTGAACAATGGCAACATTAAAGAGAATGGAACTGTGTAATTTGAACCATTGCAACAACAAAGAGAAAGGACCTGTCAATGAAACCATGGCAACATCAGACGGAATGGAACTGTGTCATTTAAACCATGGCAGCATCAAACGGAATGGAACAGTGTCATTCAAACCATGGCAACATCAAACAGACTGTAACTGTGTCGTTTGAACTATGGCAACAACAAATAGAATGGAACTGTGTCGTTTGAACCATGGCAACAATGAACAGAATGGAACTGTGTTGTTTGAACCATGGCAACATCAAAAAGAATGGAACTGTGTCGTTAGAACCATGGCAACATTAAACAGAATGGAACTGTGTCGTTTGAACCATGGCAACATTAAACAGAATGGAACTTTGTTGTTTGAACTATGGCAACATTAAACAGAAAGGAACTGTTTCTTTTGAACCAAAGCAACAATAGTGAGAATGGAACTGTGTCGTTTGAACCATGGTAACATCAAACAGAATGGAATTTTGTCATTTAAAAAATGGCAACATTAAACAGAATGGAACTGTGTCGTTTAACCCAGGCAAAATAAAATCGGAATGGAACTGTGTCGTTTAAACCATGGCAGTAACAAACAGAATGGAACTGTGTCATTTGAACCATGGCAACATCAAACGGAATGGAACTGTGTCGTTTGAGCCATGGCAACATTAAATAGAATGGAAGTATGTCGTTTGAACCATGGCAACATCAAACGGAATGGAACTGTGTCGTTTGAGCCATGGCAACATTAAATAGAATGGAAGTATGTCGTTTGAACCATGGTAACATTAAATAGAATGGAACTGTGTCATTTAAACCATGGCAACATCAAACGGAATGGAACTGTGTCGTTTGAGCCATGGCAACATTAAATAGAATGGAACTGTGTCGTTTGAGCCATGGCAACATTAAATAGAATGGAAGTATGTCGTTTTAACCATGGTAACTTTAAATAGAATGGAACTGTGTCGTTTGAACCATGGCAACATCAAAAAGAATGGAACTGTGTCGTTTTAACCATGGCAACATCAAAAAGAATGGAACTGTCAATTAAACCATGGCAACATTAAACAGAATGGAACTTTTTCTTTTGAACCATGGAAACAAGAGACAGAATGGAACTGCCATTTAAACCATGGCAACATCAAACGGAATGGAAGTGTGTCATTTAAACCATGGCAACATCAAACAGAATGGAATTGTGTCGTGTGAACAATGGCAACATTAAAGAGAATGGAACTGTGTAATTTGAACCATTGCAACAACAAAGAGAAAGGACGTGTCAATGAAACCATGGCAACATCAGACGGAATGGAACTGTGTCATTTAAACCATGGCAGCATCAAACGGAATGGAACAGTGTCATTCAAACCATGGCAACATCAAACAGACTGTAACTGTGTCGTTTGAACTATGGCAACAACAAATAGAATGGAACTGTGTCGTTTGAACCATGGCAACAATAAACAGAATGGAACTGTGTTGTTTGAACCATGGCAACATCAAAAAGAATGGAACTGTGTCGTTAGAACCATGGCAACATTAAACAGAATGGAACTGTGTCGTTTGAACCATGGCAACATTAAACAGAATGGAACTTTGTTGTTTGAACTATGGCAACATTAAACAGAAAGGAACTGTTTCTTTTGAACCAAAGCAACAATAGTGAGAATGGAACTGTGTCGTTTGAACCATGGTAACATCAAACAGAATGGAATTTTGTCATTTAAAAAATGGCAACATTAAACAGAATGGAACTGTGTCGTTTAACCCAGGCAAAATAAAATCGGAATGGAACTGTGTCGTTTAAACCATGGCAGTAACAAACAGAATGGAACTGTGTCATTTGAACCATGGCAACATCAAACGGAATGGAACTGTGTCGTTTGAGCCATGGCAACATTAAATAGAATGGAAGTATGTCGTTTGAACCATGGCAACATCAAACGGAATGGAACTGTGTCGTTTGAGCCATGGCAACATTAAATAGAATGGAAGTATGTCGTTTGAACCATGGTAACAATAAACAGAATGGAACTGTGTTATTTAAACCATCGCAGCATCAAATGGAATGGAACTGTTTCGTTTTAACCATGGTAACATTAAACAGAATGGAACTGTGTCTTTTGAACCATGGCAACATCAATTAATTAGAATGGAACTGTGTCTTTTGGACCATGGCAACATCGATTAAACAGAATGGAACTGCATCTTTTGAACCATGGCAACATCAAAAAGAATGGAACTGTGTCGTTTGAACAACGGTAAGATCATACAGAATGGAACTGTGTCATTTAAACCATGGCAACATTTAACAGAATGGAACTGTGTCGTTTGAACCATGGCAACATTAAATAGAATCGAACTGTGTCGTTTGAACCATGGCAACAACAAACAGAATGAAACTGTGTCATTTAAACCATGGCAACATCAAACGGAATGGAACTGTGTCGTTTTAAATACGGTAACATTAAATAAAATGGAACTGTGTCGTTTGAACCATGGCAACAACAAACGGAATGGAACTGTCGTTGTAAACATGGTAACATTAAAAAGAATGGAACTGTGTATTTTGAACCATGGCAACTTTCAACAGAATGGAACTGTGTCCTTTGAACCATGGAAACATCAAACGGAATGGAACTGTGTCATTTAAACCATGGCAACATCAAATGGAATGCATGTATGTGATTTGACACATAAACACATCAAGAAGAATGGAACTGTGTCATTAGAACCATGGCAACATCAAAAAGAATGGAACTATGTCATTTAAACCATGGCAACATCAAACGGATTGGAACTGTGCCATTTAAACCATGGCAACATTAAACAGAATGAAACTGTGTTGTTTGAACTATGGCAACATTAAACAGAATGGAAATGTGTCATTTAAACCATGGCAAAATCAAACGGAATGCAACCGTGTCGTTTAAACCATGGCGACATTAAACAGAATGGAACTGTCTTTTGAACCATGGCAACATTAATGAAAATGGAACTGTGTTATTTGAACCACGGCAAAATCAAACAGAATGGAACTGTGTCGTTTTAACCATGGTAACATAAAATTGAATGGAACTGTGTCGTTTGAACAACGGCCACATGAAACAGAATGGAACTGTGTCATTTAAACCATGGCAGCATCAAACGGAATGGAACTGTGTCGTATTAACCATGGTAACATTAAATAGAATGGATCTGTGTCGTTTGAACAATGGCAACATGAATCAGAATGGAACTGTGTCGTTTGAACCATGGTAACATTAAATAGAATGGAACTGTGTCATTTAAACCATGGCAACAATAAACAGAATGGAACTATGTCGTTTGAACAACTGCAACATTAAACAGAATGGAACTGTGTCTTTTGAACCATGGCAACATCAAATGGAATGGAACTGTGACATTTAAACCATGGCAACATCAAACGGAATGGAACTGTGTTGTTAGAACCATGGCAACATTAAAAAGAATGGAACTGTCTTATTTGAACCACGGCAACATCAAACGGAATGCAACCATGTCGTTTTAACCATGGTAACATTAAATAGTATGGAACTGTCAATTAAACCATGGCAACATTAAACAGAATGGAACTTTTTCTTTTGAACCATGGAAACAAGAGACAGAATGGAACTGCCATTTAAACCATGGCAACATCAAACGGAATGGAAGTGTGTCATTTAAACCATGGCAACATCAAACAGAATTGAATTGTGTCGTGTGAACCATGGCAACATTAAAGAGAATGGAACTGTGTAATTCGAACCATTGCAACAACTAAGAGAAAGGACCTGTCAATGAAACCATGGCAACATCAGACGGAATGGAAGTGTGTCATTTAAACCATGGCAGCATCAAACGGAATGGAACAGTGTCATTCAATCCATGGCAACATCAAACAGAATGTAACTGTGTCGTTTGAACTATGGCAACAACAAATAGAATGGAACTGTGTCGTTTGAACCATGGCAACAATAAACAGAATGGAACTGTGTCTTTTGAACCATGGCAACATCAATTAATTAGAATGGAACTGTGTCTTTTGGACCATGGCAACATCGATTAAACAGAATGGAACTGCATCTTTTGAACCATGGCAACATCAAAAAGAATGGAACTGTGTCGTTTGAACAACGGTAAGATCATACAGAATGGAACTGTGTCATTTAAACCATGGCAACATTTAACAGAATGGAACTGTGTCGTTTGAAACATGGCAACATTAAATAGAATCGAACTGTGTCGTTTAAACCATGGCAACAACAAAGAGAATGAAACTGTGTCATTTAAACCATTGCAACATCAAACGGAATGAAACTGGGTGTTTTAAACCATGGCAGCATCAAACGGAAGAGAACTGTCAATTAAACAATGGCAACAGCAAACAGAATGGAACTGTGTCTTTTGAACCATGGCAACAACAGACAGAATGGCACTGTGTCGTTTGAACCATGGTAACATTAAATAGAATGGAACTGTGTCATTTAAACCATGGCAACAATAAACAGAATGGAACTATGTCGTTTGAACAATGGCAACATTAAACAGAATGGAACTGTGTCTTTTGAACCATGGCAACAACAAACGGAATGGAACTGTCGTTGTAAACATGGTAACATTAAAAAGAATGGAACTGTGTATTTTGAACCATGGCAACTTTCAACAGAATGGAACTGTGTCCTTTGAACCATGGAAACATCAAACAGAATGGAACTGTGTCATTTAAACCATGGCAACATCAAATGGAATGCATGTATGTGATTTGACACATAAACACATCAAGAAGAATGGAACTGTGTCATTAGAACCATGGCAACATCAAAAAGAATGGAACTATGTCATTTAAACCATGGCAACATCAAACGGATTGGAACTGTGCCATTTAAACCATGGCAACATTAAACAGAATGAAACTGTGTTGTTTGAACTATGGCAACATTAAACAGAATGGAATTGTGTCATTTAAACCATGGCAAAATCAAACGGAATGCAACCGTGTCGTTTAAACCATGGCGACATTAAACAGAATGGAAGTGTGTCTTTTGAACCATGGTAAAATCAAACAGAATGGAACTGTGTCATTTGAACCATGGCAACATTAATGAAAATGGAACTGTGTTATTTGAACCACGGAAAAATCAAACAGAATGGAACTGTGTCGTTTGAACAACGGCCACATGAAACAGAATGGAACTGTGTCATTTAAACCATGGCAGCATCAAACGGAATGGAACTGTGTCGTATTAACCATGGTAACATTAAATAGAATGGATCTGTGTCGTTTGAACAACGGCAACATGAATCAGAATGGAACTGTGTCATTAAAACCATGGCAACATCAAACGGAATGGAACTGTCATTTAGACCATGGCAACATCAAACGGAATGGAACTGTATCGTTTGAACCATGGCAACAACAAAGAGAATGAAACTGTGTCATTTAAACCATGGCAGCATCAAACGGAATGGAACTGTGTCGTATTAACCATGGTAACATTAAATAGAATGGATCTGTGTCGTTTGAACAACGGCAACATGAATCAGAATGGAACTGTGTCATTAAAACCATGGCAACATCAAACGGAATGGAACTGTCATTTAGACCATGGCAACATCAAACGGAATGGAACTGTATCGTTTGAACCATGGCAACAACAAAGAGAATGAAACTGTGTCATTTAAACCATGGCAACATCAAACGGAATGAAACTGGGTGTTTTAAACCATGGCAACATCAAACGGATTGGAACTGTGCCATTTAAACCATGGCAACATTAAACAGAATGAAACTGTGTTGTTTGAACTATGGCAACATTAAACAGAATGGAACTGTGTCTTTTGAACCATGGCAAAATCAAACAGAATGGAACTGTGTCATTTGAACCATGGCAACATGAATGAAAATGGAACTGTGTTATTTGAACCACGGCAAAATCAAACAGAATGGAACTGTGTCGTTTTAACCATGGTAACATAAAATTGAATGGAACTGTGTCGTTTGAACAACGGCCACATGAAACAGAATGGAACTGTGTCATTTAAACCATGGCAGCATCAAACGGAATGGAACTGTGTCGTATTAACCATGGTAACATTAAATAGAATGGAACTATGTCGTTTGAACAATGGCAACATTAAACAGAATGGAACTGTGTCTTTTGAACCATGGCAACATCAAACGGAATGGAACTATGTCGTTTGAACCATGGCAACAACAAAGAGAATGAAACTGTGTCATTTAAACCATGGCAACATCAAACGGAATGAAACTGGGTGTTTTAAACCATGGCAGCATCAAACGGAAGAGAACTGTCAATTAAACAATGGCAACAGCAAACAGAATGGAACTGTGTCTTTTGAACCATGGCAACATCAAATGGAATGGAACTGTGACATTTAAACCATGGCAACATCAAACGGAATGGCACTGTGTTGTTAGAACCATGGCAACATTAAAGAGAATGGAACTGTCTTATTTGAACCACGGCAACATCAAACGGAATGCAACCATGTCGTTTTAACCATGGTAACATTAAATAGAATGGGACTGTGTCGTTTGAACCATGGCAACATTAAACAGAATGGAACTGTGTCTTTTGAACCATGGTAACAAAAGACAGAATGGAACTGTCATTTAAACCATGGCAACATCAAACGGAATGGCACTGTCTTGTTTGAACCATGGCAACATCAATTAATTAGAATGGAACTGTGTCTTTTGGACCATGGCAACATCGATTAAACAGAATGGAACTGCATCTTTTGAACCATGGCAACATCAAAAAGAATGGAACTGTGTCGTTTGAACAACGGTAAGATCATACAGAATGGAACTGTGTCATTTAAACCATGGCAACATTTAAAAGAATGGAACTGTGTCGTTTGAAACATGGCAACATTAAATAGAATCGAACTGTGTCGTTTGAACCATGGCAACAACAAAGAGAATGAAACTGTGTCATTTAAACCATTGCAACATCAAACGGAATGAAACTGGGTGTTTTAAACCATGGCAGCATCAAACGGAAGAGAACTGTCAATTAAACAATGGCAACAGCAAACAGAATGGAACTGTGTCTTTTGAACCATGGCAACAACAGACAGAATGGCACTGTGTCGTTTGAACCATGGTAACATTAAATAGAATGGAACTGTGTCATTTAAACCATGGCAACAATAAACAGAATGGAACTATGTCGTTTGAACAATGGCAACATTAAACAGAATGGAACTGTGTCTTTTGAACCATGGCAACAACAAACGGAATGGAACTGTCGTTGTAAACATGGTAACATTAAAAAGAATGGAACTGTGTATTTTGAACCATGGCAACTTTCAACAGAATGGAACTGTGTCCTTTGAACCATGGAAACATCAAACAGAATGGAACTGTGTCATTTAAACCATGGCAACATCAAATGGAATGCATGTATGTGATTTGACACATAAACACATCAAGAAGAATGGAACTGTGTCATTAGAACCATGGCAACATCAAAAAGAATGGAACTATGTCATTTAAACCATGGCAACATCAAACGGATTGGAACTGTGCCATTTAAACCATGGCAACATTAAACAGAATGAAACTGTGTTGTTTGAACTATGGCAACATTAAACAGAATGGAATTGTGTCATTTAAACCATGGCAAAATCAAACGGAATGCAACCGTGTCGTTTAAACCATGGCGACATTAAACAGAATGGAACTGTGTCTTTTGAACCATGGTAAAATCAAACAGAATGGAACTGTGTCATTTGAACCATGGCAACATTAATGAAAATGGAACTGTGTTATTTGAACCACGGAAAAATCAAACAGAATGGAACTGTGTCGTTTTAACCATGGTAACATAAAATTGAATGGAACTGTGTCGTTTGAACAACGGCCACATGAAACAGAATGGAACTGTGTCATTTAAACCATGGCAGCATCAAACGGAATGGAACTGTGTCGTATTAACCATGGTAACATTAAATAGAATGGATCTGTGTCGTTTGAACAACGGCAACATGAATCAGAATGGAACTGTGTCATTAAAACCATGGCAACATCAAACGGAATGGAACTGTCATTTAGACCATGGCAACATCAAACGGAATGGAACTGTATCGTTTGAACCATGGCAACAACAAAGAGAATGAAACTGTGTCATTTAAACCATGGCAACATCAAACGGAATGAAACTGGGTGTTTTAAACCATGGCAACATCAAACGGATTGGAACTGTGCCATTTAAACCATGGCAACATTAAACAGAATGAAACTGTGTTGTTTGAACTATGGCAACATTAAACAGAATGGAATTGTGTCATTTAAACCATGGCAAAATCAAACGGAATGCAACCGTGTCGTTTAAACCATGGCGAAATTAAACAGAATGGAACTGTGTCTTTTGAACCATGGCAAAATCAAACAGAATGGAACTGTGTCATTTGAACCATGGCAACATGAATGAAAATGGAACTGTGTTATTTGAACCACGGCAAAATCAAACAGAATGGAACTGTGTCGTTTTAACCATGGTAACATAAAATTGAATGGAACTGTGTCGTTTGAACAACGGCCACATGAAACAGAATGGAACTGTGTCATTTAAACCATGGCAGCATCAAACGGAATGGAACTGTGTCGTATTAACCATGGTAACATTAAATAGAATGGAACTATGTCGTTTGAACAATGGCAACATTAAACAGAATGGAACTGTGTCTTTTGAACCATGGCAACATCAAATGGAATGGAACTGTGACATTTAAACCATGGCAACATCAAACGGAATGGAACTATGTCGTTTGAACCATGGCAACAACAAAGAGAATGAAACTGTGTCATTTAAACCATGGCAACATCAAACGGAATGAAACTGGGTGTTTTAAACCATGGCAGCATCAAACGGAAGAGAACTGTCAATTAAACAATGGCAACAGCAAACAGAATGGAACTGTGTCTTTTGAACCATGGCAACATCAAATGGAATGGAACTGTGACATTTAAACCATGGCAACATCAAACGGAATGGCACTGTGTTGTTAGAACCATGGCAACATTAAAGAGAATGGAACTGTCTTATTTGAACCACGGCAACATCAAACGGAATGCAACCATGTCGTTTTAACCATGGTAACATTAAATAGAATGGGACTGTGTCGTTTGAACCATGGCAACATTAAACAGAATGGAACTGTGTCTTTTGAACCATGGTAACAAAAGACAGAATGGAACTGTCATTTAAACCATGGCAACATCAAACGGAATGGCACTGTCTTGTTTGAACCATGGCAACATCAATTAATTAGAATGGAACTGTGTCTTTTGGACCATGGCAACATCGATTAAACAGAATGGAACTGCATCTTTTGAACCATGGCAACATCAAAAAGAATGGAACTGTGTCGTTTGAACAACGGTAAGATCATACAGAATGGAACTGTGTCATTTAAACCATGGCAACATTTAACAGAATGGAACTGTGTCGTTTGAAACATGGCAACATTAAATAGAATCGAACTGTGTCGTTTGAACCATGGCAACAACAAAGAGAATGAAACTGTGTCATTTAAACCATTGCAACATCAAACGGAATGAAACTGGGTGTTTTAAACCATGGCAGCATCAAACGGAAGAGAACTGTCAATTAAACAATGGCAACAGCAAACAGAATGGAACTGTGTCTTTTGAACCATGGCAACAACAGACAGAATGGCACTGTGTCGTTTGAACCATGGTAACATTAAATAGAATGGAACTGTGTCATTTAAACCATGGCAACAATAAACAGAATGGAACTATGTCGTTTGAACAATGGCAACATTAAACAGAATGGAACTGTGTCTTTTGAACCATGGCAACAACAAACGGAATGGAACTGTCGTTGTAAACATGGTAACATTAAAAAGAATGGAACTGTGTATTTTGAACCATGGCAACTTTCAACAGAATGGAACTGTGTCCTTTGAACCATGGAAACATCAAACAGAATGGAACTGTGTCATTTAAACCATGGCAACATCAAATGGAATGCATGTATGTGATTTGACACATAAACACATCAAGAAGAATGGAACTGTGTCATTAGAACCATGGCAACATCAAAAAGAATGGAACTATGTCATTTAAACCATGGCAACATCAAACGGATTGGAACTGTGCCATTTAAACCATGGCAACATTAAACAGAATGAAACTGTGTTGTTTGAACTATGGCAACATTAAACAGAATGGAATTGTGTCATTTAAACCATGGCAAAATCAAACGGAATGCAACCGTGTCGTTTAAACCATGGCGACATTAAACAGAATGGAACTGTGTCTTTTGAACCATGGTAAAATCAAACAGAATGGAACTGTGTCATTTGAACCATGGCAACATTAATGAAAATGGAACTGTGTTATTTGAACCACGGAAAAATCAAACAGAATGGAACTGTGTCGTTTTAACCATGGTAACATAAAATTGAATGGAACTGTGTCGTTTGAACAACGGCCACATGAAACAGAATGGAACTGTGTCATTTAAACCATGGCAGCATCAAACGGAATGGAACTGTGTCGTATTAACCATGGTAACATTAAATAGAATGGATCTGTGTCGTTTGAACAACGGCAACATGAATCAGAATGGAACTGTGTCATTAAAACCATGGCAACATCAAACGGAATGGAACTGTCATTTAGACCATGGCAACATCAAACGGAATGGAACTGTATCGTTTGAACCATGGCAACAACAAAGAGAATGAAACTGTGTCATTTAAACCATGGCAACATCAAACGGAATGAAACTGGGTGTTTTAAACCATGGCAACATCAAACGGATTGGAACTGTGCCATTTAAACCATGGCAACATTAAACAGAATGAAACTGTGTTGTTTGAACTATGGCAACATTAAACAGAATGGAATTGTGTCATTTAAACCACGGCAAAATCAAACGGAATGCAACCGTGTCGTTTAAACCATGGCGAAATTAAACAGAATGGAACTGTGTCTTTTGAACCATGGCAAAATCAAACAGAATGGAACTGTGTCATTTGAACCATGGCAACATGAATGAAAATGGAACTGTGTTATTTGAACCACGGCAAAATCAAACAGAATGGAACTGTGTCGTTTTAACCATGGTAACATAAAATTGAATGGAACTGTGTCGTTTGAACAACGGCCACATGAAACAGAATGGAACTGTGTCATTTAAACCATGGCAGCATCAAACGGAATGGAACTGTGTCGTATTAACCATGGTAACATTAAATAGAATGGAACTATGTCGTTTGAACAATGGCAACATTAAACAGAATGGAACTGTGTCTTTTGAACCATGGCAACATCAAATGGAATGGAACTGTGACATTTAAACCATGGCAACATCAAACGGAATGGAACTATGTCGTTTGAACCATGGCAACAACAAAGAGAATGAAACTGTGTCATTTAAACCATGGCAACATCAAACGGAATGAAACTGGGTGTTTTAAACCATGGCAGCATCAAACGGAAGAGAACTGTCAATTAAACAATGGCAACAGCAAACAGAATGGAACTGTGTCTTTTGAACCATGGCAACATCAAATGGAATGGAACTGTGACATTTAAACCATGGCAACATCAAACGGAATGGCACTGTGTTGTTAGAACCATGGCAACATTAAAGAGAATGGAACTGTCTTATTTGAACCACGGCAACATCAAACGGAATGCAACCATGTCGTTTTAACCATGATAACATTAAATAGAATGGGACTGTGTCGTTTGAACCATGGCAACATTAAACAGAATGGAACTGTGTCTTTTGAACCATGGTAACAAAAGACAGAATGGAACTGTCATTTAAACCATGGCAACATCAAACGGAATGGCACTGTCTTGTTTGAACCATGGCAACAACAAACAGACTGAACCTTTGTCATTTAAACCATGGCAGCATCAAACGGAGTGGAACTGTGTTGTTTTAACCATGATAACATTAAATAGAATGGAACTGTGTCGTTTGAACCATGGCAACATCAAAAAGAATGGAACTGTGTCGTTTGAACCATGGCAACATCAAAAAGAATGGAACTGTCAATTAAACCATGGCAACATTAAACAGAATGGAACTTTTTCTTTTGAACCATGGAAACAAGAGACAGAAAGGAATTGCCATTTAAACCATGGCAACATCAAACAGAATGGAAGTGTGTCATTTAAACCATGGCAACATCAAACAGAATGGAATTGTGTCGTGTGAACCATGGCAACATTAAAGAGAATGGAACTGTGTCATTTAAACCATGGCAACATTAAACAGAATGGAACTTTGTTGTTTGAACTATGGCAACATTAAACAGAAAGGAACTGTTTCTTTTGAACCAAAGCAACAATAGTGAGAATGGAACTGTGTCGTTTGAACCATGGTAACATCAAACAGAATGGAATTTTGTCATTTAAAAAATGGCAACATTAAACAGAATGGAACTGTGTCGTTTAACCCAGGCAACATTAAACAGAATGGAACTGTGTCGTTTCAACCATGTCAACATTAATGTGAATGGAATTGTGTCATTTAAACCATGGCAACATTAAACGGAATGGAATTGTGTCGTTTAAACCATGGCAACATTAAACGGAATGGAACTGTGTCGTATTAACCATGGTAACATTAAATAGAATGGATCTGTGTCGTTTGAACAACGGCAACATGAATCAGAATGGAACTGTGTAATTAAAACCATGGCAACATCAAACGGAATGGAACTGTCATTTAGACCATGGCAACATCAAACGGAATGGAACTGTGTCGTTTGAACCATGGCAACAACAAAGAGAATGAAACTGTGTCATTTAAACCATGGCAACATCAAACGGAATGAAACTGGGTGTTTTAAACCATGGCAGCATCAAACGGAAGAGAACTGTCAATTAAACAATGGCAACAGCAAACAGAATGGAACTGTGTCTTTTGAACCATGGCAACAACAGACAGAATGGCACTGTGTCGTTTGAACCATGGTAACATTAAATAGAATGGAACTGTGTCATTTAAACCATGGCAACAATAAACAGAATGGAACTATGTCGTTTGAACAATGGCAACATTAAACAGAATGGAACTGTGTCTTTTGAACCATGGCAACAACAAACGGAATGGAACTGTCGTTGTAAACATGGTAACATTAAAAAGAATGGAACTGTGTATTTTGAACCATGGCAACTTTCAACAGAATGGAACTGTGTCCTTTGAACCATGGAAACATCAAACAGAATGGAACTGTGTCATTTAAACCATGGCAACATCAAATGGAATGCATGTATGTGATTTGACACATAAACACATCAAGAAGAATGGAACTGTGTCATTAGAACCATGGCAACATCAAAAAGAATGGAACTATGTCATTTAAACCATGGCAACATCAAACGGATTGGAACTGTGCCATTTAAACCATGGCAACATTAAACAGAATGAAACTGTGTTGTTTGAACTATGGCAACATTAAACAGAATGGAATTGTGTCATTTAAACCATGGCAAAATCAAACGGAATGCAACCGTGTCGTTTAAACCATGGCGACATTAAACAGAATGGAACTGTGTCTTTTGAACCATGGTAAAATCAAACAGAATGGAACTGTGTCATTTGAACCATGGCAACATTAATGAAAATGGAACTGTGTTATTTGAACCACGGAAAAATCAAACAGAATGGAACTGTGTCGTTTTAACCATGCTAACATAAAATTGAATGGAACTGTGTCGTTTGAACAACGGCCACATGAAACAGAATGGAACTGTGTCATTTAAACCATGGCAGCATCAAACGGAATGGAACTGTGTCGTATTAACCATGGTAACATTAAATAGAATGGATCTGTGTCGTTTGAACAACGGCAACATGAATCAGAATGGAACTGTGTCATTAAAACCATGGCAACATCAAACGGAATGGAACTGTCATTTAGACCATGGCAACATCAAACGGAATGGAACTGTATCGTTTGAACCATGGCAACAACAAAGAGAATGAAACGGTGTCATTTAAACCATGGCAACATCAAACGGAATGAAACTGGGTGTTTTAAACCATGGCAACATCAAACGGATTGGAACTGTGCCATTTAAACCATGGCAACATTAAACAGAATGAAACTGTGTTGTTTGAACTATGGCAACATTAAACAGAATGGAATTGTGTCATTTAAACCATGGCAAAATCAAACGGAATGCAACCGTGTCGTTTAAACCATGGCGAAATTAAACAGAATGGAACTGTGTCTTTTGAACCATGGCAAAATCAAACAGAATGGAACTGTGTCATTTGAACCATGGCAACATGAATGAAAATGGAACTGTGTTATTTGAACCACGGCAAAATCAAACAGAATGGAACTGTGTCGTTTTAACCATGGTAACATAAAATTGAATGGAACTGTGTCGTTTGAACAACGGCCACATGAAACAGAATGGAACTGTGTCATTTAAACCATGGCAGCATCAAACGGAATGGAACTGTGTCGTATTAACCATGGTAACATTAAATAGAATGGAACTATGTCGTTTGAACAATGGCAACATTAAACAGAATGGAACTGTGTCTTTTGAACCATGGCAACATCAAATGGAATGGAACTGTGACATTTAAACCATGGCAACATCAAACGGAATGGAACTATGTCGTTTGAACCATGGCAACAACAAAGAGAATGAAACTGTGTCATTTAAACCATGGCAACATCAAACGGAATGAAACTGGGTGTTTTAAACCATGGCAGCATCAAACGGAAGAGAACTGTCAATTAAACAATGGTAACAGCAAACAGAATGGAACTGTGTCTTTTGAACCATGGCAACATCAAATGGAATGGAACTGTGACATTTAAACCATGGCAACATCAAACGGAATGGCACTGTGTTGTTAGAACCATGGCAACATTAAAGAGAATGGAACTGTCTTATTTGAACCACGGCAACATCAAACGGAATGCAACCATGTCGTTTTAACCATGGTAACATTAAATAGAATGGGACTGTGTCGTTTGAACCATGGCAACATTAAACAGAATGGAACTGTGTCTTTTGAACCATGGTAACAAAAGACAGAATGGAACTGTCATTTAAACCATGGCAACATCAAACGGAATGGCACTGTCTTGTTTGAACCATGGCAACAACAAACAGACTGAACCTTTGTCATTTAAACCATGGCAGCATCAAACGGAGTGGAACTGTGTTGTTTTAACCATGATAACATTAAATAGAATGGAACTGTGTCGTTTGAACCATGGCAACATCAAAAAGAATGGAACTGTGTCGTTTGAACCATGGCAACATCAAAAAGAATGGAACTGTCAATTAAACCATGGCAACATTAAACAGAATGGAACTTTTTCTTTTGAACCATGGAAACAAGAGACAGAAATGAATTGCCATTTAAACCATGGCAACATCAAACAGAATGGAAGTGTGTCATTTAAACCATGGCAACATCAAACAGAATGGAATTGTGTCGTGTGAACCATGGCAACATTAAAGAGAATGGAACTGTGTCATTTAAACCATGGCAACATTAAACAGAATGGAACTTTGTTGTTTGAACTATGGCAACATTAAACAGAAAGGAACTGTTTCTTTTGAACCAAAGCAACAATAGTGAGAATGGAACTGTGTCGTTTGAACCATGGTAACATCAAACAGAATGGAATTTTGTCATTTAAAAAATGGCAACATTAAACAGAATGGAACTTTTTCTTTTGAACCATGGAAACAAGAGACAGAAAGGAATTGCCATTTAAACCATGGCAACATCAAACAGAATGGAAGTGTGTCATTTAAACCATGGCAACATCAAACAGAATGGAATTGTGTCGTGTGAACCATGGCAACATTAAAGAGAATGGAACTGTGTCATTTAAACCATGGCAACATTAAACAGAATGGAACTTTGTTGTTTGAACTATGGCAACATTAAACAGAAAGGAACTGTTTCTTTTGAACCAAAGCAACAATAGTGAGAATGGAAATGTGTCGTTTGAACCATGGTAACATCAAACAGAATGGAACTGTGTCGTTTTAACCATGGTAACATAAAATTGAATGGAACTGTGTCGTTTGAACAACGGCCACATGAAACAGAATGGAACTGTGTCATTTAAACCATGGCAGCATCAAACGGAATGGAACTGTGTCGTATTAACCATGGTAACATTAAATAGAATGGATCTGTGTCGTTTGAACAACGGCAACATGAATCAGAATGGAACTGTGTCATTAAAACCATGGCAACATCAAACGGAATGGAACTGTCATTTAGACCATGGCAACATCAAACGGAATGGAACTGTATCGTTTGAACCATGGCAACAACAAAGAGAATGAAACTGTGTCATTTAAACCATGTCAACATCAAACGGAATGAAACTGGGTGTTTTAAACCATGGCAACATCAAACGGATTGGAACTGTGCCATTTAAACCATGGCAACATTAAACAGAATGAAACTGTGTTGTTTGAACTATGGCAACATTAAACAGAATGGAATTGTGTCATTTAAACCATGGCAAAATCAAACGGAATGCAACCGTGTCGTTTAAACCATGGCGAAATTAAACAGAATGGAACTGTGTCATTTGAACCATGGCAACATGAATGAAAATGGAACTGTGTTATTTGAACCACGGCAAAATCAAACAGAATGGAACTGTGTCGTTTTAACCATGGTAACATAAAATTGAATGGAACTGTGTCGTTTGAACAACGGCCACATGAAACAGAATGGAACTGTGTCATTTAAACCATGGCAGCATCAAACGGAATGGAACTGTGTCGTATTAACCATGGTAACATTAAATAGAATGGAACTATGTCGTTTGAACAATGGCAACATTAAACAGAATGGAACTGTGTCTTTTGAACCATGGCAACATCAAATGGAATGGAACTGTGACATTTAAACCATGGCAACATCAAACGGAATGGAACTATGTCGTTTGAACCATGGCAACAACAAAGAGAATGAAACTGTGTCATTTAAACCATGGCAACATCAAACGGAATGAAACTGGGTGTTTTAAACCATGGCAGCATCAAACGGAAGAGAACTGTCAATTAAACAATGGCAACAGCAAACAGAATGGAACTGTGTCTTTTGAACCATGGCAACATCAAATGGAATGGAACTGTGACATTTAAACCATGGCAACATCAAACGGAATGGCACTGTGTTGTTAGAACCATGGCAACATTAAAGAGAATGGAACTGTCTTATTTGAACCACGGCAACATCAAACGGAATGCAACCATGTCGTTTTAACCATGGTAACATTAAATAGAATGGGACTGTGTCGTTTGAACCATGGCAACATTAAACAGAATGGAACTGTGTCTTTTGAACCATGGTAACAAAAGACAGAATGGAACTGTCATTTAAACCATGGCAACATCAAACGGAATGGCACTGTCTTGTTTGAACCATGGCAACAACAAACAGACTGAACCTTTGTCATTTAAACCATGGCAGCATCAAACGGAGTGGAACTGTGTTGTTTTAACCATGATAACATTAAATAGAATGGAACTGTGTCGTTTGAACCATGGCAACATCAAAAAGAATGGAACTGTGTCGTTTGAACCATGGCAACATCAAAAAGAATGGAACTGTCAATTAAACCATGGCAACATTAAACAGAATGGAACTTTTTCTTTTGAACCATGGAAACAAGAGACAGAAAGGAATTGCCATTTAAACCATGGCAACATCAAACAGAATGGAAGTGTGTCATTTAAACCATGGCAACATCAAACAGAATGGAATTGTGTCGTGTGAACCATGGCAACATTAAAGAGAATGGAACTGTGTCATTTAAACCATGGCAACATTAAACAGAATGGAACTTTGTTGTTTGAACTATGGCAACATTAAACAGAAAGGAACTGTTTCTTTTGAACCAAAGCAACAATAGTGAGAATGGAACTGTGTCGTTTGAACCATGGTAACATCAAACAGAATGGAATTTTGTCATTTAAAAAATGGCAACATTAAACAGAATGGAACTTTTTCTTTTGAACCATGGAAACAAGAGACAGAAAGGAATTGCCATTTAAACCATGGCAACATCAAACAGAATGGAAGTGTGTCATTTAAACCATGGCAAAATCAAACAGAATGGAATTGTGTCGTGTGAACCATGGCAACATTAAAGAGAATGGAACTGTGTCATTTAAACCATGGCAACATTAAACAGAATGGAACTTTGTTGTTTGAACTATGGCAACATTAAACAGAAAGGAACTGTTTCTTTTGAACCAAAGCAACAATAGTGAGAATGGAACTGTGTCGTTTGAACCATGGTAACATCAAACAGAATGGAATTTTGTCATTTAAAAAATGGCAAAATTAAATAGAATGGAACTGTGTCGTTTAACCCAGGCAACATTAAACAGAATGGAACTGTGTCGTTTCAACCATGTCAACATTAATGTGAATGGAATTGTGTCATTTAAACCATGGCAACATTAAACGGAATTGAATTGTGTCGTTTAAACCATGGCAGTAACAAACAGAATGGAAGTATGTCATTTAACCCAGGCAACATCAAATAGAATGGAATTGCGTCGTGTGAACCATGGCAACATTAAAGAGAATGGAACTGTGCCATTTAAACCATGGCAACATTAAACAGAATGGAACTGTTTCTTTTGAACCAAAGCAACAACAGTGAGAATGGAACTGTGTCGTTTGAACCATGTTAACATCAAACAGAATGGAATTTTGTCATTTAAAAAATGGCAACATTATACAGAATGGAACTGTGTCGTTTAACCCAGGCAACATTAAACAGAATGGAACTGTTTCTTTTGAACCAAAGCAACAACAACAGTGAGAATGGAACTGTGTCGTTTGAACCATGGTAACATCAAACAGAATGGAATTTTGTCATTTAAAAAATGGCAACATTAAACAGAATGGAACTGTGTCGTTTAACCCAGGCAACATTAAACAGAATGGAACTGTGTCGTTTGAACTATGGCGACATTAAACAGAATGGAACTGTGTCTTTTGCATCATTGCAACAACAAACAGAATGGAACTCTGTCTTTTGAATCATGGCACCAACAAACAGAATGGAACTGTCAAATAAACCATGGGCAACATCAAAGAGAATGGAAGTATGTCACTTGAACCATGGTAACATTAAATAGAATGGAACTGTGTCGTTTAAACCATGGCAGCATCAAACGGATTGGAACTGTGCCATTTAAACCATGGCAACATTAAACAGAATGAAACTGTGTTGTTTGAACTATGGCAACATTAAAAGAATGGAATTGTGTCATTTAAACCATGGCAACATCAAACGGTATGCAACCGTGTCGTTTAAACCATGGCAACATTAAACAGAATGGAACTGTGTCTTTTGAACCATGGCAAAATCAAACAGAATGGAACTGTGTCGTTTGAACCATGGCAACATCAAAAAGAATGGAACTGTCAATTAAACCATGGCAACATCAAACGGAATGGAAGTGTGTCATTTAAACCATGGCAACATCAAAAAGAATGGAACTGTGTCGTTAGAACCATGGCAACATTAAACAGAATGGAACTGTGTCGTTTGAACCATTGCAACAACAAAGAGAAAGGACCTGTCAATGAAACCATGGCAACATCAGACGGAATGGAACTGTGTCATTTAAACCATGGCAGCATCAAACGGAATGGAACAGTGTCATTCAAACCATGGTAACATCCAACAATATGGAATTTTGTCACTTAAAAAATGGCAACATTAAACAGAATGGAACTGTGTCGTTTAACCCAGGCAACATTAAACAGAATGGAACTGTGTCGTTTCAACCATGGCAACATTAAAGTGAATGGAATTGTGTCATTTAAACCATGGCAACATTAAACAGAATGGAACTTTTTCTTTTGAACCATGGAAACAAGAGACAGAATGGAACTGCCATTTAAACCATGGCAACATCAAACGGAATGGAAGTGTGTCATTTAAACCATGGCAACATCAAAAAGAATGGAACTGTGTCATTAGAACCATGGCAACATTAAACAGAATGGAACTGTGTCGTTTGAACCATTGCAACAACAAAGAGAAAGGACCTGTCAATGAAACCATGGCAACATCAGACGGAATGGAACTGTGTCATTTAAACCATGGCAGCATCAAACGGAATGGAACAGTGTCATTCAAACCATGGCAACATCAAACAGAATGTAACTGTGTCGTTTGAACTATGGCAACAACAAATAGAATGGAACTGTGTCGTTTGAACCATGGCAACATAAAAAAGAATAGAACTGTGTCGTTAGAACCATGGCAACATTAAAAAGAATGGAACTGTGTCGTTTGAACCATGGCAACATCAAAAAGAATGGAACTGTCAATTAAACCATGGCAACATCAAATGGAACTGTGTCATTTGACACATGAAAACATCAAACAGAATGGAAGTGTCATTTAAACCATGGCAACATTAAACAGAATGGAACTTTTTCTTTTGAACCATGGAAACGAGACAGAATGGAACTGCCATTTAAAACCTTGGCAACATCAAACGGAATGGAATTGTTTCTTTAAACCATGGCAACATTAAAGAGAATGGAACTGTGTCATTTAAACCATGGCAACATTAAACAGAATGGAACTTTGTTGTTTGAACTATGGCAACATTAAACAGAAAGGAACTGTTTCTTTTGAACCAAAGCAACAATAGTGAGAATGGAACTGTGTCGTTTGAACCATGGTAACATCAAACAGAATGGAATTTTGTCATTTAAAAAATGGCAACATTAAACAGAATGGAACTTTTTCTTTTGAACCATGGAAACAAGAGACAGAAAGGAATTGCCATTTAAACCATGGCAACATCAAACAGAATGGAAGTGTGTCATTTAAACCATGGCAACATCAAACAGAATGGAATTGTGTCGTGTGAACCATGGCAACATTAAAGAGAATGGAACTGTGTCATTTAAACCATGGCAACAATAGTGAGAATGGAAATGTGTCGTTTGAACCATGGTAACATCAAACAGAATGGAACTGTGTCGTTTTAACCATGGTAACATAAAATTGAATGGAACTGTGTCGTTTGAACAACGGCCACATGAAACAGAATGGAACTGTGTCATTTAAACCATGGCAGCATCAAACGGAATGGAACTGTGTCGTATTAACCATGGTAACATTAAATAGAATGGATCTGTGTCGTTTGAACAACGGCAACATGAATCAGAATGGAACTGTGTCATTAAAACCATGGCAACATCAAACGGAATGGAACTGTCATTTAGACCATGGCAACATCAAACGGAATGGAACTGTATCGTTTGAACCATGGCAACAACAAAGAGAATGAAACTGTGTCATTTAAACCATGTCAACATCAAACGGAATGAAACTGGGTGTTTTAAACCATGGCAACATCAAACGGATTGGAACTGTGCCATTTAAACCATGGCAACATTAAACAGAATGAAACTGTGTTGTTTGAACTATGGCAACATTAAACAGAATGGAATTGTGTCATTTAAACCATGGCAAAATCAAACGGAATGCAACCGTGTCGTTTAAACCATGGCGAAATTAAACAGAATGGAACTGTGTCATTTGAACCATGGCAACATGAATGAAAATGGAACTGTGTTATTTGAACCACGGCAAAATCAAACAGAATGGAACTGTGTCGTTTTAACCATGGTAACATAAAATTGAATGGAACTGTGTCGTTTGAACAACGGCCACATGAAACAGAATGGAACTGTGTCATTTAAACCATGGCAGCATCAAACGGAATGGAACTGTGTCGTATTAACCATGGTAACATTAAATAGAATGGAACTATGTCGTTTGAACAATGGCAACATTAAACAGAATGGAACTGTGTCTTTTGAACCATGGCAACATCAAATGGAATGGAACTGTGACATTTAAACCATGGCAACATCAAACGGAATGGAACTATGTCGTTTGAACCATGGCAACAACAAAGAGAATGAAACTGTGTCATTTAAACCATGGCAACATCAAACGGAATGAAACTGGGTGTTTTAAACCATGGCAGCATCAAACGGAAGAGAACTGTCAATTAAACAATGGCAACAGCAAACAGAATGGAACTGTGTCTTTTGAACCATGGCAACATCAAATGGAATGGAACTGTGACATTTAAACCATGGCAACATCAAACGGAATGGCACTGTGTTGTTAGAACCATGGCAACATTAAAGAGAATGGAACTGTCTTATTTGAACCACGGCAACATCAAACGGAATGCAACCATGTCGTTTTAACCATGGTAACATTAAATAGAATGGGACTGTGTCGTTTGAACCATGGCAACATTAAACAGAATGGAACTGTGTCTTTTGAACCATGGTAACAAAAGACAGAATGGAACTGTCATTTAAACCATGGCAACATCAAACGGAATGGCACTGTCTTGTTTGAACCATGGCAACAACAAACAGACTGAACCTTTGTCATTTAAACCATGGCAGCATCAAACGGAGTGGAACTGTGTTGTTTTAACCATGATAACATTAAATAGAATGGAACTGTGTCGTTTGAACCATGGCAACATCAAAAAGAATGGAACTGTGTCGTTTGAACCATGGCAACATCAAAAAGAATGGAACTGTCAATTAAACCATGGCAACATTAAACAGAATGGAACTTTTTCTTTTGAACCATGGAAACAAGAGACAGAAAGGAATTGCCATTTAAACCATGGCAACATCAAACAGAATGGAAGTGTGTCATTTAAACCATGGCAACATCAAACAGAATGGAATTGTGTCGTGTGAACCATGGCAACATTAAAGAGAATGGAACTGTGTCATTTAAACCATGGCAACATTAAACAGAATGGAACTTTGTTGTTTGAACTATGGCAACATTAAACAGAAAGGAACTGTTTCTTTTGAACCAAAGCAACAATAGTGAGAATGGAACTGTGTCGTTTGAACCATGGTAACATCAAACAGAATGGAATTTTGTCATTTAAAAAATGGCAACATTAAACAGAATGGAACTTTTTCTTTTGAACCATGGAAACAAGAGACAGAAAGGAATTGCCATTTAAACCATGGCAACATCAAACAGAATGGAAGTGTGTCATTTAAACCATGGCAAAATCAAACAGAATGGAATTGTGTCGTGTGAACCATGGCAACATTAAAGAGAATGGAACTGTGTCATTTAAACCATGGCAACATTAAACAGAATGGAACTTTGTTGTTTGAACTATGGCAACATTAAACAGAAAGGAACTGTTTCTTTTGAACCAAAGCAACAATAGTGAGAATGGAACTGTGTCGTTTGAACCATGGTAACATCAAACAGAATGGAATTTTGTCATTTAAAAAATGGCAAAATTAAATAGAATGGAACTGTGTCGTTTAACCCAGGCAACATTAAACAGAATGGAACTGTGTCGTTTCAACCATGTCAACATTAATGTGAATGGAATTGTGTCATTTAAACCATGGCAACATTAAACGGAATTGAATTGTGTCGTTTAAACCATGGCAGTAACAAACAGAATGGAAGTATGTCATTTAACCCAGGCAACATCAAATAGAATGGAATTGCGTCGTGTGAACCATGGCAACATTAAAGAGAATGGAACTGTGCCATTTAAACCATGGCAACATTAAACAGAATGGAACTGTTTCTTTTGAACCAAAGCAACAACAGTGAGAATGGAACTGTGTCGTTTGAACCATGTTAACATCAAACAGAATGGAATTTTGTCATTTAAAAAATGGCAACATTATACAGAATGGAACTGTGTCGTTTAACCCAGGCAACATTAAACAGAATGGAACTGTTTCTTTTGAACCAAAGCAACAACAACAGTGAGAATGGAACTGTGTCGTTTGAACCATGGTAACATCAAACAGAATGGAATTTTGTCATTTAAAAAATGGCAACATTAAACAGAATGGAACTGTGTCGTTTAACCCAGGCAACATTAAACAGAATGGAACTGTGTCGTTTGAACTATGGCGACATTAAACAGAATGGAACTGTGTCTTTTGCATCATTGCAACAACAAACAGAATGGAACTCTGTCTTTTGAATCATGGCACCAACAAACAGAATGGAACTGTCAAATAAACCATGGGCAACATCAAAGAGAATGGAAGTATGTCACTTGAACCATGGTAACATTAAATAGAATGGAACTGTGTCGTTTAAACCATGGCAGCATCAAACGGATTGGAACTGTGCCATTTAAACCATGGCAACATTAAACAGAATGAAACTGTGTTGTTTGAACTATGGCAACATTAAAAGAATGGAATTGTGTCATTTAAACCATGGCAACATCAAACGGTATGCAACCGTGTCGTTTAAACCATGGCAACATTAAACAGAATGGAACTGTGTCTTTTGAACCATGGCAAAATCAAACAGAATGGAACTGTGTCGTTTGAACCATGGCAACATCAAAAAGAATGGAACTGTCAATTAAACCATGGCAACATCAAACGGAATGGAAGTGTGTCATTTAAACCATGGCAACATCAAAAAGAATGGAACTGTGTCGTTAGAACCATGGCAACATTAAACAGAATGGAACTGTGTCGTTTGAACCATTGCAACAACAAAGAGAAAGGACCTGTCAATGAAACCATGGCAACATCAGACGGAATGGAACTGTGTCATTTAAACCATGGCAGCATCAAACGGAATGGAACAGTGTCATTCAAACCATGGTAACATCCAACAATATGGAATTTTGTCACTTAAAAAATGGCAACATTAAACAGAATGGAACTGTGTCGTTTAACCCAGGCAACATTAAACAGAATGGAACTGTGTCGTTTCAACCATGGCAACATTAAAGTGAATGGAATTGTGTCATTTAAACCATGGCAACATTAAACAGAATGGAACTTTTTCTTTTGAACCATGGAAACAAGAGACAGAATGGAACTGCCATTTAAACCATGGCAACATCAAACGGAATGGAAGTGTGTCATTTAAACCATGGCAACATCAAAAAGAATGGAACTGTGTCATTAGAACCATGGCAACATTAAACAGAATGGAACTGTGTCGTTTGAACCATTGCAACAACAAAGAGAAAGGACCTGTCAATGAAACCATGGCAACATCAGACGGAATGGAACTGTGTCATTTAAACCATGGCAGCATCAAACGGAATGGAACAGTGTCATTCAAACCATGGCAACATCAAACAGAATGTAACTGTGTCGTTTGAACTATGGCAACAACAAATAGAATGGAACTGTGTCGTTTGAACCATGGCAACATCAAAAAGAATAGAACTGTGTCGTTAGAACCATGGCAACATTAAAAAGAATGGAACTGTGTCGTTTGAACCATGGCAACATCAAAAAGAATGGAACTGTCAATTAAACCATGGCAACATCAAATGGAACTGTGTCATTTGACACATGAAAACATCAAACAGAATGGAAGTGTCATTTAAACCATGGCAACATTAAACAGAATGGAACTTTTTCTTTTGAACCATGGAAACGAGACAGAATGGAACTGCCATTTAAAACCTTGGCAACATCAAACGGAATGGAATTGTTTCTTTAAACCATGGCAACATTAAAGAGAATGGAACTGTGTCATTTAAACCATGGCAACATTAAACAGAATGGAACTTTGTTGTTTGAACTATGGCAACATTAAACAGAAAGGAACTGTTTCTTTTGAACCAAAGCAACAATAGTGAGAATGGAACTGTGTCGTTTGAACCATGGTAACATCAAACAGAATGGAATTTTGTCATTTAAAAAATGACAACATTAAACAGAATGGAACTGGGTCGTTTAACCCAGGCAACATTAAACAGAATGGAACTGTGTCGTTTCAACCATGGCAACATTAAAGTGAATGGAATTGTGTCATTTAAACCATGGCAACATTAAACGGAATGGAACTGTGTCGTTTAAACCATGGCAGTAACAAACAGAATGGAACTGTGTCATTTGAACCATGGCAACATCAAACAGAATGGAATTGTGTCGTGTGAACCATGGCAACATTAAACAGAATGGAACTTTGTTGTTTGAACCATGGCAACATTAAAAAGAAAGGAACTGTGTCTTTTGAACCAAAGCAACAACAGTGAGAATGGAACTGTGTCGTTTGAACCATGGCAACAACAAACAGAGTGGAACTGTCAATGAAACCATGGCAACATCAAACGAATGGTTTTGTGTCGTTTGAACCATGGTAACCTTCAAAAGAATGGAACTGTGTCGTTTGCACCACAGCAACATCAAACAGAATGGAACTGTGTCGTTTAAACCATGGCAACATTAAATAGAATGGAACTGTTTCATTTGAACTATGGCAACAATAAACATAATGGAACTGTGTTATTTAAACCATCGCAGCATCAAATGGAATGGAACTGTGTCGTTTTAACCATGGTAACATTAAACAGAATGGAACTGTGTCTTTTGAACCATGGCAACATCAATTAATTAGAATGGAACTGTGTCTTTTGGACCATGGCAACATCGATTAAACAGAATGGAACTGCATCTTTTGAACCATGGCAACATCAAAAAGAATGGAACTGTGTCGTTTGAACAACGGTAAGATCATACAGAATGGAACTGTGTCATTTAAACCATGGCAACATTTAACAGAATGGAACTGTGTCGTTTGAACCATGGCAACATTAAATAGAATCGAACTGTGTCGTTTGAACCATGGCAGCAACAAACAGAATGAAACTGTGTCATTTAAACCATGGCAACATCAAACGGAATGGAACTGTGTCGTTTTAAATATGGTAACATTAAATAAAATGGAACTGTGTCGTTTGAACCATGGCAACAACAAACGGAATGGAACTGTCGTTGTAAACATGGTAACATTAAAAAGAATGGAACTGTGTATTTTGAACCATGGCAACTTTCAACAGAATGGAACTGTGTCCTTTGAACCATGGAAACATCAAACGGAATGGAACTGTGTCATTTAAACCATGGCAACATCAAACGGATTGGAACTGTGCCATTTAAACCATGGCAACATTAAACAGAATGAAACTGTGTTGTTTGAACTATGGCAACATTAAACAGAATGGAATTGTGTCATTTAAACCATGGCAACATCAAACGGAATGCAACCGTGTCGTTTAAACCATGGCAACATTAAACAGAATGGAACTGTGTCTTTTGAACCATGGCAAAATCAAACAGAATGGAACTGTGTCATTTGAACCATGGCAACATTAATAAAAATGGAACTGTGTTATTTGAACCACGGCAAAATCAAACAGAATGGAACTGTGTCGATTTAACCATGGTAACATAAAATTGAATGGAACTGTGTCGTTTGAACAACGGCCACATCAAACAGAATGGAACTGTGTCATTTAAACCATGGCAGCATCAAACGGAATGGAACTGTGTCGTATTAACCATGGTAACATTAAATAGAATGGATCTGTGTCGTTTGAACAACGGCAACATGAATCAGAATGTAACTGTGTCATTAAAACCATGGCAACATCAAACGGAATGGAACTGTCATTTAGACCATGGCAACATCAAACGGAATGGAGCTGTGTCGTTTGAACCATGGCAACAACAAAGAGAATGAAACTGTGTCATTTAAACCATGGCAACATCAAACGGAATGAAACTGGGTGTTTTAAACCATGCCAGCATCAAACGGAAGAGAACTGTCAATTAAACAATGGCAACAGCAAACAGAATGGAACTGTGTCTTTTGAACCATGGCAACAACAGACAGAATGGCACTGTGTCGTTTGAACCATGGTAACATTAAATAGAATGGAACTGTGTCATTTAAACCATGGCAACAATAAACAGAATGGAACTATGTCGTTTGAACAATGGCAACATTAAACAGAATGGAACTGTGTCTTTTGAACCATGGCAACAACAAACGGAATGGAACTGTCGTTGTAAACATGGTAACATTAAAAAGAATGGAACTGTGTCTTTTGAACCATGGCAACTTTCAACAGAATGGAACTGTGTCCTTTGAACCATGGAAACATCAAACGGAATGGAAGTGTGTCATTTAAACCATGGCAACATCAAAAAGAATGGAACTGTGTCGTTAGAACCATGGCAACATTAAACAGAATGGAACTGTGTCGTTTGAACCATTGCAACAACAAAGAGAAAGGACCTGTCAATGAAACCATGGCAACATCAGACGGAATGGAACTGTGTCATTTAAACCATGGCAGCATCAAACGGAATGGAACAGTGTCATTCAAACCATGGTAACATCAAACAGAATGGAATTTTGTCACTTAAAAAATGGCAACATTAAACAGAATGGAACTGTGTCGTTTAACCCAGGCAACATTAAACAGAATGGAACTGTGTCGTTTCAACCATGGCAACATTAAAGTGAATGGAATTGTGTCATTTAAACCATGGCAACATTAAACAGAATGGAACTTTTTCTTTTGAACCATGGAAACAAGAGACAGAATGGAACTGCCATTTAAACCATGGCAACATCAAACGGAATGGAAGTGTGTCATTTAAACCATGGCAACATCAAAAAGAATGGAACTGTGTCGTTAGAACCATGGCAACATTAAACAGAATGGAACTGTGTCGTTTGAACCATTGCAACAACAAAGAGAAAGGACCTGTCAATGAAACCATGGCAACATCAGACGGAATGGAACTGTGTCATTTGAACCATGGCAGCATCAAACGGAATGGAACAGTGTCATTCAAACCATGGCAACATCAAACAGAATGTAACTGTGTCGTTTGAACTATGGCAACAACAAATAGAATGGAACTGTGTCGTTTGAACCATGGCAACATCAAAAAGAATGGAACTGTGTCGTTAGAACCATGGCAACATTAAACAGAATGGAACTGTGTCGTTTGAACCATGGCAACATCAAAAAGAATGGAACTGTCAATTAAACCATGGCAACATCAAATGGAACTGTGTCATTTGACACATGAAAACATCAAACAGAATGGAAGTGTGTCATTTAAACCATGGCAACATTAAACAGAATGGAACTTTTTCTTTTGAACCATGGAAACGAGACAGAATGGAACTGCCATTTAAAACCTTGGCAACATCAAACGGAATGGAATTGTTTCGTTTAAACCATGGCAACATTAAAGAGAATGGAACTGTGTCATTTAAACCATGGCAACATTAAACAGAATGGAACTTTGTTGTTTGAACTATGGCAACATTAAACAGAAAGGAACTGTTTCTTTTGAACCAAAGCAACAATAGTGAGAATGGAACTGTGTCGTTTGAACCATGGTAACATCAAACAGAATGGAATTTTGTCATTTAAAAAATGGCAACATTAAACAGAATGGAACTGGGTCGTTTAACCCAGGCAACATTAAACAGAATGGAACTGTGTCGTTTCAACCATGGCAACATTAAAGTGAATGGAATTGTGTCATTTAAACCATGGCAACATTAAACGGAATGGAACTGTGTCGTTTAAACCATGGCAGTAACAAACAGAATGGAACTATGTCATTTAAACCATGGCAACATCAAACGGATTGGAACTGTGCCATTTAAACCATGGCAACATTAAACAGAATGAAACTGTGTTGTTTGAACTATGGCAACATTAAACAGAATGGAATTGTGTCATTTAAACCATGGCAACATCAAACGGAATGCAACCGTGTCATTTAAACCATGGCAACATTAAACAGAATGGAACTGTGTCTTTTGAACCATGGCAAAATCAAACAGAATGGAACTGTGTCATTTGAACCATGGCAACATTAATGAAAATGGAACTGTGTTATTTGAACCACGGCAAAATCAAAAAGAATGGAACTGTGTCGTTTTAACCATGGTAACATTAAATAGAATGGATCTGTGTCGTTTGAACAACGGCAACATGAATCAGAATGGAACTGTGTCATTAAAACCATGGCAACATCAAACGGAATGGAACTGTCATTTAGACCATGGCAACATCAAACGGAATGGAACTGTGTCGTTTGAACCATGGCAACAACAAAGAGAATGAAACTGTGTCATTTAAACCATGGCAACATCAAACGGAATGAAACTGGGTGTTTTAAACCATGGCAGCATCAAACGGAAGAGAACTGTCAATTAAACAATGGCAACAGCAAACAGAATGGAACTGTGTCTTTTGAACCATGGCAACAACAGACAGAATGGCACTGTGTCGTTTGAACCATGGTAACATTAAATAGAATGGAACTGTGTCATTTAAACCATGGCAACAATAAACAGAATGGAACTATGTCGTTTGAACAATGGCAACATTAAACAGAATGGAACTGTGTCTTTTGAACCATGGCAACAACAAACGGAATGGAACTGTCGTTGTAAACATGGTAACATTAAAAAGAATGGAACTGTGTATTTTGAACCATGGCAACTTTCAACAGAATGGAACTGTGTCCTTTGAACCATGGAAACATCAAACAGAATGGAACTGTGTCATTTAAACCATGGCAACATCAAATGGAATGCATGTATGTGATTTGACACATAAACACATCAAGAAGAATGGAACTGTGTCATTAGAACCATGGCAACATCAAACAGAATGGAACTGTGTCTTTTGAACCATGGCAACAACAGACAGAATGGAACTGTGTCGTTTGAACCATGGTAACATTAAATAGAATGGAACTGTGTCATTTAAACCATGGCAACAATAAACAGAATGGAACTATGTCGTTTGAACAATTGCAACATTAAACAGAATGGAACTGTGTCTTTTGAACCATGGCAACAACAAACGGAATGGAACTGTTGTTGTAAACATGGTAACATTAAAAAGAATGGAACTGTGTATTTTGAACCATGGCAACTTTCAACAGAATGGAACTGTGTCCTTTGAACCATGGAAACATCAAAAGGAATGGAACTGTGTCATTTAAACCATGGCAACATCAAATGGAATGCATGTATGTGATTTGACACATAAACACATCAAGAAGAATGGAACTGTGTCATTAGAACCATGGCTACATCAAAAAGAATGGAACTATGTCATTTAAACCATGGCAACATCAAACGGATTGGAACTGTGCCATTTAAACCATGGCAACATTAAACAGAATGAAACTGTGTTGTTTGAACTATGGCAACATTAAACAGAATGGAATTGTGTCATTTAAACCATGGCAAAATCAAACGGAATGCAACCGTGTCGTTTAAACCATGGCGACATTAAACAGAATGGAACTGTGTCTTTTGAACCATGGCAAAATCAAACAGAATGGAACTGTGTCATTTGAACCATGGCAACATCAAATGGAACTGTGTCATTTGACACATGAAAACATCAAACAGAATGGAAGTGTGTCATTTAAACCATGGCAACATTAAACAGAATGGAACTTTTTCTTTTGAACCATGGAAACGAGACAGAATGGAACTGCCATTTAAAACCTTGGCAACATCAAACGGAATGGAATTGTTTCATTTAAACCATGGCAACATTAAAGAGAATGGAACTGTGTCATTTAAACCATGGCAACATTAAACAGAATGGAACTTTGTTGTTTGAACTATGGCAACATTAAACAGAAAGGAACTGTTTCTTTTGAACCAAAGCAACAATAGTGAGAATGGAACTGTGTCGTTTGAACCATGGTAACATCAAACAGAATGGAATTTTGTCATTTAAAAAATGGCAACATTAAACAGAATGGAACTGGGTCGTTTAACCCAGGCAACATTAAACAGAATGGAACTGTGTCGTTTCAACCATGGCAACATTAAAGTGAATGGAATTGTGTCATTTAAACCATGGCAACATTAAACGGAATGGAACTGTGTCGTTTAAACCATGGCAGTAACAAACAGAATGGAACTGTGTCATTTGAACCATGGCAACATCAAACAGAATGGAATTGTGTCGTGTGAACCATGGCAACATTAAACAGAATGGAACTTTGTTGTTTGAACCATGGCAACATTAAAAAGAAAGGAACTGTTTCTTTTGAACCAAAGCAACAACAGTGAGAATGGAACTGTGTCGTTTGAACCATGGCAACAACAAACAGAGTGGAACTGTCAATGAAACCATGGCAACATTAAACAGAATGGAACTGTGTCTTTTGAACCATGGCAAAATCAAACAGAATGGAACTGTGTCATTTGAACCATGGCAACATTAATGAAAATGGAACTGTGTTATTTGAACCACGGCAAAATCATACAGAATGGAACTGTGTCGTTTTAACCATGGTAACATAAAATTGAATGGAACTGTGTCGTTTGAACAACGGCCACATCAAACAGAATGGAACTGTGTCATTTAAACCATGGCAGCATCAAACGGAATGGAACTGTGTCGTATTAACCATGGTAACATTAAATAGAATGGATCTGTGTCGTTTGAACAATGGCAACATGAATCAGAATGGAACTGTGTCATTAAAACCATGGCAACATCAAACGGAATGGAACTGTCATTTAGACCATGGCAACATCAAACCGAATGGCACTGTGTCGTTTGAACCATGGCAACAACAAAGAGAATGAAACTGTGTCATTTAAACCATGGCAACATCAAACGGAATGAAACTGGGTGTTTTAAACCATGGCAGCATCAAACGGAAGAGAACTGTCAATTAAACAATGGCAACAGCAAACAGAATGGAACTGTGTCTTTTGAACCATGGCAACAACAGACAGAATGGCACTGTGTCGTTTGAACCATGGTAACATTAAATAGAATGGAACTGTGTCATTTAAACCATGGCAGCATCAAACGGAATGGAACTGTGTCGTATTAACCATGGTAACATTAAATAGAAAGGATCTGTGTCGTTTGAACAATGGCAACATGAATCAGAATGGAACTGTGTCATTAAAACCATGGCAACATCAAACGGAATGGAACTGTCATTTAGACCATGGCAACATCAAACCGAATGGCACTGTCTCGTTTGAACCATGGCAACAACAAAGAGAATGAAACTGTGTCATTTAAACCATGGCAACATCAAACGGAATGAAACTGGGTGTTTTAAACCATGGCAGCATCAAACGGAAGAGAACTGTCAATTAAACAATGGCAACAGCAAACAGAATGGAACTGTGTCTTTTGAACCATGGCAACATCAAATGGAATGGAACTGTGACATTTAAACCATGGCAACATCAAACGGAATGGCACTGTGTTGTTAGAACCATGGCAACATTAAAGAGAATGGAACTGTCTTATTTGAACCACGGCAACATCAAACGGAATGCAACCATGTCGTTTTAACCATGGTAACATTAAATAGAATGGGACTGTGTCGTTTGAACCATGGCAACATTAAACAGAATGGAACTGTGTCTTTTGAACCATGGTAACAAAAGACAGAATGGAACTGTCATTTAAACCATGGCAACATCAAATGGAATGGCACTGTGTTGTTTGAACCATGGCAACATCAAAGAGAATGGAACTCTGTCTTGTGAACCATGGCAACAACAAGCAGACTGAACCTTTGTCATTTAAACCATGGCAGCATCAAACGGAGTGGAACTGTGTTGTTTTAACCATGGCAACATCAAAAAGAATGGAACTGTCAACTAAACCATGGCAACATTAAACAGAATGGAACTTTTTCTTTTGAACCATGGAAACAAGAGACAGAAAGGAACTGCCATTTAAACCATGGCAACATCAAACGGAATGGAAGTGTGTCATTTAAACCATGGCAACATCAAACAGAATGGAATCGTGTCGTGTGAACCATAGCAACATTAAAGAGAATGGAACTGTGTAATTTGAACCATTGCAACAACAAAGAGAAAGGACCTGTCAATGAAACCATGGCAACATCAAACGGAATGTAACTGTGTCGTTTGAACTATGGCAACAATAAACAGAATGGAACTGTGTCGTTTGAACCATGGCAACATCAAAAAGAATGGAACTGTGTCGTTAGAACCATGGCAACATTAAACAGAATGGAACTGTGTCGTTTGAACCATGGCAACATCAAAAAGAATGGAACTGTCAAGTAAACCATGGCAACATCAAATGGAACTGTGTCATTTGACACATGAAAACATCAAACAGAATAGAAGTGTGTCATTTAAACCATGGCAACATTAAACAGAATGGAACTTTTTCTTTTGAACCATGGAAACGAGACAGAATGGAACTGCCATTTAAAACCTTGGCAACATCAAACGGAATGGAATTGTTTCATTTAAACCATGGCAACATTAAAGAGAATGGAACTGTGTCGTTTAAACCATGGCAACATCAAATGGAATGGAACTGTGACATTTAAACCATGGCAACATCAAACGGAATGGCACTGTGTTATTAGAACCATGGCAACATTAAAGAGAATGAAACTGTCTTATTTGAACCACGGCAACATCAAACAGAATGGAATTGTGTCATTTAAACCATGGCAACATCAAACGGAATGCAACCGTGTCGTTTTAACCATGGTAACATTAAATAGAATGGAACTGTGTCGTTTGAACCATGGCAACATTAAACAGAATGGAACTGTGTCTTTTGAACCATGGTAACAAAAGACAGAATGGAACTGTCATTTAAACCATGGCAACATCAAACGGAATGGTACTGTGTTGTTTGAACCATGGCAACATCAAAGAGAATGGAACTCTGTCTTGTGAACCATGGCAACAACAAAAAGAATGGAACTGTCAATTAAACCATGGCAGCATCAAACGGAATGGAACTGTGTTGTTTTAACCATGATAACATTAAATAGAATGGAACTGTGTCGTTTGAACCATGGCAACATCAAAAAGAATGGAACTGTCAATTAAACCATGGCAACATTAAACAGAATGGAACTTTTTCTTTTGAACCATGGAAACAAGAGACAGAATGGAATTGCCATTTAAACCATGGCAACATCAAACGGAATGGAAGTGTGTCATTTAAACCATGGCAACATCAAACAGAATGGAATTGTGTTGTGTGAACCATGGCAACATTAAAGAGAATGGAACTGTGTCATTTAAACCATGGTAACATTAAACAGAATGGAACTTTGTTGTTTGAACTATGGCAACATTAAACAGAAAGGAACTGTTTCTTTTGAACCAAAGCAACAATGGTGAGAATGGAACTGTGTCGTTTGAACCATGGTAACATCAAACAGAATGGAATTTTGTCATTTAAAAAATGGCAACATTAAACAGAATGGAACTGTGTCGTTTAACCCAGGCAACATTAAACAGAATGGAACTGTGTCGTTTTAACTATGGCGACATTAAACAGAATGGAACTGTGTCTTTTGAATCATGGCACCAACAAACAGAATGGAACTGTCAGAAAAACCATGGGCAACATCAAAGAGAATGGAAGTATGTCACTTGAACCATGGTAACATTAAATAGAATGGAACTGTGTCGTTTAAACCATGGCAGCATCAAACGGATTGGAACTGTGCCATTTAAACCATGGCAACATTAAACAGAATGAAACTGTGTTGTTTGAACTATGGCAACATTAAAAGAATGGAATTGTGTCATTTAAACCATGGCAACATCAAACGGAATGCAACCGTGTCGTTTGAACAACGGCCACATCAAACAGAATGGAACTGTGTCATTTAAACCATGGCAGCATCAAACGGAATGGAACTGTGTCGTATTAACCATGGTAACATTAAATAGAATGGAACTGTGTCGTTTGAATAACGGCAACATGAAAAAGAATGGAACTGTGTCATTAAAACCATGGCTACATCAAACGGAATGGAACTGTGTCGTTTAAACCATGGCAACATCAAACGGAATGCAACCGTGTCATTTAAAACATGGCAACATCAAACGGAATGGAACTGTGTCGTTTGAGCCATGGCAACATTAAATAGAATGGAAGTATGTCGTTTGAACCATGGCAACAACAAAGAGAATGAAACTGTGTCATTTAAACCATGGCAACATCAAAAGGAATGAAACTGGGTGTTTTAAACCATGGCAGCATCAAACGGAAGAGAACTGTCAATTAAAAAATGGCAACACCAAACAGAATGGAACTCTGTCTTTTGAACCATGGCAACAACAGACAGAATGGCACTGTGTCGTTTGAACCATGGCAACATTAAATAGAATGGAACTGTGTCATTTAAACCATGGCAACAATAAACAGAATGGAACTATGTCGTTTGAACAATGGCAAGATTAAACCGAATGGAACTGTGTCTTTTGAACCATGGCAACATCAAATGGAATGGAACTATGACATTTAAACCATGGCAACATCAAACGGAATGGCACTGTGTTGTTAGAACCATGGCAACATTAAAGAGAATGGAACTGTCTTATTTGAACCACGGCAACATCAAACAGAATGGAATTGTGTCATTTAAACCATGTCCACATCAAACGGAATGCAACCGTGTCGTTTTAACCATGGTAACATTAAATAGAATGGAACTGTGTCGTTTGAACCATGGCAACAATAAACAGAATGGAACTGTGTCGTTTGAACCATGGCAACATCAAAAAGAATGGAACTGTGTCGTTTGAACTATGGCAACAACAAATAGAATGGAACTGTGTCGTTTGAACCATGGCAACAATAAACAGAATGGAACTGTGTCGTTTGAACCATGGCAACATCAAAAAGAATGGAACTGTGTCGTTAGAACCATGGCAACATTAAACAGAATGGAACTGTGTCGTTTGAACCATGGCAACATCAAAAAGAATGGAACTGTCAATTAAACCATGGCAACATCAAATGGAACTGTGTCATTTGACACATGAAAACATCAAACAGAATGGAAGTGTGTCATTTAAACCATGGCAACATTAAACAGAATGGAACTTTTTCTTTTGAACCATGGAAACGAGACAGAATGGAACTGCCATTTAAAACCTTGGCAACATCAAACGGAATGGAATTGTCTCATTTAAACCATGGCAACATCAAACAGAATGGAATTGTGTCGTGTGAACCATGGCAACATCAAAAAGAATGGAACTGTGTCGTTAGAACCATGGCAACATTAAACAGAATGGAACTGTGTCGTTTGAACCATGGCAACATCAAAAAGAATGGAACTGTCAATTAAACCATGGCAACATCAAATGGAACTGTGTCATTAGAACCATGGCAACATTAAAGAGAATGGAACTGTGTCATTTAAACCATGGCAACATTAAACAGAATGGAACTTTGTTGTTTGAACCATGGCAACATTAAACAGAAAGGAACTGTTTCTTTTGAACCAAAGCAACAACAGTTAGAATGGAACTGTGTCGTTTGAACCATGGTAACATCAAACAGAATGGAATTTTGTCATTTAAAAAATGGCAACATTAAACAGAATGGAACTGTGTCGTTTCAACCATGGCAACATTAAAGTGAATGGAATTGTGTCATTTAAACCATGGCAACATTAAACGGAATGGAACTGTGTCGTTTAAACCATGGCAGTAACAAACAGAATGGAACTGTGTCATTTGAACCATGGCAACATTAAACAGAATGTAACTGTGTCTTTTGAATCATGGCACCAAAAAACAGAATTGAACTGTCAAATAAACCATGACAACATCAAAGGGAATGGAAGTATGTTGTTTGAACCATGGCAACATTAAACAGAATGGAACTGTGTCTTTTGAACCATGGCAACATTAAATAGAATGGAACTGTTTCGTTTGAACCATGGCAACATTAAACAGAATAGAACTGTTTCTTTTTTCACATAAAAACATCAAACAGAATGGAACTGTGTCTTTTGAACCATGGCAACATCGATTAAACAGAATGGAACTGTGTCGTTTGAACAACGGCAACATCATACAGAATGGAACTGTGTCATTTAAACCATGGCAACATTAAACAGAATGGAACTGTGTCGTTTGAACCATGGCAACATTAAATAGAATGGAACTGTGTCTTTTGAATCATGGCAACATCAAATGGAATGGAACTGTGACATTTAAACCATGGCAACATCAAACGGAATGGAACTGTGTCGTTTTAAATATGGTAACATTAAATAAAATGGAACTGTGTCGTTTGAACCATGGCAATGACAAACAAAATGGAACTGTCAATTAAACCAAGGCAACATCAAACGGAATGGAACTGTCGTTGTAAACATGGTAACATTAAAAAGAATGGAACTGTGTATTTTGAACCATGGCAACATTCAACAGAATGGAACTGTGTCCTTTGAACCAGGGAAACATCAAACGGAATGGAACTGTGTCATTTAAACCATGGGAACATCAAATGGAATGCATGTATGTGATTTGACACATAAACACATCCAGAAGAATGGAACTGTGTCATTAGAACCATGGCAACATCAAAAAGAATGGAACTATGTCATTTAAACCATGGCAACATCAAACAGATTGGAACTGTGCCATTTAAACCATGGCAACATTAAACAGAATGAAACTGTGTTGTTTGAACTATGGCAACATTAAACAGAATGGAATTGTGTCGTTTAAACCATGGCAACATTAAACAGAATGGAACTGTGTCTTTTGAACCATGGCAAAATCAAACAGAATGGAACTGTGTCATGTGAACCATGGCAACATTAAAGAAAATGGAACTGTGTTATTTGAACCACGGCAAAATCAAACAGAATGGAACTGTGTCGTTTTAACCATGGCAACATAAAATTGAATGGAACTGTGTCGTTTGAACAACGGCCACATCAAACAGAATGGAACTGTGTCATTTAAATCATGGCAGCATCAAACGGAATGGAACTGTGTCGTATTAACCATGGTAACATTAAATAGAATGGATCTGTGTCGTTTGAACAACGGCAACATGAAACAGAATGGAACTGTGTCATTAAAACCATGGCTACATCAAACGGAATGGAACTGTGTCGTTTAAACCATGGCAACATCAAACGGAATGCAACCGTGTCATTTAAAACATGGCAACATCAAACGGAATGGAACTGTGTCGTTTGAGCCATGGCAACATTAAATAGAATGGAAGTATGTCGTTTGAACCATGGCAACAACAAAGAGAATGAAACTGTGTCATTTAAACCATGGCAACATCAAACGGAATGAAACTGGGTGTTTTAAACCATGGCAGCATCAAACGGAAGAGAACTGTCAATTAAACAATGGCAACACCAAACAGAATGGAACTGTGTCTTTTGAACCATGGCAACAACAGACAGAATGGCACTGTGTCGTTTGAACCATGGCAACATTAAATAGAATGGAACTGTGTCATTTAAACCATGGCAACAATAAACAGAATGGAACTATGTCGTTTGAACAATGGCAAGATTAAACCGAATGGAACTGTGTCTTTTGAACCATGGCAACATCAAATAGAATGGAACTGTGACATTTAAACCATGGCAACATCAAAGAGAATGGAACTGTCTTATTTGAACCACGGCAACATTAAACAGAATGGAATTGTGTCATTTAAACCATGTCCACATCAAACGGAATGCAACTGTGTCGTTTTAACCATGGTAACATTAAATAGAATGGAACTGTGTCGTTTGAACCATGGCAACAATAAACAGAATGGAACTGTGTCGTTTGAACCATGGCAACATCAAAAAGAATGGAACTGTCAATTAAACCATGGCAACATCAAATGGAACTGTGTCATTTGACACATGAAAACATCAAACAGAATGGAAGTGTGTCATTTAAACCATGGCAACATTAAACAGAATGGAACTTTTTCTTTTGAACCATGGAAACGAGACAGAATGGAACTGCCATTTAAAACCTTGGCAACATCAAACGGAATGGAATTGTTTCATTTAAACCATGGCAACATCAAACAGAATGGAATTGCGTCGTGTGAACCATGGCAACATTAAAGAGAATGGAACTGTGCCATTTAAACCATGGCAACATTAAACAGAATGGAACTTTGTTGTTTGAACTATGGCAACATTAAACAGAAAGGAACTGTTTCTTTTGAACCAAAGCAACAATAGTGAGAATAGAACTGTGTCGTTTGAACCATGGCAACATCAAACAGAGTGGAATTGTGTCGTGTGAACCATGGCAACATTAAAGAGAATGGAACTGTGTCATTTAAACCATGGCAACATTAAACAGAATGGAACTTTGTTGTTTGAACTATGGCAACATTAAACAGAATGGAATTGTGTCATTTAAACCATGGCAACATCAAACGAAATGCAACCGTGTCGTTTAAACCATGGCAACATTAAACAGAATGGAACTGTGTCTTTTGAACCATGGCAAAATCAAACAGAATGGAACTGTGTCGTGTGAACCATGGCAACATTAAAGAAAATGGAACTGTGTTATTTGAACCACGGCAAAATCAAACAGAATGGAACTGTGTCGTTTTAACCATGGTAACATAAAATTGAATGGAACTGTGTCGTTTGAACAACGGCCACATCAAACAGAATGGAACTGTGTCATTTAAACCATGGCAGCATCAAACGGAATGGAACTGTGTCGTATTAACCATGGCAACATCAAACGGAATGCAACCGTGTCATTTAAAACATGGCAACATCAAACGGAATGGAACTGTGTCGTTTGAGCCATGGCAACATTAAATAGAATGGAAGTATGTCGTTTGAACCATGGCAACAACAAAGAGAATGAAACTGTGTCATTTAAACCATGGCAACATCAAACGGAATAAAACTGGGTGTTTTAAACCATGGCAGCATCAAACGGAAGAGAACTGTCAATTAAAAAATGGCAACACCAAACAGAATGGAACTGTGTCTTTTGAACCATGGCAACATCGATTAAACAGAATGGAACTGCATCTTTTGAACCATGGCAACATCAAAGAGAATGGAACTGTGTCGTTTGAACAACGGCAACATCATACAGAATGGAACTGTGTCATCAAAACCATGGCAACATTAAACAGAATGGAACTGTGTCGTTTGAACCATGGCAACATTAAATAGAATCGAACTGTGTCGTTTGAACCATGGCAACAACAAACAGAATGGAACTGTGTCATTTAAACCATGGCAACATCAAACGGAATGGAACTGTGTCGTTTTAAATATGGTAACATTAAATAAAATGGAACTGTGTCGTTTGAACCATGGCAACAACAAACAAAATGGAACTGTCAATTAAACCAAGGCAACATCAAACGGAATGGAACTGTCGTTGTAAACATGGTAAAATTAAAAAGAATGGAACTGTGTATTTTGAACCATGGCAACAACAGACAGAATGGAACTGTCATTTAAACCATGGCAGCATCAAACGGAATGGAACTGTGTCGTTTTAACCATGGTAACATTAAATAGAATTGAACTGTGTCGTTTGAACCATGGCAACATTAAATAGAATGGAACTGTGTCTTTTGAACCATGGCAAAAACAGACAGAATGGAACTGTCATTTAAACCATGGCAACATAAAAAAAAAATGGAACTATGTCATTTAAACCTTGGCAACATCAAACGGATTGGAACTGTGTTGTTTGAACTATGGCAACATTAAAAGAATGGAATTGTGTCATTTAAACCATGGCAACATCAAACGGAATGCAACCGTGTCGTTTAAACCATGGCAACATTAAACAGAATGGAACTGTGTCTTTTGAACCATGGCAAAATCAAACGGAATGGAACTGTGTCGTTTGAACCATGGCAACATTAAACAGAATGGAACCGTGTCGTTTGAACAACGGCCACATCAAACAGAATGGAACTGTGTCATTTAAACCATGGCAGCATCAAACGGAATGGAACTGTGTCGTATTAACCATGGTAACATTAAATAGAATGGATCTGTGTCGTTTGAACAATGGCAACATGAATCAGAATGGAACTGTGTCATTAAAACCATGGCAACATAAAACGGAATGGAACTGTCATTTAAACCATGGCAACATTAAATAGAATGGAAGTATGTTGTTTGAACCATGGCAACAAAAAAGAGAATGAAACTGTGTCATTTAAACCATGGCAACATCAAACGGAATGAAACCGGGTGTTTTAAACCATGGCAGCATCAAACGGAATGGAACTGTGTCGTTTTAACCATGGTAACATTAAATAGAATGGATCTGTGTCGTTTGAACAATGGCAACATGAATCAGAATGGAACTGTCTCATTAAAACCATGGCAACATAAAACGGAATGGAACTGTGTCGTTTAAACCATGGCAACATCAAACAGAATGGAATTGTGTCATTTAAACCATGGCAACATCAAACGGAATGCAACCGTGTCGTTTTAACCATGGTAACATTAAATAGAATGGAACTGTGTCGTTTGAACCATGGCAACAAAAGACAGAATGGAACTGTCATTTAAACCATGGCAACATCAAAGAGAATGGCACTGTGTTGTTTGAACCATGGCAACATCAAAGAGAATGGAACTCTTGTCTTGTGAAACATGGCAACAACAAACAGACTGAACCTTTGTCATTTAAACCATGGCAGCATCAAACGGAGTGGAACTGTGTTGTTTTAACCATGATAACATTAAATAGAATGGAACTGTGTCATTTGAACCATGGCAAAAATAAACAGAATGGAACTGTGTCGTTTGAACCATGGCAACATCAAAAAGAATGGAATTGTCAATTAAACCATGGCAACATTAAACAGAATGGATCTTTTTCTTTTGAACCATGGAAACAAGAGACAGAATGGAACTGCCATTTAAACCATGGCAACATCAAACGGAATGGAAGTGTGTCATTTAAACCATGGCAACATCAAACAGAATGGAATTGTGTCGTGTGAACCATGGCAACATTAAAGAGAATGGAACTGTGTAATTTGAACCATGGCAACAACAAAGAGAAAGGACCTGTCAATGAAACCATGGCAACATCAGACGGAATGGAACAGTGTCATTCAAACCATGGCGACATCAAACAGAATGTAACTGTGTCGTTTGAACTATGGCAACAACAAATAGAATGGAACTGTGTCGTTTGAACCATGGCAACATTAAACAGAATGGAACTGTGTCGTTTGAACCATGGCAACATCAAAAAGAATGGAACTGTCAATTAAACCATGGCAACATCAAATGGAACTGTGTCATTTGACACATGAAAACATCAAACAGAATGGAAGTGTGTCATTTAAACCATGGCAACATTAAACAGAATGGAACTTTTTCTTTTGAACCATGGAAACGAGACAGAATGGAACTGCCATTTAAAACCTTGGCAACATCAAATGGAATGGAATTGTTTCATTTAAACCATGGCAACATCAAACAGAATGGAATTGTGTCGTGTGAACCATGGCAACATTAAAGAGAATGGAACTGTGTCATTTAAACCATGGCAACATTAAACAGAATGGAACTTTGTTGTTTGAACCATGGCAACATCAAAGAGAATGGAACTCTGTCTTGTGAACCATGGCAACAACAAACAGACTGAACCTTTGTCATTTAAACCATGGCAGCATCAAACGGAGTGGAACTGTGTTGTTTTAACCATGATAACATTAAATAGAATGGAACTGTGTCGTTTGAACCATGGCAAAAATAAACAGAATGGAACTGTGTCGTTTGAACCATGGCAACATCAAAAAGAATGGAACTGTCAATTAAACCATGGCAACATCAAACAGAATGGAATTGTGTCGTGTGAACCATGGCAACATTAAAGAGAATGGAACTGTGTCATTTAAACCATGGCAACATTAAACAGAATGGAACTTTGTTGTTTGAACCATGGCAACATCAAAGAGAATGGAACTCTGTCTTGTGAACCATGGCAACAACAAACAGACTGAACCTTTGTCATTTAAACCATGGCAGCATCAAACGGAGTGGAACTGTGTTGTTTTAACCATGTTAACATTAAATAGAATGGAACTGTGTCGTTTGAACCATGGCAAAAATAAACAGAATGGAACTGTGTCGTTTGAACCATGGCAACATCAAAAAGAATGGAACTGTCAATTAAACCATGGCAACATTAAACAGAATGGAACTTTTTCTTTTGAACCATGGAAAAAAGAGACAGAATGGAACTGCCATTTAAACCATGGCAACATCAAACGGAATGGAAGTGTGTCATTTAAACCATGGCAACATCAAACAGAATGGAATTGTGTCGTGTGAGCCATGGCAACATTAAAGAGAATGGAACTGTGTCGTTTGAACTATGGCAACAACAAATAGAATGGAACTGTGTCGTTTGAACCATGGCAACAATAAACAGAATGGAACTGTGTCGTTTGAACCATGGCAACATCAAAAAGAATGGAACTGTCAATTAAACCATGGCAACATCAAATGGAACTGTGTCATTTGACACATGAAAACATCAAACAGAATGGAAGTGTGTCATTTAAACCATGGCAACATTAAACAGAATGGAACTTTTTCTTTTGAACCATGGAAACGAGACAGAATGGAACTGCCATTTAAAACCTTGGCAACATCAAACGGAATGGAATTGTTTCATTTAAACCATGGCAACATCAAACAGAATGGAATTGTGTCGTGTGAACCATGGCAATATTAAAGAGAATGGAACTGTGTCATTTAAACCATGGCAACATTAAACAGAATGGAACTTTGTTGTTTGAACTATGGCAACATTAAACAGAATGGAATTGTGTCATTTAAACCATGGCAACATCAAACGAAATGCAACCGTGTCGTTTAAACCATGGCAACATTAAACAGAATGGAACTGTGTCTTTTGAACCATGGCAAAATCAAACAGAATGGAACTGTGTCGTGTGAACCATGGCAACATTAAAGAAAATGGAACTGTGTTATTTGAACCACGGCAAAATCAAACAGAATAGAACTGTGTCGTTTTAACCATGGTAACATAAAATTGAATGGAACTGTGTCGTTTGAACAACGGCCACATCAAACAGAATGGAACTGTGTCATTTAAACCATGGCAGCATCAAACGGAATGGAACTGTGTCGTATTAACCATGGTAACATTAAATAGAATGGATCTGTGTCGTTTGAACAACGGCAACATGAAAAAGAATGGAACTGTGTCATTAAAACCATGGCTACATCAAACGGAATGGAACTGTGTCGTTTAAACCATGGCAACATCAAATGGAATGGAACTGTGTCGTTTGAGACATGGCAACATTAAATAGAATGGAAGTATGTCGTTTGAACCATGGCAACAACAAAGAGAATGAAACTGTGTCATTTAAACCATGGCAACATCAAACGGAATGAAACTGGGTGTTTTAAACCATGGCAGCATCAAACGGAAGAGAACTGTCAATTAAAAAATGGCAACACCAAACAGAATGGAACTGTGTCTTTTGAACCATGGCAACAACAGACAGAATGGCACTGTGTCGTTTGAACCATGGCAACATTAAATAGAATGGAACTGTGTCATTTAAACCATGGCAACAATAAACAGAATGGAACTATGTCGTTTGAACAATGGCAAGATTAAACCGAATGGAACTGTGTCTTTTGAACCATGGCAACATCAAATGGAATGGAACTATGACATTTAAACCATGGCAACGTCAAACGGAATGGCACTGTGTTGTTAGAACCATGGCAGTAACAAACAGAATGGAACTGTGTCATTTGAACCATGGCAACATTAAACAGAATGGAACTGTGTCTTTTGAATCATGGCACCAAAAAACAGAATTGAACTGTCAAATAAACCATGACAACATCAAAGGGAATGGAAGTATGTTGTTTGAACCATGGCAACATTAAACAGAATGGAACTGTGTCTTTTGAACCATGGCAACATTAAATAGAATGGAACTGTTTCGTTTGAACCATGGCAACATTAAACAGAATAGAACTGTTTCTTTTTTCACATAAAAACATCAAACAGAATGGAACTGTGTCTTTTGAACCATGGCAACATCGATTAAACAGAATGGAACTGTGTCGTTTGAACAACGGCAACATCATACAGAATGGAACTGTGTCATTTAAACCATGGCAACATTAAACAGAATGGAACTGTGTCGTTTGAACCATGGCAACATTAAATAGAATGGAACTGTGTCTTTTGAACCATGGCAACATCAAATGGAATGGAACTGTGACATTTAAACCATGGCAACATCAAACGGAATGGAACTGTGTCGTTTTAAATATGGTAACATTAAATAAAATGGAACTGTGTCGTTTGAACCATGGCAATGACAAACAAAATGGAACTGTCAATTAAACCAAGGCAACATCAAACGGAATGGAACTGTCGTTGTAAACATGGTAACATTAAAAAGAATGGAACTGTGTATTTTGAACCATGGCAACATTCAACAGAATGGAACTGTGTCCTTTGAACCAGGGAAACATCAAACGGAATGGAACTGTGTCATTTAAACCATGGGAACATCAAATGGAATGCATGTATGTGATTTGACACATAAACACATCCAGAAGAATGGAACTGTGTCATTAGAACCATGGCAACATCAAAAAGAATGGAACTATGTCATTTAAACCATGGCAACATCAAACAGATTGGAACTGTGCCATTTAAACCATGGCAACATTAAACAGAATGAAACTGTGTTGTTTGAACTATGGCAACATTAAACAGAATGGAATTGTGTCGTTTAAACCATGGCAACATTAAACAGAATGGAACTGTGTCTTTTGAACCATGGCAAAATCAAACAGAATGGAACTGTGTCGTGTGAACCATGGCAACATTAAAGAAAATGGAATTGTGTTATTTGAACCACGGCAAAATCAAACAGAATGGAACTGTGTCGTTTTAACCATGGCAACATAAAATTGAATGGAACTGTGTCGTTTGAACAACGGCCACATCAAACAGAATGGAACTGTGTCATTTAAATCATGGCAGCATCAAACGGAATGGAACTGTGTCGTATTAACCATGGTAACATTAAATAGAATGGATCTGTGTCGTTTGAACAACGGCAACATGAAACAGAATGGAACTGTGTCATTAAAACCATGGCTACATCAAACGGAATGGAACTGTGTCGTTTAAACCATGGCAACATCAAACGGAATGCAACCGTGTCATTTAAAACATGGCAACATCAAACGGAATGGAACTGTGTCGTTTGAGCCATGGCAACATTAAATAGAATGGAAGTATGTCGTTTGAACCATGGCAACAACAAAGAGAATGAAACTGTGTCATTTAAACCATGGCAACATCAAACGGAATGAAACTGGGTGTTTTAAACCATGGCAGCATCAAACGGAAGAGAACTGTCAATTAAACAATGGCAACACCAAACAGAATGGAACTGTGTCTTTTGAACCATGGCAACAACAGACAGAATGGCACTGTGTCGTTTGAACCATGGCAACATTAAATAGAATGGAACTGTGTCATTTAAACCATGGCAACAATAAACAGAATGGAACTATGTCGTTTGAACAATGGCAAGATTAAACCGAATGGAACTGTGTCTTTTGAACCATGGCAACATCAAATAGAATGGAACTGTGACATTTAAACCATGGCAACATCAAAGAGAATGGAACTGTCTTATTTGAACCACGGCAACATTAAACAGAATGGAATTGTGTCATTTAAACCATGTCCACATCAAACGGAATGCAACTGTGTCGTTTTAACCATGGTAACATTAAATAGAATGGAACTGTGTCGTTTGAACCATGGCAACAATAAACAGAATGGAACTGTGTCGTTTGAACCATGGCAACATAAAAAAGAATGGAACTGTCAATTAAACCATGGCAACATCAAATGGAACTGTGTCATTTGACACATGAAAACATCAAACAGAATGGAAGTGTGTCATTTAAACCATGGCAACATTAAACAGAATGGAACTTTTTCTTTTGAACCATGGAAACGAGACAGAATGGAACTGCCATTTAAAACCTTGGCAACATCAAACGGAATGGAATTGTTTCATTTAAACCATGGCAACATCAAACAGAATGGAATTGCGTCGTGTGAACCATGGCAACATTAAAGAGAATGGAACTGTGCCATTTAAACCATGGCAACATTAAACAGAATGGAACTTTGTTGTTTGAACTATGGCAACATTAAACAGAAAGGAACTGTTTCTTTTGAACCAAAGCAACAATAGTGAGAATAGAACTGTGTCGTTTGAACCATGGCAACATCAAACAGAGTGGAATTGTGTCGTGTGAACCATGGCAACATTAAAGAGAATGGAACTGTGTCATTTAAACCATGGCAACATTAAACAGAATGGAACTTTGTTGTTTGAACTATGGCAACATTAAACAGAATGGAATTGTGTCATTTAAACCATGGCAACATCAAACGAAATGCAACCGTGTCGTTTAAACCATGGCAACATTAAACAGAATGGAACTGTGTCTTTTGAACCATGGCAAAATCAAACAGAATGGAACTGTGTCGTGTGAACCATGGCAACATTAAAGAAAATGGAACTGTGTTATTTGAACCACGGCAAAATCAAACAGAATGGAACTGTGTCGTTTTAACCATGGTAACATAAAATTGAATGGAACTGTGTCGTTTGAACAACGGCCACATCAAACAGAATGGAACTGTGTCATTTAAACCATGGCAGCATCAAACGGAATGGAACTGTGTCGTATTAACCATGGCAACATCAAACGGAATGCAACCGTGTCATTTAAAACATGGCAACATCAAACGGAATGGAACTGTGTCGTTTGAGCCATGGCAACATTAAATAGAATGGAAGTATGTCGTTTGAACCATGGCAACAACAAAGAGAATGAAACTGTGTCATTTAAACCATGGCAACATCAAACGGAATAAAACTGGGTGTTTTAAACCATGGCAGCATCAAACGGAAGAGAACTGTCAATTAAAAAATGGCAACACCAAACAGAATGGAACTGTGTCTTTTGAACCATGGCAACATCGATTAAACAGAATGGAACTGCATCTTTTGAACCATGGCAACATCAAAGAGAATGGAACTGTGTCGTTTGAACAACGGCAACATCATACAGAATGGAACTGTGTCATCAAAACCATGGCAACATTAAACAGAATGGAACTGTGTCGTTTGAACCATGGCAACATTAAATAGAATCGAACTGTGTCGTTTGAACCATGGCAACAACAAACAGAATGGAACTGTGTCATTTAAACCATGGCAACATCAAACGGAATGGAACTGTGTCGTTTTAAATATGGTAACATTAAATAAAATGGAACTGTGTCGTTTGAACCATGGCAACAACAAACAAAATGGAACTGTCAATTAAACCAAGGCAACATCAAACGGAATGGAACTGTCGTTGTAAACATGGTAAAATTAAAAAGAATGGAACTGTGTATTTTGAACCATGGCAACAACAGACAGAATGGAACTGTCATTTAAACCATGGCAGCATCAAACGGAATGGAACTGTGTCGTTTTAACCATGGTAACATTAAATAGAATTGAACTGTGTCGTTTGAACCATGGCAACATTAAATAGAATGGAACTGTGTCTTTTGAACCATGGCAAAAACAGACAGAATGGAACTGTCATTTAAACCATGGCAACATAAAAAAAAAATGGAACTATGTCATTTAAACCTTGGCAACATCAAACGGATTGGAACTGTGTTGTTTGAACTATGGCAACATTAAAAGAATGGAATTGTGTCATTTAAACCATGGCAACATCAAACGGAATGCAACCGTGTCGTTTAAACCATGGCAACATTAAACAGAATGGAACTGTGTCTTTTGAACCATGGCAAAATCAAACGGAATGGAACTGTGTCGTTTGAACCATGGCAACATTAAACAGAATGGAACCGTGTCGTTTGAACAACGGCCACATCAAACAGAATGGAACTGTGTCATTTAAACCATGGCAGCATCAAACGGAATGGAACTGTGTCGTATTAACCATGGTAACATTAAATAGAATGGATCTGTGTCGTTTGAACAATGGCAACATGAATCAGAATGGAACTGTGTCATTAAAACCATGGCAACATAAAACGGAATGGAACTGTCATTTAAACCATGGCAACATTAAATAGAATGGAAGTATGTTGTTTGAACCATGGCAACAAAAAAGAGAATGAAACTGTGTCATTTAAACCATGGCAACATCAAACGGAATGAAACCGGGTGTTTTAAACCATGGCAGCATCAAACGGAATGGAACTGTGTCGTTTTAACCATGGTAACATTAAATAGAATGGATCTGTGTCGTTTGAACAATGGCAACATGAATCAGAATGGAACTGTCTCATTAAAACCATGGCAACATAAAACGGAATGGAACTGTGTCGTTTAAACCATGGCAACATCAAACAGAATGGAATTGTGTCATTTAAACCATGGCAACATCAAACGGAATGCAACCGTGTCGTTTTAACCATGGTAACATTAAATAGAATGGAACTGTGTCGTTTGAACCATGGCAACAAAAGACAGAATGGAACTGTCATTTAAACCATGGCAACATCAAAGAGAATGGCACTGTGTTGTTTGAACCATGGCAACATCAAAGAGAATGGAACTCTTGTCTTGTGAAACATGGCAACAACAAACAGACTGAACCTTTGTCATTTAAACCATGGCAGCATCAAACGGAGTGGAACTGTGTTGTTTTAACCATGATAACATTAAATAGAATGGAACTGTGTCATTTGAACCATGGCAAAAATAAACAGAATGGAACTGTGTCGTTTGAACCATGGCAACATCAAAAAGAATGGAATTGTCAATTAAACCATGGCAACATTAAACAGAATGGATCTTTTTCTTTTGAACCATGGAAACAAGAGACAGAATGGAACTGCCATTTAAACCATGGCAACATCAAACGGAATGGAAGTGTGTCATTTAAACCATGGCAACATCAAACAGAATGGAATTGTGTCGTGTGAACCATGGCAACATTAAAGAGAATGGAACTGTGTAATTTGAACCATGGCAACAACAAAGAGAAAGGACCTGTCAATGAAACCATGGCAACATCAGACGGAATGGAACAGTGTCATTCAAACCATGGCGACATCAAACAGAATGTAACTGTGTCGTTTGAACTATGGCAACAACAAATAGAATGGAACTGTGTCGTTTGAACCATGGCAACATTAAACAGAATGGAACTGTGTCGTTTGAACCATGGCAACATCAAAAAGAATGGAACTGTCAATTAAACCATGGCAACATCAAATGGAACTGTGTCATTTGACACATGAAAACATCAAACAGAATGGAAGTGTGTCATTTAAACCATGGCAACATTAAACAGAATGGAACTTTTTCTTTTGAACCATGGAAACGAGACAGAATGGAACTGCCATTTAAAACCTTGGCAACATCAAACGGAATGGAATTGTTTCATTTAAACCATGGCAAAATTAAACAGAATGGAACTGTGTTATTTAAACCATCGCAGCATCAAATGGAATGGAACTGTGTCGTTTTAACCATGGTAACATTAAACAGAATGGAACTGTGTCTTTTGAACCATGGCAACATCGATTAAACAGAATGGAACTGCATCTTTTGAACCATGGCAACATCATACAGAATGGAACTGTGTCATTAAAACCATGGCAACATTAAACAGAATGGAACTGTGTCGTTTGAACCATGGCAACATTAAACAGAATGGAACTGTGTCTTTTGAACCATGGCAACAACAGACAGAATGGAACTGTCATTTAAACCATGGCAACATCAAACGGAATGGAACTGTGTCGTTTTAACCATGGTAACATTAAATAGAATGGAACTGTGTCGTTTTAACCATAGTAAAATTAAATAGAATGGAACTGTGTCGTTTGAACCATGGCAACATTAAACAGAATGGAACTGTATCTTTTTAACCATGGCAACAACAGACAGAATGGAACTGTCATTTAAACCATGGCAACATCGAACGGAATGGAACCGGGTGTTTTAAACCATGGCAGCATCAAACGGAATGGAACTGTGTCGTTTTAACCATGGTAACATTAAATAGAATGGAACTGTGTCGTTTGAACCATGGCAACATTAAACAGAATGGAACTGTGTCTTTGGAACCATGGCAACAACAGACAGAATGGAACTGTCATTTAAACCATGGCAACATCAAACGGAATGGAACTGTGTCGTTTTAACCATGGTAACATTAAATAGAATGGAACTGTGTCGTTTTAACCATAGTAAAATTAAATAGAATGGAACTGTGTCGTTTGAACCATGGCAACATTAAACAGAATGGAACTGTATCTTTTTAACCATGGCAACAACAGACAGAATGGAACTGTCATTTAAACCATGGCAACATCGAACGGAATGGAACTGTGTCGTTTTAACCATGGTAACATTAAATAGAATGGATCTGTGTCGTTTGAACAATGGCAACATGAATCAGAATGGAACTGTCTCATTAAAACCATGGCAACATAAAACGGAATGGAACTGTGTCGTTTAAACCATGGCAACATCAAACAGAATGGAATTGTGTCATTTAAACCATGGCAACATCAAACGGAATGCAACCGTGTCGTTTTAACCATGGTAACATTAAATAGAATGGAACTGTGTCGTTTGAACCATGGCAACATTAAACAGAATGGAACTGTGTCTTTTGAACCATGGTAACAAAAGACAGAATGGAACTGTCATTTAAACCATGGCAACATCAAAGAGAATGGCACTGTGTTGTTTGAACCATGGCAACATCAAAGAGAATGGAACTGTGTCTTGTGAAACATGGCAACAACAAACAGACTGAACCTTTGTCATTTAAACCATGGCAGCATCAAACGGAGTGGAACTGTGTTGTTTTAACCATGATAACATTAAATAGAATGGAACTGTGTCATTTGAACCATGGCAAAAATAAACAGAATGGAACTGTGTCGTTTGAACCATGGCAACATCAAAAAGAATGGAACTGTCAATTAAACCATGGCAACATTAAACAGAATGGATCTTTTTCTTTTGAACCATGGAAACAAGAGACAGAATGGAACTGCCATTTAAACCATGGCAACATCAAACGGAATGGAAGTGTGTCATTTAAACCATGGCAACATCAAACAGAATGGAATTGTGTCGTGTGAACCATGGCAACATTAAAGAGAATGGAACTGTGTAATTTGAACCATGGCAACAACAAAGAGAAAGGACCTGTCAATGAAACCATGGCAACATCAGACGGAATGGAACTGTGTCATTTAAACCATGGCAGCATCAAACGGAATGGAACAGTGTCATTCAAACCATGGCGACATCAAACAGAATGTAACTGTGTCGTTTGAACTATGGCAACAACAAATAGAATGGAACTGTGTCGTTTGAACCATGGCAACATTAAACAGAATGGAACTGTGTCGTTTGAACCATGGCAACATCAAAAAGAATGGAACTGTCAATTAAACCATGGCAACATCAAATGGAACTGTGTCATTTGACACATGAAAACATCAAACAGAATGGAAGTGTGTCATTTAAACCATGGCAACATTAAACAGAATGGAACTTTTTCTTTTGAACCATGGAAACGAGACAGAATGGAACTGCCATTTAAAACCTTGGCAACATCAAACGGAATGGAATTGTTTCATTTAAACCATGGCAAAATTAAACAGAATGGAACTGTGTTATTTAAACCATCGCAGCATCAAATGGAATGGAACTGTGTCGTTTTAACCATGGTAACATTAAACAGAATGGAACTGTGTCTTTTGAACCATGGCAACATCGATTAAACAGAATGGAACTGCATCTTTTGAACCATGGCAACATCAAAGAGAATGGAACTGTGTCGTTTGAACAACGGCAACATCATACAGAATGGAACTGTGTCATTAAAACCATGGCAACATTAAACAGAATGGAACTGTGTCGTTTGAACCATGGCAACATTAAACAGAATGGAACTGTGTCTTTTGAACCATGGCAACAACAGACAGAATGGAACTGTCATTTAAACCATGGCAACATCAAACGGAATGGAACTGTGTCGTTTTAACCATGGTAACATTAAATAGAATGGAACTGTGTCGTTTTAACCATAGTAAAATTAAATAGAATGGAACTGTGTCGTTTGAACCATGGCAACATTAAACAGAATGGAACTGTATCTTTTTAACCATGGCAACAACAGACAGAATGGAACTGTCATTTAAACCATGGCAACATCGAACGGAATGGAACTGTGTCGTTTTAACCATGGTAACATTAAATAGAATGGATCTGTGTCGTTTGAACAATGGCAACATGAATCAGAATGGAACTGTCTCATTAAAACCATGGCAACATAAAACGGAATGGAACTGTGTCGTTTAAACCATGGCAACATCAAACAGAATGGAATTGTGTCATTTAAACCATGGCAACATCAAACGGAATGCAACCGTGTCGTTTTAACCATGGTAACATTAAATAGAATGGAACTGTGTCGTTTGAACCATGGCAACATTAAACAGAATGGAACTGTGTCTTTTGAACCATGGTAACAAAAGACAGAATGGAACTGTCATTTAAACCATGGCAACATCAAAGAGAATGGCACTGTGTTGTTTGAACCATGGAAACATCAAAGAGAATGGAACTCTTGTCTTGTGAAACATGGCAACAACAAACAGACTGAACCTTTGTCATTTAAACCATGGCAGCATCAAACGGAGTGGAACTGTGTTGTTTTAACCATGATAACATTAAATAGAATGGAACTGTGTCATTTGAACCATGGCAAAAATAAACAGAATGGAACTGTGTCGTTTGAACCATGGCAACATCAAAAAGAATGGAACTGTCAATTAAACCATGGCAACATTAAACAGAATGGATCTTTTTCTTTTGAACCATGGAAACAAGAGACAGAATGGAACTGCCATTTAAACCATGGCAACATCAAACGGAATGGAAGTGTGTCATTTAAACCATGGCAACATCAAACAGAATGGAATTGTGTCGTGTGAACCATGGCAACATTAAAGAGAATGGAACTGTGTAATTTGAACCATGGCAACAACAAAGAGAAAGGACCTGTCAATGAAACCATGGCAACATCAGACGGAATGGAACTGTGTCATTTAAACCATGGCAGCATCAAACGGAATGGAACAGTGTCATTCAAACCATGGCGACATCAAACAGAATGTAACTGTGTCGTTTGAACTATGGCAACAACAAATAGAATGGAACTGTGTCGTTTGAACCATGGCAACATTAAACAGAATGGAACTGTGTCGTTTGAACCATGGCAACATCAAAAAGAATGGAACTGTCAATTAAACCATGGCAACATCAAATGGAACTGTGTCATTTGACACATGAAAACATCAAACAGAATGGAAGTGTGTCATTTAAACCCTGGCAACATTAAACAGAATGGAACTTTTTCTTTTGAACCATGGAAACGAGACAGAATGGAACTGCCATTTAAAACCTTGGCAACATCAAACGGAATGGAATTGTTTCATTTAAACCATGGCAAAATTAAACAGAATGGAACTGTGTTATTTAAACCATCGCAGCATCAAATGGAATGGAACTGTGTCGTTTTAACCATGGTAACATTAAACAGAATGGAACTGTGTCTTTTGAACCATGGCAACATCGATTAAACAGAATGGAACTGCATCTTTTGAACCATGGCAACATCAAAGAGAATGGAACTGTGTCGTTTGAACAACGGCAACATCATACAGAATGGAACTGTGTCATTAAAACCATGGCAACATTAAACAGAATGGAACTGTGTCGTTTGAACCATGGCAACATTAAATAGAATCGAACTGTGTCGTTTGAACCATGGCAACAACAAACAGAATGGAACTGTGTCATTTAAACCATGGCAACATCAAACGGAATGGAACTGTGTCGTTTTAAATATGGTAACATTAAATAAAATGGAACTGTGTCGTTTGAACCATGGCAACAACAAACAAAATGGAACTGTCAATTAAACCAAGGCAACATCAAACGGAATGGAACTGTCGTTGTAAACATGGTAAAATTAAAAAGAATGGAACTGTGTATTTTGAACCATGGCAACATTCAACAGAATGGAACTGTGTCCTTTGAACCATGGAAACATCAAACGGAATGGAACTGTGTCATTTAAACCATGGCAACATCAAATGGAATGCATGTATGTGATTTGACACATAAACACATCAAGGAGAATGGAACTGTGTCATTTAAACCATGGCAACATCAAACGGATTGGAACTGTGCCATTTAAACCATGGCAACATTAAACGAAATGCAAGCGTGTCGTTTAAACCATGGCAACATTAAACAGAATGGAACTGTGTCTTTTGTACCATGGCAAAATCAAACGGAATGGAACTGTGTCGTTTAAACCATGGCAACATCAAACGGAATGGAACTGTGTCGTTTAAACCATGGCAACATCAAACGGAATGCAACAGTGTCATTTAAAACATGGCAACATCAAACGGAATGGAACTGTGTCGTTTGAGCCATGGCAACATTAAATAGAATGGAAGTATGTCATTTAAACCATGGCAACAATAAACAGAATAGAACTATGTCGTTTGAACAATGGCAACATTAAACCGAGTGGAACTGTGTCTTTTGAACCATGGCAACATCAAATGGAAAGGAACTGTGACATTTAAACCATGGCAACATCAAACGGAATGGAAGTGTGTCATTTAAACCATGGCAACATCAAACAGAATGGAATTGTGTCGTGTGAACCATGGCAACATTAAAGAGAATGGAACTGTGTAATTTGAACCATGGCAACAACAAAGAGAAAGGACCTGTCAATGAAACCATGGCAGCATCAGACAGAATGGAACTGTGTCATTTAAACCATGGCAGCATCAAACGGAATGGAACAGTGTCATTCAAACCATGGCGACATCAAACAGAATGTAACTGTGTCGTTTGAACTATGGCAACAACAAATAGAATGGAACTGTGTCGTTTGAACCATGGTAACATTAAACAGAATGGAACTGTGTCGTTTGAACCATGGCAACATCAAAAAGAATGGAACTGTCAATTAAACCATGGCAACATCAAATGGAACTGTGTCATTTGACACATGAAAACATCAAACAGAATGGAAGTGTGTCATTTAAACCATGGCAACATTAAACAGAATGGAACTTTTTCTTTTGAACCATGGAAACGAGACAGAATGGAACTGCCATTTAAAACCTTGGCAACATCAAACGGAATGGAATTGTTTCATTTAAACCATGGCAAAATTAAACAGAATGGAACTGTGTTATTTAAACCATCGCAGCATCAAATGGAATGGAACTGTGTCGTTTTAACCATGGTAACATTAAACAGAATGGAACTGTGTCTTTTGAACCATGGCAACATCGATTAAACAGAATCGAACTGCATCTTTTGAACCATGGCAACATCAAAGAGAATGGAACTGTGTCGTTTGAACAACGGCAACATCATACAGAATGGAACTGTGTCATTAAAACCATGGCAACATTAAACAGAATGGAACTGTGTCGTTTGAACCATGGCAACATTAAATAGAGTCGAACTGTGTCGTTTGAACCATGGCAACAACAAACAGAATGGAACTGTGTCATTTAAACCATGGCAACATCAAACGGAATGGAACTGTGTCGTTTTAAATATGGTAACATTAAATAAAATGGAACTGTGTCGTTTGAACCATGGCAACAACAAACAAAATGGAACTGTCAATTAAACCAAGGCAACATCAAACGGAATGGAACTGTCGTTGTAAACATGGTAAAATTAAAAAGAATGGAACTGTGTATTTTGAACCATGGAAACATCAAACGGAATGGAACTGTGTCATTTAAACCATGGCAACATCAAATGGAATGCATGTATGTGATTTGACACATAAACACATCAAGAAGAATGGAACTGTGTCATTTAAACCATGGCAACATCAAACGGATTGGAACTGTGCCATTTAAACCATGGCAACATTAAACGAAATGCAACCGTGTCGTTTAAACCATGGCAACATTAAACAGAATGGAACTGTGTCTTTTGTACCATGGCAAAATCAAACGGAATGGAACTGTGTCGTTTAAACCATGGCAACATCAAACGGAATGGAACTGTGTCGTTTAAACCATGGCAACATCAAACGGAATGCAACAGTGTCATTTAAAACATGGCAACATCAAACGGAATGGAACTGTGTCGTTTGAGCCATGGCAACATTAAATAGAATGGAAGTATGTCATTTAAACCATGGCAACAATAAACAGAATAGAACTATGTCGTTTGAACAATGGCAACATTAAACCGAGTGGAACTGTGTCTTTTGAACCATGGCAACATCAAATGGAAAGGAACTGTGACATTTAAACCATGGCAACATCAAACGGAATGGCACTGTGTTGTTAGAACCATGGCAAAATTAAAAAGAATGGAACTGTCTTTTTTGAACCACGGCAACATCAAACAGAATGGAATTGTGTCATTTAAACCATGGCAACATCAAACGGAATGCAACCGTGTCGTTTTAACCATGGTAACATTAAATAGAATGGAACTGTGTCTTTTGAACCATGGTAACAAAAGACAGAATGGAACTCTGTCTTGTGAACCATGGCAACAACAAAAAAACTGAACCTTTGTCATTTAAACCATGGCAGAATCAAACGGCGTGGAACTGTGTTGTTTTAACCATGATAACATTAAATAGAATGGAACTGTGTCGTTTGAACCATGGCAAAAATAAACAGAATGGAACAGTGTCTTTTGAACCATGGCAAAATCAAACAGAATGGAACTGTGTCATTTAAACCATGGTAACATAAAATTGAATGGAACTGTGTCGTTTGAACGACGGCCACATCAAACAGAATGGAACTGTGTCATTTAAACCATGGCAGCATCAAACGGAATGGAACTGTGTCATTTAAACCATGGTAACATTAAATAGAATGGATCTGTGTCGTTTGAACAATGGCAACATGAATCAGAATGGAACTGTGTCATTAAAACCATGGCAACATCAAACGGAATGGAACTGTCATTTAAACCATGGCAACATCAAACGGAATGGAACTGTGTCGTTTGAACCATGGCAACAACAAAGAGAATGAAACTGTGTCATTTAAACCATGACAACATTAAATAGAATGGAAGTATGTTATTTGAACCATGGCTACAACAAAGAGAATGAAACTGTGTCATTTAAACCATGGCAACATCAAACGGAATGAAACAGGGTGTTTTAAACCATGGCAGCATCAAACGGAATGGAACTGTGTCGTTTTAACCATGGTAACATTAAATAGAATTGAACTGTGTCGTTTGAACCATGGCAACATTAAACAGAATGGAACTGTGTCTTTTGAACCATGGCAACAACAGACAGAATGGAACTGTCATTTAAACCATGGCAACATCAAACGGAATGGAACTGTGTCGTTTTAACCATGGTAACATTAAATGGAATGGAACTGTGTCGTTTTAACCATGGTAACATTAAATAGAATGGAACTGTGTCGTGTGAACCATGGCAACAACAGACAGAATGGAACTGTCATTTAATCCATGGCAACATCAAGCGGAATGGAACTGTGTCGTATGAGCCATTGCAACATTAAATAGAATGGAAGTATGTCGTTTGAACCTTGGCAACAACAAAGAGAATGAAACTGTGTCATTTAAACCATGGCAACATCAAACGGAATGAAACTGGGTGTTTTAAACCATGGCAGCATCAAACGGAAGAGAACTGTCAATTAAACCATGGCAACATCAAACAGAATGGAACTGTGTCTTTTGAACCATGGCAACAACAGACAGAATGGAACTATGTCGTTTGAACAATGGCAACATTAACTAGAATGGAACTGTGTCTTTTGAACCCTGGCAACATCAAATGGAATGGAACTGTGACATTTAAACCATGGCAACATCAAACAGAATGGAATTGTGTCATTTAAACCATGGCAACATCAAACGGAATGCAACCGTGTCGTTTTAACCATGGTAACATTAAATAGAATGGAACTGTGTCGTTTGAACCATGGCAACATTAAACAGAATGGAACTGTGTCTTTTGAACCATGGCAACATCAAAGAGAATGGCACTGTGTTGTTTGAACCATGGCAACATCAAAGAGAATGGAACTCTTGTCTTGTGAAACATGGCAACAACAAACAGACTGAACCTTTGTCATTCAAACCATGGCGACATCAAACAGAATGTAACTGTGTCGTTTGAACTATGGCAACAACAAATAGAATGGAACTGTGTCGTTTGAACCATGGCAACAACAAATAGAATGGAACTGTGTCGTTTGAACCATGGCAACATTAAACAGAATGGAACTGTGTCGTTTGAACCATGGCAACATCAAAAAGAATGGAACTGTCAATTAAACCATGGCAACATCAAATGGAACTGTGTCATTTGACACATGAAAACATCAAACAGAATGGAAGTGTGTCATTTAAACCATGGCAACATTAAACAGAATGGAACTTTTTCTTTTGAACCATGAAAACGAGACAGAATGGAACTGCCATTTAAAACCTTGGCAACATCAAACGGAATGGAATTGTTTAATTTAAACCATGGCAACATCAAACAGAATGGAATTGCGTCGTGTGAACCATGGCAACATTAAAGAGAATGGAACTGTGTCATTTAAACCATGGCAACATTAAACAGAATGGAACTTTGTTGTTTGAACTATGGCAACATTAAACAGAAAGGAACTGTTTCTTTTGAACCAAAGCAACAATAGTGAGAATGGAACTGTGTCGTTTGAACCATGGTAACATCAAACAGAATGGAATTTTGTCATTTAAAAAATGGCAACATTAAACAGAATGGAACTGTGTCGTTTAACCCAGGCAACATTAAACAGAATGGAACTGTGTCGTTTCAACCATGGCAACATTGAAGTGAATGGAATTGTGTCATTTAAACCATGGCAACATTAAACGGAATGGAACTGTGTCGTTTAAACCATGGCAGTAACAAACAGAATGGAACTGTGTCATTTGAACCATGGCAACATCAAACAGAATGGAATTGCGTCGTGTGAACCATGGCAACATTAAAGAGAATGGAACTGTGTCATTTAAACCATGGCAACATTAAACAGAATGGAACTTTGTTGTTTGAACCATGGCAACATTAAACAGAAAGGAACTGTTTCTTTTGAACCAAAGCAACAACAGTGAGAATGGAACTGTGTCGTTTGAACCATGGTAACATCAAACAGAATGGAATTTTGTCATTTAAAAAATGGCAACATTAAACAGAATGGAACTGTGTCTTTTGAATCATGGCACCAACAAACAGAATGGAACTGTCAAATAAACCATGGGCAACATCAAAGAGAATGGAAGTATCTCACTTGAACCATGGTAACATTAAATAGAATGGAACTTTGTCGTTTCAACCATGGCAACATTAAAGTGAATGGAATTGTGTCATTTACACCATGGTAACATTCAACAGAATGGAACTGTGTCGTTTGAACCATGGCAACAACAAACAGAGTGGAACTGTCAATGAAACCATGGCAACATCAAACGAATGGTTTTGTGTCGTTTGAACCATGGTAACATTCAACAGAATGGAACTGTGTCGTTTGCACCACAGCAACATCAAACAGAATGGAACTGTGTCGTTTAAACCATGGCAACATTAAATAGAATGGAACTATTTCATTTGAACTATGGCAACAATAAACAGAATGGAACTGTGTTATTTAAACCATCGCAGCATCAAATGGAATGGAACTGTGTCATTTTAACCATGGTAACATTAAACAGAATGGAACTGTGTCTTTTGAACCATGGCAACATCAATTAATTAGTATGGAACTGTGTCTTTTGGACCATGGCAACATCGATTAAACAGAATGGAACTGCATCTTTTGAACCATGGCAACATCAAAAAGAATGGAACTGGGTCGTTTGAACAACGGCAACATCATACAGAATGGAACTGTGTCGTTTGAACCATGGCAACATTAAACAGAATGGAACTGTGTCGTTTGAACCATGGCAACATCAAAAAGAATGGAACTGTCAATTAAACCATGGCAACATCAAATGGAACTGTGTCATTTGACACATGAAAACATCAAACAGAATGGAAGTGTGTCATTTAAACCATGGCAACATTAAACAGAATGGAACTTTTTCTTTTGAACCATGAAAACGAGACAGAATGGAACTGCCATTTAAAACCTTGGCAACATCAAACGGAATGGAATTGTTTCATTTAAACCATGGCAACATCAAACAGAATGGAATTGCGTCGTGTGAACCATGGCAACATTAAAGAGAATGGAACTGTGTCATTTAAACCATGGCAACATTAAACAGAATGGAACTTTGTTGTTTGAACTATGGCAACATTAAACAGAAAGGAACTGTTTCTTTTGAACCAAAGCAACAATAGTGAGATTGGAACTGTGTCGTTTGAACCATGGTAACATCAAACAGAATGGAATTTTGTCATTTAAAAAATGGCAACATTAAACAGAATGGAACTGTGTCGTTTAACCCAGGCAACTTAGACTTAGACTTAGACTTAGACAGACTTTATTCATCCACAAGGGAAATTCTGTTGTCACAGTAGCTCAGAACAGCAATAGAGGAAGAAATAGAAACAGCAATAGTAGGTAAGAGAAAAAAAAGTAAATAATAATAATAAAATAGAATAGGTACTATCCATAAAGCAATCTGGAATATGTACACTTTTACAAAGATAAATAAAACTATCAAGTAAAATTGGCAATATAGAATATGGAAATTTAGAAATTTACAATATATACAACATGTGACTAAATGCAGTGCCAGTTTACACAGAGGCTTTGAAATGAATGTTAGTTATCTGTCACAAAGTGGGGAGTTATTGTACATCTGTATAGAGAATGGTAAGAATGTGTTCTTGTAGCGCTCACTGTGACAGCGCAGCTGTAAAAGTCTATTGGAGAAGGAGCTCCTTTGCCCCTCTACAGTCCGGTGGAGTGGATGAGCAGGATTGTCCATAATAGAGAGCAGTTTGTCCAGAGTCCCCCTGTCCCTCACTGTCACAAATGTCTCCAGTTGACAGCCAACCACCTGTCCAGCTTTGCGGATCAGTTTGTCAATCCGAGAGATGTCCCTTTTGGATGTACTGCTGCCCCAGCAAGCCACAGCGAAGTACAGGGCGCTGGAGACCACAGACTGGTAAAAGATCTCCAGCAGTTTACTGCACACATTGAAAGACCTGAGCTTCCTCAGGAAGTACAGTCTGCTCATGCCCTTCTTGTAAACAGCATTACAGTTGTCCCTCCAGTCTAGTCTGCTGTTCACATGGACTCCGAGATATTTGTAGCAGTCCACTATCTCCACCTCTGAGCCCTGGATGGTGATGGGCTCCACTGGTGTCCTCTTTCTCCTGAAGTCGATGACCAGCTCCTTTGTCTTGTCCACATTCAGGAGCAGATGGTTAGCCTGGGACCACTTCACAAAGTCTGCAATCAGTGTCCTGTACTCCATCTCCTGTCCATCCCCGATACACCCCACCACCGCAGAGTCATCAGAGAACTTCTGCAGGTGGCAGGACCCGGAGCTGTACTGGAAATCAGAGGTGTACAGAGTGAACAGGAAAGGAGACAGGACAGTGCCCTGCGGAGCTCCTACATTACTGACCACAGTATCAGACAGGGTGTTCCCCAGCCGCACATACTGAGGCCTGCCAGACAGGTAGTCAGCAATCCAGGAGACAGTGGAGGAGCTGACACCCATCCCGAGCAGCTTGTCACTCATCAAAACAGGCTGAATAGTGTTAAAGGCACTCGAGAAATCAAAAAACATGATTCTCACCGAGCCTTTAACACTATCCAGGTGTGAGTGAGCACGCTGCAGAAGATAGATGACAGCATCATCCACACTAAGTTGAGCCTGATATGCAAACTGTAAAGGGTCCAGGGCAGATGACACGAGGGGTCTCAGCTGGGCCAGGACGAGTCTCTCAAACACCTTCATCACGTGAGATGTCAGTGCAACCGGTCTGAAGTCATTGAGGCCAGATGGGACGGGCCTCTTTGGTACCGGTACTATACAGGAGGTCTTCCATAGCACCGGTATCTTCTCCAGCTTCAGACTCAGGTTGAAGATGAGGTGCAGGACTCCAGTCAGCTGAGCAGCACAAGTCTTCAGGACCCATGGGTTGACTTGGTCCGGTCCAGGAGACTTGTTCTGACGAACCTTTTCCAGCTGCTTCCTCACCTGGCCGGCTGTCAATGTCAGAGGGGACGTTTCCTCTGTGGGGGTGGGGGCAGGTAGGGGGGTAGAGGTGTTGAGCTGCGACAGGGGGGCAGGTAGGGGGGCAGGGGTGTTGAGCTGGGACAAGGGGGCTGAAGGTGAGGGTTGTTGATTGTCCGTCTGAGTGCTCTGTGGGGAGGTGTGTGTAGACGGTCCAGGAAGTGTGAGTACAGGAGGGGAGGAGGAGGGGGCAACAGGAGGTGAGAGGCTAAATCTGTTGAAATGCAGATTGAGTCGTTCAGCCATGTCCTCTCCACCATCCTGTTGTTTGGCTTTGGTGTTGAAGCCAGTGATGGACTTTACACCCCTCCAAACCTCTCTGGTGTTGTTCTGCTGGAGCTTGGCCTCCAGCTTCCTCCCATAAGCATTAAACAGAATGGAACTGTGTCGTTTCAACCATGGCAACATTGAAGTGAATGGAATTGTGTCATTTAAACCATGGCAACATTAAACGGAATGGAACTGTGTCGTTTAAACCATGGCAGTAACAAACAGAATGGAACTATGTCATTTAAACCATGGCAACATAAAAAAAAATGGAACTATGTCATTTAAACCTTGGCAACATCAAACGGATTGGAACTGTGCCATTTAAACAATGGCAACATTAAACAGAATTAAACTGTGTTGTTTGAACTATGGCAACATTAAAAGAATGGAATTGTGTCATTTAAACCATGGCAACATCAAACGGAATGCAACCGTGTCGTTTAAACCATGGCAACATTAAACAGAATGGAACTGTGTCTTTTGAACCATGGCAAAATCAAACGGAATGGAACTGTGTCGTTTGAACCATGGCAACATTAAACAGAATGGAACCGTGTCGTTTGAACAACGGCCACATCAAACAGAATGGAACTGTGTCATTTAAACCATGGCAGCATCAAACGGAATGGAACTGTGTCGTATTAACCATGGTAACATTAAATAGAATGGATCTGTGTCGTTTAAACAATGGCAACATGAATCAGAATGGAACTGTGTCATTAAAACCATGGCAACATAAAACGGAATGGAACTGTCATTTAAACCATGGCAACATCAAACGGAATGGAACTGGGTCGTTTGAACCATGGCAACATTAAATAGAATGGAAGTATGTTGTTTGAACCATGGCAACAAAAAAGAGAATGAAACTGTGTCATTCAAACCATGGCAACATCAAACGGAATGAAACCGGGTGTTTTAAACCATGGCAGCATCAAACGGAATGGAACTGTGTCGTTTTAACCATGGTAACATTAAATAGAATGGAACTGTGTCGTTTGAACCATGGCAACATTAAAAAGAATGGAACTGTGTCTTTTGAACCATGGCAACAACAGTCAGAATGGAACTGTCATTTAAACCATGGCAACATCAAACGGAATGGAACTGTGTCGTTTGAGCCATGGCAACATTAAATAGAATGGAAGTATGTCGTTTGAACCATGGCAACAACAAAGAGAATGAAACTGTGTCATTTAAACCATGGCAACATCAAACGGAATGAAACTGGGTGTTTTAAACCATGGCAGCATCAAATGGAAGAGAACTGTCAATTAAACAATGGCAACACCAAACAGAATGGAACTGTGTCTTTTGAACCATGGCAACAACAGACAGAATGGAACTATGTCGTTTGAACAATGGCAATATTAAACAGAATGGAACTGTGTCTTTTGAACCATGGCAACATCAAATGGAATGGAACTGTGACATTTAAACCATGGCAACATCAAACGGAATGGCACTGTGTTGTTAGAACCATGGCAACATTAAAGAGAATGGAACTGTCTTATTTGAACCACGGCAACATCAAACAGAATGGAATTGTGTCATTCAAACCATGGCAACATCAAACGGAATGCAACCGTGTCGTTTTAACCATGGTAACATTAAATAGAATGGAACTGTGTCGTTTGAACCATGGCAACATTAAACAGAATGGAACTGTGTCTTTTGAACCATGGTAACAAAAGACAGAATGGAACTGTCATTTAAACCATGGCAACATCACAGAGAATGGCACTGTGTTGTTTGAACCATGGCAACATCAAAGAGAATGGAACTCTGTCTTGTCAACCATGGCAACAACAAACAGACTGAACCTTTGTCATTTAAACCATGGCAGCATCAAACGGAGTGGAACTGTGTTGTTTTAACCATGATAACATTAAATAGAATGGAACTGTGTCATTTGAACCATGGCAAAAATAAACAGAATGGAACTATGTCGTTTGAACCATGTCAACATCAAAAAGAATGGAACTGTCAATTAAACCATGGCAACATTAAACAGAATGGAACTTTTTCTTTTGAACCATGGAAACAAGAGACAGAATGGAACTGCCATTTAAACCATGGCAACATCAAACGGAATGGAAGTGTGTCATTTAAACCATGGCAACATCAAATGGAATGAAACTGGGTGTTTTAAGCCATGGCAGCATCAAACGGAAGAGAACTGTCAATTAAACATTGGCAACACCAAACAGAATGGAACTGTGTCTTTTGAACCATGGCAACAACAGACAGAATGGAACTATGTCGTTTGAACAATGGCAATATTAAACAGAATGGAACTGTGTCTTTTGAACCATGGCAACATCAAATGGAATGGAACTGTGACATTTAAACCATGGCAACATCAAACGGAATGGAACTGTGACATTTAAACCATGGCAACATCAAACGGAATGGCACTGTGTTGTTAGAACCATGGCAACATTAAAGAGAATGGAACTGTCTTATTTGAACCACGGCAACATCAAACAGAATGGAATTGTGTCATTTAAACCATGGCAACATCAAACGGAATGGAAGTGTGTCATTTAAACCATGGCAACATCAAACAGAATGGAATTGTGTCGTGTGAACCATGGCAACATTAAAGAGAATGGAACTGTGTAATTTGAACCATAGCAACAACAAAGAGAAAGGACCTGTCAATGAAACCATGGCAACATCAGACGGAATGGAACTGTGTCATTTAAACCATGGCAGCATCAAACGGAATGGAACAGTGTCATTCAAACCATGGCAACATCAAATAGAATGTAACTGTGTCGTTTGAACTATGGCAACAACAAACAGAATGGAACTGTGTCGTTTGAACCATGGCAACAATAAACAGAATGGAACTGTGTCGTTTGAACCATGGCAAAATCAAAAAGAATGGAACTTTGTCGTTAGAACCATGGCAACATTAAACAGAATGGAACTGTGTCGTTTGAACCATGGCAACATCAAAAAGAATGGAACTGTCAATTAAACAATGGCAACATCAAATGGAACTGTGTCATTTGACACATGAAAACATCAAACAGAATGGAAGTGTGTCATTTAAACCATGGCAACATTAAACAGAATGGAACTTTTTCTTTTGAACCATGGAAACGAGACAGAATGGAACTGCCATTTAAAACCTTGGCAACATCAAACGGAATGGAATTGTTTCATTTAAACCATGGCAACATCAAACAGAATGGAATTGTGTCGTGTGAACCATGGCAACATCAAAAAGAATGGAACTGTGTCATTTGAACCATGGTAACATCAAACAGAATGGAATTTTGTCATTTAAAAAATAGCAACATTAAACAGAATGGAACTGTGTCGTTTAACCCAGGCAACATTAAACAGAATGGAACTGTGTCGTTTGAACTATGGCGACATTAAACAGAATGGAACTGTGTCTTTTGCATCATTGCAACAACAAACAGAATGGAACTTTGTCTTTTGAATCATGGCACCAACAAACAGAATGGAACTGTCAAATAAACCATGGGCAACATCAAAGAGAATGGAAGTATGTAACTTAAACCATGGTAACATTAAATAGAATGGAACTGTTTCGTTTCAACCATGGCAACATTAAAGTGAATGGAATTGTGTCATTTAAACCATGGCAACATTAAACAGAATGGAACTGTGTCTTTTGAATCATGGCACCAACAAACAGAATTGAACTGTCAAATAAACCATGGGCAACATCAAAGAGAATGGAAGTATGTCACTTGAACCATGGTAACATTAAATAGAATGGAACTGTGTTGTTTCAACCATGGCAACATTAAAGTGAATGGAATTGTGTCATTTAAACCATGGCAACATTAAACGGAATGGAACTGTGTCGTTTAAACCATGGCAGTAACAAACAGAATGGAACTGTGTCATTTGAACCATGGCAACATTAAACAGAATGGAACTGTGTCTTTTGAATCATGGCACCAACAAACAGAATTGAACTGTCAAATAAACCATGACAACATCAAAGGGAATGGAAGTATGTTGTTTGAACCATGGCAACATTAAATAGAATGGAACTGTGTCTTTTGAACCATGGCAACATTAAATAGAATGGAACTGTTTCGTTTGAACCATGGCAACATTAAACAGAATAGAACTGTTTCGTTTTTCACATAAAAACATCAAACAGAATGGAACTGTGTCGTTTCAACCATGGCAACATTAAACAGAATGGAACTGTGTCGTTTTACACATAAAAACATCAAACAGAATGGAACTGTCAAATGAACCTTGGCAACATCAAAGGGAATGGAAGTATGTCGCTTGAACCATGGTAACATTAAATAGAAATGAACTGTGTCGTTTCAACCATGGCAACATTAAAGGGAATGGAATTGGGTTATATAAACCATGGCAGCATGAAACGGAAGAGAACTGTCAATTAAACAATGGCAACACCAAACAGAATAGAACTGTGTCATTTAATCCATGGCAACAACAAACAGAACGGAACTGTGTCATTTGACACATAAATACATCAAACAGAATGGAACTGTGTCTTTTGAACCATGGTAACATTAAATAGAATGGAACTGTGTAGTTTGAACAACGGCAAAATCAAACACAATGGAACTGTGTCATTTAAACCATGGCAACATCAAACGGATTGGAACTGTGTCATTTGACACAAAAAAACATCAAACAGAATGGAACTGTTTCATTTAAACCATGGAAGCATCAAACAGAATAGAACTATGTCTTTTGAACCATGGCAACAAAAAACAAAATGGAACTGTCAATGAAACCATGGTAACATCAAACGGAATAGAACTGTGTTATTTACACCATGGCAACATCAAACGGAATGGAACTGTGTCATTTGACACATGAAAACATCAAACAGAATGGAAGTGTGTCATTTAAACCATGGCAACATTAAACAGAATGGAACTGGGTGTTTTAAACCATGGCAACATCAAACGGATTGGAACTGTGTCATTTGACACATAAAAACATCAAACAGAATGGAACTGTTTCATTTCAACCATGGAAGCATCAAACAGAATGGAACTGTGTCTTTTGAACCATGGCAAACACAGACAGAATGGAACTATGTCGTGTGAACAATGGCAACATTAAACAGAATGGAACTGTGTCTTTTGAACCATGGCAACATCAAATGGAATGGAACTGTGACATTTAAACCATGGCAACATCAAATGGAATGGAACTGTGACATTTAAACCATGGCAACATCAAACGGAATGGCACTGTGTTGTTAGAACCATGGCAACATTAAAGAGAATGGAACTGTCTTATTTGAACCACGGCAACGTCAAACAGAATGGAATTGTGTCATTTAAACCATGGCAACATCAAACGGAATGCAACCATGTCGTTTTAACCATGGTAACATTAAATAGAATGGAACTGTGTCGTTTGAACCATGGCAACATTAAACAGAATGGAACTGTGTCTTTTGAACCATGGTAACAAAAGACAGAATGGAACTGTCATTTAAACCATGGCAACATCAAAGAGAATGGCACTGTGTTGTTTGAACCATGGCAACATCAAAGAGAATGGAACTCTGTCTTGTGAACCATGGCAACAACAAACAGACTGAACCTTTGTCATTTAAACCATGGCAGCATCAAACGGAGTGGAACTGTGTTGTTTTAACCATGATAACATTAAATAGAATGGAACTTTGTCGTTTGAACCATGGCAAAAATAAACAGAATGGAACTGTGTCGTTTGAACCATGGCAACATCAAAAAGAATGGAATTGTGTCGTTTGAACCATGGCAACATCAAAAAGAATGGAACTGTCAATTAAACCATGGCAACATTAAACAGAATGGAACTGTGTCATTTAAACCATGGCAGCATCAAACGGAATGGAACAGTGTCATTCAAACCATGGCAACATCAAATAGAATGTAACTGTGTCGTTTGAACCATGGCAACATCAAAAAGAATGGAACTGTGTCGTTAGAACCATGGCAACATTAAACAGAATGGAACTGTGTCGTTTGAACCATGGCAACATCAAAAAGAATGGAACTGTCAATTAAACCATGGCAACATCAAATGGAACTGTGTCATTTGACACATGAAAACATCAAACAGAATGGAAGTGTGTCATTTAAACCATGGCAACATTAAACAGAATGGAACTTTTTCTTTTGAACCATGGAAACGAGACAGAATGGAACTGCCATTTAAAACCTTGGCAAAATCAAACGGAATGGAATTGTTTCATTTAAGCCATGGCAACATCAAACAGAATGGAATTGTGTCGTGTGAACCATGGCAACATTAAAGAGAATGGAACTGTGTCATTTAAACCATGGCAACATACAACAGAATGGAACTTTGTTGTTTGAACTATGGCAACATTAAACAGAAAGGAACTGTTTCTTTTGAACCAAAGCAACAACAGTGAGAATGGAACTGTGTCTTTTGAACCATGGTAACAAAAGACAGAATGGAACTGTCATTTAAACCATGGCAACATCAAAGAGAATGGCACTGTGTTGTTTGAACCATGGCAGCATCAAACGGAGTGGAACTGTGTAGTTTTAACCATGATAACATTAAATAGAATGGAACTTTGTCGTTTGAACCATGGCAAAAATAAACAGAATGGAACTGTGTCATTTAAACCATGGCAGCATCAAACAGAATGGAACAGTGTCATTCAAACCATGGCAACATCAAATAGAATGTAACTGTGTCATTTGAACCATGGCAACAATAAACAGAATGGAACTGTGTCGTTTGAACCATGGCAACATAAAAAAGAATGGAACTGTGTCGTTAGAACCATGGCAACATTAAACAGAATGGAACTGTGTCGTTTGAACCATGGCAACATCAAAAAGAATGGAACTGTCAATTAAACCATGGCAACATCAAATGGAACTGTGTCATTTGACACATGAAAACATCAAACAGAATGGAAGTGTGTCATTTAAACCATGGCAACATTAAACAGAATGGAACTTTTTCTTTTGAACCATGGAAACGAGACAGAATGGAACTGCCATTTAAAACCTTGGCAACATCAAACGGAATGGAATTGTTTCATTTAAACCATGGCAACATCAAACAGAATGGAATTGTGTCGTGTGAACCATGGCAACATTAAAGAGAATGGAACTGTGTCATTTAAACCATGGCAACATACAACAGAATGGAACTTTGTTGTTTGAACTATGGCAACATTAAACAGAAAGGAACTGTTTCTTTTGAACCAAAGCAACAACAGTGAGAATGGAACTGTGTCGTTTGAACCATGGTAACATCAAACAGAATAGAATTTTGTCATTTAAAAAATGGCAACATTAAACAGAATGGAACTGTGTCGTTTAACCCCGGCAACATTAAACAGAATGGAACTGTGTCGTTTGAACTATGGCGACATTAAACAGAATGGAACTGTGTCTTTTGCATCATTGCAACAACAAAAAGAATGGAACTTTGTCTTTTGAATCATGGCACCAACAAACAGAATGGAACTGTCAAATAAACCATGGGCAACATCAAAGAGAATGGAAGTATGTCACTTGAACCATGGTAACATTAAATAGAATGGAACTGTGTCGTTTCAACCATGGCAACATTAAAGTGAATGGAATTGTGTCATTTAAACCATGGCAACATTAAACGGAATGGAACTGTGTCGTTTAAACCATGGCAGTAACAAACAGAATGGAACTGTGTCATTTGAACCATGGCAACATTAAACAGAATGGAACTGTGTCTTTTGAATCATGGCACCAACAAACAGAATTGAACTGTCAAATGAACCATGACAACATCAAAGGGAATGGAAGTATGTTGTTTGAACCATGGCAACATTAAATAGAATGGAACTGTGTCTTTTGAACCATGGCAACATTAAATAGAATGGAACTGTTTCGTTTGAACCATGGCAACATTAAACAGAATTGAACTGTTTCGTTTTTCACATAAAAACATCAAACAGAATGGAACTGTGTTGTTTCAACCATGGCAACATTAAACAGAATGGAACTGTGTCGTTTTACACATAAAAACATCAAACAGAATGGAACTGTCAAATAAACCTTGGCAACATCAAAGGGAATGGAAGTATGTCGCTTGAACCATGGTAACATTAAATAGAAATGAACTGTGTCGTTTCAACCATGGCAACATTAAAGGGAATGGAATTGGGTTATATAAACCATGGCAGCATGAAACGGAAGAGAACTGTCAATTAAACAATGGCAACACCAAACAGAATAGAACTGTGTCATTTAATCCATGGCAACAACAAACAGAACGGAACTGTGTCATTTGACACATAAATACATCAAACAGAATGGAACTGTGTCTTTTGAACCATGGTAACATTAAATAGAATGGAACTGTGTAGTTTGAACAACGGCAAAATCAAACACAATGGAACTGTGTCATTTAAACCATGGCAACATCAAACGGATTGGAACTGTGTCATTTGACACATAAAAACATCAAACAGAATGGAACTGTTTCATTTAAACCATGGAAGCATCAAACAGAATAGAACTATGTCTTTTGAACCATGGCAACAAAAAACAAAATGGAACTGTCAATGAAACCATGGTAACATCAAACGGAATAGAACTGTGTTATTTACACCATGGCAACATCAAACGGAATGGAACTGTGTCATTTGACACATGAAAACATCAAACAGAATGGAAGTGTGTCATTTAAACCATGGCAACATTAAACAGAATGGAACTGGGTGTTTTAAACCATGGCAACATCAAACGGATTGGAACTGTGTCATTTGACACATAAAAACATCAAACAGAATGGAACTGTTTCATTTCAACCATGGAAGCATCAAACAGAATGGAACTGTGTCTTTTGAACCATGGCAAACACAGACAGAATGGAACTATGTCGTGTGAACAATGGCAACATTAAACAGAATGGAACTGTGTCTTTTGAACCATGGCAACATCAAATGGAATGGAACTGTGACATTTAAACCATGGCAACATCAAACGGAATGGCACTGTGTTGTTAGAACCATGGCAACATTAAAGAGAATGGAACTGTCTTATTTGAACCACGGCAACGTCAAACAGAATGGAATTGTGTCATTTAAACCATGGCAACATCAAACGGAATGCAACCATGTCGTTTTAACCATGGTAACATTAAATAGAATGGAACTGTGTCGTTTGAACCATGGCAACATTAAACAGAATGGAACTGTGTCTTTTGAACCATGGTAACAAAAGACAGAATGGAACTGTCATTTAAACCATGGCAACATCAAAGAGAATGGCACTGTGTTGTTTGAACCATGGCAACATCAAAGAGAATGGAACTCTGTCTTGTGAACAATGGCAACAACAAACAGACTGAACCTTTGTCATTTAAACCATGGCAGCATCAAACGGAGTGGAACTGTGTTGTTTTAACCATGATAACATTAAATAGAATGGAACTTTGTCGTTTGAACCATGGCAAAAATAAACAGAATGGAACTGTGTCGTTTGAACCATGGCAACATCAAAAAGAATGGAATTGTGTCGTTTGAACCATGGCAACATCAAAAAGAATGGAACTGTCAATTAAACCATGGCAACATTAAACAGAATGGAACTGTGTCATTTAAACCATGGCAGCATCAAACGGAATGGAACAGTGTCATTCAAACCATGGCAACATCAAATAGAATGTAACTGTGTCGTTTGAACCATGGCAACATCAAAAAGAATGGAACTGTGTCGTTTGAACCATGGCAACATCAAAAAGAATGGAACTGTCAATTAAACCATGGCAACATCAAATGGAACTGTGTCATTTGACACATGAAAACATCAAACAGAATGGAAGTGTGTCATTTAAACCATGGCAACATTAAACAGAATGGAACTTTTTCTTTTGAACCATGGAAACGAGACAGAATGGAACTGCCATTTAAAACCTTGGCAAAATCAAACGGAATGGAATTGTTTCATTTAAACCATGGCAACATCAAACAGAATGGAATTGTGTCGTGTGAACCATGGCAACATTAAAGAGAATGGAACTGTGTCATTTAAACCATGGCAACATACAACAGAATGGAACTTTGTTGTTTGAACTATGGCAACATTAAACAGAAAGGAACTGTTTCTTTTGAACCAAAACAACAACAGTGAGAATGGAACTGTGTCTTTTGAACCATGGTAACAAAAGACAGAATGGAACTGTCATTTAAACCATGGCAACATCAAAGAGAATGGCACTGTGTTGTTTGAACCATGGCAGCATCAAACGGAGTGGAACTGTGTAGTTTTAACCATGATAACATTAAATAGAATGGAACTTTGTCGTTTGAACCATGGCAAAAATAAACAGAATGGAACTGTGTCATTTAAACCATGGCAGCATTAAACAGAATGGAACAGTGTCATTAAAACCATGGCAACATCAAATAGAATGTAACTGTGTCATTTGAACCATGGCAACAATAAACAGAATGGAACTGTCAATGAAACCATGGAAGCATCAAACAGAATAGAACTATGTCTTTTGAACCATGGCAACAAAAAACAAAATGGAACTGTCAATGAAACCATGGTAACATCAAACGGAATAGAACTGTGTTATTTAAACCATGGCAAAATCAAACGGAATGGAACTGTGTCATTTGACACATAAAAACATCAAACAGAATGTAACTGTGTCGTTTGAACTATGGCAACAACAAATAGAATGGAACTGTGTCGTTTGAACCATGGCAACAATAAACAGAATGGAACTGTGTCGTTTGAACTATGGCAACAACAAATAGAATGGAACTGTGTCGTTTGAACCATGGCAACAATAAACAGAATGGAACTGTGTCGTTTGAACCATGGCAACATCAAAAAGAATGGAACTGTGTCGTTAGAACCATGGCAACATTAAACAGAATGGAACTGTGTCGTTTGAACCATGGCAACATCAAAAAGAATGGAACTGTCAATTAAACCATGGCAACATCAAATGGAACTGTGTCATTTGACACATGAAAACTTCAAACAGAATGGAAGTGTGTCATTTAAACCATGGCAACATTAAACAGAATGGAACTTTTTCTTTTGAACCATGGAAACGAGACAGAATGGAACTGCCATTTAAAACCTTGGCAACATCAAACGGAATGGAATTGTTTCATTTAAACCATGGCAACATCAAACAGAATGGAATTGTGTCGTGTAAACCATGGCAACATTAAAGAGAATGGAACTGTGTCATTTAAACCATGGCAACATTAAACAGAATGGAACTGTGTCGTTTGAACCATGGCAACATCAAAAAGAATGGAACTGTCAATTAAACCATGGCAAGATCAAATGGAACTGTGTCATTTGACACATGAAAACATCAAACAGAATGGAAGTGTGTCATTTAAACCATGGCAACATTAAACAGAATGGAACTTTTTCTTTTGAACCATGGAAACGAGACAGAATGGAACTGCCATTTAAAACCTTGGCAACATCAAACGGAATGGAATTGTTTCATTTAAACCATGGCAACATCAAACAGAATGGAATTGTGTCGTGTGAACCATGGCAACATTAAAGAGAATGGAACTGTGTCATTTAAACCATGGCAACATTAAACAGAATGGAACTTTGTTGTTTGAACCATGGCAACATTAAACAGAAAGGAACTGTTTCTTTTGAACCAAAGCAAACACAGTGAGAATGGAACTGTGTCGTTTGAACCATGGTAACATCAAACAGAATGGAATTTTGTCATTTAAAAAATGGCAACATTAAACAGAATGGAACTGTGTTGTTTAACCCAGGCAACATTAAACAGAATGGAACTGTGTCGTTTGACCTATGGCGACATTAAACAGAATGGAACTGTGTCTTTTGCATCATTGCAACAACAAACAGAATGGAACTCTGTGTTTTGAATCACGGCACCAACAAACAGAATGGAACTGTCAAATAAACCATGGGCAACATCAAAGAGAATGGAAGTATGTCACTTGAACCATGGTAACATTAAATAGAATGGAACTGTGTCGTTTCAACCATGGCAACATTAAAGTGAATGGAATTGTGTCATTTAAACCATGGCAACATTAAACGGAATTGAACTGTGTCGTTTAAACCATGGCAGTAACAAACAGAATGGAACTGTGTCATTTGTACCATGGCAACATTAAACAGAATGGAACTGTGTCTTTTGAATCATGGCACCAAAAAACAGAATTGAACTGTCAAATAAACCATGACAACATCAAAGGGAATGGAAGTATGTTGTTTGAACCATGGGAACATTAAATAGAATGGAACTGTGTCTTTTGAACCATGGCAACTTTAAATAGAATGGAACTGTTTCGTTTGAACCATGGCAACATTAAACAGAATGGAACTGTGTCGTTTGAACTATGGCAAAATTAAACAGAATGGAACTGTGTTATTTAAACCATCGCAGCATCAAATGGAATGGAACTGTGTCGTTTTAACCATGTTAACATTAAACAGAATGGAACTGTGTCTTTTGAACCATGGCAACATCAATTAATTAGAATGGAACTGTGTCTTTTGGACCATGGCAACATCGATTAAACAGAATGGAAGTGTGTCATTGAAACCATGGCAACATCAAACAGAATGGAATTGTGTCGTGTGAACCATGGCAACATTAAAGAGAATGGAACTGTGTAATTTGAACCATGGCAACAACAAAGAGAAAGGACCTGTCAAGGAAACCATGGCAACATCAGACGGAATGGAACTGTGTCATTTAAACCATGGCAGCATCAAACGGAATGGAACAGTGTCATTCAAACCATGGCAACATCAAACAGAATGTAACTGTGTCGTTTGAACTATGGCAACAACAAATAGAATGGAACTGTGTCGTTTGAACCATGGCAACAATAAACAGAATGTAACTGTGTCGTTTGAACTATGGCAACAACAAATAGAATGGAACTGTGTCGTTTGAACCATGGCAACAATAAACAGAATGGAACTGTGTCGTTTGAACCATGGCAACATCAAAAAGAATGGAACTGTGTCGTTTGAACCATGGCAACATCAAAAAGAATGGAACTGTCAATTAAACCATGGCAACATCAAATGGAACTGTGTCATTTGACACATGAAAACTTCAAACAGAAAGGAAGTGTGTCATTTAAACCATGGCAACATTAAACAGAATGGAACTTTTTCTTTTGAACCATGGAAACGAGACAGAATGGAACTGCCATTTAATACCTTGGCAACATCAAACGGAATGGAATTGTTTCATTTAAACCATGGCAACATCAAAGAGAATGGAAGTATGTCACTTGAACCATGGCAACATCAAAAAGAATGGAACTGTGTCGTTTGAACCATGGCAACATCAAAAAGAATGGAACTGTCAATTAAACCATGGCAACATTAAACTGAATGGAACTGTGTCATTTAAACCATGGCAGCATCAAACGAGATGGAACAGTGTCATTCAAACCATGGCAACATCAAATAGAATTTAACTGTGTCGTTTGAACTATGGCAACAACAAATAGAATGGAACTGTGTCGTTTGAACCATGGCAACAATAAACAGAATGGAACTGTGTCGTTTGAACCATGGCAACATCAAAAAGAATGGAACTGTGTCGTTAGAACCATGGCAACATTGAACAGAATGGAACTGTGTCGTTTGAACCATGGCAACATCAAAAAGAATGGAACTGTCAATTAAACCATGGCAACATCAAATGGAACTGTGTCATTTGACACATGAAAACATCAAACAGAAAGGAAGTGTGTCATTTAAACCATGGCAACATTAAACAGAATGGAATTTTTTCTTTTGAACCATGGAAACGAGACAGAATGGAACTGCCATTTAAAACCTTGGCAACATCAAACGGAATGGAATTGTTTCATTTAAACCATGGCAACATCAAACAGAATGGAATTGTGTCGTGTGAACCATGGCAACATTAAATAGAATGGAACTGTGTCGTTTCAACCATGGCAACATTAAAGTGAATGGAATTGTGTCATTTAAACCATGGCAACATCAGACGGAATGGAACTGTGTCGTTTAAACCATGGCAGTAACAAACAGAATGGAACTGTGTCATTTGAACCATGGCAACATTAAACAGAATGGAATTGTGTCTTTTGAATCATGGCACCAACAAACAGAATTGAACTGTCAAATAAACCATGACAACATCAAAGGGAATGGAAGTATGTCGCTTGAATGATGGTAACATTAAATAGAATGGAACTGTGTCGTTTCAACCATGGCAACATTAAACAGAATGGAACTGTGTCGTTTTACACATAAAAACATCAAACAGAATGGAACTGTGTCTTTTGAATCATTGCAACAACAAACAGAATGGAACTGTCAAATAAACCTTGGCAACATCAAAGGGAATGGAAGTATGTCGCTTGAACCATGGTAAAATTAAATAGAAATGAACTGTGTCGTTTCAACCATGGCAACATTAAAGGGAATGGAATTGGGTTATATAAACCATGGCAGCATCAAACGGAAGAGAACTGTCAATTAAACAATGGCAACACCAAACAGAATAGAACTGTGTCGTTTGAACCATGGCAACATCAAAAAGAATGGAACTGTCAATTAAACCATGGCAACATCAAATGGAACTGTGTCATTTGACACATGAAAACATCAAACAGAATGGAAGTGTGTCATTTAAACCATGGCAACATTAAACAGAATGGAATTTTTTCTTTTGAACCATGGAAACGAGACAGAATGGAACTGCCATTTAAAACCTTGGCAACATCAAACGGAATGGAATTGTTTCATTTAAACCATGGCAACATCAAACAGAATGGAATTGTGTCGTGTGAACCATGGCAACATTAAATAGAATGGAACTGTGTCGTTTCAACCATGGCAACATTAAAGTGAATGGAATTGTGTCATTTAAACCATGGCAACATCAGACGGAATGGAACTGTGTCGTTTAAACCATGGCAGTAACAAACAGAATGGAACTGTGTCATTTGAACCATGGCAACATTAAACAGAATGGAATTGTGTCTTTTGAATCATGGCACCAACAAACAGAATTGAACTGTCAAATAAACCATGACAACATCAAAGGGAATGGAAGTATGTCGCTTGAATGATGGTAACATTAAATAGAATGGAACTGTGTCGTTTCAACCATGGCAACATTAAACAGAATGGAACTGTGTCGTTTTACACATAAAAACATCAAACAGAATGGAACTGTGTCTTTTGAATCATTGCAACAACAAACAGAATGGAACTGTCAAATAAACCTTGGCAACATCAAAGGGAATGGAAGTATGTCGCTTGAACCATGGTAACATTAAATAGAAATGAACTGTGTCGTTTCAACCATGGCAACATTAAAGGGAATGGAATTGGGTTATATAAACCATGGCAGCATGAAACGGAAGAGAACTGTCAATTAAACAATGGCAACACCAAACAGAATAGAACTGTGTCATTTAATCCATGGCAACAACAAACAGAACGGAACTGTGTCATTTGACACATAAATACATCAAACAAAATGGAACTGTGTCTTTTGAACCATGGTAACATTAAATAGAATGGAACTGTGTAGTTTGAACAATGGCAAAATCAAACAGAATGGAACTGTGTCATTTAAACCATGGCAACATCAAACGGAATGGAACTGTGTCATTTGACACATAAAAACATCAAACAGAATGGAACTGTTTCATTTAAACCATGGAAGCATCAAACAGAATAGAACTATGTCTTTTGAACCATGGCAACAAAAAACAAAATGGAACTGTCAATGAAACCATGGTAACATCAAACGGAATAGAACTGTGTTATTTAAACCATGGCAACATCAAACGGAATGGAACTGTGTCATTTGACACATAAAAACATCAAACAGAATGGAACTATCAATTAAACCATGGCAACATCAAATGGAACTGTGTCATTTGACACATGAAAACATCAAACAGAATGGAAGTGTGTCATTTCAACCATGGCGACATTAAACAGAATGGAACTTTTTCTTTTAAACCATGGAAACGAGACAGAATGGAACTGCCATTTAAAACCTTGGCAACATCAAACGGAATGGAATTGTTTCATTTAAACCATGGCAACATCAAACAGAATGGAATTGTGTCGTGTGAACCATGGCAACATTAAACAGAATGGAACTGTGTCATTTAAACCATGGCAACATTAAACAGAATGGAACTTTGTTGTTTGAACCATGGATACATTAAACAGAAAGGAACTGTTTCTTTTGAACCAAAGCAACAACAGTGAGAATGGAACTATGTCGTTTGAACCATGGTAACATCAAACAGAATGGAATTTTGTCATTTAAAAAATGGCAACATTAAACAGAATGGAACTGTGTCGTTTAACCCAGGCAACATTAAACAGAATGGAACTGTGTCTTTTGCATCATTGCAACAACAAACAGAATGGAACTCTGTCTTTTGAATCATGGCACCAACAAACAGAATGGAACTGTCAAATAAACCATGGGTAACATCAAAGAGAATGGAAGTATGTCACTTGAACCATGGCAACATCAAAAAGAATGGAACTGTGTCGTTTGAACCATGGCAACATCAAAAAGAATGGAACTGTCAATTAAACCATGGCAACATTAAACTGAATGGAACTGTGTCATTTAAACCATGGCAGCATCAAACGAGAAGGAACAGTGTCATTCAAACCATGGCAACATCAAATAGAATTTAACTGTGTCGTTTGAACTATGGCAACAACAAATAGAATGGAACTGTGTCGTTTGAACCATGGCAACAATAAACAGAATGGAACTGTGTCGTTTGAACCATGGCAACATCAAAAAGAATGGAACTGTGTCGTTAGAACCATGGCAACATTGAACAGAATGGAACTGTGTCGTTTGAACCATGGCAACATCAAAAAGAATGGAACTGTCAATTAAACCATGGCAACATCAAATGGAACTGTGTCATTTGACACATGAAAACATCAAACAGAAAGGAAGTGTGTCATTTAAACCATGGCAACATTAAACAGAATGGAATTTTTTCTTTTGAACCATGGAAACGAGACAGAATGGAACTGCCATTTAAAACCTTGGCAACATCAAACGGAATGGAATTGTTTCATTTAAACCATGGCAACATCAAACAGAATGGAATTGTGTCGTGTGAACCATGGCAACATTAAATAGAATGGAACTGTGTCGTTTCAACCATGGCAACATTAAAGTGAATGGAATTGTGTCATTTAAACCATGGCAACATCAGACGGAATGGAACTGTGTCGTTTAAACCATGGCAGTAACAAACAGAATGGAACTGTGTCATTTGAACCATGGCAACATTAAACAGAATGGAATTGTGTCTTTTGAATCATGGCACCAACAAACAGAATTGAACTGTCAAATAAACCATGACAACATCAAAGGGAATGGAAGTATGTCGCTTGAATGATTGTAACATTAAATAGAATGGAACTGTGTCGTTTCAACCATGGCAACATTAAACAGAATGGAACTGTGTCGTTTTACACATAAAAACATCAAACAGAATGGAAATGTGTCTTTTGAATCATTGCAACAACAAACAGAATGGAACTGTCAAATAAACCTTGGCAACATCAAAGGGAATGGAAGTATGTCGCTTGAACCATGGTAAAATTAAATAGAAATGAACTGTGTCGTTTCAACCATGGCAACATTAAAGGGAATGGAATTGGGTTATATAAACCATGGCAGCATGAAACGGAAGAGAACTGTCAATTAAACAATGGCAACACGAAACAGAATAGAACTGTGTCATTTAATCCATGGCAACAACAAACAGAACGGAACTGTGTCATTTGACACATAAATACATCAAACAGAATGGAACTGTGTCTTTTGAACCATGGTAACATTAAATAGAATGGAACTGTGTAGTTTGAACAACGGCAAAATCAAACAGAATGGAACTGTGTCATTTAAACCATGGCAACATCAAACGGAATAGAACTGTGTCATTTGACACATAAAAACATCAAACAGAATGGAACTGTTTCATTTAAACCATGGAAGCATCAAACAGAATAGAACTATGTCTTTTGAACCATGGCAACAAAAAACAAAATGGAACTGTCAATGAAACCATGGTAACATCAAACGGAATAGAACTGTGTTATTTAAACCATGGCAACATCAAACGGAATGGAACTGTGTCATTTGACACATAAAAACATCAAACGGAATGGAACAGTGTCATTCAAACCATGGCAACATCAAACAGAATGTAACTGTGTCGTTTGAACTATGGCAACAACAAATAGAACGGAACTGTGTCATTTGACACATAAATACATCAAACAGAATGGAACTGTGTCTTTTGAACCATGGTAACATTAAATAGAATGGAACTGTGTAGTTTGAACAACGGCAAAATCAAACAGAATGGAACTGTGTCATTTAAACCATGGCAACATCAAACGGAATAGAACTGTGTCATTTGACACATAAAAACATCAAACAGAATGGAACTGTTTCATTTAAACCATGGAAGCATCAAACAGAATAGAACTATGTCTTTTGAACCATGGCAACAAAAAACAAAATGGAACTGTCAATGAAACCATGGTAACATCAAACGGAATAGAACTGTGTTATTTAAACCATGGCAACATCAAACGGAATGGAACTGTGTCATTTGACACATAAAAACATCAAACGGAATGGAACAGTGTCATTCAAACCATGGCAACATCAAACAGAATGTAACTGTGTCGTTTGAACTATGGCAACAACAAATAGAATGGAACTGTGTCGTTTGAACCATGGCAACAATAAACAGAATGGAACTGTGTCGTTTGAACAACGGCAAAATCAAACAGAATGGAACTGTGTCATTTAAACCATGGCAACATCAAACGGAATAGAACTGTGTCATTTGACACATAAAAACATCAAACAGAATGGAACTGTTTCATTTAAACCATGGAAGCATCAAACAGAATAGAACTATGTCTTTTGAACCATGGCAACAAAAAACAAAATGGAACTGTCAATGAAACCATGGTAACATCAAACGGAATAGAACTGTGTTATTTAAACCATGGCAACATCAAACGGAATGGAACTGTGTCATTTGACACATAAAAACATCAAACGGAATGGAACAGTGTCATTCAAACCATGGCAACATCAAACAGAATGTAACTGTGTCGTTTGAACTATGGCAACAACAAATAGAACGGAACTGTGTCATTTGACACATAAATACATCAAACAGAATGGAACTGTGTCTTTTGAACCATGGTAACATTAAATAGAATGGAACTGTGTAGTTTGAACAACGGCAAAATCAAACAGAATGGAACTGTGTCATTTAAACCATGGCAACATCAAACGGAATAGAACTGTGTCATTTGAAACATAAAAACATCAAACAGAATGGAACTGTTTCATTTAAACCATGGAAGCATCAAACAGAATAGAACTATGTCTTTTGAACCATGGCAACAAAAAACAAAATGGAACTGTCAATGAAACCATGGTAACATCAAACGGAATAGGACTGTGTTATTTAAACCATGGCAACATCAAACGGAATGGAACTGTGTCATTTGACACATAAAAACATCAAACGGAATGGAACAGTGTCATTCAAACCATGGCAACATCAAACAGAATGGAACTGTGTCGTTTGAACTATGGCAACAACAAATAGAATGGAACTGTGTCGTTTGAACCATGGCAACAATAAACAGAATGGAACTGTGTCGTTTGAACTATGGCAACAACAAATAGAATGGAACTGTGTCGTTTGAACTATGGCAACAACAAATAGAATGGAACTGTGTCGTTTGAACCATGGCAACAATAAACAGAATGGAACTGTGTCGTTTGAACCATGGCAACATCAAAAAGAATGGAACTGTGTCGTTAGAACCATGGCAACATTAAACAGAATGGAACTGTGTCGTTTGAACCATGGCAACATCAAAAAGAATGGAACTGTCAATTAAACCATGGCAACATCAAAAAGAATGGAACTGTCAATTAAACCATGGCAACATCAAATGGAACTGTGTCATTTGATACATGAAAACTTCAAACAGAATGGAAGTGTGTCATTTAAACCATGGCAACATTAAACAGAATGGAACTTTTTCTTTTGAACCATGGAAACGAGACAGAATGGAACTGCCATTTAAAACCTTGGCAACATCAAACGGAATGGAATTGTTTCATTTAAACCATGGCAACATCAAACAGAATGGAATTGTGTCGTGTAAACCATGGCAACATTAAAGAGAATGGAACTGTGTCATTTAAACCATGGCAACATTAAACAGAATGGAACTGTGTCGTTTGAACCATGGCAACATCAAAAAGAATGGAACTGTCAATTAAACCATGGCAAGATCAAATGGAACTGTGTCATTTGACACATGAAAACATCAAACAGAATGGAAGTGTGTCATTTAAACCATGGCAACATTAAACAGAATGGAACTTTTTCTTTTGAACCATGGAAACGAGACAGAATGGAACTGCCATTTAAAACCTTGGCAACATCAAACGGAATGGAATTGTTTCATTTAAACCATGGCAACATCAAACAGAATGGAATTGTGTCGTGTGAACCATGGCAACATTAAAGAGAATGGAACTGTGTCATTTAAACCATGGCAACATTAAACAGAATGGAACTTTGTTGTTTGAACCATGGCAACATTAAACAGAAAGGAACTGTTTCTTTTGAACCAAAGCAACAACAGTGAGAATGGAACTGTGTCGTTTGAACCATGGTAACATCAAACAGAATGGAATTTTGTCATTTAAAAAATGGCAACATTAAACAGAATGGAACTGTGTTGTTTAACCCAGGCAACATTAAACAGAATGGAACTGTGTCGTTTGACCTATGGCGACATTAAACAGAATGGAACTGTGTCTTTTGCATCATTGCAACAACAAACAGAATGGAACTCTGTGTTTTGAATCACGGCACCAACAAACAGAATGGAACTGTCAAATAAACCATGGGCAACATCAAAGAGAATGGAAGTATGTCACTTGAACCATGGTAACATTAAATAGAATGGAACTGTGTCGTTTCAACCATGGCAACATTAAAGTGAATGGAATTGTGTCATTTAAACCATGGCAACATTAAACGGAATTGAACTGTGTCGTTTAAACCATGGCAGTAACAAACAGAATGGAACTGTGTCATTTGTACCATGGCAACATTAAACAGAATGGAACTGTGTCTTTTGAATCATGGCACCAAAAAACAGAATTGAACTGTCAAATAAACCATGACAACATCAAAGGGAATGGAAGTATGTTGTTTGAACCATGGCAACATTAAACAGAATGGAACTGTGTCTTTTGAACCATGGCAACTTTAAATAGAATGGAACTGTTTCGTTTGAACCATGGCAACATTAAACAGAATGGAACTGTGTCGTTTGAACTATGGCAAAATTAAACAGAATGGAACTGTGTTATTTAAACCATCGCAGCATCAAATGGAATGGAACTGTGTCGTTTTAACCATGTTAACATTAAACAGAATGGAACTGTGTCTTTTGAACCATGGCAACATCAATTAATTAGAATGGAACTGTGTCTTTTGGACCATGGCAACATCGATTAAACAGAATGGAAGTGTGTCATTTAAACCATGGCAACATCAAACAGAATGGAATTGTGTCGTGTGAACCATGGCAACATTAAAGAGAATGGAACTGTGTAATTTGAACCATGGCAACAACAAAGAGAAAGGACCTGTCAAGGAAACCATGGCAACATCAGACGGAATGGAACTGTGTCATTTAAACCATGGCAGCATCAAACGGAATGGAACTGTGTCGTTTGAACCATGGCAACAATAAACAGAATGTAACTGTGTCGTTTGAACTATGGCAACAACAAATAGAATGGAACTGTGTCGTTTGAACCATGGCAACAATAAACAGAATGGAACTGTGTCGTTTGAACCATGGCAACATCAAAAAGAATGGAACTGTGTCGTTTGAACCATGGCAACATCAAAAAGAATGGAACTGTCAATTAAACCATGGCAACATCAAATGGAACTGTGTCATTTGACACATGAAAACTTCAAACAGAATGGAAGTGTGTCATTTAAACCATGGCAACATTAAACAGAATGGAACTTTTTCTTTTGAACCATGGAAACGAGACAGAATGGAACTGCCATTTAATACCTTGGCAACATCAAACGGAATGGAATTGTTTCATTTAAACCATGGCAACATCAAACAGAATGGAATTAGGTCGTGTAAACCATGGCAACATTAAAGAGAATGGAACTGTGTCATTTAAACCATGGCAACATTAAACAGAATGGAACTGTGTCGTTTGAACCGTGGCAACATCAAAAAGAATGGAACTGTCAATTAAACCATGGCAAGATCAAATGGAACTGTGTCATTTGACACATGAAAACATCAAACAGAATGGAAGTGTGTCATTTAAACCATGGCAACATTAAACAGAATGGAACTTTTTCTTTTGAACCATGGAAACGAGACAGAATGGAACTGCCATTTAAAAGCTTGGCAACATCAAACGGAATGGAATTGTTTCATTTAAACCATGGCAACATCAAACAGAATGGAATTGTGTCGTTAGAAGCATGGCAACATTAAACAGAATGGAACTGTGTCGTTTGAACCATGGCAACATCAAAAAGAATGGAACTGTCAATTAAACCCTGGCAACATCAAATGGAACTGTGTCATTTGACACATGAAAACATCAAACAGAATGGAAGTGTGTCATTTAAACCATGGCAACATTAAACAGAATGGAACTTTTTCTTCTGAACCATGGAAACGAGACAGAATGGAACTGCCATTTAAAACCTTGGCAACATCAAACGGAATGGAATTGTTTAATTTAACCCATGGCAACATCAAACAGAATGGAATTGTGTCGTGTGAACCATGGCAACATTAAAGAGAATGGAACTGTGTCATTTAAACCATGGCAACATTAAACAGAATGGAACTTTGTTGTTTGAACCATGGCAACATTAAACAGAAAGGAACTGTTTCTTTTGAACAAAAGCAACAACAGTGAGAATGGAACTGTGTCGTTTGAACCATGGTAACATCAAACAGAATGGAATTTTGTCATTTAAAAAATGGCAACATTAAACAGAATGGAACTGTGTTGTTTAACCCAGGCAACATTAAACAGAATGGAACTGTGTAGTTTGAACTATGGCGACATTAAACGGAATGGAACTGTGTCTTTTGCATCATTGCAACAACAAACAGAATGGAACTCTGTGTTTTGAATCATGGCACCAACAAACAGAATGGAACTGTCAAATAAACCATGGGCAACATCAAAGAGAATGGAACTATGCCATTTAAACCATGGCAACATCAAACGGATTGGAACTGTGCCATTTAAACCATGGCAACATTAAACAGACTGAAACTGTGTTGTTTGAAATATGGCAACATTAAAGAAAATGGAACTGTGTTATTTGAACCACGGCAAAATCAAACAGAATGGAACTGTGTCGTTTTAACCATGGTAACATAAAATTGAATGGAACTGTGTCGTTTGAACCACGGTAACATCAAACAGAATGGAACTGTGTCTTTTTAACCATGGCAACAACAGACAGAATGGAACTGTCATTTAAACCATGGCAACATCAAACGGAATGAAACTGGGTGTTTTAAACCATGGCAGCATCAAACGGAAGAGAACTGTCAATTAAACAATGGCAACACCAAACAGAATGGAACTGTGTCATTTGAACCATGGCAACATTAAACAGAATGGAACTGTGTCTTTTGAATCATGGCACCAACAAACAGAATTGAACTTTAAATTAAACCATGACAACATCAAAGGGAATGGAAGTATGTTGTTTGAACCATGGCAACATTAAATAGAATGGAACTGTGTCTTTTGAACCATGGCAACATTAAAGAGAATGGAACTGTGTCATTTAAACCATGGCAACATTAAACAGAATGGAACTGTGTCGTTTGAACCGTGGCAACATCAAAAAGAATGGAACTGTCAATTAAACCATGGCAAGATCAAATGGAACTGTGTCATTTGACACATGAAAACATCAAACAGAATGGAAGTGTGTCATTTAAACCATGGCAACATTAAACAGAATGGAACTTTTTCTTTTGAACCATGGAAACGAGACAGAATGGAACTGCCATTTAAAAGCTTGGCAACATCAAACGGAATGGAATTGTTTCATTTAAACCATGGCAACATCAAACAGAATGGAATTGTGTCGTTAGAAGCATGGCAACATTAAACAGAATGGAACTGTGTCGTTTGAACCATGGCAACATCAAAAAGAATGGAACTGTCAATTAAACCCTGGCAACATCAAATGGAACTGTGTCATTTGACACATGAAAACATCAAACAGAATGGAAGTGTGTCATTTAAACCATGGCAACATTAAACAGAATGGAACTTTTTCTTCTGAACCATGGAAACGAGACAGAATGGAACTGCCATTTAAAACCTTGGCAACATCAAACGGAATGGAATTGTTTAATTTAAACCATGGCAACATCAAACAGAATGGAATTGTGTCGTGTGAACCATGGCAACATTAAAGAGAATGGAACTGTGTCATTTAAACCATGGCAACATTAAACAGAATGGAACTTTGTTGTTTGAACCATGGCAACATTAAACAGAAAGGAACTGTTTCTTTTGAACCAAAGCAACAACAGTGAGAATGGAACTGTGTCGTTTGAACCATGGTAACATCAAACAGAATGGAATTTTGTCATTTAAAAAATGGCAACATTAAACAGAATGGAACTGTGTTGTTTAACCCAGGCAACATTAAACAGAATGGAACTGTGTAGTTTGAACTATGGCGACATTAAACGGAATGGAACTGTGTCTTTTGCATCATTGCAACAACAAACAGAATGGAACTCTGTGTTTTGAATCATGGCACCAACAAACAGAATGGAACTGTCAAATAAACCATGGGCAACATCAAAGAGAATGGAACTATGCCATTTAAACCATGGCAACATCAAACGGATTGGAACTGTGCCATTTAAACCATGGCAACATTAAACAGACTGAAACTGTGTTGTTTGAAATATGGCAACATTAAAGAAAATGGAACTGTGTTATTTGAACCACGGCAAAATCAAACAGAATGGAACTGTGTCGTTTTAACCATGGTAACATAAAATTGAATGGAACTGTGTCGTTTGAACCACGGTAACATCAAACAGAATGGAACTGTGTCTTTTTAACCATGGCAACAACAGACAGAATGGAACTGTCATTTAAACCATGGCAACATCAAACGGAATGAAACTGGGTGTTTTAAACCATGGCAGCATCAAACGGAAGAGAACTGTCAATTAAACAATGGCAACACCAAACAGAATGGAACTGTGTCATTTGAACCATGGCAACATTAAACAGAATGGAACTGTGTCTTTTGAATCATGGCACCAACAAACAGAATTGAACTTTAAATTAAACCATGACAACATCAAAGGGAATGGAAGTATGTTGTTTGAACCATGGCAACATTAAATAGAATGGAACTGTGTCTTTTGAACCATGGCAACATTAAATAGAATGGAACTGTTTCGTTTGAACCATGGCAACATTAAACAGAATAGAACTGTTTCGTTTTTCACATAAAAACATCAAACAGAATGGAACTGTCTTGTTTAAACCAAGGCAACATTTAACAGAATGGAACTCTGTCGTTTGAATTATGGCAACATTAAACAGAATGGAACTGTGTCTTTTGAATCATAGCAACAACAAACAGAATGGAACTGTGTCATTTAAACCATGGCAACATCAAACGGAATGGAACTATGTAGTTTGAACCATGGCAACATAAAAAAGAATGAAACTGTCACGTAAAACCATGGTAACATTAAATAGAATGGAACTGTGTCGTTTGAACCACAGCAACATCAAACAGAATGGAACTGTGTCATTTAAACCATGGCAAAATCAAACGGAATGGAACTGTGTCATTTAAACCACGGCAGCATAAAACGGAATGGAAATGTGTCGTTTGAACCATGGCAACATAAAAAAGAATGGAACTGTCATTTAAACCATGGTGACATTAAATAGAATGGAACTGTGTCGTTTGAACTATGGATACATTTAACAGAATGGAAGTGTGTCTTTTGAACCACGGCAACAACAAACAGAATGAAACTGTCATTTAAACCATGGCAACATTAGACAGAAAGGTACTGTGTCGTTTGAACTATGGCAACATTAAACAGAATGGAACTGTGTCATTTACACCATGGCAACATTACACAGAAAGGTACTGTGTCGTTTGAACTATGGCAAAATTAAACAGAATGGAACTGTGTCATTTACACCATGGCAACATCAAACGGAATGGAACTATGTAGTTTGAACCATGGCAACATAAAAAAGAATGAAACTGTCATGTAAAACCATGGTAACATTAAATAGAATGGAACTGTGTCGTTTGAACCACAGCAACATCAAACAGAATGGAACTGTCATTTAAACCATGGCAACATCAAACGGAATGGAACTGTGTCATTTAAACCACGGCATCATGAAACGGAATGGAAATGTGTCGTTTGAACCGTGGCAACATAAAAAAGAATGGAACTGTCATTTAAACCATGGTCACATTAAATAGAATGGAACTGTGTCGTTTGAACTATGGATACATTTAACAGAATGGAAGTGTCTTTTGAACCACGGCAACAACAAACAGAATGAAACTGTCATTTACACCATGGCAACATTAAAGAGAAAGGAACTGTGTCTTTTGAACCATGGCAACATTAAAAAGTATGGAAATGTTTCTTTTGAACCATGGCAAAAACAAACAAAATGGAAGTGTGACATTTAAACCATGGCAACATAAAACGGAATGGAAGTATGTGATTTCAAAAATAAAGACATCAAAAAGAATAAAACTGTGTCATTTGAACCACGGCAACATCAAACGGAATGGAATTATGTCATTTAAATCATGGCAACATTAAACAGAATGGAACTGTGTCATTTGAACCATGGCAACAAAAGACAGAAGGGAACTGTGATGTTTGAACCACGGCAACATCAAAAGGAATGGAACCGTGTCATTTGAACCATGGCAGCATCAAACGGGATGGAACTATGTTGTTTGAACCATGGTAACAATGAATAGAATTGAACTGTGTTGTTTGAACCATGGCAACATTAAACAGAATGGAACTATGTCTTTTGAACCATGGCAACATCAAACAGAATGGAACTGTGTCATTTAAACCATGGCAACATAAAAAAAAATGGAACTGTCATTTAAACCATGGTAACAATAAATAGAATGGAACTGTGTCATTTGAACCATGGCAACAACAGACAGAAGGGAACTGTGATCTTTGAACCATGGTAACATTAAATAGAATGGAACTTTGTTGTGTGAACCACGGAAACATCAAACAGAATGGAACTGTCAATTAAACCAAGGCAACATCAAACAGAATGGAACTGTTTCTTTTGAATCATGACAACAACAAATAGAATAGAACTGTGTCATTTGAACCACGGCAACATCAAACGGAATGGAATCGTGTCATTTAAACCATGGCAACATTAAACAGAATAGAACTGTGTCATTTGAACCATGGAAGCAACAGACAGAAGGGAACTGTGATGTTTGAACCATGGTAACTTTAAATAGAGTGGAACTGTGTCGTTTGAACCACGGTAACATCAAAAGGAATGGAACCGTGTCATTTGAACCATGGCAACATCAAACGGAATGGAACGGTGTCATTTAAACCATGGCAGCATCAAACGGGATGGAACTATGTTGTTTGAACCATGGTAACATTAAATAGAATTGAACTGTGTTGTTTAAACCATGGCAACATTAAACAGAATGGAACTGTGTCGTGTGAACCACAGCAACATCAAACGGAATGGAACTATGTCTTTTGAACCATGGCAACATCAAACAGAATGGAACTGTGTCATTTAAACCATGGCAACATAAAAAAGAATGGAACTGTCAAATAAACCATGGCAACATCAAACAGAATGGAACTATGTCGTTTGAACCATGGCAACATCAAAAAGAATAGAACTGTGTTGTTTGAACCATGATAACATTAAATAGAATGGAACTGTTTTGTTTGAACCATGGCAACATTAAACAGAATGGAACTGTGTCATTTGAACCACGGCAACATCAAATGGAATGGAATTGTGTCATTTAAACCATGGCAACATTAAACAGAATGGAACTGTGTCATTTGAACCATGGCAACAACAGACAGAAGGGAACTGTGATCTTTGAACCATGGTAACATTAAATAGAATGGAACTTTGTTGTGTGAACCACGGAAACATCAAACAGAATGGAGCTGTCAATTAAACCAAGGCAACATCCAACAGAATGGAACTGTTTCTTTTGAATCATGGCAACAACAAATAGAATGGAACTGTCAAATAAACCATGGCAACATCAAACAGAATGGAACTATGTCGTTTGAACCATGGCAACATCAAAAAGAATAGAACTGTGTCATTTGAACCACGGCAACATCAAACGGAATGGAATCGTGTCATTTAAACCATGGCAACATTAAACAGAATAGAACTGTGTCATTTGAACCATGGCAGCAACAGACAGAAGGGAACTGTGATGTTTGAACCATGGTAACTTTAAATAGAGTGGAACTGTGTCGTTTGAACCACGGTAACATCAAAAGGAATGGAACCGTGTCATTTGAACAATGGCAACATCAAACGGAATGGAACGGTGTCATTTAAACCATGGCAGCATCAAAGGGAATGGAAGAATGTCGTTTGTACCATGGCAACATCAAACGGAATGGAACGTTGTAGTTTAAACAACGGCAACACCAAACAGAATTAAACTGTGTCATTTAAACCATGGCAACATCAAACGGAATGGAACTGTGTCGAATGAACCACAGCAACATCAAACAGAATGGAACTGTCAATTAATCCATGGCAACATCAAATGGAATAGAACTATGTCATTTGAACCATAGCAACATTAAACAGAAGGTAACTGTGTCATTTGAACCACAGCAACATCAAACAGAATGGAACTGTGTCATTTGAACCATGGCAACATCAAACGGAATGGAACTGTGTCATTTAAACCATGGCAGCATCAAACAGAATGGAATTGTGTCATTTAAACCATGGAATTATCAAATGGAATGGAACTGTGTCATATGAACCATGGCGACATCAAAAGGAATGGAATTGTGTCATTTAAACCATGGCAACATTAAACAGAATGGAACTGTGTCATTTGAACCATGGCAACAACAGACAGAAGGGAACTGTGTCATTTGAACCATGGCAACAACAGACAGAAGGCAACTGTGATGTTTGAACCTTGCAAACTTTAAATAGAGTGGAACTGTGTCATTTAAACCATGGCAGCATCAAGTGTGTTTTAAACCATGTCAGGATCAAAAAGAATGGAACTATCAATTAAACCATGGCACCATCAAACGGAATGGAACTATGTCATTTGAACCATGGCAACATTAAACAGAAGGTAACTGTGTCGTTTGAACCACAGCAACATCAAACAGAATGGAACTGTGTCATTTGAACCATGGCAGCATCAAACAGAATGGAATTGTGTCATTTAAACCATGGCATTATCAAATGGAATGGAACTGTGTCTTTTGAACCATGGTAACATTAAATAGAATGGAACTGTGTCATATGAACCATGGCGACATCAAACGGAATGGAACTGTCAATTAAACCAAGGCAACATCAAACAGAAGGGAACTGTGACGTTTGAACCATGGTAAAATTAAATAGACTGGAACTTTGTCGTTTGAACCACGGAAACATCAAACAGAATGGAACTGTCAATTAAACCAAGGCAACATAAAACAGAATGGAACTATGTCGTTTAAACCATGGCGACATTAAACAGAATTGAACTGTCTCGTTTGAACTATGGCAACATTAAACAGAATGGAACCGTGTCTTTTGAATCATGGCAAAAACAAACAGAATCGAACTGTCAAATAAACCATGGCAACATCAAAGGGAATGGAAGAATGTCGTTTGTACCATGGCAACATCAAACGGAATGGAACTTTGTAGTTTAAACAACGGCAACACCAAACAGAATTAAACTGTGTCATTTAAACCATGGCAACATCAAACGGAATGGAACTGTGTCGAATGAACCACGGCAACATCAAACAGAATGGAACTGTCAATTAATCCATGGCAACATCAAATGGAATAGAACTATGTCATTTGAACCATGGCTACATTAAACAGAATGGACCTGTTTTGTTTGAACCATGGCAAAATTAAACAGAATGGAACTGTGTCATTTGAACCATGGCAACATCAAACAGAATGAAACTGTCATTTAAACCATGGCAACATCAAACGGAATGGAACTGTGTCAAATGAACCACGGCAACATCAAACAGAATGGAACTGTGTCATTTGAACAATGGCAACATTAAACAGAATTGAACTGGCTCGTTTGAACCATGGCAACATCAAATGGAATGGAACTGTGTGTTTTAAACCATGGCAGCATCAAACAGAATGGAACTGTCAATTAAGCCATGGCAACATCAAACGGGATGGAACTGTCATTTGAACCATGGCTACATTAAACAGAATGGAACTGTGTCTTTTGAACCATGGCAACATCAAACGGAATGGAACTGTGTCATTTGACACATAAAAACGTCAAACAGAAAGGAACTGTGTCATTTAAACCATGGCCACATTAAACGGAATGGAACTGTGTCGTTTGAATTATTGGCAACAACAAACAGAATGGAACTTTTTTGTTTGCACCATGATAACAATAAATAGAATGGAACTGTTTCCTTTGAACCATGGACACATTAAACAGAATGGAACTGTGTCGTTTTACACATAAAAAAATCTAACAGAATGGAACTGTGTCATATGAACCATGACAACATCAAACGGAATGGAACGGTGTGTTTTAAACTATGGCAGCATCAAACCGAATAGAACTATTAATTAAACCGTGGCACCATCAAACGGAATGGAACTATGTCATTTGAACCATGTTAACATTAAATAGAATGGAACTGTGTCGTTTGAACCATGGCAAAATTAAACGGAATGGAACTGTGTCATTTGAACTATGGTAACATTAAAAAGAATGGAACTGTGTCATTTGAACGATGGCAACATTAAACAGAATGGAACTGTGTCTTTTGAACCATGGCAACATCAAACGGAATGGAAGTGTCTCGACTGAATCATGGCAACATTAAAGAAATTGGAACTGTGTCCTTTGAACTATTGCAACATAAAACGGAATGGCACTGTGTCATTTGAACCATGGCAACATTAAACAGAATGGAACTGTGTCTTTTGAACCATGGCAACATCAAACGGAATGGAAGTGTCTCGACTGAATCATGGCAACATTAAAGAAATTGGAACTGTGTCCTTTGAACTATTGCAACATAAAACGGAATGGCACTGTGTCATTTGAACCATGGCAACATTAAACGGAATGGAACTGTGTCTTTTGAACCATGGCAAATACAAGCAGAATGGAACTGTGTCATTTAAACCAGGGAAATATCAATCGGAATGGAACTGTGTCATTTAAACCATGGTAGCATGAAATGGAATGGAAATGTGTCGTCTGAAACATGGCCACATCAAACAGAATGGAACTGTGTCATTTAACAGATTAAAACATTAAACAGAATGGAACTGTGTCATTTAAACCATGGCAGCATCAAGTGTGTTTTAAACCATGGCAGGATCAAAAAGAATGGAACTATCAATTAAACCATGGCACCATCAAACGGAATGGAACTATGTCATTTGAACCATAGCAACATTAAACAGAAGGTAACTGTGTCGTTTGAACCACAGCAACATCAAACAGAATGGAACTGTGTCATTTGAACCATGGCAACATCAAACGGAATGGAACTGTGTCATTTAAACCATGGCAGCATCAAACAGAATGGAATTGTGTCATTTAAACCATGGAATTATCAAATGGAATGGAACTGTGTCATATGAACCATGGCGACATCAAACGGAATGGAATTGTGTCATTTAAACCATGGCAACATTAAACAGAATGGAACTGTGTCATTTGAACCATGGCAACAACAGACAGAAGGGAACTGTGTCATTTGAACCATGGCAACAACAGACAGAAGGCAACTGTGATGTTTGAACCTTGCAAACTTTAAATAGAGTGGAACTGTGTCGTTTGAACCACGGTAATATCAAAAGGAATGGAACCGTGTCATTTGAACCATGGCAACATCAAACGGAATGGAACGGTGTCATTTAAACCATGGCAGCATCAAACGGGATGGAACTATGTTGTTTGAACCATGGTAACATTAAATAGAATTGAACTGTTGTTTGAACCATGGCAACATTAAACAGAATGGAACTGTGTCGTGTGAACCACAGCAACATCAAACGGAATGGAACTATGTCTTTTGAACCATGGCAACATCAAACAGAATGGAACTGTGTCATTTAAACCATGGCAACATAAAAAAGAATGGAACTGTCATTTAAACCATGGTAACATTAAATAGAATGGAACTGTGTCGTTTGAACTATGGATGCATTAAATAGAATGGAACTGTGTCTTTTGAACCATGGCAACAACAAACAGAATGAAACTGTGTTGTTTGAACCATGATAACATTAAATAGAATGGAACTGTTTCGTTTGAACCATGGCAACATTAAACAGAATGGAACTGTGTCGTTTTAACCATGGCAACAACAAAAACAATGGAACTGTCAATGAAACCATGGCAACATCAAACGGAATGGAACTGTGTCATTAGACACATGGCAACATTAAACAGAATGGAACTGTGTCATTTACATCATGGCAACATTAAAGAGAAAGGAACTGTGTCTTTTGAACCATGGCAATAACAAACAGAATGGGACTCTTTCTTTTGAACCATGGCAACAACAAACAGAATGGAACTGTCAATGAAACCATGGCAACATTAAACGGAATGGAACTGTGTCGTTTGAACCACGGTAACATTAAATAGAATGAAACTGTGTCATTTGAACTATGGATACATTAAACAGAATGGAAGTGTGTAGTTTGAACCACGGTAACATTAAACAGAATGAAACTGTGTCGTTTGAACCATCGTAACATTAAATAGAATGGAATTGTGCAGTTTGAACAACAGCAAAATCAAACAAAATGGAACTATGTCATTTAAACCATGGATACATTAAACAGAATGGAACTGTGTCTTTTGAACCATGGCAGCATCAAACGGAATGGAACTGTGTCGTTTGAACGATGGTAACATTAAATAGAATGGAACTGTGCAGTTTGAACAACGGCAAAATCAAACAGAATGGAACTGTGTCTTTTGAAACATGGCAACAACAGACAGAAGGGAACTGTGACGTTTGTACCATGGTAACATTAAATAGAATGGAACTTTGTAGTTTAAACAACGGCAACACCAAACAGAATTAAACTGTGTCATTTAAACCATGGCAACATCAAACGGAATGGAACTGTGTCGAATGAACCACGGCAACATCAAACAGAATGGAACTGTCAATTAATCCATGGCAACATCAAATGGAATAGAACTATGTCATTTGAACCATGGCTACATTAAACAGAATGGACCTGTTTTGTTTGAAGCATGGCAAAATTAAACAGAATGGAACTGTGTCATTTGAACCATGGCAACATCAAACAGAATGAAACTGTCATTTAAACCATGGCAACATCAAACGGAATGGAACTGTGTCAAATGAACCACGGCAACATCAAACAGAATGGAACTGTGTCATTTGAACAATGGCAACATTAAACAGAATTGAACTGGCTCGTTTGAACCATGGCAACATCAAATGGAATGGAACTGTGTGTTTTAAACCATGGCAGCATCAAACAGAATGGAACTGTCAATTAAGCCATGGCAACATCAAACGGGATGGAACTGTCATTTGAACCATGGCTACATTAAACAGAATGGAACTGTGTCTTTTGAACCATGGCAACATCAAACGGAATGGAACTGTGTCATTTGACACATAAAAACGTCAAACAGAATGGAACTGTGTCATTTAAACCATGGCCACATTAAACGGAATGGAACTGTGTCGTTTGAATTATTGGCAACAACAAACAGAATGGAACTTTTTTGTTTGCACCATGGTAACATTAAATAGAATGGAATTGTTTTGTTTGAACCATGGCAACATCAAACAGAATGGAACTGTGTCATTTAAACCATGGCAACATCAAACAGAATGGAACTGTGTCGTTTGAACCATGATAACAATAAATAGAATGGAACTGTTTCCTTTGAACCATGGACACATTAAACAGAATGGAACTGTGTCGTTTTACACATAAAAAAATCTAACAGAATGGAACTGTGTCATATGAACCATGACAACATCAAACGGAATGGAACGGTGTGTTTTAAACTATGGCAGCATCAAACCGAATAGAACTATTAATTAAACCGTGGCACCATCAAACGGAATGGAACTATGTCATTTGAACCATGTTAACATTAAATAGAATGGAACTGTGTCGTTTGAACCATGGCAAAATTAAACGGAATGGAACTGTGTCGTTTGAACTATGGTAACATTAAAAAGAATGGAACTGTGTCATTTGAACGATGGCAACATTAAACAGAATGGAACTGTGTCTTTTGAACCATGGCAACATCAAACGGAATGGAAGTGTCTCGACTGAATCATGGCAACATTAAAGAAATTGGAACTGTGTCCTTTGAACTATTGCAACATAAAACGGAATGGCACTGTGTCATTTGAACCATGGCAACATTAAACGGAATGGAACTGTGTCTTTTGAACCATGGCAAATACAAGCAGAATGGAACTGTGTCATTTAAACCATGGTAGCATGAAATGGAATGGAAATGTGTCGTCTGAAACATGGCCACATCAAACAGAATGGAACTGTGTCATTTAACAGATTAAAACATTAAACAGAATGGAACTGTGTCATTTAAACCATGGCAGCATCAAGTGTGTTTTAAACCATGGCAGGATCAAAAAGAATGGAACTATCAATTAAACCATGGCACCATCAAACGGAATGGAACTATGTCATTTGAACCATGGCAACATTAAACAGAAGGTAACTGTGTCGTTTGAACCACAGCAACATCAAACAGAATGGAACTGTGTCATTTGAACCATGGCAACATCAAACGGAATGGAACTGTGTCATTTAAACCATGGCAGCATCAAACAGAATGGAATTGTGTCATTTAAACCATGGCATTATCAAATGGAATGGAACTGTGTCTTTTGAACCATGGTAACATTAAATAGAATGGAACTGTGTCATATGAACCATGGCGACATCAAACGGAATGGAATTGTGTCATTTAAACCATGGCAACATTAAACAGAATGGAACTGTGTCATTTGAACCATGGCAACAACAGACAGAAGGGAACTGTGATGTTTGAACCTTGCTAACTTTAAATAGAGTGGAACTGTGTCGTTTGAACCACGGTAATATCAAAAGGAATGGAACCGTGTCATTTGAACCATGGCAACATCAAACGGAATGGAAAGGTGTCATTTAAACCATGGCAGCATCAAACGGGATGGAACTATGTTGTTTGAACCATGGTAACATTAAATAGAATTGAACTGTGTCGTGTGAACCACAGCAACATCAAACGGAATGGAACTATGTCTTTTGAACCATGGCAACATCAAACAGAATGGAACTGTGTCATTTAAACCATGGCAAAATAAAAAAGAATGGAACTGTCATTTAAACCATGGTAACATTAAATAGAATGGAACTGTGTGTTTTGAACCATGGCAACAACAAACAGAATGAAACTGTGTTGTTTGAACCATGATAACATTAAATAGAATGGAACTGTTTCGTTTGAACCATGGCAACATTAAACAGAATAGAACTGTGTCGTTTTAACCATGGCAACAACAAAAACAATGGAACTGTCAATGAAACCATGGCAACATCAAACGGAATGGAACTGTGTCATTAGACACATGGCAACATTAAACAGAATGGAACTGTGTCATTTACATCATGGCAACATTAAAGAGAAAGGAACTGTGTCTTTTGAACCATGGCAATAACAAACAGAATGGGACTCTTTCTTTTGAACCATGGCAACATTAAACGGAATGGAACTGTGTCGTTTGAACCACGGTAACATTAAACAGAATGAAACTGTGTCGTTTGAACCATCGTAACATTAAATAGAATGGAATTGTGCAGTTTGAACAACAGCAAAATCAAACAAAATGGAACTATGTCATTTAAACCATGGATACATTAAACAGAATGGAACTGTGTCTTTTGAACCATGGCAACATCAAACGGAATGGAACTATGTGGTTTAAACCATGGATACATTAAACAGAATGGAACTGTGTCTTTTGAACCATGGCAGCATCAAACGGAATGGAACTGTGTCGTTTGAACGATGGTAACATTAAATAGAATGGAACTGTGCAGTTTGAACAACGGCAAAATCAAACAGAATGGAACTGTGTCTTTTGAAACATGGCAACAACAGACAGAAGGGAACTGTGACGTTTGTACCATGGTAACATTAAATAGAATGGAACTTTGTCATTTGAACCACGGAAACATTAAACAGAATCGAACTGTAAATTAAACCAAGGCAACATCAAACAGAATGGAACTGTGTCGTTTGAACCATGTTAACAATAAATAGAATGGAACTGTATCCGTTGATCCATGGCAACATTAAACAGAATGGAACTGTGTCATTTTAAACATGGCAACATTAAACAGAATGGAACTGTGTGGTTTGAACCATGGATACATTAAACAGAATGGAACTGTGTCATTTGAACCATGGCAACATCAAACGGAATGGAACTGTGTGGTTTAAACCATGGATACATTAAACAGAATGGAACTGTGTCTTTTGAACCATGGCAGCATCAAACGGAATGGAACTGTGTCGTTTGAACGATGGTAACATTAAATAGAATGGAACTGTGCAGTTTGAACAACAACAAAATCAAACAGAATGGAACTGTGTCGTTTGAACTATGGCAATATTAAACAGAATGTAACTGTCAATTAAACAATGGCAACAACAAATATAATGGAACTGTGAACTGTATCATTTGACACATAAAAACATCAGACAGAATGGAACTGTGTCATTTAAACCATCTCAACATTAAACAGAAAGGAACTCTGTCGTTTGAACTATGGCAACATAAAAAAGAATGGAACTGTCATTTAAACCATGGTAACATTAAATGGAATGGAACTGTTTCTTTTAAACCACAGCAACATTAAACGGAATGGAACTGTGTCATTTAAACCATGGCAGCATCAATCGGAAGAGAATATGTTGTTTTAACCATGGTAACATTAAATAGAATGGAACTATGTCGTTTAAACCATGGCGACATTAAACAGAATTGAACTGTCTCGTTTGAACAATGTCAACATCAATCAGAATGAAACTGTGGCATTTGACACATAAAAACATCAATCAGAATGGAACTCTGTCTTTTGAACCATGGCAACAACAAACAGAATGGAACTGTCAATGAAACCATGGCAACATCAAACGGGATGAAACTGTGTCGTTTGAACGATGGTAACAATAAATAGAATGGAACTGTGCAGTTGGAACAACGGCAAAATCAATCAGAATGGAACTGTGTCATTTGACACAGAAAAACATCAAACAGAATGGAACTGTGTCATTTAAACCATCTCAACATTAAACAGAAAGGAACTCTGTCGTTTGATCTATGGCAACATTAAACAGAATGGAACTGTCAATTAAACCATGGCAACAACAAAAAGAATGGAACTGTGTCATCTAAACCATGGCAACATCAAACGGAATGGAACTGTGTGTTTTAAACCATGGCAGAATCAAACGGAGGAGAACTATGTCATTTTAACCATGCTAACATTAAATAGAATGAAACTGTGTCATTTGACACATAAAAACATCAATCAGAATGGAACTCTGTCTTTTGAACCATGGCAACAACAAACAGAATGGAACTGTCAATGAAGCCATGGCAGCATCAAACGAAAGGGAACTGTGTCATTTTAACCATGGTAACATTAAACAAAAAGGAACTGTCAATGAAATCATGATAACATCAATTAAACAGAATGGAACTGTGTCATTTCAACCATCTCAACATTAAACAGAAAGGAACTGTGTCGTTTGAACTATGGCAACATTAAATAGAATGGAACTGTTTCTTTTGAACCATGGCAACAACAAACAGAATTGAACTGTGTCATTTAAACCATGGCAACATCAAACGGAATGGAAGTATGTGATTTGAAAAATAAAGACATCAAAAATAATAGAACTGTGTCACTTGAACCACGGCAACATCAAACGGAATGGAATTGTGTCATTTAAACCCTGACAACAACAAACAGAATGGAACTGTGTCATTTGAACAGTGGCAACATTAAACAAAATGGAACTGTGTCTTTTGAACCATGGCAACAACAGACAGAATGGAACTGTGACGTTTGAACCATGGTAACTTTAAATAGAATGGAACTGTGTCGTTTGAACCACGGAAACATCAAACAGAATGGAACTGTCAATTAAACCAAGGCAACATCAAACAGAAGGGAACTGTGACGTTAGAACCATGGTAACATTAAATAGACTGGAACTTTGTCGTTTGAACCACGGAAACATCAAACAGAATGGAACTGTCAATTAAACCAAGGCAACATAAAACAGAATGGAACTATGTCGTTTAAACCATGGCAACATCAAACAGAATGAAACTGTGTCATTTAAACCATGGCAAAAACAAACAGAATCGAACTGTCAAATAAACCATGGCAACATCAAAGGGAATGGAAGAATGTCGTTTGTACCATGGCAACATCAAACGGAATGGAACTTTGTAGTTTAAACAACGGCAACACCAAACAGAATTAAACTGTGTCATTTAAACCATGGCAACATCAAACGGAATGGAACTGTGTCGAATGAACCACGGCAACATCAAACAGAATGGAACTGTCAATTAATCCATGGCAACATCAAATGGAATAGAACTATGTCATTTGAACCATGGCTACATTAAACAGAATGGACCTGTTTTGTTTGAACCATGGCAACATTAAACAGAATGGAACTGTGTCGTTTGAACCATGGCAACATCAAACAGAATGAAACTGTGTCATTTAAACCATGGCAACATCAAACGGAATGGAACTGTGTCGAATGAACCACGGCAACATCAAACAGAATGGAACTGTGTCATTTGAACAATGGCAACATTAAACAGAATTGAACTGGCTCGTTTGAACCATGGCAACATCAAATGGAATGGAACTGTGTGTTTTAAACCACGGCAGCATCAAACAGAATGGAACTGTGTCGTTTTACACATAAAAAAATCTAACAGAATGGAACTGTGTCATATGAACCATGACAACATGAAACGGAATGGAACGGTGTGTTTTAAACTATGGCAGCATCAAACAGAATAGAACTATTAATTAAACCGTGGCACCATCAAACGGAATGGAACTATGTCATTTGAACCATGTTAACATTAAATAGAATGGAACTGTGTCGTTTGAACCATGGCAAAATTAAACGGAATGGAATCTGTGTCGTTTGAACTATGGTAACATTAAAAAGAATGGAACTGTGTCATTTGAACGATGGCAACATTAAACAGAATGGAACTGTGTCTTTTGAACCCTGGCAAATACAAGCAGAATGGAACTGTGTCATTTAACAGATTAAAACATTAAACAGAATGGAACTGTGTCATTTAAACCATGGCAGGATCAAAAAGAATGGAACTATCAATTAAACCATGGCACCATCAAACGGAATGGAACTGTGTCGTTTGAACCACAGCAACATCAAACAGAATGGAACTGTGTCATTTGAACCATGGCAACATCAAACGGAATGGAACTGTGTCATTTAAACCATGGCAGCATCAAACAGAATTGGAATTGTGTCATTTAAACCATGGCATTATCAAACGGAATGGAACTGTGTCTTTTGAACCATGGTAACATTAAATAGAATGGAACTGTGTCATATGAACCATGGCGACATCAAACGGAATGGAACTGTGTCGTCTGAACCATTGTAACATTAAGTAGAATGGAACTGTGTCATTTCAACCATGGCAACATTAAACAGAATGGAGCTATGTCGAATGAACCATGGCAACCTTAAACAGAATGGAAATGTGTCATTTAACAGATTAAAAACGTTAAACAGAATAGAAAGGTGTCGTTTGAACCATGGCAGCATCAAACGGAATGGAACTGTGTGTTTTAAACCATGGCAGCATCAAACAGAATGGAACTGTCAATTAAATCTATGGTAACATTAAATAGAATGGAACTGTGTCGTTTGAACCATGGCAACATAAAAAACAATGGAACTGTCATTTAAGCCATGGTAACATTAAACAGAATGGAACTGTGTTGTTTGAACCACAGCAACATCAACAGAATGGAACTGTGTTGAATGAACCATGGCAACCTTAAACAGAATGGAACGATGTCATTTAAACCATGGCAAAATCGAATGGGATGGAAGCATGTGATTTGACAAATAAACACATCAAAAAGAATGGAACTGTGTCATTTGAACCATGGCAACATCAAATGGAATGGAACTTTGTCTTTTGAACCATGGCAAATACAAACAGAATGGAACTGTGTCATTTAAACCAGGGAAATATCAAACGGAATGGAACTGTGTCATTTAAACCATGGTAGCATGAAATGGAATGGAACTGTGTCGTCTGAAACATGGCCACATCAAACAGAATGGAACTGTGTCATTTAAACCGTGGCACCATCAAACGGAATGGAACTGTCATTTGAACCATGTTAACATTAAATAAAATGGAACTGTGTCGTTTGAACCATGGCAACATCAAACAGAATGGAACTGTGTCATTTAAAACATGGCAACATTAAACAGAATGGAACTGTCTCATTTAAACCATGGCAACATCAAAGGGAATGGAACTGTGTCGTTTGAAGCATGAAAACATCAAACGGAATGCAACTGTGTCGATTTAACCATGGCAACATCAAACGGAATACCACCGTGCCATTTGACACATAAAAAGATCAAACAGAATGGAACTGTGTTGTTTTAACCATAGCAACAACAAACAGAATAGAACTGTGTTGTTTGAACCATTATAACATTAAATGGAAAAGAACTGTTTCCTTTGAACCACGGCAACATCAAACAGAATGGAACTGTGTCAAATGAACCATGGCAACATTAAACAGAATGGAACTGTCATTTCACAGATTTAAACATTAAACAAAATGGAAATGTGTGTTTTAAACTATGGCAGCATTAAACAGAATGGAACTAGCAATTAAACTTTGGTTCCATCAAACAGAATAGAACTATGTCATTTGAACCATGTTAACATTAAATAGAATGGAACTGTGTCGTTTGAACCATGCCAACATTCAACGGAATGGAACTGTGTCGTTTGAACTATGGTAACATTAAAAAGAATGGAACTGTGTCATTTGAACGATGGCAACATCAAACAGAATGGAACTGTGTCGTTTGAACCATGGCAACATCGTATGGGATGGAAGCATCGTTTGAACTATGGTAACATTAAAAAGAATGGAACTGTATTATTTGAGCAATGGTGACATCAAACGGAATGGAACTGTGTCGTTTGAGCCATGGCAACATTAAACAGACGGGACCTGTTTCATTTGAATCATGGCAACATCAAACGGAATGAAAGTGTGTCATCTGAAACATGGCCACATTAAACAGAATGGAACTGTGTCATTTCACAGATTTAAACATTAAACAAAATGGAACTGTGTGTTTTAAACTATGGTAGCATCAAACAGAATGGAACTATCAATTAAAGCTTGGCACCATCAAACAGAATAGAACTATGTCATTTGAACCATGTTAACATTAAATAGAATGGAACTGTGTCGTTTGAACTATGCCAACATTAAACGGAATGGAACTGTGTCGTTTGAACTATGTTAACATTAAAAAGAATGGAACTGTGTCATTTGAACGATGGCAACATCAAACAGAATGGAACTGTGTCGTTTGAACCATGGCAACATTAAAAAAGAATGGAACGATGTCATTTAAACCATGGCAACATCGAATGGGATGGAAGCATCGTTTGAACTATGGTAACATTAAAAAGAATGGAACTGTATTATTTGAGCTATGGTGACATCTAACGGAATAGAACTGTGTCATTTAAACCACGGCAACATCAAACAGAATGGAACTGTGTTATTTAAACCTTGGCAACATCAAACGGAATGGAACTGTGTCGTTTGAGCCATGGCAACATTAAACAGACGGGACCTGTTTCATTTGAATCATGGCAACATCAAACGGAATGAAAGTGTGTCATCTGAAACATGGCCACATCAAACAGAATGGAACTTTGTAGACTGAATCATCGCAACATTTAAGAGATTGGAACTGTGTCGTTTGAACTCTTGCAACATTAAACAGAATGGAACTGTGTCGCCTGAAACATGGCAACATCAAACGGAATGGAACTGTGTCATTTAAACCATGGCAACATCAAACAGAATGTAACTGTGTCATTTGAACCACGGCAACATCAGACAGAATGGAACTGTGTCTTGAACAATGGCAACAACAAACAGAATGGAACTGTTTCATTTAAACCATGGCAGCATCAAACGGAATAGAGCTGTGTCGTTTTAACCATGGTAACATTAAATAGAATGGAACTGTGTCGTTTGAACCATGGCAACTTAAAAAATTATTGAACTGTGTCATTTAAACCATGGCAAAATCAAATAGAATGGAACTGTGTCATTAAAACCATGGCAACATAAAATGGATTGGAACTATGTGATTTGACACATAAAAACATCAAACAGAATGGAACTGTGTCATTTGAACCACGGCAACATCAAACAGAATGGCACTGTGTCATGGGATACATAAAAACATCAAACAGAATGGAACTGTGTCATCTGAACGACGGCAACAATAAACAGAATGGAACTGTGTCATTTAAACCATGGCAACAATAAACAGAATGAAACTGTGTCATTTGAACCATGGCAACATCAAACAGAATACCACTGTCATTTGACACATAAAAATATCAGAGTGGAACTGTGTCATTTAAACCATGGCAACATAAAATAGAATGTAACTGTGTCATTGGACACATAAAAACATCAAACAGAATGGAACTGTGTCATCTGAACGACGGCAACATCAAACAGAATGGAACTGTGTCATTTAAAACATGGCAACATTAAACAGAATGGAACTGTCTCATTTAAACCATGGCAACATCAAAGGGAATGGAACTGTGTCGTTTGAAGCATGAAAACATCAAACGGAATGCAACTGTGTCGATTTAACCATGGCAACATCAAACGGAATACCACCGTGCCATTTGACACAAAAAGATCAAACAGAATGGAACTGTGTTATTTAAACCATGGCAACATTAAACAGAATGGAACTGTGTCGTTTGAACTATGGCAACATAAAACAGAATGGAACTGTGTCATTTGACACATAAAAACATCAAACAGAATGGAACTGTGTCATTCAAACCATGGCAACATTAAACAGAATGGAACTGTGTCGTTTGAACTATGGCAACATTAAACAGAATGGAACTGTGTCGTTTGAACTATGGCAACATCAAACGGAATGGCACTGTGTCATTTGACACATAAAAACATCAAACAGAATGGAATTGTGTCGATTAAACCATGGCAACATTAAACAGAATGGAACTGTGTCGGCTGACATATAAAAACATCAAAACGAAGGGAACTGTGTCATTTGAACCATGGCAACATCAAACTGAATTGAACTGTTTTGTTTCACCCATTTCTCTCTCTGTCCTGCAGGAGTTCTCCAGACTAATGACTTTATAACCAAATGTTTTTAAATGTAAAAAGTAAAGAACTTATTTTTATTCACAATTGTTGTAGTTTTTCACTTACAAACATTAGTTTTGATCGAAGAAAACTGTAGTTTTGATTGAAAACATTAGTTTTGCTGCAATGAACTCACGAGTTGTCTAGGGTGTACCCTGCCTGTCGCCCAAAGCCGGCTGGGATAGGCTCCAGCATCCCCGCGACCCTGAATTGGAATAAGCGGTTCGGAAAATGAATGAATGAATGAAACCTAATTAGTTTCTATCTCTACAAAAAAATTTGATTCTCACTTTTTGTTTTTGCTTTCAAAAATCATTTTTGGTTTCAAATCTAACTTTTTTGATTGAATAATAAAGATACAAATTTCTCTCCATATTTAAGCAGCTTTGATTCATTATCAACAAAGTGCTTTCATTTATTTATGTTAAAATGGAAAAAATAGGAATAAACAAGTGCTTGGCAGATCTGTTTGGGTCAGGGGGTTTGCATATATATATATATACATATATATATATATATATATATATATATATATATATATATATATATATATATATATATATATATATATATATATATATATATATGTATGAAGGATATTGATCAGGGGGTTTGCATATATATATATATATATATATATATATATATATATATATATATATATATATATATATATATATATATATGTATGTATGAAGGATATTGATACATAATGTATGAACTATATTGTTACTCTAAAAATATATTAATTATATTGACATTCTATAAATATATGAACTACATTGATTCTCTATAAATATATTAATTATATTGATGCTCTATAAATTAATTTATTGTATATATTAATCATTTATTAAAACAGCTGTACAGTACTTTTTGCTTGTCTGTCATATATTTGTTTGTGTTTTTCTTTTGCAAAATGCCTAGTATTATGATAACTACCATCTCATATGCATAGAATATTGTATTACTGCTAAGCCCAATATGAATATTAAAATTCACTGAACCATGTGTCCTGATTCATAGCTACATGTATGACTTTTTCAAAAAAAAAGAAAAACAAAGAAAAAAAAAGTGAGTTATGATTGATTAAACGCCCTGACACCTTTTTGTACCTGCCAAAAAGATTGCACTGACTGGAGTGGCAAAAAAAAGTATAAAGTGTGTTATGATGCTAACCAAGCCTGTGTTTTTATTTTCTCATAGACTCAAGTTTTTGGTTGTAGGATCGTCTCAAAATCAATAACAATTCAGGTAGCACGTATCATAAAATTGTGTATTTACTCATTTGTTGCATTTGTTTTGTATATATGTCATAGAAAAAGTAGCTCGATTACTTGAACATTTCATTAATAAAAAACAATATCAGCACAAAACTTTGATATTTTTTTTATTTGTTTTTTTGCAAGTTGATGACTAACTTGGTCATCTTTTAAAATCTTAATTCCTACTATAATTAGTGTATAAGTGGTGCTAAATTCATTGTATTGTTTAAATTTGAATTTTTTTTCTGTCTGATTTTACATATTATTTATGATGTTGTTTTATTTTAAAAATGTTCTTGAGCATTAATAAATAATCATTTAAGAAATAATTTGCGAAGCCATGAGATGGTAACATGCCTATTCAAGAACTGTAGTTTAAGAACAAATAGCTACTCAGCCTAGCAACAAATCTAGCAACTTTTACTGGAGTTATTAGAGACATTTCTGGTGTTTTGGTGACTGACTTTAAGACACATATTGTTCTGGAGTTACATACTTCACTGGAAGCAAGAACTCAGTGAAAGAAGAAGAAAAAAATGTATTTTTTGTCCGGTCCATTCATCTTGCACAAGAAGCATGTCTGCAGCGGGGAAGGGTCACTGTGGATGGCGATGTCTGCTTTTATGTCAAACAAACCCGGTTGTTACCTCCACCAGGGAGGTCGTGTTTTGCCCGGCTTCGTCTGTTTGTGTTCAAGATAACTGAAAAAGTTATGGACAGACTTTAATGAAATTTCAAGGACTTGTTGGAAGTGTGAAAAGGAAGAACATATTTTATTTTAGGTGGTGATCCAGATCACCATTTGGATCCAGGAATTTTTTAAAGGATTCTTTAATATTGTGCTTGGCGGAGGTTTGAGCTCTCCAAGTTCTTTTGTAGTTGTTTGAGGGATTGCCACCTTATTATGGTGTGGAGTTTGATGCTCGGTCCAGTTTTTGTTTGTGTTTGGCATAACTATTTCAGCTTAGTTTAATATTTTAGTTTATTTTGCTGTCTAATGAGATATTTGTTTGTTAAAACTGTGATGATTGATATTTGTTAATTTTTTTCTCCTTATTTTTATGCATCTATCATTTTTATATTCTGTCCCCCCCACCCCCTCAGGGATTGACACCTTATTGTGGTCAGGGGGTTTGCATGCCTCAGTGACCTTAAGAGCTATACCAGCAGGAGCTTTAGTTTAGTTTAGGTCTTTGATCAGAGGTCTGACATAGAGCAATCCATTTCTTCACACTTTAAAACAATAACAACAAAAACAGCTAAAGCATGATGTGCATGCACAATGCCCCGTTCACATTTCTGCCTGCCCCCACATGCATGCATTGCTAGAGCCAGCCTTAGTTGTGCCCATCATTTACAAATGAAACCTTAGACTGCAAAATCAACGATCATAGACAGGTACTGCAAGAGGTTTTTCCTGAGGTTAGGCTTTGTCCTAAACATCACTAGGTGGAGCATTGTCCTGTTCTGCTTAAGTGCTTTAGGCCCCTGTTGCATGTTTGGACAATGCGATTTGAGGCCAAGCATCGCTTTTTCAAAAGGATGATGCATGATTCTCGATCTACAAGACATCAAAGCTGATCATTGATGGTACAGAATATGGCGGTGGAATATTTCTGGCTGTGGGAGCCAGTGTTGGACTGTCGAGATTTAGTAAAATAGAGCAGATCTACCTTGTAAATAACAATGTGGCTTTTCTGTGTCATGACCATGAGTCCTGGTATGTAGAACATCTTCGGTCCTATAAATTGACAACTGCAGACACGAGCCTGTCAATCTCAGCAATCCAGTTCCACTCCCAGCATACAAGATAAATGGTTTGTTGCTGCTTTCATCCAAGAGAATCATTAAAGTGTTATATAACTGAGTTCAGGTATTATTGAAAGGTTATTTTATTAATAAAATATTCAAATAAAAAAGTCTTGCCTTATATTTTTGGTCCCTCACCTTCACATAGTATTTTGACTATGACGTTTCACTGAGGTAAGATTAACATTTTCCAACCTGTGTCTCTTAATAGGTCTATACACACATGCACACCATATATTTAATTCAGGAACAACGATGACCTGTTACTTCAAATTATTTGACAGTGCTTTATCATTTCAGTAACATCAAACAAAAAGTTATACAATATAAAGCATAACAATAGTAATGATATTTGTAACAACACTGATGGTAACATAAAAAAGATTTGGAGATTCAAGCTACTGCATGCAAACTGAGCATGACAACATTGTACTAACATATAAAAAAGCTTGAACTATTTAGATCTGTACAAATACATTATAAAAGGTAGAAAAAAGTGCACATTAGTGCAATACAATTGTAACATTTGAGTTACATCTGATAGGAACATGAAAAGCAACATGTGAAATAGAACAGCTCTAACAGCACATGAGGAAGATTATGATTATGAGTGGGAATGTTTCTGTTCATAAAGGAACTCCTGTTCTAGCTTTCCAGGAAATAAGAGAGGTAAAAGTTTGAGAAGAAATGGTCAACTTTTTCTTTAATTTTTTTTCTGTGACCTCCTTTTCTCTGGGAATCCTCTGAATGAAAAGGCTCAGTTTCTGTGCAGCTGTGTGTTGGAGGAACAGCATCGATCTTCTGTTCACTAAAACAACCTTGGGTCTTACCTTCGTATTTGTTAATGTAGCTGGTTACGTAAAGCTGGAATCCTTTGATTTTTTTACTCAATTGTGCTGTTGTTCATTCTTGAATGAAATGACTTACATAATTAGTTGTTACCTTGGGGTCAGTGTACATTCAGGCATTTCATTTTTACATTTAAAACGAAATATGAAAAATTGAAAAACCACTAATTTTTTTACATTTTTTTGTTTCAAAATACAAAACAAAAATTCAGATAACAGACCGTCATCTGTTTTCCAATTTTGTGCACAAAACAAAAATGGAAAAAATGGATAACGAGCGCTTGGATTCCCTTTTCGATTTTTCGTTTGAGGCAGCGCTGTCACCCGGAAGTTCTCATTGCATGTAAATGGTAAATGGACTTGTACTTCTATAGCGTTTTTTTGTCGTCATGCAGACCACTCAAAGCGCTTTACACTACTTGTCACATTCACCCATTCACACACACACTCATTCAACACACTCATACCCCGATAGGCACATCGGGGGGCAGTTTGGGGATTTAGTGTCTTGCCTTTGGCATTTTAGTCAGGGGAAGCCTGGAATCGATCCCCCAACTTACCAGTTGAAGGAGTACTGCTCTTCCTCCTGAACTACTACACGTAGTGGACCGAGGAAGACAAAGACCGTGAAAAGAGGGAGCGCGCGCGAGAGAGAGAGAGAGAGAGAGAGAGAGAAAGAGAAAGACAGACTTTTGCGATAGAATGGAGAGCTTTGTTTTGTTTACAGAAAATAAGTGTTACTAGGTGGCAGCAGATGTACTGAAACGGATCTCTGGACATAAGGAAGTTCTCTCTGGGAACATCTTTTTGCCACCAGTCGTCAGCTCTACCTCAGACCCAGACGGACGGTAAATGGTGTTGCGCAACTTGCCGCAGTAACATCTGAAGTGCAAACAGAACACAAAAAGCCTACAGCCTTAAATTAACCACTTGTTATAATCACACCGAAACAAACAACCTATTAAACTTGTGATACGTTTACTCATACAAAATTAATACAATCGGCGCATTTTTAAGAAGTTAAATTTGCACGTCATCTCCTTTGTCTGCGGAGATGTGCTCTTCTTTCTTGCGCCATGAAACGAAGAAGTATCATCTGCTGCTTGTTTCTTCTACTGGCTCTCTCTATGTGGTCTTCCAGCATCTGTGATGGCCGCATGAAGCGATGCTTCATGATTAATAAACCTGTTAAGCAGGCTAACAACACAATGACCTTGTTGCTCTCCATATTTGCTCCTTTGTGGTGTTTTCCTCTTTGCAGTTTGTTTTGTTGCTGAGTGGCGCTAGCGTAACAAGTCACTGTCGCAGATGGTTGCGTCAGATCGGTAGCGATCTGGTAGCGATCGGATCTCAGACTCATGTCCGAATGCAAAGTGACACGGTTCTCTGGGGAAGGACAGTTCTTAGACCGCAATTTTGTTTTTCTTTTTAAATTCATTTCTCACATGGTCATATGAAAGGTAAAACAAGACTACAAAAAACAGAACACCATGCTCGAAAAGGAGCAGAAAAAAGAAAAATTCTTGTGATATCTGCCCCCTTTTCTATACTTTTTTTTTTTTTTTTTTTTTTTTTTTAAAGAAAACATAATGCACCAATAAATGGTTATTGGTTTTCTTTGAGATACTCAATGAAAGAAGACAAAAAAAAATCATTATCATAGCATAACATGCCATATGTCTTAGGTTGTTCACTTTATACATGAATAATTTTCCACATTTTAACTGCTTGTTATAATTTTCAAAAAAATTAAATTTCTTATTGTGGTGGAATTTATGCGTATAGTGTAGTTTTAATATGTTACTCATTTATTAAGTTTCTTTTCAGTTGTACAAGATATATATTCTGCATAGTTAGAGTAGTTCAGTAAGCTTGCTTTGGTAGATTCATGCATAAAACTAAGTGTTCTGTTCAAGGCCTGTTTCAGCTTTGACTGTTGTTATCTCCAAGCTAGCAGTTGTTTTGACTAGTGCTGCCAGGCAAAGGTTGTTTGTGTATGCTTAAAGAACACTGCAGCACTCTGAGCAGGGGCAGAGCCCTCGAGACCTCTTGCCAGCAACATCCGTACATGGTCAATAAATTGAACAGAAAACAGTTGATTTATAGATTTATTTCTCATCGGATAAATTCCACGACAATTTGGTGTCAGAGGTGGGATCCCATGTGTTTCTGCCGGGACCGCACTGAGGGGCAGGCTGCCTGAATCCAAACAGATTCATCTTCAAACCTCGAATAGGCCTTAAGAGTGACGAGGGCCACAGTCACCGGTTTCGGTCAAGTACGACAGGATCTCAACCGACCTGTGGATTTATCTGGTGAGAAGTATATTTTTCCAAATTATGATCTGATTGAAAGTATTTTTGATATAATATTGTCGACTGAGTAATTCTCATTGCTAATTGAACTGAAACAGTTTATTTATAAAATTTGTCAACTGTTTTTATAATAATGGTGGTTGCGCTCCTTTTCCCCAGGACTGACTTTGACAATAAATAAAAATAAAGCAAAAATAAAACAAAAATAGAGACATAGACTCTACGAGATCAGGTTCCAAAACGAAGTCCTGTGAGTGTGAGATCAGGTTACTAAACGAAGTCCTGTGAATAGAAATACGAGATCGGGTTCCAAAAAGAAGCCCTGTGAGTAGAAATACAAGATCAGGTTCCAAAACGAAGCCCTGTGAGTACGAGATCAGGTTACTAAACAAAGTCCTGTGAGTAGTGCTACGAGATCAGGTTACTAAACGAAGTCCTGTGAATAGAAATACGAGATCAGGTTACTAAACGAAGTCCTGTGAGCAGAAATACGAGATCAGGTTCCAAAAAGAAGCCCTGTGAGTACGAGCTCAGGTTACGAAATGAAGTCCTGTGAGTAGAAATGACTGACTATTCTGACATAGCAGAAATATAAGACCAGGTGAAAATGGGGACTATAGGGGGAAAGGAGGAGCAACCTAAATCAAATTCTATTATGGTGTTTTTAAAGCAGAAATATAGTGAAGACGTAAGTAACTTTTTAACGTTCTGCTGTGAAAAATGTGGGTTTCCAGAAGGAAGCTTTATGAGCATGTATCAGATGGAAAAGTTGGAACTGAAAAATAAATTCATGTGCGGGCTGGTTCACTCTCCATAAGAGGAATTAAGATAGAGGTCTGACCTTCTATTCTCGGGAGAGTTGTGTGGAAATATTGTAAGAGATGTTTTGTTATTTTCTGTGACTCTTTTCATGGGTGAATTAAAACTGTGTGATTGGCTGACTTGGTTGACATCAGGGGACCTTAGCGGTCATTCACACAGAAATCAGTGTGTGTGTGTAAGTTTGCTTATATGATGGCAAGTCCCGTGGCAAGTGGTTGTAGGATCCACAAATCTGTTGTACCTAGCATCAAAATTATATACACAAATTGCTGTCCACACTAATGATTCAGCAAATTTTCTCAAGTCAATGTCTAAGAACAAGAATGTAGATTTTAAAGATTGAAAATCAGATCACGGGCATTTCTCCAAAAGATGACAGTAAAGCCTGGTTCAGGCAGACTCTGTTGGATGTGACAGAACGTGCCTAGATGGATCAGGAAAGAAAAGAGAGAGCATTATTTTCCTCTAACAATTTAGTGAAGAGGAGGTTAGAGATTAAATGACAGACAAATATGTATTATTGCAGAGTTTAGCAAATTTTAAGAAATTTAGAAAGAACTGTTAGATGTAGAGGACGAGTTCAGGGCACATCTAACATGTTTACATGTATTTTACAAACAACTGATCAGTGCAGGTGTAGGAGAAGGAGAAGGTTGGATGAGGAAGGCAGAGCAAAGGAAAGGAAAACATGAGAGAGGGAAGTGAGGAAGAAGAGTGTGTTCATTAAAGGCCTTATGCTCACTGAAGGGGATGATATCATAGCATGGTCGACAGGAACAAGCATAAAAATCCTGTGTATAATAGCAGTTTGTGCTGTTCTTCCTAAAGCGTTTGTAACAACATAAAAGCCACTCATTGTATGAATGTGGAACCCTTTTCCTAGAGGAAACACAATTTTATCATCTGAGAATATTTTTAAGTGTAACAACACATTGGAAGAAGTAAAGAATAAACCGAAAGATGAGGGACGTGATTTGTGGCGTTGGGAGCTAGTTCTGTTGGGTTGGTGTGCATTGCGTGGACTGGATGGGCTTGGACTTCTGTTTAATCCCTTTCAGACATTTAAATGGTGACTTTTGTTTCTTCAAGATGACAGTTATTTTATGTTTATGTCTTGTATATAAACATATACAATATGTATATGTTACATATACAATATGTAAATAAATTGACGTTGACTGAAAATAAACGGAGAAAGACATTGGGCTGTGCTTGTTAAATACCCTGCTAAAAGCTGATTAAACTAAGCATGGTGTTACAGGAAAAAAAAAAAGAGGTAAAATCTCAAGCTTTAAAACAGACACACCAACATCATCTTCATGTGTTAAAGCTGCGTTATCTTCTTAGCAAGGTAATGATCAGCTTTCCCAGGGAAACGCTGACTTATGGATCCACTGCCACTATAGTCTCACACAGATACAGTTATAATCCAAAGTCCAGGATTTTCACAGCACAGAACATGGTCCACATGATAGGTTTGCAACAGTATTCAACAGAAGAACATTATAATTATGAGACTATAATCACATGACTAAATGATTCAGATGCAGCCTGAGAAGCTAGTCTGCTGCACGGTGTCGACCACGGCAGCTCACCGCCCCTTTAACCATTGTCAGCATGCACCATGGTCTCCATAGGGACCCCAACATCATGCCCGAGGGGGATTCGGGGGGTGGACTGGGAAAGAGGGAGTTTTTGGTTTGGACCACTGCATAGTTCTGGGTGTCACACATGCTGTCAGTCAGGACACTGGAGCAGAAACAGTCCCTACAACATGCTGCAACACTCCACCTCCCTCCTGTGTCAGCTCTGAGTCCTGGAGCAGGACCTGATATGCAGATGTGACTGCAGGGACCCAGCCGCTGCTGATGGGGCCCGGGGATCCCAGAACCAGAGGATCTGGCAGAGCCCAGCTAGTTGTGACTGTGAACAGTGTGCATATGGATTTTATGGTGGACATGTGGGCTTGATTTTCACCTTTGACCTCTGGAGGTGATGGATCTTCCTTGTCCTCAGACTGTTTTGGTTGTGGGATTTTCTGGAACTAAAAGACTAACGGATGTGGCCGGCAGGCAGCACGAATCCCATCCCGACTACAGAGTCATTTGATGTTTTCTGGAATAAGCTGCACCCTGATTCTGTCAGAAAGACTGTTGTGTTCACTCAGTTCACTGTGGAAAACCTGGATCTGCTTCCTGGAACCATTTGCCCCCCTCTCTGATCCTTTACATGTCACTCTTAATTAATTACACATATGAACCTGATTTATCTACCAGGAAGCTTTAATAGACATGTGTTGGGCACTTCCTGGCATGTATTTCTGCTTGTATGCTGAATTATCTCCAAAATTTGTTTTTTACAGGAGCATGAAAAATCAGTTTCTCACAAACTAACAAACAAAGTAAACCCATGTTTGTGTAAACAGATATAAACAGAATAAAACTCTGGAAATTAATTAGTCATGTTTAGACATGTTTAAAATGGACATGCTTTTGTTGTGAACGATAGTGGACAGACGTGCTTTTTTTCTTTTATGTCAACTGCGTCCGGTTATATGCGAGCCTGCAGTCTCTTTTTAGGTCACACTAAAATAGCAGGCTATTGAACAGTAAACTTTAAGTAAAATAGATTACGCGAATCTAAGGATTTTTTTTCTTATTTTTTGTATTGAAATCAGTATAACTCCTACATTTAATTCACACGTTTTTTCATTGTTGTTTTTTTTTTTAACGGTTTAGTCCGAAGGTAGCGGGGTGACTTGGTTATTTATTATGAAAATTGCTGACACTGATTAATAAAAGAAAAACACTGCAATCTTTTACTGCTTTCATCCAGGAGCTTGCTAAAAACGTTTTTCTTTTTGGATAAAATCATGTCTCTTTGAGTTGACGTGATTGGTTTTGTTACATTTATATCTATGAACTATGGTGGCATCTTGCATGCCTGTCCCAAAAGCTGTTTCTGGATAAGATCCTGGAGCTTTAAAGATACATCATTTTAAAAACTCTTTTATGCCTTTCCTTCCTGTATACTCTGAATGGTATTGTTTGGTTGATGACAACCAATTACTGACATATTTTAACTTAAAAGTCTGTTCTTGGTCTGCTTCTATCCCACAAAATACCTTCAGACCTGCATCAAGCAGAGGAGTACAGAATCAGGACTTTGTTTTTCCCTTGTCCCTACAGTCCCTTGGAAAAAAAAAAAAAACATTCAACTTTGCAGCTCCACATTTCATGGAATGAGCAATGTAAAAGTCTTAAACTAAAACATCTTCTATCACTGGGACACTGACTTGTTGATGAGCAACTTGGAGACAGACATGTCTGGCTGCTAATACATGAACTGATGCAGTCAATTTGATCCCTTTTGTAACTTTAGTTCAATTTGACCAGGACCCTTAAAACCTGAAATTCTCCTTGTTAAATAAAGGTTTCATAACAAAAATAATAATAATTTAGAGATTCTTTTCCCCACATCTGTTGTTTTGAACCTTCTGATGTGATATAAAGTAAATAAGTCATTGCCAAACATGATAATCACCATTTTATACTTTAACACTGAAAAACATTAGTAGACAACAATGATCAAAGAAAGTCACTTATTTAATAAACACACAATTATGGCTGAAATTCATAACAATCATTGGACAGAATTATGACAACAAACTTGGCACAATTAAAATGATATAAGAATAAATACTGATTGAGAATTATTAATCACTTGGCACTTTAACTTATGGTCAAAAACATATCACTTGAGAAAAAAACAGTAACAACATTGGACTATTTACATTGTGTGTGTGTGTGTGTGTGTGTGTGTGTGTGTGTGTGTGTGTGTGTGTGTGTGTGTGTGTGTGTGTGCGAGAGAGAGAGAGAGAGAGAAAGCATGTGGCTTGATTCCATCCAACTGCCATCATTCTTTGTGAAGTCCATCGTAGAAGGAGTGAAAATCTTTTGGCAGAACCTTCTTCAGCTCTTGAAGATGTCTGAACTTTGACTCTTTAATTTTCTGGCTGTGTGTGTAGAGTGATGTGACTGTGGTGATGCTCTTCTTCCTCCTCAGAGATGGAGATGGAGATGGATAGGGTTCCCAGTTGTCTGAGTGGCATAGCTTGTAGTCCATTGTACCGTCCACATTGTACCTAGTAGATAAACAGAATGAACAAGAATAGTGGACATTTATAGGACCATTGTTTCATTAATATTCTAAGCAATGTCAGATCTATTAATGTGTTAGTGGAGTACATTACCGTGTATTAGATATCTGGAAATAGAAGACATAAAGATAACATTTATGTGAGATTGTGCGTGAGAAAATACCTGATTGCTCGGAGGTCATGCACTGTAGGATCACCAGCATTTTTTCCCGGTCGAATGGACTTGCAGAGGTTCACTTGGCTGAAGTCCATAAAAAAAGTGTGGTCCACATATCTCACTTGGTATGGTCTGGGATTGGAGCGAGCACCCCGGATCACTGCAGCATACTCGGCTGGAACATGGATGTCCCTGTGCCTCAGTCTTCTCTCTATCACACTATGTACAGAATCACACTCCATTTGTGTGTGACCTTTTTCAAGTAACTTCTGTGTCACTGGTTTCTGCTTCTCAGTAGCAAATTTGAGAAGTGCATTGCTCAAGAGCAGATTTCTGTTCTGGTACCCGCATCCATCACTCCACAGGATGTGTTCTTCATATGATGGGTGTGCTTCATGAAAATGAACAATGCATGAAGCAAACTCGTTGGCAGAAAGACCAGCTTCACCCTCATGCCATAGGTAACTTGTTGCATCATGTGATGTCATGTCAAAGATGGTGAAGTTATGAACAGCAAGCTTGGTCTTGTGATAGAGGGCAGAGGCTTGCAGCTTGGGGCAGAGCAGGAGCCCCTGGAGATCCATACACACAACCATCTTTTTGTCCCCTGCCTCTTCCTTGTCCTTCTGCTTCATGGCTCGTGCACTGTCTTTTTTAAGGCAGTGCTCCTCCCACATGACAGCATCAATGTTCCCAGCTTTGAATGCACAACAGGTATCACACTGGTCTTTTTTTGGATGATAAAGAGAAAGATTTAAATCATGGAAAATGGTGGAAAACACTTGCCTTGACAGAGGGTGGATACCATGTTCAGCACAAGAGCGCTTATACTGTGTGTGGAGGTGACTGATGGACTTGAACATAGGTTCCAGATACATCTTAGAAGATGAGGACCTACAGTAGTGTGATGGAACTTTTGGTAAGTCCAAAAGGAATGTCTTCAGGAAGTCCTGCTCTTCTCTTGGAACCCTCACTGTCTCAGTCTGCTGAGAACTTTGCTCTCTTCTCCCTAGCCACTTCAAACATGACCACTGCTTTATCCCCAGTGTTGACAGGAACATGCGTTGACACACTCTAAGTCTTTTACCATCCACAACAAGGTGATAAAAAATAGTTGTGGACCTCCTGGACTGTTCTGCTCCTGTTCTACGCCGCTTCACACTGCTTAGCTCTACTAATGAATCTAATTTCTCCCAAAAGTATTTAAAAATTTCCTCTCTCTTTGTCTCATCAAATTGTCTGCATTTCAGTTTAGAGGACTTTTGGCATGCCATTCCAATTTGTCTTGCGTCTTTTAAGACAGTCCCTCTATTTTTTCTTCCAAGATAGGATTGCCCCTTCATCCGCCTTCTTTTCTGGATGTTGATCTTCCAAGTCTCAGGATTTGACCTCTTCTTCTGACTGCCCTGACGAGCCTCACCAGCCGATGAGTCCACTTTAACTTCTTGTCCCACTGACAAAGACAAGACAAAGATAATAACCAAGTGAGATGTGTGTGTGTGTGTGTGTGTGTCCATGTGCAAGACAATACACACACATCTTCATGTGTGCCATACGTCTACGCTATTTAATCAATTACACATCGATGTCTACAAATGTGCAATCATTCTCTAAAATTCTCAGTTTTCATATATGCCCACTGATGGGCTGATCTTTTTTGCAATACAGTGACAATGAAACAAAGCTTAAGGGTTAATACTTCCTTAAATAACTGCAGATACTAAATCTTGATCTATAAAACCTTTTTAATGTGTATTTTCCTGTGGGCAAGTTATACATAAATATTTTGACAATACTTACCTTCATTTTCAGATTCTTCTGGAAAGTACTCGTCACCTGTGGATGATTCTTTAAGGGAATGGGGAGTGGGTGAAAAACACAATAAGTGAACTGAATGCAATATTTACATAATACTGCAGAACGTTTGTATTCTCTGTAGTGACTGACTGAACCCTTTCTTTCCTTCCACAAACCTTCTTCACTTGTGCTGACCCTCGTTTCTGCCTCAAATGCCCCATCATATTTTATTTTGGCAATTCCACAAAGCTCCTCTAAAGAGAGAGACATTTCTATCCTGAAAACAAGAAACCAAACATGCATCAGACCTTGAAACATCTCAGATAGAAATCTAGGTTACAAATAAACAAAACTCATCTATTCAACGATGAAATATGAAAGTATAAAGTCTGTGATTACAGACATAGTAAATCATATAGAAACACAACGGTACAGGAGGCTTACAACAGCAAAAAGATGGTGTTTGCGCAAAAGAAATGTATCGATATCAACAGAATGCTAACTATTAGCTATCTAATCGTCGTACAAACAGATGCCATTCATGAGCCGGTAGTCATCAGGCTGGAGTTGTAAACAACAAAAATAAGTTCAACTCCTAGAGCTAATCCATACAAATAAAGTCCACGGGTGACTATTAAATACTGTAAACTTGACTGAATGGTCAAATATCGAGTTTATGGTCATACTTTACCTTGATTTCAAAGTTATTATGAAGTCGTGTCGTGTGTCATATGGTATCCAAAACAATGGGGCGGGTGATACGGCCAGACGCGGGACTGGGAGGTACGTGCTTTTTGATTGCCAGCTCTGACAGCCAACGGAGATACGTGTTAAATAAATGGCCTCATAAAACGCCGTCCCATTGGTGACATAGAAATCCAAAGCATCAGATGATAGGGAAGAATGTGGACATGCTAAATATTATAAAACGTCCAAAACGTCAAAAGTGGACATACGCGGTTTTCATCGGACAGCGACGATATATTCCTGGCATTGTATCCACATGACCAGGCCACACAATTAGGCCAAAGATCAAACATTTTCTCACTATTTCTGTTTAGCTTCATACTACACTTATGAACATGCATAAGAAGTTTTGCAGACCTGCAGACTTTTGCAACTGAACAAGGTCCCAGTAATCTCTTTGCTCTGTTGCTGTGAAACTAAACATCAGTTCTTTCAGACAAAACAACTTCTGGCACGCTCTACATCTCTAGCTGTGCCTTATCAAAAAACATTTATCTTCAGCGTCTCTGACAAAACATGCACCAGGCAAGTCTTTACGGTGGCAAACCTGTTTTTTTTTTGTTTTTTTTTTTGTCTTGTCCAGCATTTAAGCAGGCAGACTGATGTTCTGGATGCTGTGTTCTGCTGAGCAAAATTATTTTGCCAAGGGGAACTTTTATAGATGTAATGATCCCCTTGTATTTCTTGATTCTTATTTTATTTTTCTATTTGCTTTGGATAATAGCTTGTATTACAGAGTTTATGCTGCTGGACCTGACCGGAAAGGACAGGAAAGGGGCAGAAAGAGAACAGAAAAGAGAACATAAAAAACAAAAGAAAGAGATCAATGCATACACGTATATGCACATACATACCCACCTACATATACATGTATATACACTCGCACATACATTATATACATACACACACACACACACACACACACACATACATACACACAGATAGACATACATACATACATACACAGACACACATACATATACATATATACATACATATACATATACATATCCATACACATACATACATATATATGTACACACACATACCCACCCACATAAATATATATACACCCACACAAGCCAACTCTAGATTCATGGTCCCTGTGGAGAACAAAACCATTGACAATTAGGAGGACCAGAAACTAGCAAGTTAAATCAAAAAGACAGAAAGAGAGCTACCTGCTGTTAATGAATAAACTTGTTGGATGACTCGGCGACTGTGATACATGCAGAACATTCATGCAGAACATTTAGAGTAGAACGTGTTCAGAGAAGGGAGATCGTGCCAATGTGACCCCGCCCGCCTAGGGCTAGAGGCAGGCCAGGAGAACCCAGAGACCCGGGTAACCGACAGTCACCCCCAGGCACAAACCCCAACCACCCCACCCCGGAGCCAGCCATGCATCCGCCCAGGAGGTGGCGAAGGAGGTCCCCAACCAGAGTCCCCCGCAGTCAAGGGGAACAGGCCCCAGCAGGCCCAGGCCGGCAAGGGCCGATCCCGCCGGGCACCGGCCACCCAGGGCAGACAGAGCGCAGGCCCCAGGGCCCCAAGAGCCCGAGAGCAGCCCCCCGCCCCCGCAGGCAGAGGGTACAGCCCACACCGACGGAGGACCAGGATCCCCAGACCACCACCTAGCAGCAGCCAGGTCGCACCCCAGTGCACCAGCTGTGCTCCCCGGGTACAGGACACCACCCCCCACCACCAAACCACACACACATAAACATGCATACCCTCCCTCCCCCAACACGCACTCCCCTCTCAGCCCCATCCACACACCCCTCCGCAATCCACACACATCTCCCATCACATACACAACCGCACCCCACCTCTACTCACTCACCCATACCAAGTCACACAAACCCCAACCGACCCCGCCTCCACACACGCTCACACCCCGCCACCCCATCCCTCTACTACCCAACCACACATGCCCCACCAAACACCCCTCCACCACCCACAGCCCCCCCTCCAAACTTCATCCTCACTCACACATCCCATTCCGCATATACCCCCCCCCAACCCCCCCCCCCCCCCCACACACACACACACACACCCTCACTCCTCCAACACAGGCACACCCCATTACATACAACCCACCCACCAACATACCCCTCCACACACACACACACATCTACTCATCCACACACATCCCTATCCCCTCACCCCCCTACTCACCTACATCCCCAACCCTAATCCCCCCCCCCCCCAACCATCCCACCATCCATCTGTAACCCCATACACCCGCTCCCACACATCCTCACCTCACCCCTCCATCATGTCCCATGTGAGATGCCCCAGAGGAGGCAGAGGACAGGATGGCCCCGATCAGGGCCCCCATAACTACCGCCCACCACTCCCAGCGTCCCCCCCACCACTCCACAGATGCAGCTGACCCAGCATCCCCCCAGGGCCGGCGACAACCCTCCTACAGCCAGGCCAGCCCAGACTTAGGTCTAATGGATGGCACTCTTCTCCCACCCGTATCCCCCCCCCCAGTAAAGCCCCGAGAATAGGGGTATGAGAGGACCCTATCGCCCCTGCCTCCCCCCCGTTTATGACTGATTGTGAAGTATGTATTAGTTGCAATTAAAATTGAGGGAAGTGCCACGCGGTGTTGGGAGAGGGACCACCTAAGCAGCCCCGCCCACCATACACCGCATGCCCTTCCCCCTAATCATGTGAGTTGTCAGTGTTTTGGTGTTTTGATGTCTACGTGTAATTAAAACTGAGAGGTGAGCCGAGGCTGGGTGCAGCGATCAAGACCACCTTGATGGCCTTTCTCACCACCCAGCGCCACGTGCACACCTCCTAATACCCTGCCTGTGTGTGATGGGGAGCGGGGAGGAAGAGGGGTCGAGGGATTTAAGTCTGGATTTAAGGTGAGCTGCCCGCGGCACTAGGCATGCCCCCCACTCCCAGGGCCTCCCAAGGACCAGGACAAGCCAGGGGCAGCCATCCCCGTAACCAGAGCCTTCGGCGACTCTAACCAGAGAGTCATCACCAACCCAAGAGGGGACCAACTCACCACACGCAAAAGGGGGGCATGAGGACAAAGAAGAGGAGGGGCGGCAGAAGGGGAATCCCAGACCGATTGTCCACCGCCCCCTCACTCACAGAGGACACCCCCACCTGGGGACATGAAGTCCCCCCTTGTCCACACATCGGCACTTTCACGCACATCCGCCACTGTCTCAGCACACACACCGACAGCCACACACACACACTTCCCGACACATACAGAACCACCCAGCCACACATTTAGCCCACCCTCAAAACCATCCTCCTGACCCCCACGTCACATCCAAATCTCCCCCCACCCCCATCCATCACATCTGCACTTATCCACCAACCCACCACACACATCCACCCACTCCCCCATACATACACCCCTGCCCCATCGCCCCCCCCCCCCCCCCCCCCCCACACACACACACATACACACACGCACCTGCACATGCAGGTGCGTGTGTAGGTCGCCACGGCACTACCCGCCCCCCCACGCACACACACACACAGACAACACGCCCCCCCCCCCACACACACACGTATACATGCACCACCGCCACTCCTCACATACACGCATCACCCCACTCCCCCACACACACGGCACTACCCCCCCACACACACACGGCACTACCCACCCCCCACAGACACCACAACACCTCCCCCCACACACACACCCACGTACACTCGTGTACATGCACCACCGCCACTCCCCCCCACACACGCATCATCACACTTCCCTACCCACACACATCCACACACCGATGCACCGCCACCAGTCCTCAACACACACCCCCTACACACACCCCTCCACACACACACACATCCCATCCATACTATCAAACACCCCCCACTCCCCAAGTCCCAGGGTCGCAACCAGGCACCAGAGCATGTACCTGCCCGCCGCCGCAGCAGCAGGTCCAGGTCAGCCCAGCCCCAGCAGTGGAGCAGTCAAAATCCCCCCCCCCCCCCCAAGAGCCCACCACAGACCCACAGCCGCCAGAGACCCCCAACCGGCCACCAACCCCGATCGTAATAAGGTCACATTCTCCCCCCATACTAAGTGATGGAGCTGATCACAGGGGACCAGAGGGAATGAAGTTCCGCTGACTGATCCCTTGAGGAGGCAGACATCATCTCGACACTGATGTGATCTAATAAGAGATTTCTGAACTGCTGGATACACAGACTTTGTTTGCTTTTCCAGTTTAGAAGGATAGTTTTCTTTGCGATACATAAACTGGTGAGGATTAAGTTTGCAGAATTAAATTCTATGTTAATTTCACCCAAGTGACCCAGTAGGCCCAGTTTGGGGTTTGTAGGGATGTTACATTTGAAGCAATTTGACAGATCTTTACATACCTGAAACCAGAATTCCTGGACAGGTGGACAAGACCACAAAGCATGGTAGTAGTTGTCAATTGTGTTGCCAGTGCAGTGTGGACAAATGTTTGATTGTGACAGACCCATCCTGAACATCCTGTGTCCTGTATAATGAGTTCTATGCAGAATTTTAAATTGTATTAGTTGCATGTTTGAATTCTTAGTCATTGTAAATGTATTTGAACAGATTTGTGACCATTCATTTTGGTCAAAGTTACTGGATAAGTCTGCTTCCCATTTAGAAGTTGGGAGACATATGGAATCGTCTAGCTTTGATAGTAATCTATACATTTTGGATAACAGCTTCGGGGCATTGAGATTTAAGAATTCTGCAGCCCTGATAGGTAGCTGCAAGTTTAATTGATCAGGGGTGTATTTCTTACCTATAATAGATTTAAGTTGGTGGTATTCTAAAAATTTTGTGCTGCTGATTTCATATCGTGAAGTAATTATATCAAAAGGGAGAAAGTTCCCGTTTTCTATTAAATGTTCTAACTGTTTTATTCCTTTATTCTTCCACTGAGGGAAGTTTATCATTTTCCGGTTTTGCTGGATGTCGGGATTGTTCCAAATAGGTGTAAGTTTGCATGGAATAAGCAAGGACTTGGTTAGTTTAAGAAATTCCCACCAGGCCATTAGTGAGGAGCTGATATTAATGCTTTTAAAGCATTTTTGGCGTTTGACAGCTCTGCTGATAAATGGCAGGTCTGAAATTGCTATATCCTCACACATAGCTTCTTCTATATTAAGCCATGGTTCATCTAGATAGCTAGGTTTAAGCCATTTAGAGATGTATTGTAGTCTATTGCTTATAAAGTAATTTTGGAAATTAGGCAAGTCTAAGCCACCGCTATCTTTAGTCTTCTGGAGTGTTTTTAGACTAATCCGTGGTGGTTTGTCTTTCCAGAGGAATCTAGTGACATGAGAAAAAGTGTGTAGGACTACAATTCTGCCTCCTGGTCCCAACCCTGAGTTGTCAATTTAGCTGACTAATAAAAGAGTCCATATTGCTAGATAAGAGATAAGAGCGGTTCCATCCAACGTGGGATGGATGCCATCTCTCCTAATAAGACCAGGCTTTCCCCAAAAAGCGCTCCAATTATCTATAAAACCCACGTTGTTATCGGGACACCACCTAGACAACCAGCGGTTGAAAGATGACATGCGGCTAAACATGTCATCGCTGATTAAATTTGGCAAGGGACCAGAGAAAACTACGGAGTCCGACATGCTCTTGGCAAAGTTACACACCGAAGCAACATTAATTTTAGTGACCTCCGATTGGCGTAACCGGGTGTCGTTACCGCCGACGTGAATTACAATCTTACGGTATTTACGTTTAGCCTTAGCCAGCAGTTTCAAATACGATTCGACGTCACCCGCTCTGGCCCCAGGAATGCATTTGACTATGGTCCCCGGTGTCTCTAGTGCCACGTTTCTGACTATGGAACTACCTATAATCAGGGTTTCTGCCTCAGCGGGTGTGTCACCGAGCGGGGAAAATCTGTTAGAAACGTGAACAGGTCGGTGGTGGCCAGTGGGTTTTGGTTTGGGGCTAAGCTTCCGCCTGACCGTCATCCAGCCCACCTCGGCTCCCGGCTGCGCGGGAACTGCTGAGGGACCGCTAGGTGGGCTAGCTGCCCTGGCTGGTAGCTCCGCACTGGCTAATGGGGGCTTGCTAACTAACTGCTTCCCTAACTGAGTGTGGAGCTGGACTTCTAACTCGCAGAGCCTCGCCTCCAAAGCTGCCAAGCTGCTACACTTAATACACCTACCGTTATCACTAAAGGAGGCGGAGGAGTAACTAAACATCAGACACACCGAGCAAGAAAAGGCAGGGGACCGGGGTGTGGGAAGAGAGCTAGCAGCCATGCTAAAACCGAGTGCTTGAGCTGTTTAAGTCAAGTAAACAGAAAGCCAAAGATCCCAAAAATAAATGCAATATATTGAACAGTGGTTTGGGAAGATATTGTGCGCTGAAGTGAGTGGTTGGTTAACAATAGATAGAAGTTAGAAAGAAGTTAAAGGAGCCAAAGGCTCGTAGCAATCCGCAGTGATACACGCTCGGGAAACAGGAAATGACACAATACGTTACAGCAACGTCAGCACGTCAATGACGTGAGACCAGGCCTTCGGTGCTGCCACTGAAGGCCTGGTCTCCTCTGAGCTTCCAGTTAGTCCGAGCACAGTCAGGAGAAGTTGGTCAGCTGACCTGAGAGGCCTGGAGGGGATGTAGGGAGGAAGGGACTCAGAGAGGTACATAAGGGAGTACCATTCAAACACTAAAAAACAAATAAAAGCAACTTAAAATGAATCCTAAAGTTCACAGTCAGCCAGTGAAGAGATGGTAATGATAAGAGACGGTGTTTCAAAATGTTAAAATTGGATGAAGAATGCATGAGTGAGAGACAGTTGAAATGTCCTCTTTGAAACCTTTTCCTGAAGTAACTATGAAGTTAAAGCAAGTAGTAAAGGTGTTGAAGCCTGAAAAGATGTTTATATGTAGGAAAAAATGTTCAAAGCAGAACTTAAATGAGTGCAACACAGTTGAACATGGCTGAAAAATTAGTGAAAGACAGTTAAAAATGGCTGAAACAGTGATTCAAAAAGTTGAACGATTTTAAAACTGCGATATTTCAAATAAAAAAAAAAGGAGTAAAGAAGGTTGAAAGTTAAACTGAAATGAGTGGAAGACAGTTGAACATGGCTGAAATATCCTTGTTGAAGACTTTCGCTGAAGTATGAAGCTGAAGCCATTAGTACAAGTGTTGGATGCTAAAATGGTGTTTAAATGTGGTAAAAAAAAAAAAAAAAGGGGGTTGAAAGTTAAACTTAAATGAGTGCAAGACAGTTGACGATGGTTGAAAAATGAGTAAAAGACAGTTAAACATGGTTAAAATGTTCCTGTTTAAGCCTAAGCTGGACAGGAGACATAATCAGCTCTGTGTTAACAGTGCTGAGACATAATCAGCTCTGTGTTAACAGTGCTGAATTATCACTGAACACCTCCAACTATGGTGCTCCATAGTTGCCATGGGCAACCGCCCCCACCTTTGCTGATTCCCCTGTCACTGACCGCAAGGAGAGGAGAGTTTTGCTGCGCAAAGCCTCTGTGAACCCTCCGAACTCCTCGACACTACACGAAAACCGTAACAGATATTAAAAAAAAAATTCTTTCACTATGAGCGGCAGAAGGCTTTCAGGAACACAGGGTTGTAAATTCTTTTATTTTACAGTGAACTGAATTTAAATTACAGCGAGTTAAAAAAAAAAGTGGAGACGTCAAAAAGTGGAATGATTTTAAAACTGCGATATTTCAAAAATGATTGGAGATATCAAAAAGTTGAATAGAAGTTTAATAACTGGATTTCTTGTGACTTGTTCAAAGTTTGAATGGTGTTTCTAGCCTAAAGTATGCTAAAGATTTTAAGGCTAAAAGAGTTGAAAGTTTTTGTGGAATGTTCAGCTTTTCCCATTAAATATGGTAAAAAAGGGTTGGAAGTTAAACTTCCTCTTCTAATGGGAGTTCAAGCAAACTCACAAGGTGATAAATTTAGAGTAATTGCATTGCAATTTATTCTTGCAATGTGGTGCAATCACCACATTGCAAGCATCGTTTGGGATTCAGCGACTTCAAAGAGGAAAAAGCCACACTGTCCTTCCCCGTCACTCCGCTGACCTTCCACCCATCTCTGTTAAATATGATTGCATTTGCAGCTGGCTGACATAGCCGACAGAGATATATGGGTGTTTAAGTTTAAACGGCTGAGAGATATAATCTTGAACAACATCAACATCTTCAAGATGTTTCCCGTCAGAAGGCCACTCTGGCTCAGAATCACAAATGGAGCCATATTGAGAACCTTCCAAGACCAGATAAAGTCAAACTCGTGTTTGAAACATGGAATGCCATCCCCGACACCTACAAAACATGAAGAAATATGCATTTGGAGTCCTGTCGATCTTTGGATCTACATATGCATATGAGCAGCTATTCTCTACCATGAGCTATATTAAAAACAAACACAGCTAACGCCTCAGACGGCAGCTTACAGTCCTGCGTAGAGACAAAAGTGACTTCCTACACCGCTGATTTATTGACGCAGAGGTTCAGGAATAAAAACAAAAGCCAGGTGGTAGGTAGTTTTCTTTGCTCGGCAATTTTAGAGGAAATTCATGAACTAGACTACATTAAACTACACACATCTCTATAATGGACTTTGCTTTGGTAAAAGCATTTCAAACAATGTGATGCTATATTTAAGAATAACAAACAAACTTAAAGTTCAATTTAAATTTATTCAAAATTGACAAGACATGCAAAGTAGAGGACAGATATAAAGTAGAGGAAATGAAAAAGAGGAAAGACATAGGAGGAGATGAGCGAGGATGAGATGAGAAGAAAGCATTGAAGGGAGCTCAAAGGAAAGGAAGAGGGAAAAAAAATCATAAAATCATAAATATAAGGGTTTGTGATAAGTATAATAAATACAAATGTATGTGTAATAGAGTAAACAAATTGATCATGTGGATAGAGGTGTACGAGAAGATTTGTATTATAATCAAATATATAGGTTGATTTCCAATTATAAGAAACCGTATTTTTTGTAAATGAATAGTTTACATGATAGGATGTTATATGAATGGACATTACATGCATGCATTTACTCTTGTAAAAGTGGATGTACAGAGATTTTTTTTGAATATGTAAATACCTTGTATTCCAGGATTAAACTAAAATGTTGATGTACTGTGTAACTTTTTACAAGTGTTTGTTTTTGATATTATAATTGTGCCGGACCCCAGGAAGAACAGCTGTAGCTTGCTACAGCTAATGGGGATCCTTAATAAACTAAACTAAACCACTATACCCCGCACCCCTACACTCCTCTATTCTACATCATCTTCTAAATGGGCATTCAATACGTAACCCTTCACACAAATGTTACTTTAAGTGACTGACCAGTAAAGAGGATGTTTGACACCTTATTGCACAAAAATCACATTGTAAATGAGTACATATTTGCTGAATAGCACTACTCCTCAAAGTGACATCTGCTTTGTGGTCTCTGTACATGTGAACCATTAAAACAGGAATTTTAATGTAATTTCTGTAGCATTCAGGCATACCACACTGATATCTGTAATTAGCACAATTATGATGCAACTTAATGTGCTGAGTAAACTCACAAACTTTATCAAATTCCTTACCACATGTGCTAAACTTGCAACAAAACATTTTGAGCTGTTGCTGTGTGAAGCTACTAGCGCTAGTACTAGCTGGCTGATGGTTAAGCTCACCCTCTCGTGTGTTGATTTTGCTGAAAATGTTCAGCAAAACCAGCTGAAGAAAATAGACAGAAAACAAGATGTAAATATATAAGATAATGTTATAATTTCAATTACTGATCTAGGCTTGAAGTTATAAGAAGACTGCAAACATGCAGGCCATCTTTTTAAGATAACAGCTGGCACCTCTTAAAGCTGTCATTTGTTTTTCAATCATACTGCAGATGCTGCAAACAATATTTTTTATTTACGCACACACTACTCACACACACCCACCCACGTGCAAACATTTTTTCATTTGCACACATATACAAACACTCTTATTAATTACGGATTTCATCCCTATGGTTTATCGTATGTTTTCTTTTTAACTTACTTGATATATTTACCTAATTCTATTTTCTGTTATGTTTATAATGTTTTTGTATTTTGTTTTTTAATGTTAAGGTGAGAAATCTAATAACCCTATAAGGTGTTTTTATCTCACCCGCACTATCGGTTTTCTTGTTGTTGTCTTTTTTCTCTCTTCTTACATCAACTGTTTTTATATTGTACAAATAAAATAGATTAAAAAAAAAAAAAAAAAAATAGACTGTACACAAGGGTTAAATTTATTCTCTTATCAAAGAGTCATATGCAGGACTCAGCCCGAATCAGGTGGGCTGTGAGTGTACAGTGGTATTATTCTGCCATATATCAAGAGTGTATTTTGTAGATTTGAGGTCAACAATTGTTGAGCGATATCGTAATAATCAAATCCTGAGTTGCTTCTTGCCTGACATCTAAAACAAACAAATGCAGGGATTATTTTGATTTGAGTACACATACTAGAATTGGACAACATTCAATAATTTATCGTACAGTGAAATTGCATTTATATACACAATTCAGTAAAAAACAAACTATTTTATTATTTCAGATAATACTTTAATCTGCTTTTTAACAGTAGTATAACAGTAGTTCAAATATTTTGTAATGAATATCAGTGTGAAAAATAATAAAACATGTAACAGCTGATAATAAAAATAGTTTTAAAATCATTATTGTATAATCACATCACACTGATTTAATAAGACACCACCTTTTTCTTATGTTTCAGGGCATCTTTTGCTCAAGACATTTTTAGAACAGGGCGGGGGTGTCAAGCTGGAGTGAACAGTGAGCCAAATAAAAAAAATGTTCAAAGTCAAGGGTCAGGCTGGTTAAGAATTTAGTTAAAACTGAGTAAAAATTTAATTATTGCACACAGTCTTGAAAAAAATATTACAGGTAGTATAAGTAAACTGTTACTCAGTAAATTAATAAATCAATGAGCGATCCTTTAATAATGATGTTTTAAATTATCTCTGCTTCGAATGTGGTGCTTTAAAAAATTGGCTAAGGGAGAAAAACACAACAACGAAAACATCATCCACACAAAGGAAAACATTAACTGTAGTTGGTGATTAACACTGCAAGGCCAAAGAATTTCAGGTTTTCCTGCAAGTCCGGTGCAAGTCAGTGCTATGGTTTCTGTTGCAAAGCTTGTGCAACCGGCACTGCCTTGTTACTGCATGATGCTTCCTCAAGTTTTCTTCCTGCTGTGCCTTCTCCTGCATAAACCTGCTTCTAAGTTCATTTGCAAGTCGCAGTATGAACAGTTGACATGCATGCCTTGTACAGCACATGTGCATTTGTGGCTGCCATGTCACACAGCAGGGCTGCACGGTGGCACAGTGGTTAGCACTGTGGCCTCACAGCAAGAAGGTCACTGATTCAATCCTTGGCTGGGGAGGGGTTTGGTCAGTGGCCTTTCTGTGTGGAGTTTGCATGTTCTCCGCGTGGGTTCTCTCCAGGTACTCCGGCTTCCTCCCACCATCCAAAGACATGCATGATAGGTTAATTGGCCACCCTAAATTGCCCCTAAGAATGAGTGTGAGCATGAGTGGTTGTTCATCTCTCTGTGTGGCCCTGCAATGGACTGGTGAGATGTCCAGGGTGTACCCTGCCTGTCGCCCAAAGCCAGCTGGGATAGGCTCCAGCTTCCCCGCAACCTTGAATGAATGTCAAGCAGGTTGTAAAAGACAGCCACAGACCTTCTCCGTGCACCAACACATACTGAGTAAACGCATAGTTTCTGGTCCATAATGTCCACACAAGTGGTTATAATCAATAACAGTGTTTGTTTTTTTGTTCTTTGTTGTTTTGTTTTTTTTGTCCTCAGTCTCCACTTTGTGATGCATGGTGCTCAGTAGAAAAAATAGACTTCTCTTTTTTGCTTGCATACACTGTTAGCTAGGCACTTCCAGATGTGAGCAAGTACAGCTCTTGTCTTGCAGTTTCTTTTGCTGTTGCAGGTACCTCCTGACAAATTTTGCTAATGGTGCCAAGCAGAGTTGTATTTTGCTGAATAAGTCTGGAAGCCAGAGACAGAGACGTGAAGAAATTGTCCATAGTTACAGTCCTTCCCTTGTCCATAAATGGCTCCATCAATTTCACAACAGCATTCTCCGACAGCCTTTCTCCTGTTGGACGTGAAGGATCTTTACCCAAGTAGGGGATAGCATTGCACATGAATTTTGTGTCCAGAGCCTGCAAATCGAAACTTATTTCCAAATTTATCAGGCTTGGATGCAATGTATTGCAGAAAGGAGCAACAAACTTTTGTTAGAAATAGCTGCTCGTCAACAGCAACATGTTGCCCTGGACTGTAGGACAACACACAGTTCTGTACAAACCGCTGCCAGATATTTGAAATTGCAGCAAATTTGTTGGTTTTCACACGTTTCACATGAGTGTCCTTGTTGCCAAAGCACAGATATCTTATTATTTTTCAAAAGCGATGTCGAGACATTGTGGCTTTTATGTCTGGATTGTCAAAGTCTTTGGACCACAAGTCAGGCATGGCACCAACGCTCCCCTGCGCTGCCTTTATAAAATCAGCAATGAATGCCATCAGCCCATGGATCTCTGTGGGTTCTGATGGTCCATCCATTTCAGCAGCCTTGTGTCTCTTGCTACAAGGAGGTCATCTTCATCTGATGTAGCCTGATGTCGATTGTGCCGTGGGGCGAGACATGGTGAAATCCAGGTAGTCTCCAGGTAGAAAAACTCTTGAGTCTGTGTGTCAGGCCTATTTATTCTGGGAGTCAGACTTCGCAACCACAACATTTACAGTTTTTTACATCACTCCCATCCCCACTTGGACATGAAGACCCTTTTCTCTAGCTACTTTCATTTTATTTTCAACTGGTTTTCAAGAAAGGTTTCACATTGTTCATTCAAATTTCTAAAATGTCCCTTTGAGAACAGTCAGTTTCCATTTTGAAAATTCTGTTTGTAAGACCTTTCATGTACAATTATTTTTGATCCACTCTGCCCCTCTGGACTGTTATTTACAGTCCATCCATCTGTCCATCCTTCTATCTATCACTCTGTCCATTCATCCATCTATCTTTCCATTCACCCATCTATCCATCATCTGTCTATCCATTCATCCATCTATCTATCTTTCCATCCATCTATCTGTCTATCTATCTTTCCATCTATCAATCTATCCATCTGTCTATCCATCCATCAATCCATCTTTCCATCCATCTATCCATCCATCTGTCTATCTTTCCATCCATTAATCTATCCATCCGTCTATCTTTCCATCCATTAATCTATCCATCCGTCTATCCATCCATCCATCTATCTTTCCATCCATCTATCCATCCATCTGTCTATCTATCTTTCCATCCATCAATCTATCCATCTGTCTATCCATCCATCCATCCATCCATCTGACTATCCATTTATCTATCTATCCATCCGTCTATCCATCCATCCATCCATCTTTCCATCCATCTATCCATCCATCTGTCTATCTTTCCATCCATCAATCTATCCATCCATCCATCTATCTTTCCATCCATCTATCCATCCATTCGCTGCAGGTTGGTAAACGTGGAGCAAAATATCAGGAATGATGATCAGGGGATCAGTATGTAAATGTAACTATATAACTAGTAAATGTGACTATATAAGTGCGATCACCCCCCCCCCCCCCCCCCCCCCCCCCCCAAAAGATTAGAGGTAGGGGCCCACAGGACCCAGAAAACCAGCCCCACCCACACTCCAGCCAACCCGCCACCAAGGAGATCTTGTATCCACCCAGATGGCAGCAGAGGGGATCTGCAGATAGACCGCCTTGCGACTGCATAAGCACAGCCACCTCCAAGTATCAGCCCCCAGAGGCAGGCAGAGTGTGCCGAGTCCGCCACAGGGGCCTGAGGGCAGCCCAAAGTCCCCAGGCCCAAGTCCCCAGCTGTTAAGATGAATCACAAGACACATTAATATGGAGTCACCAAAGTCGGTTTAATTGTTATTAACAGCAACTTTACTCATTTTTATCAAATTCTTATGCTTTAACTTCTCCATGAAATGATTTTTGTTTGGAACATCATGTTTCTACAGTCATCATGCAAAACTTCAGGTTCCTTAACATTCACTACATAATGAATCTTTTAGTACAGGTTATTTACTATCATATTACAGTCTACTTAGAAAAAAAACAACCTGTAATATTGTAAATATTGTAAACCTATAATGTTTCTCAGCCTGAACCCTCGGGTGATGAGTCCATGTCTAACAGTTCTCATATATCTCCTCATGTTGTGAATACAAATTCACAGTTACATTGACATACTCATCATCTTCATCACCACCACATATAACATTAGAGTTCTGCATCCCAATGGCCACTGAAACACAAACGGAACAAAAATGTAAATATGAGGAATGTCTCTGTGAGAAATGTGTGTATTATGCAGAGTTTGTGTTTCCTAGTGAACACACACTTTGATTTTGGGTTGTGAGCAGCTTGGAGTGTCGTCTTCTCCTGTAGACCAGACAGAATACCATCAAGACCAGCAGAAGCAGCAGCAGAATTCCACTGGATATCGACGAGATCAGCACCAGCAAAGAGACTGTGAGAGATATTTTACATCACTTTTACAAGTCTTTACCAATTTAAACATGTCAGCTTTTAAAAATGCACTACGTAACTTTTGGATTAGTTCCTGACTGAAGGACATGGTGATGTCTATTATGTAACATTTCTACAGCCATCGCTGCCCAGCAGCGTCCAGAGGCTGAGAAACTGCACTGTACAACTTTATTGCTAAATACACATTGATTTAATTCAGGTGTGTTGCAGTGGGGACACGTGGAAAACATACAGGACACTGGCCCTCGAGGACTAGGATTGGGGATCCCTGCTCTAAGAGGATTTGTGCTTTATCATTTGTTCTGTTTGAAACACAATTTGTTCCAATTGTAACACAGTGAACAGAAAATGACATTCTACTCAAGATTCTTAAAGAACGAATGATTCTCTTCTAAACATCCAACTAATAATTACAGGAACTATTTAAATGAAACAAGATCTAACCTGATAGGAGAACCAAACAACTAGATCAGGTTTTAGTTTGTGTTCAGAAATGAAACTCTGTACTTACATTTAATGACAACAGTAATGGGAGCAGCCTCCGTAGAGTCGAATCTCCGTGTAGACAGTGTGAGCTCATACACACAGCTGTAGTTTCCCTGATGTTCGTACTCGGCTGCAGGGAAGTTAAAGGAGGCTGAGTTGTTGACTGCAGGCTGGGTGTCCATGATGTTGGAGCCAGAAAAGATGAGAAAAAAACGTCCCTGAGTAAAACTGGAGTTGATGGAGCAGGTGAAGGTAAAACTGTGACCTTTGGTAACCACTACAGGTTCAGGACTCCAGACCATCCCTGTTTTTGAGGAAGTCAGGAAGATGTTGGGCCTCTGCAGTCTCACTGTGACAGAAAGAAAACATTAAAGATAATGTGAAGCTACTGAACTCCCACTGAACACACTGATACCTCCTAGGAATAGATTTTTTTTTTCTTTGCTTGAGTCTTTTTACATTTTTATGTTTTAATCAGTCTTTCTTTAAAAAGCACTTTCATACATACAAAATCATCAGAGTGAAAATAAATACAAGAAAAACATTATTTTCTGGTGCATAAGGTGCCCATAAAATCCTTCAACTCTGTCAAAAATCGACAGTGCACCTCATGTATTAATTAATTCTGGTTATGCTTATTGACCTCAAACAAATTTTATGTGGTACACGGTGCTCAAAGATCTGTCAAAATGTTTTTGTACAAGTTTGGTAAGCTACGAAGCTGCACCGCCTTATAGCATTATCAAGGTTGTCAAGAGCATGGCAGAGTAATATGTACTATGTTTCGGCTTCAACATACCAGTACCGGTTCACTGTGTTAGGCCATGGGCATCACATCAAACAACTTGGACCGGTGCATTACCAGTACAGTTTTAATGCATCACACAGAGTCTCGAACACCGTGACGTGCCACATTGTTAAGGCACAGATTTGTCACGGATCCCAGTTGTTTAATCTGCTTATACATAAAGCTTCTGGTCCCACACAATAAACAGTAAATAACTAAGGTCTTCTTTTGTTTTGTGTTTTTTTTTTTCTTTACAAAACTTGCTAAATATGCTGAGTTAAAGGAACTATTTCATGTTGGCTTTGATGTACTTTTTATGCTAAACAACTGTTGTCAAGCTACAGTGTGTTTCTAATATTCCCGCATCAAATGCCAGCTGATCAGAACCGACTGATTAATGTGATGCTATCGTGACTCCCGCAACCCAGTGATGTAAAGGTGACTTAACTTACGAAGTTACGAGAATATTGCAAACCAACTAGCATTAAAATGATCACAGACTATAATGCAGCTCATAACCTGGTGCGCCTTATATATCAAAATAGAAGTTATATTTAAAGATCATTGATATTGCACCTTATAATCCAGTCTGCCTTTTGGTATGAAAAATACAGTAAGTAAATAGGAAATTTAAAAAAAAAAAGTAAATTATAGATTGAAATTATGAGAAAAATAGTGAATTCAAGGATATTTGCGACGGGGTTCTGTGCAGTACAAGACCGATGGCGACGTTGGTACTCTGTTGAGGTGGTTTTTATTCCCAGGTGCAGCAATATATTCAGTGCTCCCGTCCAAATATGTTCAATATATACAATATTTACACAGGTTTTCCACACAGATTTCTCCAAAGCCAGCTTGCCAATGATCATCCAACCGGATGAGGCATAAGGATCAGTAATTCAGGGTAAGAGTCTTGCACAAGTGCCTCTGTTACTACTCCAGGACTTGAACGCAGATCCTCCATACCCAAGCCTGCTTCTGTAACCACCAGGGGCCTCATTTATCAAACTGTGCGTAGCAACGATGACTACAGGTGGCGTACATAAGGAAAACAGGAAATGCGCCTCGAAAAGAACTCCACGATTTAAAAAGCAGTGCGCACGCACGTCCCACGCCTGTTTCGCTTTATAAATCAGGATCAACAGTAAATTTTGCGCACGTGATGGCACATCTTATCACGCCTGCATGTTGGTCATAAGAGGTCAGCTGAACACCCCTGAAAAATATTAATCAATCTCTTTTCCATGATGGTTCTGCAGGGAAAAAAGCAAAAAAGAGGATTTTTTTTGGAAAATGAGGTAGAAATTCTAATCAATGAGGTTGTAAAATGTAAAAATATTTTATCTGGTGGAGACAGGATGGACATCAGCACCGCTAGAAAGGCAGAGGAATGTCAGCAGGGAACAGATGCTGTCAGCTTGTCTCATCAGAGACCGGAATTATCCTGAAAGTAAAAATAAAGTGGTCACACAATAACATGTAGGGAGAGAGAGCGCATCTTCGTCCACAGGAGGAGGATGTTTTCCAGGGTGGACGGGGTGCTGCTGCCCACTGCCTTGTCTCAAATTTCACACCATTTCTTTGGTTTTATTTCCTGTCTTTGGTGTTGCCGTTTCCTGTTTCTCCAGATGTTGTACGTACACCAGGGTCAGAGATGGTGTGGAGGTAGGGACATTTTACAGCCAAGTCGTGTTTTGACAAATCCCAAAAGTTGACTATAACCAGCGTATGCCGGGTTTTTGTGCGTGCGACAGCTTTATAAATGAGGCCCCAGGTCACTATCAGAAGAGCTTTAGTTTGAATACTGGCTCCGATTTTTTTCTCTTCTTGTTGTTTCCAACTGAGATCATAGTGATCATCTCAAACAGACATCAAATAAACCAGATCTGTATCATGGAAATGAAAGCAGACATTTCTTCAAAGCATTACTTTTTTAAACACAGCCTATATATTTTATTTTTATTATTATTTACTACCTATTTGCACTATCTACTTTGTTTGCACCTTTCATTACTATTTGCACCCTCCTTGTTGTTTCTGAGAGCCTATGTAACAGTGAATTTCTCTACTGAGATAAATAAAGTCTTATCTTATCTTATCTTATCTTATACTACACACAAGCTCTGTTGTCATTTATTTATGTAGTCTTCTGGAATAGTTTTCCAGGATCCTAGGAAAGCTCTTCTTTGGATATTTCTACCTTTTTGTTCTAGTGTCTGTCCAGATGATCCCACACTGCTTCAGTAATGTTGAGGTCTGGAATTTGGGGAAAATCCACCACGGATTTTCATTCCAGTTCCTGTGTCATGTGACAATTTGGCTGTTTTAATCTCACAATTTCTTTTTTTTAAAAACTTAACAGCTTCGTTGCTACGGAAACCATTTCTGATGATACTTCAGGTACCAATAAATGAATGAACCATTTGCTCAGCTGCATCTCTTAGGTCCTGTATTAGGTATTTGCTGGATCTTAAAGTATTTTTAAGGACATCTCTTTCATAGATCTTTAAACTGCTATTAGATTTGAATGCAAAACACTTGTTTATTATGTAACTTTTTTTTTTTTTTTTTTAAGGATCACGCTGCACACCATATATACCATATATATTTACACCATATATATTTGGAAACTCATCTGGGATACTCAAAAATAAACTTCTGGTTCACTGTCTGTTTTTGTCATTTTACATGTTTTAGGTCATTGTTCTCAGTCATTCAAGTTGATAAAACTTGATTTTTTTTTTTAGGTAATAAGTTTGTTTTTCTTCTTTTTTTACTATAACAAATTAGTTAAAATAAAACACACTACACTAAAAAAAAAAATCAATCATTTAACTTTCAGATTTATTTGTTTTTCTTACCAGTGATGGAAAGTCTGACAGAGTCACTTAGCAGTGAGCTAAAGTCATGACCAGAGACACTTTTCTGATAATGACATTGGTACCATCCCTCATCTTCAAAGTCTGCTTCATGGATCAGGAAGGTGACAGAGTTTCTACTTGATGTTTGAGTCTTCCGGAATGAACTCCTGGTCTTCATCAGCATGAATGTTCCTTCCAAAGACTGAACAAGACTAAACAATAAACAAGTGATACCAACACTCTGACCAAAGACAACCTCACCAGTAGGATTCATGGTGATTCTGGGCTTTGGGAGGCTCTCTGAAAAACAAACCAAACAAATGACACTGGTTATCAAAGACAACATGTTGAGTATTTTATCTCTGCTTTAGGTGATCTTTAAGTGCTCATTTAGCAAGTTGTAGTACAACAGAAGAACTATGATGATTATAATTTCAACATATTTACTATTTTTAAGCAGAAGCTGATGATAAGAAGACTTAATGTTTGGAGGTTGGAGAAAAAAAATGGGACAAAATTGTGTTGAGTCCATAACTTCATTTCTCCTTCATTCCTCCAACAACTTACTTTACTGTCTGTTTTGTAACAATGTTATGGTTATTTCTAGAAACTCCACTTTTAAAATAATAAATAATCTAAAAAGTGTACAGTGGAAAGCCTTAAGTATACTATATAGATAATCTAACGTCCCTGCCCCTACGACTATGCTAAGCAGACCTCAAAAGAGAGGAAGGAACAGGAAAGGGCACCACACCAGGAGCAAGGTTGGGAAGATGGCCTCAGTGTCCGGGGTGAGCCAGTTCCACTGTGTCATTCTATAGGACATCAGTGTGTTTTTAATGATCCACCAAAACCCGATGTTGACCAGTCCCTATCTCGATCATGAAAGACTTACGTCTTGCTTCTAGGACTTGAAAAGGACAGTTATAAGGGGATTGCAGGGAAAAAAGGTGTGCATCATGTCGGATTAAAACATACTTGGCTGACAAAAGGTCTTGACATAAGGAACATATCTCTGAGTAAGGTAGTTATGCACTGCAAGCGATAAGAAAACTTTACCCTCCGATAGTAAACCAGACCTCCCCATCGCACTAGGATCCAAACCCAGAACATTAGGAGGAACTCCTCTGAAACCCTCAAAGACTGACTCAGAACCAACTGAGTAGAGAAGTGCAGGTCCTCCTTAGGGGAGGAGCGCCAGCCCAACAAAACCCACGCATCTTTACCCAGCTATTGACAAGCAGACATGCAGGGACAGCGACCTCCGTAGCACAATAAAATCATTCCCTCAGTCTGTTGGCTTGTGGGTTGCAGTGGACCGGTGATGTTTGACCACTAATCTTCTCTGTTCCACAACTAGCAGGTAAACTGTACATCACTGTCAGATGTCAGATCCAAAGGAACACCAAACTACAACACCTAGGAATGAATAAAAGCCTGGGTATACTCCGATGATGAGGTAAATGACAGTGGAACTCCCTCAGGCTGCTGTGTGGTCCTGTCCCCCACAGTCAGAAGGTGAGTAAAACTCTGGGAAGCGACCCAGCAAGATTCACATAAGCATATTTGGAACATAGTGTAGTCCCTGCACTTCAGAGTACTTTGCAGTCATTTCAGCAGTGTCCATTCCTAAATAAACAGTGGAAACCTGGGCAAACAATTGTCCTTCCCAGCAACGTGTTGAATATCAATTGTAGGGCCCTATAAAATCCATTTTATTTTTTACCAAATTCCATTTTATTTCTTCCCCAAATTCAGTTTTTTCCGTTTTATTTTTGGGAATTCCGTTTTTTCCATCCTATTTTTTTTTTTTGTGTAAATTCCTTTTTTCTTTTTTTTTTTTTACTTTTTACTCCTATTTTATTACCAAAAGCATTGTTTTTTTTTGTTTAAATAACAAATAGATAGAAATTACCTTTAAATTTATTGATGTGACAGACATGTCCTCAATGCAGTAACGTACACATTAAAGAAGTACATTAAAGTGCATCACAACTTGCACCAAGTTATGCAGTTTAACAAAAACCACACTTCTTAATACTTCACCATCTAGCAAATTAAAGTGCATCAAAACACAAAAGTAACTATAAGAAGTTACTTAAGCTGGTGGACTAGTTAGTCCTTAGCTACTCTCTCTTTAAGTGTTCCACCTATCAGAGACATCACCATTGAAATACATGATTGCCAATGAGTGTCTCTCTCGTCTGTAAGAAAAGTTTTGTATTTACTGAAGCTCCGCTCACAATCAACTGAGCTGACTGGGAAGTAGATGAAGGGCACAGTAATCTCTGCAACTCTTGGGAATCTTGCGCTCAGGCCTCTCCAGTAGTTTGCAAGCTCCATATCAGTTGGAATAAGGTCCCTGCAAACACATTGCTGATGGGCCATCCACTGCTCACTGAGCTCTGCTGATGGGTTAGCCATGGGCTTCAGTGTTGAGTAGGCTTCGATCTGCTTTTCCATTGCTAGAGCCTGTCTAGGATCAAAGACCCTGATCAATCTGTACACATCACTGGCTGGATGTGTGTCCCAGTGCTTTGAGAACTTTTTAAAAGCCAAATGAAAGACATCATGAAGATTGTCCAGCATGTTCCTCTTCTCTTGAACACCCATTTTCCTCACTAGCTCATCTAGTTTTTGCTGTTCCATTTACTAAGTAGGAGCCAAGATCCTCCATCACATTGTATGCAGACACAGCTGTGGGTCTGTGGGTTCCTTCCAGTATGGTCAGGGATGTCATCAGTTTGGAGCAGGCTTCTGAGATGAAGGTTAGCTTAAGTATGAGGTTCTCCTCCGTTTCCAACTGGTTGAGGTGTTCCTGACTGCCAGGCCTGTTGACTCTTCTGCCAACAAAAACTGTACAGGTGAACATGCTCTGCATGATATTTCACAGCCTCAAAACAGCTATTCCATCTAGTACACATTGGCTCAGGAGGAACCTTGGCCTGCACACACTCTTTGTTAATGAGGAATGTCACTCATCTTTGCTTTCTGGCAGGCTTCTTGAAAAAGACAGATCTCAACCATGTCACAAGTGAGGTAGCATCAGAGAGGTATTTGTTATGCTGCCAGGTCTCACCCGTCAGATTAATGATATGGCAGAGGCAGGTAACATGGACACTGTTTGGCTTCACTCCTTTCAGGACCTCCATGTATGCTTTCAGACAGTTGGTGGCATTATATATGTGACCACTGCCCAGGCATCATTCAGATTCAGACTGTTGCTATGAAGGGAGGCTAGTATGACTTGAGATACAGTTGGGTAGTTGCATCTTTCCATGAAGACAACATTCACCAGAAAGTATTGGTTTTCTACTCCTCTAATAAAAGAAGATAGAAACATTGGTTTACATATGTCATACTAAATGTGTTTCATTTATTGATGTAAATTATTATTATTGAAAATAACAATAAAAATGTCAATGGCTGCTCTGACATGGTTTGGATTTGATAACTTTTATTTTGAACATTTAAATTAAAATATCAGTAACAAAATATGGAAAATAAATGGAGAATATTTTCACTTCTATTACAATTTTATTTACATGAATACTTTTAATTTACGTTAGAGAATGAATCTTATTGTCATGTCTGCCAGGTTCCCCAATTGGATGAGTTTTTCTATTCTGATGCATAATCTATGAAATATCCTTTTATTAAAAACCTATATGCAGTTAACTTATTATAATACATGTAATAGTAAAATGTAAAAATTGTACGTTGTCATTGCCTGAACAAAAAAATGTTTGTCACATTAACTTACCAATGACAATGTTTAGGACACTGCAGTCTCTTGCATCAGTGGTCTCATCCACAACAACAGAGTACTTTCTCCCACACATCTTTTGTAGCACAGATGAGATATGTCTGCTGTTTTTTTTCTTTATTATTTCTGTCCCAAGAACTCAATCTCCAAAAGCCCAAACTGACAGAGCAAGGTTCATGATCAGTCCATGTTCTGTGAGGGCTTAGAACAATAGGCGGAGGTTTGATATATGCTCCTATGTTCTCCAGACATACAAAAAGGAAAGGAAAACACGGAGCCCATGAGCAGCAGAAATGTTTGTTTCCCCCTTCAGTTCAAACAGCATTATCAAAACCCAAATAGCCCAACAAGGATTAATAAGTAATAAGGATTAATAAGCACCAAGGTGCAGTGCCTGGTGGGGAGTGGCTTTGACCATATTAGAGCAACAACAATCCGTTAAATAGCAAGTGCTGCTGCAGGATTGCTATTGTTGAGAAAGTGGCAAGCCTTTGGACATTTTTCAATCTCTCTTTTTCCTATTTCATTCCTCCAACTACTCACTTTCCTGCCCAGTTTTCAAAACAACATCCAGGTTATTTTCTCAAACTCCAACTTTAAAATATTGGTTTGATTTGTCTACCAGTGTCACGACGAAAGGATATTTATGAAAGATTTCAGTTTGACATTTCAGCATCACACACAGTAAGAATCTAACATTTCTAATCCAGATTGTTGTTTGATTCTGCTTTAATGATGAAATAAATTATAAAATTGTGAAAAAAAAAAAAGTTAACCAAACTTCCTGTAATTGGCCCAGTTCAGGGAACTGCTTAATTTCTGCCAGCATCAAATCAACTCTCTGCAAGCCGAGCTTGACCATCATTGACCACCACATTGACTATCATTTGACCACCAAATAAAAAGCACCTGAAGAGGACACAGAATAGAGCAAATGGCAAAAGCGTTGTGGTTTTATTCCACTACTTATGCTGGTGTTTTTTTGAAGGTTGTAAACATCTTTACAGATGTGCGTTACCAGTATCAGAATGCAAAAGTGAACTGACATAACAGCTATGGCAAGTTGCATCGGTGTATGAATGCGGCAACATATGACAACATTTGCAACAGACGTCCTCATTTACGTACAAAAGGGGTCATAAATGGGCCTTAAGTGCCAAAACTGAGACAATCACCCAGCCATGTCTGCAGGTAGAGAGCTTATTGAAACGGGCGACATGAGAGAGAGTGTGGTGTGTGTGTGTGTGTGTGTGGGGGGGGGGGGGGGGGGGCTGATTTAACCACCACAGAGAGAGGGGCCACAGAGAGGTGACTGGACACTACCTTTTCCTCAGCCAGAAATAGGAGGGTTTTTTTTTTTTTACAAGTGTTTGACTCATTCTTCAGGTAGTGTTTCTATAATTCACAGTAGATTTTTTCTTACCTGAACAGACGACACCAGCGTCCTTGGCATGTCCACAGTTATGAGTCCCAAATTTTCTATGTCCACAATTTAATAAAGAGCTTTCACTTCCTGAACAGGCCATTTCATCAAGCCAGATTTGACCAGTTCCTTCACCAAAACGGGCTGATGAAGTGGCAAGAACTGCTGTCCCACAGTCCAACTGTCTACAAAGCACGTTAGCATCATTTGTGCCCCAGCCATCATCACAGACCGTTCCCCATTCACCGTTGTGGTAGATTTCAACTCTTCCAGAACATCTGGTCGATCCAGACCCGACTAATCTGACATCACCTTTAAACACAAACAGCTAGTATTCATATTTATATTCTCAATATGAAGTCATAAAGATTTTGCAGCTGTAAATGAATGTTTACATTTGCAAGTCAAGTTTTGTCTTTTTGTTCTGCAAACAAAAAAATGTAAATGTGCAGGAAAGGATTTACACGGTTGTAAAACAATTTACATTTGTTGAAAGAAAATAGAGGTTCTTTCACAAACATCCTGTCAACTGATGCGAAGCAGAGAACTGTGGTTGTCTTTTTGCCTCTATCTGATTGAATGGTAACCATTCAAATTTGGTAATCAAACTATCTATTCAGAGAGCAGACAGCTTCCTGTTCTTCAGCACCGCTGCAGGGAGTAAATATGTGTACATAAGTACTCCTCAGCCTGAGACTCGAGCAACCACTGCTGCAGACTGTCTCTCTGCAGAACACCACCCTTCTATTAAGCCAGTCTTTTTTATACAAGCATGTAAATCCTTCCTGCGTATTTACAGACTTCATTTTTTATTCAAGATGACAAAACTTGTCAGTCACTGAGGCAAAAACGCAGGCATGGGAGGAGTTGCAGCTTTGCATGGACATCAGGAACGGTTCTTCTGGACGGAAAAAGGATGGCGTGTCCTCTCCGGGTCAAGAATGAGGTCCTGCCCCAAGTGGAGGAGTTCAAGATTGACAGGCAGATTGGTGCGGTGTTTGCAGTAATGCAGACTCTGTGACAGTCTATCTTGGTGAAGAAGGAGCTGAGCCAGAAGGCAAAGCTCTCAATTTACCAGGTGATCCATGTTCCTACCCTCACCTATGGTCACGAACTGTGGGTAGTGACAGAAAGAATGAGATCATGAGTACAGGTGACTGAAATGAGTTTCCTGTGAATGATTGCTGCGCTCTCTCTCTTAGAGATGGGGCAGTCATCCCGGAGGGGCTCAGCGTAGAGCTGCTGCTCTCGCTTCAAGAAAAGCCAAATGAGGGGGCATCTGGTCAGGATACATCCTGGAGGCCTACTCGGTGAGATGTTCCGGGCATGCCTCTGTGGAAGGAGACCCTTGGGAAGACTCAGGACATGCTGGAGGGATTATATCTCTCAGCTGCCTTGGGAATGCTTTGGGATCCTCCGATGAGCTGGCAAATTTGTTTTAGTAGAGGGAAGTTGGGCTTCCCTGCTTGGGCTGCTGCTCCCATAACCTGACCCAGGTCAAGAGGCAGAATATTGAGGATGGATGGTTGAATGGATGGATAAAAGTTGATCTACAAATATAAGCTCTGAAATGATTTGCAAATGTACATTTACATCTGCAAAATCTGCATGACTTCATATTGAATCCATACACATGTGGACAAGAGAATAAACTGACCTGCAGCAGGTGGAGATGAGATAAAGAGAGAAGTGACTGTAAGAAAGGAAAACATGGGTGAATGGATGGATGGATAAAAGTTGATTCACAAATATAGACTCTGAAATTATTTGCAAATGTACATTTACATCTGAAAAATCTGTATGACTTTATTTGAATCCATACAAATGTACTTAAAACTGGCAGAAGTTTTAATGTGTGTTGTTAGAGAAGAGAATAAACTGACCTGCAGCAGGTGGAGATGAGATAAAGAGAGAAGTGACTGTAAGAAAGGAAAACATGGTTCATTAAAAGGTGAAAATAAACATTATGGATATTTCTTCTGAACACAAAGGAAAGAAAAATACACATTTTGATTGATAACTATGTTCTAGATGATGCGTCTTAACTTGGACCAAAAAGAGAAAGTTTGTCTTTTGTCGTCTCCACATGGCTGAAAAAGTTGCTCTGTGTCGTTTAATAGGAGGAAGAACAGAAGCTGAAGACGAAGCTGGTTTATAGAAACACTTCTCAGTAAATGTCCTTTTAAGTTAAGCTGAGAGAACTCCTCCTTATTTATAACCAATCAGGCTTTTGTTAAACGAGGGATTTTTTTTAACCACTAAATATCTATGAAACATAAATTTCTTTTTTAAAGTGAAGAAAAATGTCGATTTTGTGATAAAAAGGAGCAAAAACTCACCTTTATATGCAAGTTTCTACCTTTGAACAGTCAGCTCTGAGAAATGAGTGATTGTTTATAGAAACAGCTTGAAAAATAACAGGAAGCCTCAAAACCAACAAAAGATGCACTGCAGTCCTATAAACTACCACAGAGGAGACAGTTTAGAGCTGAACGGTACAGAAAACATGCATACTGATAAAGAAAATAATTCATCTTTGTGAAACATTTAAGAATGCACTTAAGTGCAGCTCTGACCATTTTATACTATCGCTCAATGAGCTACATTTGTAAAGAACAAACACTGAATTCAAATTCAGACCTTTATTCGACCACATTTTTAGCACAACTGAAAGTTTTTATGAAAAAAAAAGAACATAAGAGATGTGTGTGACGTCAGTAAAAACTGACAAAGAACAGACAACAGTGCATGTCAAACTCTGGTCCTTGAGGGACGATATCCTGAAAGTTTTTGTTGTTTCCCTGCTCCAACATGCCTGTTTGAACTTAATGGATCATTATGAAGAAGTTGGCTGCACGGTGCATGTTCTCCCCGTGTATGCGTGGGTTCTCTCCAGGTTCTCCAGCTTCCTCCCACCGTCTGCCGTCCAAAGACATGCATGTTAGGTTAATTGGTGACTCTAAATTGCCCATAGGAGTGTGCGTGAGTGGTTGTTTGTCTCTGTGTGGCCCTGCGTCAGACTGGCGACCTGTCCAGGGTGTACCCTCCCTTTCGCCCAAAGCCAGCTGGGATAGGCTCCAGCTTCCCCGCGACCCTGATTTGGATTAAGTGGCCTGGAATATAAATGAATGAATGAATTATGAAGAAGTTGACAAGAAGCTGTTGGATCATTTGATGTGAATCAGGTGTGTTGGAGGAGGGAAACAACAAAACCCTGCAGGATAGCAGCCTTCAAGGACCGGAGTTTGACCTCTGGACTAAAGTGATCTGATAAATAAATATTTAAATAAACTTTTGAACAAGTAAATAGACAGAAGAGCTTCTCTTGGTGGGAAAACCTCCCTACTGGTTTCAGGAAGCTAAGAAACTGGTAAGACAAGACTACCATGTAAACCAAAACCAGTCAGCAAGAACTAAACAAACTGCAGGCAAAAATCAGTTCATCCTTCAGCCGAGCAGCACTGTGGGGTATTATTACTCCTCCTCCTCATCCTCCTGGAGATGCTGCTAGCTCCAGCACACCAAAAGCAAAACAACCTTCATCCATCATTATGGTTCAGTTCCCTGAACTCGTACAGATTAGGAAACATTGTGTTGGAGAAATACTTCCTGACGCTTCATATCGCAGCTGAGGAGCAGTGAGAAGCTGAAGTCGGCTTTTCAGCTGCAGTTATGTCAGCTTGTCCTTCACTATGAAGCGTTACAGCTGACGTCCTGATGCTGCTTGGACACTTTGTAACATTTTTAAAAGAAGAAACTGAATCAGGCAGTTCTGAGAATTGATTCATCATTTAGAGAAACAGCTTGAAAAATAACAAGAAGCCACAAAACCACCTCAGTAAGAAGAAATGATGGCAGCTTGCTTTGCTTTGCTTGCTTTGTGCTGGCGGAGATTCCAGACTCCTCCGATGTGGAGCCAGGATGCAGCTCTTATTCCTGTGGGTGCGAGCAGCTTAGGTGCTAAAACAAGTTGCTTGTGTTGCCAGACTTTGTCTGATTTGACACAAATTTTACAAATGAACATTGTTTGCTTTTGTGACCCTTTGATGGCTCAGTTTCCTCTGCCACTCCTTGCTGCAACATCTTTTGCAATCTGGAAAAGTCATTTCATGTCACCAGCAGTGCATCACTGGATATCTCAAACATGTTGGCTTTTACTGTGACACTGGTAGCATTAGAGCATCTGTAAACTGACTGCGATCATCTAAAGTGTTTATTTAGGTGACATTTTAGACCACAAAGTGGTTTTGTGTTGCTGCATTGTTGGGTGCTTCAGCGCTTTGCATAAGAGAAATGGAGAAAAGAGACTTTTCACCAATTTACTGTTTGGAAGAAGACAGAGAGTTACCAAATATCAGACCTGACAGTCATAATAATATAATAGCTGTGAGCCAAGTGTCCAGACCTGTGTAATATATGAATTATACTTTATGTAACTCATCTAAAGTTTAAGATTCCAAACAACAAGGGAGTCATTTTTATGAAAAGAATCACTTTCCACAGAATTGTCAGATGTCATGAATGTTGTCTTGAAAGATGACTCTATAGTGAAGAAAAGTCCTTTGCAGATGTGTCTCTTCTCTACTCTCTGCTGCTCTTTACACTCACTTTGTCCAGACCACCAAACTAACGTATCTTCAAGTCATTTTCACTGAGATAAACAAATGTAACAGTTCTGTCCAAGGCCAAAATACTCACGTTATTCAGCTGTATGGATGTTTCTGCTCCATCTGTTGTTTGGGGGCCACTGACAGTTGAAGACCCCTGAACTACCTGTTATCATCAGGGTGGGGACTTTGCTGCCCTCTGGTGGCAAACAGTTTCAAGACAGGTGTTGCATGTGCAGGAGTGTTTTCTAGAAAGCAGCTTTTGTGATGATTGAAGTTATTAACTCTGAGAAGAGGAAACTCTGCTTCCAATCTCCACCACGAAGGATTCGCCCTCAGCTCAGAGTCAGTGAGCTCTAAATGGTTTGGCTCCATCATGTTTGACAGATCTGCTGCTTCCAGTCAGAAGTCTGAGCTCTTCTACCAGATCTGGAGTCTCCATCTGCTGACTCTCCCCTTCTTTGCCCACTCCTTGGCATGTGGTGGGGCCCCTCTGGGGCCAGCTGGCGCCAAGGAGGGCACTGGTTGCTGGGACAGCTGCCCCTCACCAGTTCTCCTCTTAAGGGGCGCAGGAGAAGAAGGGGTGTCTAATGCCGCTAGCAGTTCATCTGGAGAGAAGTCTACTTCCCTCTGGACACTAGACACCCCTCCTCCCCAGTACTCCATCACACACAGGTAGAGGGTTGCGGGGCGTGCATGTCATGCTGGGTGTGGTGGTGGGGGGTGGGGGGTGGCATTAGGGTGACCTTGTTTGCTGCACTCTGCAGAGGCTCACTTCCCAGTTTTAATGACACTTATTCATCAAAACAATCGGGGGGTTCTTGTCGTCTCCCCCTGGACATGTTGGGAGGAAATGATGTGGGTGTGTGAGAACAAATGTGTGTGAAGCTGGCTGTGACTGAATGGTGAGAGACTGGAGGGGTGATGTTGGGGGTAGGAGGGAGTCAGGGGAGACTTGTGGATAGGATGGTACAGGGAGGCTGTCAGTGAGGGGTCAGGGTGAAGTGATGGAGGTAGGAGGGCGGGCAATTGGGTGGGGGGGATGCACGGGCCGAATGCACCCAAAATTCACCTGTGGACAGGTGGGTGGGTGTGGGGAGGGGGTAATCTTGTCTGTAGTGCTCAAAAAGCCTCATTTATAAAACTGTGCGTGGCAACGATGACTACGGGGGGCGTAGGTATGGAAAACAGGAAATGTGGCACAAAAAAACTTCCTGATTTAGAAAGCAGTGTGCTTGCATGTCCCTGTTTACACTACATTTGAATTTGTTAGAAGTCGGCGGGAAAATGAACGAGTCCACAGATATGTTGGAACCAAATGCACCCGAGAGCCTCGATGATGCTGCAGGTGGTTCATTCCTTTGTTTGACACTATAAAATGAATGTTTATTTACTGGTATAATACTGGTGTTCCAGTGTGTCCAGACTGAGTTTGCAGCGCTGCCGCTGAGGTTGGAGAGGGCGTGGCCAGTGATTCCACCTTGTGCCCCCCCAGCAGCTGTGTCCTTACAAAGGACAAAATAATTGCCATGTTGGAGGAGGTGCAGGAGATGGGAGAAATAAAAACCATCCTGACAGAAATGACACTGAAAGAAAAACTTGTGAAGAAATGAGAATTCTCCACCTCTTGTTGCATCACTTCTAGACGCTGCGTAAAGCTGCAGCATCTGGGTCCAGTGTGAGGGGATGGTTGGAAGTTGGGGACAAAAGCACTTGTTGCACATGAACGCGACGCGTTCCCATCTAGTGTCATGTTGTGTAGCATGTGCCTCCACCATCTACAGGCTTCCTTCTGCAAGGCACCTCCGCCTGCACTTCAAGGATGTGACTATGTTCACGTTGGGATGTAGACTGAACTGCAGAAGCTTCTAAACCACGTGAAGCTGCTTGAGGCGGCTGAATGTGACATCACCGTGTGTGTGTGTGGGGGGGGGGGGGGGCACAAAAATGATACAATAACTGTTTGATAGCAGGTGAATGGAGTGTTTTCTTCTGGAGTCTCTGACTGTTGTAATTATAGGTTGTTTGTACCGTGGAAGCATGGGGGTGTTGGTGGGAACGCATGCGGGTGGAAAAGCAGAAGAGTGGGGAGGAACCAACGTGAGCAGTGGGGGAAGGTATCAGATGTAGTCTTGGAAGGAACTGAGTTGTTTCAGAGATCATGGTGGGTGGAATCATTCAGGGAAATAAAATTATTTGTCTGATGCCAAGTTTCACTTGGACACAGGAAGTCAAACATGCCGTCGGGGAGGAGATGTTGAACGAGACATGATCTCCTAGACAACAGTAAATTCACCAAAAGCTCAAACCAGAACACACAGATCACCACACTTTCCTACTTTAATATCCTTTTTCCTGAAACGACTGATACTTGAACGTCAGGCTGTGCTGGCAGCATTTAATAGGAAAAGATGCTTCTTTGTTTTCCAGACGGTCACATGGTGTCCTTGTTTCTACTGGCAGCAGATTCACTGCTGCTGGGAGAAGATTTGAATCAATGCAAAATAAACAAGACGACTGAAAGATCTGAAAGCAGCTCAGAGCAGCCAAAGCCGACTTTTTTCATGGCAAATACTGCAAACACACAGAGTTCTGCTCATGTTGGTGAAGACATGATTCAGCCTCTGATGGAAGAAAACGATTGTGGTGGAAAATGATCCCTCCTGTTGTTACCGTCACTATGATGATGGTTCAGGAAAGACGTCATCATGTATCAGGATGGATTGTTGTCCAGACGGTCACATGTTGTCCTTGTTTCAACAGACATTTAAATTCACTCTGTCAACAAGCTGCTTGTGAGAGTAAAGCCAGCAGACAGAATGATCATTAACCCTTTAAAGTCACCAAACAACAGTAAGAAAAGTCGCATTTGTTCAATATGAGATCTTTATTTCTACTTTAACAAAATATAAGAAACAAAATAAATGTATTCTGGGACATTTATGGTTTCTCAGCATGTGATATAAAAGTTATTCCAGTGGAACGTTCTGCTTGCTGGTTTCTATCTATTTAAGGTGTTAAAACACCAAGATGCTTTGTTGTCCTGCTCATCCTACTGGGAATCCTGCACCAACAGTAAACCAGTGAGACACACTGGGACAGGGACGGTTTGCAAATCACACACAGACGCAGGTTACTTTGAATATTCACACAGGCAGCGTTGTGATTGGTCATCAGTGGAACATCTGAGCAGGGATTGCTGGAAAAATACAGATTTTCCTGAGTGCAGAGACAGAAGCAGAGTTTCAGAGCTGCTGTCGGCCGAGCTGAGAGCTGCTGCAAGGTGAGACACCAACACTGCTGGGCTAAACATGTGATATGTTGCTAAAGTTACCAGTAAAAGCGTTAAAGAGAAATTTGAAGCATTTTGATGCCTGAATTATTCTAAATAAATGACACCAGTTTGGAACGTAAAACATTTCCAGACATGTACAGCACTGCTTGACTATTTTTCATATTTTTATAACAAATACAAATGAAATATAATTCTGTCATGTACACAGTATCCTATATTTATATAAAATTGAATAAAAATGTCTTAATTCTTCAGTGTGTTGGACAACGAGTCATCTGGACTTGAACCATAAACAGCCTTTAAACTGGTTTCCACTGCAGGGGACACGATGCATGAAGGCGTGTAGGAAATCCACCTCCTCTAGTCTTTAGTCCTGATTAATTGGGTCCTTTTGAACTTCAGAGGTGTGGAAGTGGATTTTAGTGCCTGAACCTGTTGTGTTTGTTTTAGAGGACATTTGGAGATTTTAATGAACCACTGCAGACTATTCTAGAAGTTTTGGTGATTATGCAACCAGCTGGAATAAAGCTTGCTGATTCAAACTGCACATCATGGCTGCTTGTTGCTGTGCAGAGGAGGCAGGTGTGCAGCGTCGCTGGGAGGTGTGTGTGTGTGTGTGTGTGTGAGAAGGAATGTATTCATAAGATCAGGAAAAGACGATCAGAACAGAACATTGATTTTTAAACCAAATGTAGTCTGTGTTACTGCTGCCTTTACTAACATATGATGCTATTTATCTCATCTTTATGTCATTGGCTGTCTCAACAGGCTTCACATTTCATGCACACACCCACACACAGACCAGGACACTACCACCGCTGGAGGGGTTGAGCTACAGGGGGAGGCAGGGTGAAATGCTGTCTCTCTAGGACTCGGTGTTGGTGTGAAGGCTTGTTGGTCTCTCTGACTGCGTCTAGATTCAGGGTCTACACACTTTGAGGTGCGGATTCATCCACTGCATTAGTCATTGTGGCGCTCGAGTGCGGTCCCAATTCAAAGGCTCCTTGGAATCCTCACTTCATATATATATATATATAAATGAATTAAAAGAAAATAAAAGAACCATAAATGAATTTAATAACTTTAATCTGACCAGGATTATTTATTATTTTCACTGATGTTAAGAGGATGAGCCGTCAGCCAGAGGAGAGAGCTTCACTGTGTAAAAGGCAACAGGGGAGTGGAGCACCATGGGTAACTCTCATACACTAGGTAGGCCATCTCGTTTCACTCACGGTAAACGCACTTCGAAGTGTGCTGACCCTGAATTAAGACACAGCCTCTGTGATGGTCCTGCAATGGACTCGCAACCTGTCCAGGGTGTACCCTGCATCTTGCTTGCTGGGATACACTCCAGCTTCCCCGCAACCCTGAATTGGAAAAAGCCAAATAGAAAATGAATAAAGCGGGATGAAGATGCATTATTCCAGGGATCCTCAATCCTGGTCCTCGAGGGCCGCTATCCTTTTAGGTTTTCTAAGCGTCCCTGCTGGAACACCTGACTCAGACTAAGAAAGTCCCTGCACATGTCTGATAAATACCCATTGATTTGACTCAGGTGTGTTGCAGCAGGAACACTCGGAAAATCTGCAGGACCAGAATTAAAGATCCTGGTATTTTCCTTACTTATCCTCTGCTTGACGCTCTTTGAAGTGTTTTTCATTTGATGTGATTCTGTTATAAACTAGAAAAACACTCGGAGAGCGCAGACCCCCGCCAAAGTCTTTAAAAAGTTCCTGGATCCAAACGGTGATCCGGATTACAACCAAAATTAAATCAGTTCTTCTTTTTCACATTTCCAACAAGTGCTGACAAATTTCTTGAAAATCTGTCCATAAGTAATCTTTAACACAGACAAACAGATAAACGGTGGGAAAAACAAAATTCCATGGCAGAGGTAATTATTTCTATGAAAGCATTTCTTTAAAATGGTAAAGGCCATCAATGTGGTGTTGATCACTGCACCCCCTCAATTTTAATTGCAATTAACAGACACTTCACAATCATTCATTGGCGGGGAGGGAGGCAGGGGCCTCGGGGTCCTCCCATGCCTCCATTTCCGGGGCTTTGCCGGAGGGGTTCGGGTGGGGGGGGAGTGGGGTGCTGTCCGATAGACCTGGGCCTCGGCTGGCTTGGCTGGGATAGGGCGCTGCTGGCCCTGAGGGGGTGCTGGTCGGCTGCATCTGTGGGGGGTGGGGGGGCACTGAGGGTGGTGGGCGGAGGTCATCGGGGCCTTTGGCGGGGCCTGCCTGCCCTCTGTCCCCCCGGGGCGTCACATTCGGGGCATGTTGGGAAGGAGAGAGGAGGGTGACTGTGAGCGAACAAAATAATTCAGTTAAGTGGGGGGGCAATGGGATGCGGATGAGGTTGGCTGGGGTATGGGAAGGGGCATGTTAGGGGGGACACAATGAGATGGATGTGTGTATGACGTAGTGTGCTTGTGTATAAGGAATATGAGGCCGGATGGAAGGGGGGGTTAGGGGGTGTGTATGTGCGTAGAGTGGAGTATGTGATGGGGTGTGTGTGGGTGTATAGGGGTGGAGCGAGGTGTGGGCATGTATAGGGGGACAGTGTATCAGGGGAACTGGGGTGGGTTGAGTGTCAAGCAGAAGAGTGTATGAATGGGGACTGAGTAGGGGGTGCGTGATGAGTGTGAGGGTGTGTCGAGGGGAGCGTGTGAGGCGGGGATGTTATGGGGGTGTAACGGTGTGAATGGGGTGGGAGGCAGAGGAGCGGGGGAGTGCGAGATGGGGTGTCTGTAAGCAACAGGATAGATAGTGTGTGTGTGTGTGTGTGTAGGAAGGGAGTGTGTGCGCACGTATGTGAGTGAGTGAGTGAGTGTGTGGGAGGGGTGAAAGGGCCTCGGTGCACTGGGGCGCGGCCTGGCTGCCATTTGGTGGCGGTCTTGGTGTCCTGGCTGTCCATTGGCGTGGGCTGTACCTTCTGCCTGCGGGGATGGGGGGTTGCCTTCGTGGTCCTGGGGCCTGCACTCTATCTGCCCTGGGTGGTTGGTGCCTGCTGGGGCCTGTTCCCCCTGACCGTGGGGGGCTCTGCTGGGGCCCCCCCTCTGCCACCTCCTGGGTGGATGCATGACTGGCTCTGGAGCGGGGTGGTTGGGATCTGTGCTTGGAGACGGCCGCCAGCTGCTCGAGCCTCGGGGTTCTCCGGGCCTTCCTCTTGCCTGCGTGTGGGCGGGGCCACATTGGCATGATCTCTCTTCTCTGAACACGTTCCACTCTGTATGTTCTGCATGTGACACAGTCACTGAGTCGCCTGCAGGTTCATTTAATAACAATGGCTGGTTTTCTTCCTGTGTGTCTAATTTAGCTTGTGAGCTCTGGGTTTCCCTGATAGTTGATGGTTTCGTCCTCCCGCAGGGGGAACAGGACTCCAGTGTCTGTAGGTGTATGGATGTGTGTATATATAAGTGGGTGTGTATGTGTGCTTATATACACGCAAATGTATGTAGGCTGTTCTCTTTTTCAATCTTTTCTTTTTTTTCTCTTTATCTTTTTCTCTCTAGGGGGTGTTTTCTGTTTCCTCTTTTGTTCGATTCTCTTTCTGTCCTGAAAATAAAAAAAATAAAATGGTACTTTAAATGAGTTAGGGTTTGATGCGTTCATGATTAAAAATTCCAACATTTCTTTATGTGTAAAGAATCAAAGTTACAAGTTGTTAAAGTTATTAAGTAACTGGTGGAAAAATCTTACCTTTTTCATACAGACTATTTAAATCAACTTTCTCATGAACACATACTACAGACCTCTGTCCTCGCTGGTGTTTTCATGCCACCAGATAAACCGAATCCAGTTCTGTTGTGGTTTAATCTCTGATACAATTCAAGTTTACAAGTCCATGCAAGAGAACCCATGAAAACTAATGGATTCAAATAATCTTGTAAATCATAATACATCATATTCACATCAGTTGTTATAGATCATGAGTCCTGAATCCTGGTCCTTGAGAGCCTGCAGGTTTTCCAAATGTCCGCTCTGAAACACACCTGACTATGACTCAGAAAAGCTCTGCTCATGTCTTCTTGATACATATTGATTTAAATCAGTGTTGCAGTGGGGACACTTGGAAAACCTGCAGGACACCGGCCTTCAAGGACCAGGACTGAGGATCCCTGCTGTGGATGTTCATTATGATGAACTGTCACTATCGAATGAACAAATCAGTTCAGATTGCGGTCATTTCATCTTGTAGCATCTAAAGATGATGCAAATCACCATAAAACATACGTAAAGAAAATGTTTTGAATCTACCTGCAGGTTTCTGGACGTCCTTCAGTAAAACATGAAGAGGAACATCTGCATCCTCGTCTCCCTGCTGCTCGTCCTTCCTCCTGTCTGTGGACAGACATCAGGTCTCAGACATGATAAATTTACAGGATATGAGAAAGATATGACGTGGAACGAAGCTCAGTCTTTCTGCAGGAGGAAACACACTGACCTGGCAACTATTAGACATGATAGTCAGCTTTTTGAACATGGCCGGGTCTGGATCGGACTGCACCGGGAGAACGCAGAAAGTCCATGGGAATGGTCCAGAGGAGACAAGAAAGCAACCTTCTTCAACTGGAATCATGGTGGTGAGCAGAACTGACTTAATGATGGGAATTTTAATTCAGTCACTTCAGAATGCTTCAAGAGATTCTGCTTTATTTAGATCATGTTACTATTTATGCTCCATGCAAATATTCTTCTTTATTCTACATTAGGTGGTATTTATGGAGCTGCTAAAACATTTTTTAATTAGATCTGGAAGATTTTAATCATAAGATTGAAATCTGTTCTCTCCTCCTGTTTCTTGAAGAACCAAATTACCCTCAAGATGAACTCTGTGTGTGGATGAACGAAGCTGGCGAATGGAATAATGATGACTGTGAGAGCACATATCATGTCATGTGTTACGATGAGAAGCTGGTTCTGGTGAAGGAGAACAAGACGTGGGAGGAGGCGTTAGACCACTGCAGGTCTCTGGGGGGACAGGACTCAGAGAATCCAGTCTCTGTGTCCTGGAAGCACAGCTACGACCTGGCCACCCTGATCACTGAAGATGACCATGACTACGCACGAGAGAGAGCACAACAGGCCACCACTGATGAGGTTGGCCACTTTCCTCCACTGTGTTGGTGTTGCTGAGCAGCTCATCCTCTGTGTTTCTATGGATCTCTCTGCTCCATGTTGCTAGGTGTGGACGGGCCTGCGTTTCCTGGGCGACGGCTGGTTCTGGGTGGGTGGAGAAGCGGTGCGGTACCCGGATATTCCCAGCTGCCCGGCTTTGGGCTGTGGCGTCCTGGAGAAGAACAGCAGCACATCCTTTGGGATGAGAGCCTGCAGTCAGAGAAGGAACTTCTTCTGTTCCAAGAGGCCTGAAGACGATTGAAAGCCACTGGGCTCATATATCAGCTGTTTTTCCCTGCTGTTAATAACAACAGCAGGAGTTTAGAAACACTGCTGGAATCTCTGCAGCTCATTCACAAGGAAACACTCTTCATTCTTGCTGCTTGACTGCTGCCATTGTTTTTTCTGCAAAAGAAGAAGAGAGAAATGTCCCTCTGCTGCCACCTTCAGGAGTCTGACAGTAACTGCAGCCATGTTTGTTTCTCTCAGTAAAGCAGCAACAATGAACAGCCTTTACTTGTGAAATGCCTCACATAACTACTCTGCTTCACATCACTGCAAACACACTCACATGTACACACACACATGTGATCATAACAAGTGTGTTTTCACTGTGTGAACATCTGCTGGTGTTATTAAAACATGAATGGCAGGTAAAAGCAGCAGAAATATGACACCAGTGGCTTTTAATACATTTACTGGTGTAGAAATTTCAAGTGTGTTTAACTTTCCTCTTCATCAACTTTTCCACTACTACAGTTCAGAGGGACATATTAAGATTTTAATTATTGTATTCAATCCTGTTTTTTTTGCATTGTGACGATCGATCGTATATGAAAGACGGACGGAGCCTCCGTCCGTAAAAAAATGAAGCCCTGTATAAAACTGCACTTCCCCCTTCATTCACTAGGGGCTGCAAAACAGAGCAAATCCCATGACTCCCCAGACTCCCATGTTAAAAAGGCCAACTTCACAGCAGAAATAAACACGTTTATAGCCTGGTACAAATATCCATTTTAGGTTTAAAAGGTCAGGTTTACGTTAATGACAACTGTGGGGAAGCAAAAATTTTTTCTAACTCGCCCGTTCAAAAGTAATTTAATCTTGAATTTAGGCATATTTAGGGGCGTGTCCTTTTGATTGACAGGTACCCACTCTCCCGCTTCAAGTCAGAAGAACGTACAACAACCGCGGTTTTTAGCCGGTTAACAACGTGTCTTAGCTTTAGCCGGCTTACATCCATTACCTGGTTAGCTCCTGTTATGTCCGAGTTAGCTCGGTTAACTCTTAGCTACAGAAAGCTTGAAGTTCGCTTGATGTCAATCATCCACCATGACGCTCACAGCCCCCCTCTCAGCTCCACCTCTTTGCCCATTTTTGCATTTTCCAGGCGAGACGACACACATGCCCCTGCCAAGATGGTGATGGTAGGAACCGCCCACCGAGCTTCAATTCAGCTCTTCGGAAACCTATGGGTGACGTCACGGAGACTCCGCCCATCTTTTCATATACAATCTATGATTGTGACCAAGAACTTTGGAGCCAGGTCAAGAATAAATTGAAAAAAAGTTTTTTCGGTATGATCAGTTTGTCAGATATAATCATTTAGTTTTTCCCTGTCAAGTGAGTGGTGTTTCAAAACTAAATTAAACAAATGTATCCAGAAAATCACTCATCAGATCACTGGATTAATGCAGTGATCTTCTGGACTCATAGTAGTTAAAGTTTATACTCTGCTGTCCACAGCAGTTTCCTGTTCTTGGCAAACTGGAAGAATGCCCAGGGCTCCCAAGCCACCAGGGAGCCCTTAAAGCTACACGTCCAGCCTCTTCTGAGGAGAATAAAAATGTTTTTATCTGTAGCTATGTCATGTGTTTATTACTCCTCTAATATGCTTAAAAATAAACAGTGGCTCTAAATAAAATAAAATAAGCTGTGGCTGGTGTTTTTTTTCTTGTTTTTTTTTTGTTTTTGTTTTTTTTTGCATTATTAGGATCATGTTTGGACCCACCGCACTGTCACACAGTCAGCGAGGTATGATGGGAATGATCAACAGCTACCATTAATTCCCATTAGCAAGAGGATTGAAAACATTCAAACCCCATAATGACATCATAAAGGAGTTATCTCAGCAGTGCGGAAGAAAACGGAAAACAAATAAAACTGATGAAGAAAAAAAGGCAAAGGAAAAATGAAAGTATTTGTTGCCAACAAATAATTAACCTTTTATAACAAACAACTTGTTGGTGATGTGGGCTGGAGTCGTGGAGGGAAAACAAAGTTGTTTTTTTTAAAGTTTGTTTAGACTAGCCTGCTAGCTAGTGTTGGATAAATGTTGGCTGGCTGGCTCACATTTGTTATGAAGTCAGCTTTTTGGTATGTTATATGACACTTGTCCCACCTGCCTGTCCCACCATGGCTGACTGGCACCAGGCCCCTTTATTGAGACCATAGACTGTATATAAAGAGATAGACGGAGCCTCCGTGACGTCACTCATAGGTTTCTGAAGAGCTAAATTGAAGTTCAGTAGGCGGTTCCTATCGTCGCCATGTTGGCAGCGTCATGCGTTTCGTCTCGCCTGGACGAAACCTGGAAAATACAAATTTTTCGCCTGGAAAATACAAATTTGAGCAAAGAGGTGGAGCTGAGAGGGCAGCCGTGAGCGTCGTGGTGGATGATTGACATCTAGCGAACTCCGAGCTTTCTGTAGCTAAGAGCTAACCGAGCTAACCCGGAGATAACAGGAGCTAACCAGCAAACGTAGGTAAGCGGGCTAAAGCTAAGTCACGCTATTAACCGGCTAAAAACCGCGGTTGTTCTACGTTCTTCTGACTTGAGGCCGTAGATTGATACCTGTCAATCAAAAGGACACGCCCCTAAATATGCCCAACTCGGAAATTAAATTAATTTTAAACGGTCGAGTTAGAAAAAAATTCACGCTTATAGTGAGCATTTTGTAATTGTAGGAGCCATTTTTCTTTTATAATTTTCCCATCCACCAGGGGGTGGTATCACGTATTGTGACGCTTTTGGCAGGGGTTATTTTAGGGTCATGACTTTAGTTACACAGGTGTTGTTGATGAGAGAGGCAGTTTTTCTACCATACGCTCAATAGATTAATATTGTGACACTGTTGATGGACTTTGTCATGCTTTTGATCTCAAAACTGAATGGACAACAGAAAGATAATAAACACCAACTTGATACAGCAACAACGGAGAGCAGTGATTACTGATGTGGAAGTACACGTAGTAAACTCAGTAAGTCACTGACAACCAGTTGCACATTGTAAATGTTAACCGCTACATTTAGTCAGAAAAGCTGCCTTGTTTGAAATAAAAAAGGACCTGGATCTGTTTGCTCTGCTGAAGGCGACATCTAAGAGAGCTACTGGAGCCATCTGGATTTAAACGTGGCAGCAAGCGTTAGGACTGAGGCACCGCTGGAAGAAGCTGTTGGAGTTTGCAGCATCGGACTCTGAGCTGCGCTGAAGCCATTGGGGCGACAAGTGTCAGGATTGAGGCTGCAGCGGACCGAGCAACAGGAGCCACCAGGAGTCCCAGCACCCAACAGCTGGACATTGGAGCATCGCATGCCGGGCAACGCACCATTGGGGGTATCTGGTCAGCGCTGATGTTTAAAATGGCCACTGTAATCATTGTGTGCACACAAAACTTTGCATAAAACCAGTGCATTGGTAGCAACGTAACATCGCTTTGGATAAGCTTTTGCTCCACTGGTTTGCAACATTTGCGTAGATAAAAGTTGCCTACATTTGTATAAACAAACTTTTGACAAACATGGCTCTTACAGTAATTAAGTAAAAGCTTTAAGGAGACACTGCAGTCACAATCAAACAAATTAATTTTAATTTTCCTGTATTACTGCAACATCAATGTAATAATAAAAAAGGAATATGCACTCATTATCTACTTTGCTGAGCTTTGTCTTTACAGGAGCAATTTTCAAGTATTTTGGAGTCCTAGACAGTGATCCTGCACTCTGCCTGTGACTTTGGTTTACCTCAAGACTTACTTAAGGTCATCCACGCTACAGGATCACCTCACTGGTCCTGCAGTACTCAGCATCAACCATGAGTCGGGCAAGCAGCTGTTATATGAGGACATCATTGATGACTTTGCAAATAAAAGCCAAGCAGCAGACATTTTAAGGAAAATACTGTTACTGTGTGTTATTATTAGGTGTTATGATGATAAGTGTAAGACTAAGGGAATTAAGCATTATTTAAGCGTTGGTTTGTCCTATTTAAAGAACAATTTCATTTTTCGTGAATACTCAATCTGTTCTATTTGTTCCGAGCCTGGATAAATGCGGAGGGTTGCGTCAGGAAGTGCATCTGATGTAAAACATGCCAAATCCCGTGTGTGGTGCTTTGCGGTGCCAACTCCTCCATAGAAACAAGCCGAAAGGGACACAACAACTTAATCTGTTCTATTTATTTACATATAGGAGAATATTTTCTATGTATTACAGTATTTTGTTTAATCACTTTAACTTCCCTGAGGGGCTCAACTTAAGATGTTTAATTTTACCTGCAGTCTCATGAAATGTCACAAATTGTGGCATCTTAATAGACCATCTGAAGGGTTAGAAATCTCTTCATCACGCTCTGACAAACTCATAATGCTTTTGATGTTTTTATTAAAAGCACTTTGAATTGTTTTCTACATGAAATGTGCTATACAAATAATCTTGCTTTGCCTTCTGAAATTACATAAACATGCACTTCTGTACCAACAAGCTTTTGTTTCACACCCGGAGTTTCGTTGTGCTGATGCTAGCACACACACACACTTCTGTGTACACACATAGATAAGCAGATGTCCACTGTGGCAAGCCAAAGTAGGATAATTCACCACTCCAAAGGTGTGTTGGCATTAAAATGGTGTAAAATGTGCTGTTTTGTGGAGGAAAATACCCTTTAAAGTGCTCAGGTTTATGGACAAAACATATTAAACCTGCCATTTCAGTAAAAGAAAAATTTTTCTCTGTGGTGAATTAATGAAGCTTATGGCTTTTTAAGCATTAAAAACTGTGTTTTGGGCAACTACAACTAAATAAACCATGATTTGTTACATGATTGTGTCAGCCCCCTTTCTGAACTACCACTGAAATGTAACTGTGATCATCCAATAAGTACAGACTAGGAGCAGACAACAGTTCATCACTAATTTCCTATGTTGTTGGATTAAATGTGTAGTTCCAATACGTCTGTTCTGTTTGTTAGGCGGTCTGCTTGTGTGCTTATATTCTTTACTAAATTTAACGCACTGTTGAGAGACAGTGTGAAAAAAATGGCGTTTTTTTCGTGCAGTCACTGAATGCTGGAAAAACCACATTCACCGCTCACAGAAAACCGTTTCAAACCAAAATGGCGTATTTTACGGCATTTTGTCCATAAAAACTGACACTTTTCATAATTTAGCAGTTCTGAGTTTATAGCTCAGGTTGTTAAATATATGGAACTTTATATGGGATACCTTATCTCAACCCCCCAGACTGTAAAGGCTACTGCTTTACCTGTCGTATCTATAAACAAATATAAATTCTTAATTTATGTGAGCGTGTCGGATTATTAACAGAGGTCATAATACACAAGTGATAACACATATGTGAATGCAGACATCAATTTTTGCCCACGAACAACAGAAAATGTTATACAACGTCCCTTTAAATATTGAATTTTTATATAAATTAAAATGTATTTTTCCTATATTGGACAGGGCCCATAGTGTTCACTAAATTTACTTAATAGTTGAGGTCAGGACTTTCTGTAACAGCTGGTTTCATGCATGTAACCCCTTTTGTTGCTGAATTATTAACATTCAAACATGCGCCAAGGTCAAAGTTCAAAGCTCATAGTGTCAAAGTGGGAGCCACATACTGATATACTGTATGTTACTGTTGTGTTAAAAAGAATAGGATTGCATTATAATAACACCAATCAGAAGGATGTTCTGAGAATCTGACAGTTGCGCCTCTGCTCTTCTTATAAACCTCAGCTGCTGCTTTCTTCAACTTGCAGTCGTCTCCCGTCAGTGTCTCAGCAGAAAGAGGGCGAACAACTTGATTATAAAGGAGTGATTTAATACAAAATATAAGAAAAGATTACTAGATAGTACAACGTTTTAGTGAATCAGCAAGGCTACCAAGGATGTCTGAAACTTTCTCAGCCTCTTAGGGCGTATTTATCAGTCCCGGCTAGGCATGCGTACTTCTATATTTTCACCACGCGACATATTTGGTCAGAAACAGTGCAGGTGTGTTTGTGGTCCTCTGGCTGGTCTCCATCTAACGATACAAATATGAGCTGACACTTTGCTGCAGAAAGAGCTTCACTTATGTTAACAATGTAATAATACAACAAAACAGGAAAATTATTTCATAACAAAATTATTTCATAACAATGGACAGAAAATAGGAAAATAGCTACATTTTAAATTAAATAAAAAGATGAATTTCAAAGCAATACAAAATCGAAAGACTAAGTTCAGCAGGTTTTAGATGTTTCACTACTCCAACACACCTGACTCAAATGAAGCTTATGCAGAACTTGATAACAAGCTGTTGGAGATCAATTTTATCTGAATCAGATGTGTTACAGCAGATAAACATGTAAAACCTGGAGGACTGTGGCCCAGGAGATCTAGAGTCGGTGATCCTTGACATCAACTATCAGTCCAGATTATTTACTAAGTGACTCTAATGCGACTTTTCCATCAGTACCAGCTTGTCTCAACTTAACTTGCCTCATCTCATCTCAGCTTGTTCCTGTTTCTGCTACTTGGTCTGCGGCTCACCGGTCGCTGACCAAAAATCGTATCCATTCGTTGGAACCACTTCCTGTCTCGTCTGTTTGATCCACTCCAACCATTGTGGTCCTTGACCTGGTGATAGTGACTTTTGGTCTTTTTCAGCTTCACTCGACACTCCTGAAAACTCCTTTGGTACCTGTAGCCAATAAATCAGAAATCTCTTAAAAGATGTTTTCATTTCATGTCATTCCATCTAGTTCCCTCTGTATCCTTTCCTCAGCAACCAGGCAAAGAAACGTCTCCACCTCAGTGTTGGACCATGGAACACACTTTTGTTGTGGCATTGCTTGTCACATAATGTAAACACCTTGAGAGTTGGAGTCGCTCTTGCAGTCTAGCAACATCACACACAACCTGACTCAAGTCGCTGAGAAACTGGGCTGAGGTGTTACAAAAAAAGTACACGGTACAAAAGCCTAGAGGAAAACCCTGCAAACCCAACCGAGGCGAGTTAAGATGAGACAAGCTAATACCCATGGAAAACGGCCTTTATACAACTGTTGGATTAAAATATCCTTTTTACATAATTCACTATTTGTTCACCTGATTTGTTATTTGGTTTGGTAAAAGTTTTGTCTTTAATCTAATAAAAATCTATGTAACACTGCTGATAACCCGTAGCTACAAATTTTAATAATATCCACAGTTTTTTCACAGGAGAAATACGTTTGACATCACTGATGTCTTCAACAGTTGTTTCTTCCTCTCCATCATCTTCCTCATGTTTATCCTACAAACACACAGATCTTTTGGGATTTTAATCAGGACCTTTCTTCTCATCATCATGACCAAGTGATTCTTCATCATCATCACGGTTCTGATGATACAATGATGTCATTCCCACTTTCCATCCCATCATCATCCTCATCGGTGTTCTCCTCTCTGACGGCAACTAAAACACAAACAACCAGAGCAAAGATATACATAAGCTGTATATCTGTATAACTACAGTTAGGTGAGAGTTATGTAGAACTTCTGTTTACTGGTGAGTACTGACATCGACTTGAGGTAAAGGCTATGTCATGCTCATCATGTCGTCTTCTCCTTTGGACCAGATGGACCACCAGGACCAGCGGGACCAGCAGCAGCAGAAGACTTTTAATGGAAGTTGAAAAGATCAGCAGCATCAAAGACCCTAGGAGAAAGATACATCTATGAGAAATTTTCTACTTAATCATTTTTTAGTATTCACAAGTTTATATCTGTTTCCAAAATTTGTGTCACTATTTCATAGCAATGTAAAATGGACGTTTGGCTCTGTGGTTTCCCATTTAAAGAGAAACTTTAACCCTTCTTTTTGGTGAGTGTGCGTGTGTGTGTGTGTGTGTGTGTGTGTGTGTGTGTGTGTGTGTGCACTCACTAATCTCTGTCTTCACAGTCTTAATGTGTTGTATGTATTCATTTTCATACTTTCTTGTTGTACTTTCCATGTTTACCACGTCCCCCTTAAATGTCGACCAATTGCATGACATGTCTTTGAGCCCCATAAGAGGAAAGTTCTGGTTGCATCGAGAACAAGCTTGTTGCTTCTCACAGAGTGGCTTTAGATGCAGACAGGACAGTCTCATTGCCGTCAGCTTACATCTAGGCTTATCTGTCAGGAGACAGTCAAAATATTTTGCTGAATGAGGGAACGCAAAGTGAAAATGGCTGATGGCTGAGTGATCCCCTAAGATCTCAGCTTACTGCCACAATTCTTACCTTCTGTGCAGTAGTATCTACCTACTCTTAATACTCAGCAGAAGTATAACATTTCTATTCTCAGTCTTAGAGTGATCTGGTCAAGAACTGATCAATTTGAGCAACAAACTGCGAAATGATTGAACGTGAGTTTTCCCTCCAAACTTCTTGGGAGGCTATACAACAAAGCCAAACAGCATATACTGATGTCACTGTTATGGTTTTGGGTTCTGTATGTTTATGTAGTCTTGTCATGTGTTGTCATGGTTTCCTGTTTTATTTTGTAGTGTGCGAAAATGTTGGAAAAATGTGACATTTAAAGACAAAGACAACACCATGGACGCTACTTGCCCTGCACTGACAAAGTTAAAAAAATTGACAAACATAAAAAAATTGTTCACTTTTTTCTTGTTCTTCCAGCCTCGAGAAGTATGTAAAAAGCTTAAGTGCAACCCCCCCACCTCCTAGGCAGAATAAAAGATGTTGAGAAAAACTACAAGTACCTTGGCATACCACAAGCAAATGGCAGCAACAAAGAGGCCACAAGGTAAGCTGCTACAGACAAATATGTGTAAGACAAGACAAGTACGAAGAATTCAGCACAATGGCAGGAAAAGGGTCCAGGCCATTAACAGCGACGCCCTGTAGTGTGGAAAGATTTGCCAGTCTAAATGCAAACAGGCAGGTTGAACTAGTGAACTCATGAGCATCAGAACACTATACAAAATGAAACATTTAGGCTCCATGAAAACAGATTTTGAAAAGAAGCTGATAATGAGAAGTCTTACTAAAGATTGGTGAAAGATTTCACCTTTCAGTTTGTTTGATACTTCAACATGGCGCACAGTACGAATTTCATATTTCTACTCTGGATTGTTGTTTGATTATTATTTAATGATGAAATTAAAGATAAAACTGTGAAAAAGAGAATTCAGTGAACTTCCTGTAATTGACCCAGTTCAGGGTCAGCAGAGCTTTACATGAAATCTCATCACCTTCTTAAAGTAATGGCCTATTTGAAAAATTATTTCTAAAAACACCAATGACTAGGCCATCATTTTAAGAGGGTGACGACAAAGCAGAATCTGTTAATATCTCATGACTCATTCACACAGTCTGACAAAAGGAAGTGAACAACGTAGATCTGCATTTCTAAATCTATCTTAATTTATACGTTTGCTGTTGACTTTCCTCATGTGACATAAATGTAGATCCAAGATCCATAATCAGGACTCGTCACCATGAAGCTGCAGAACATCAACAGATTCAGTCTGTAGATATTCATAAGTTAATACGCAAATAAACTCTAAAGAGAAGTTCTTTAACATTGTTTCATAGCTTAACAAAAGAATTTAATGTTATTCTCTTATTGAAAGAGATCTTAGAAGGAGGTCATCATCTGTCCATGGGTTTAGCATGAGCAATGTTGTTCAGGACACCACAGAGGAAGCTGCTGCTGCTTGAGACCGATCAGTTCTTGACATTGACAGGTGTTTGTCTCACATTCTTGAGGTAGTGTTACTGTAGGTATCTGGGCTGAGCTGCTCTGCCTTTCTGCTACCCCTGGTCACAGGACGCTATAAAAGGCAGTCCTGCTTACCTGGAACAGGAGCTGATCTGAGATCAAGCAGGGTGGAAGTGACAAAGTGTGGTAAAGTATAAATTAGTTTTATTGATCATTGTAAGGCTTGAAGATTACTTTGGGTCTTTGTTAAGACCATTGGACAATAGCCACTCATTCTGGTTGCTCCTGGGGAGGTTCTCTCTCTTTGTAAATCTGTTTTAGTGCTTTTCACGAGAGATGGGTCAATGAAGCCTTGCAAAGCTTTTAAGGCTTTTAAGGCGCAGATCTTCTAATAATTTCTCCAACTTGATTTAACTTCCAACACAAACAGTTCAGTCAGTCTTGCCGCTGTCTTCATTCTGGGGGGTCGTCATCTCTCTAAGTGTTGTAACATTCTGTCTTCTCAGTGGATTAGTTATGGCTCAATGTGTTATTCATTAGATTTTCTAATATGATTTAGATAGTGTGTGTGTGCTGTGAAATAAGATGATAGACAGGTATGTCAAAATGAGTTTGTTGAGAGATATGATGCTTTGGGAGAGATGCTTATGCATTTCAGTGGGAATTAGAGGGATTTCTTAGAACTATCTGAAATTTTGTTCATATGCTTTTTCCTGATTTCTGAATGAGTACACAGCCTCATTAGTCAGCAACATCATGAAATTTTATATTTTAATATTAACTAATCTCCTTTTGTCAGTTATCCTAGCCAATGTTGGAGAGAAATATTTAGCAATACCATAGAATACTGAATACAATACTACATTACCAACTATACTAAGTACTATGTAATCTCATACTTTTTTTTGTCATATTATTATCCTCCTTCCTTTGTGTGTGACACAAGGTGGAAGTTTTCCCATACATTGACTGTTTTCTTCCACTAGAAGTCTCCATACTAAAAGTTTTCTTTCTTAATCTTAATGATCTCTCAGCATGTAAAGCGGTGAGCATGCGGGAACGCCGGATGTTTCTCGTTCTGATAGATGACACGGCACCAGTATCACCAATGCTTTGAATCGGTTATGTCATTTCCGGTGTTTTGTTGGCGCGTATGAAGTGTCATTCGTCATTGGTCACATGATGGCAGAGATTTCACGGGGCTTCAATGCAGTGTTTCGACCAAGTCCGTCTCATTTGAAGGAACAAGCTTCGGTGCTTCCTTTTCAAACCTCCCTTCTCTACTTTTCACATTTTAACTGTTTTTATCTGTTTCCTTTTTAGTGGTCTCCTGGAGTTGCCTCCGCCTGCCTGGAGATCGGGTATAATTTTAGACTGGATTGGATTTTAATGGTTTTGTGGTTTTGGTGTTTTATTTTAATTTTTTTTTTATTAGAGTTGTTTGTTTTTACCAGTCTAGGATTAATGCTCAAAATCACTTCAGGTAGTAGCTGGGAACTACATTTTGTAATGCACAGGAGACAATAAACCTTTTAATCTGGCTGTCAATCCTGTCTTGCTTGGCCTGCTGAAGTACTCTGAACCTGAGTGTCCTTATAGGGGAAGCTTACGTGGGATACAGCCCCTTTTCCCCCCTTTCTATGTGCTACATTACTATCATTGTCTCACCTGAACAGACGTCACCAGCGTCCTCACCGTGTCCACAGCTGTGTTTCTCAAATCCTCCGTGCTGACCGCTTTCATTTCCTAAGCAGAACACATCATCAAGCCAGAAATGATTAAAAGGAAAGTTAGATCACAGCAGATTAACTGTAAAAACTATCCATGAGACAAAATTGCACAGCAGATCACCAACTTTATAACAACTTCATCAATACTAAGATCTCAGTTTTATTGCCAGAGTTCAGTTATCAGCTGTTTGTGAGCTACATCCAAAATAATCCTCATCTGGCTGGATCACAAATCTTTACACATGTGTGTATATATACAGAAGAACATATCTGTGTACAATCTGTATTCAAAGTACTTTCTGTAAAATATATTCTCACCTGAACAGACGACACCAGCGTCCTCATGGTGTTCAGTCATGATTCCCAAACGGTCTGTGCTTGCAGTTTATTAGAGTTTTCACTTCCTGAACAGGACACATCCTCAAGCCAGATGTGACCAGTTCCTTCACCAAAAAGGACTGATGAAGTGGCACCAACTGCTGTCTGCAAACCACGTTTGCATCAGTTAGACCCCAGTTATCATCACACACTGTTCCCCATTCACTGTCGTGGTAGATTTCAACTCTTCCAGAACATCTGGTTGATCCAGACCCTGCCAATCTGATTTCAATACCTGGTGAAACAGTAAAATACCTTGATGGTTTTAGTCAACAACACTGGAACTTCCTCAGAAGTTACAGGTTCTTTATGTGGACAGAAAAATTATGAATCTTTTATTACTCTTTGTTTTAATTGATTTCAAAATGTTCCTTTCTTTTCTGGCTTAAAAGTGTTAAATAAAAATTCTTCCAAGTTAAGCAGGATGATAGTGGCCTCCTAAAGTCCTTCCTGGCTGCTCTATATGAGCAGCAAGTATTCAGGAAAGTCATTAAGAGAAACCAGAACCCCCTACTACACAAAGACTACACTGCTTCCCTCAGGTCTGAGACTCAGAACCCCAAAACTAAAACCAGATAGACTGAAAAGCTCTGTCGTCCCATCTGCAAAAGCATTTTTAAACAACCACAGATGATTATTCATCCATCCATTTTCTTAACTGCTTAGTCCAATTAAGAGTTGTGGGAAGCGGAAGTCTATCCCAGCAACCATTAGGCGAGAGGCAGGTACACCCTGGACAGGTCACCATTCACATGTGATTATATTCTGTTCATTCAGTCACTTGGTTTATTCTTTTCTTTTTATTTTCATTTTAGTTTTTCTAATTGGTTTGTTATTGGGAATTTCAGTGCAAATCATCTTTGTGTGAGTGGATTATATTTGATGAAAACATGATTGTCCACTAAATTTCCCATTAGGAACAATAAACGTTACTTGAACTTAAATTTTTTAAATTCTCACCTGAACAGACGACACCAGCGTCCTTGTTGTGTCCACAGTTGTGTGTAACAAATCCTCTATGCTGACAGTTTAATAGCGAGCTTTCATTTCCTGAACAGGACACATCAAGCCAGATGTGACCAGTTCCTTCACCAAAAAATGTTGAAGTGGCATTAACTGCTGTCCCACAGGATAACTGTCTGCAGACCACGTTTGCATCAGGGAAACCCCAGTTATCATCACACACTGTTCCCCATTGTGGTAGATTTCAACTCTTTCAGAACATCTGGTCGACTCATTCCTGACTAATCTGTTTACAGAACACAGAGACTACTGTTGGTTATGATGAAAGTTAGATCACAGCAGATAAACTGTAGAAACTATCCATGAGACAAAATTGATAAAATTAACATTTTGCACAGTTGATCACCAACTTTATAACAACTTCATCAATACTAAGATCTCAGTTTTATTGACTGTTAATTAGAGTTCAGTTATCAGCTGTTAGTGAGCTACATCCAAAATAATCATCTGGCTGGATCACAAATCTTTACACATATACACTAAAGAACATATCTAACTGTGTACAATCTGTATTCAAAGTACTTTCTGTAAAATATATTCTCACCTGAACAGACGACACCAGCGTCTTCACCATGTTCACAGTTGTGTGTCCCAAATCCTCCATGTCCACATGATGTTAGAGAACTCTCTGTACCTGAACACATCACATCATCCAGCCAGATTTGACCAGTTCCTTCACGAAAGTGGGCTGAACTGGGTACACTGGTTGCTGTCCCACAGTCCAACTGTCTACAAACCACGTTTGCATCATTTGTATCCCAGCCATCATCACAGACCGTTCCCCATTCACCGTTGTGGTAGATTTCAACTCTTCCAGAACATCCGGTCGACCCAGACCCGACTAATCTGATCTGACCTTTAGACACAAACAATCTGTGTTCATATTTCAGTAAAACTGGCAGAAGTTTTAATGTGTGTTGTTAGAGAAGAGAATAAACTGACCTGCAGCAGGTGGAGATGAGATAAAGAGAGAAGTGACTGTAAGGAAGGAAAACATGGTTCATTAAAAGGTGAACATTTTGGTTGATAACTATGTTCTAGATGATGTGTCTTACCTTGGACCAAAAAGAGAAAGTTTGTCTTTTGTCGTCTCCACATGGCTGAAAAAGTTGCTCTGTATCGTTTAACAGGAGGAAGAACAGAAGCTGAAGATGAAACTGGTTTACAGGAACACTTCTCAGTAAATGTCCTTTTAAGTGCAGTTGAGAGACTTCCTGCTTTTCTTTGGTTTTTAATGAAGGAACCAAACACATTTTTATTACACATGAGGGACATTTTATTCATCAAATATCAGTACAACATATGCTTTTTTTTTTTTAATGAAAAAATGTCAACTTAATAATCAAAGGGAGCAAAAACTCACCTTTATATGCAAGTTTTAAATGTTTGAACAGTTTGAAAATTGCGTTACTATTTGGAGAAACCGTGTGAAAAGTAACAGGAAGCCTCAAAACCACCTCCGTAAAAAGAAATGAACTGCAACCATATTTTCCCACAGTGAAGACAGGAATATTCTTAATTATGCCATTTTCTACAAGAGATTATTACTAACTACATGAAAAAATGTTAAAAAAATAAATTAAAATCAAATTTATAAAGAGCAATATATGTAAACAGTATTCATGATAGAGTCTTGGTTTAACATTTATCAGTGAGCCTGAATAGTAGTGAAATGATTACTTCAATAAGGGGAGAGGAATAGAGACAAGAGGACAGAAATGATAATTTAAGGCGAAACTTGCCACCAAGTCAGAAAGTCCATAAACCCAATAGAAACCCTTTCTATACTACAAATGCATAAAGATTGCTCAACGGACAATCATCAGAAGTATCTGCAGAGAGATGAAAAGACACACAAACATCAGCAGCAAAAAGCCAAAAGCAGATGCAGACAGGAGCATGTTCTTATGCGTGTGCATGTGTGACCATGTATTCGGTTGGAGCATTGACCACACCCAACCTTGAAACATTAAAGGAGTCATCACCCAGAAATTGCACTTTTTCGAGTTAAAACGTGCGTATTAGTGTTGGGCGGAAGTGGTGACATCCCCAGAAGCCTTTCCGTTGAAGACGGCCGGGTTTTTCTGTCTGGGCCCTTTTTTTTTTCACGGCAAAACGCTGAAGTCTCACAAACGCATTTTTTTATTTTCTCCCCGGGATGTCGACATCCCGGGGAGCTATTTGTATTAACCAGCCCCTTTTCCACCCTAAATACACCTGCTGGACCTGCCTCAGTTGCTATTAGCAACAAGCTGTGTGAAGCTGTGCGAGCAGCGATCATGTCCACTGCTCGGTTGTCTGTTACCAAAACCAACATCGGAAGGTTTTTTTCTCTCCCTTCATCAGCGGACCAAACTACCAGGGACAGATGGATTACATTATTTTTTGCTGATAATGCACCTGCATCTCTGCCAGCTGCGGCCTCTGTTTGTGCCAAACTTTTTGCTAACATTTGGGAAAATACCAGGTGAAGATGGCATCAACTCAGTTGGAAAGAGGGGGAATTGCAACTTTAAGAGGCTCACCATCAATGCAGTCGGTAAGTGTCACTACTGCTATAAAGTTCTGCTTTGTTGTGCATGAGACATGACTTAATCTAACGTGGATAAGGCTAATGCTAGCGCTAATGCTAACCGGGCGAGCCGGAAGGTTTAACCTCATGCAGCGTACAAATGAGCCCCAGGTTTCATTTTCTTATATCTATCCTATGCTTTTCTCTATCTATCATTTTTCACACCTGCTACCACACAGCAAGTACAGTATTTATGATGGATGTAGCTTTGCTGTCCCCACCATGACATGGCAGCTGTAATAATCAATGATCATTTAACCATCTAGAGTCTGATGTTGGCACTTATTGGATATCAGCAGGGAGGATATTTTATTTCCATCATCGTATTTATTCACAGAACCAGAATGCAAACTTTTTATTTCTGATATCTTCACGTCGTGTTTGTAAAACGGGAGCTGTGGAGGATTAAAATCTGCAGCTGCAGCCTCTGTGGATGTGGAGGTCTGACTCCTGGTATGATGGATCTGAAAGACAGGTTTTATTTTTATCTACATGCAGTGAAGACACAGAGGTTGGGGAAAATTGTGTCTGTGTATAACTGTGTGAAATAAAATGAGTGCGTTTTTAATATTCTATGTTAATATTTCGGTGTGTGAAAGCCTGTTTGATTTCATCAGCTTTTTAAAAATAAAAGTATGCAAAGCACTTTGTGTTACCTTTGGCATAAAAATGCTTTATAAAGTTTGATTTGATCTATTTGTATTACAATATTTGATTACTCTTAAACTGCAGCTGTTTACACCTCCAATCTATTTATGTGATGGTCTGATATTTTTATAACTTGTATTTGCAGATTGTAGTCCAGCACATCTCACGCCATGCGCAGCACCAGCGGTCTACTGATGTCTAAAAGTTGATGTTGGAGCCGACCGACCCTACAATGCAGGCAACAACTGGAACACAGCTGTCATCAAGGACTTTCCTCTCTTCCCTCTCTTCAGAAATACTGGTTTCTAAGAGTGAAAATGATCATTTTTATTTTATTACATTGAAAATGAGCATTGATTTTATTTCTGTACACTAATAAAGATATTGTGTTTTAAAGAGTTGTATTTTTTACTTCAGCTTTACATTTTACATTCAGAAGTCAGATGCATAAATGTGTATATGGTAATGTTGTGTTTTTACTTTAATTCAATCAAAATTTCTATTTGTTATATGTAATATGAAATGGCAAGAACATAAATAACAGTTACTTTACAGTTATTTGCCATTTGAAAAAATTTTTTTTAAAGTGCTTTTTCTGACACTTTATTCATAATAAACTTTTTCTCGTGAGAATTCACGCGAGATTTTCAACCTAGATATCGATTAAAATAATGTTAATGAGGTGCTCGCTGATCGATCGCTGGAAGTCCGGAGTCGGAAGGGGGGGCGAGGCCAGTAGTCTCGATGCTATTAACATTAGCGGCTAGTGATAGCAGCTAACCCGACAGCAGTAGCTTTCTGAATTCAGCATTGATGTTTGAACCGGACTCTGAGCCTGAGAGAGAAGATACCGAGATGGTGGAAGGAGCTCGTTTACAACAAACTGTCTCTGAATGGTAAAGTTGTCATTTTAATGTCTGCCTGTTCAGATAGCATGTTGACAACGAGGCATGTCGTTCTTGTTAATACATCTCAGTTTTATTCCATGTTGGACCGTTTTTTTAAACAAATGTACTTGTTAACACAATCTGAAGTTACAGTTGTAAAAAATGAAATGGATGATGACTGAACCGGTTGGTACGTTCAGTGTCCAGCTGCCGGCCGGTCTGCATCCAGATAAGCACACACACATTTTAATCACACGGAGTTTCACGAAGCTGCGCTTTTTATTGAGGTTTTATTTACCGTCACGTGTTTTTCCAAATTAATTATCTTATTTAGATTTCCCGTTTTAGCCAGGAGTGTGAAAAATGTCGTTATGTCAACGTGACAGATCTGTGGTTGATGGAACCACTGATGTGAGCTGCTGTGTTACTGTACAGATAAATAACATGAAGTCAAGATATCTTGTATCATTGATCAGGCTTCCTGCTAACATGTTTTATATATTCCAGCATCACTTATCTATTAGGTTGGTCTAATTGTTTAAGCTGCACATGCCCACAGAAATAGAGAGCAAGATATTACTGTGTTTAGAAAATAAAATTTCTTTTTTCATTTCCTTAGGTGCTGAGAAGGATAAAGCAGGTCCAAACTCCTCCGTGTCTGACCCAACATCCTGGCGGGGAACCAGTCTGCTTCTATGCTTTTTCATTACAAAATGCTGGAAACATTTATGAGCAGGATTATGTACATTTTTACCTGTTGGAGGGAATGAGAGGAAAGTTTCTCTTCAATGCCCAAAAATTCATAAATAAAGCAGATCAAATGGAAAAGGTGATTATATATGTTCTTGCCATTTCATATTACATATAACAAATAGTAGCTTTGCTGCAGTCACTTAGGACAAAAGCTATTGAATTAAAGTAAATACACAACTTTACCATGTACACATTTATGCATCTGACTTCTGAAAGTAAAATGTAAAGCTGAAGTAAAAAAATACAACTCTTTAAAACACAATATCTTTATTAGTGTACAGAAATAAAATTGATGCTCATTTTCAATGTAATAAAATAAAAATGATCATTTCACTCTTAGTTATTGATTCTGTTAACACAGTAGCTGAGTTTTCTGGGTTTTATGTGGACTCTCGTGGTTCTGGAGCTGGATGAGCAAGCCTCAACAGCAATCTTCATCATCATCATCATCATCATCTTCCTCCAGACTGGCTGAGATGTTACCTTCACTGCTGTCGTCTGGGTTCCTTTTCTGCACAGAACCAGATACTGACATCAGAACAAGCAATAAAAGTGCCTCTTAGCTTCCATTAAGAATGTATATGTGTTTGATTTATTATCATTTTCTGTATGTAGAATTAATAAAACAAACGACAAACCAGTATTTCTGAAGAGAGGGTGGAAAGTCCTTGATGACAGCTATGTTCCAGTTGTTGCCTGCATTGTAGGGTCAGTCTGCTCCAACATCAACTTTTAGACATCAGTAGACCGCTGGTGCTGCGCATGGCGTGAGATGTGCTGGACTACAATCTGCAAATACAAGTTATAAAAATATCAGATCATCACATAAATAGATTGGAGGTGTAAACAGCTGCAGTTTAAGAGTAATCAAATATTGTAATACAAATAGATAAAATCAAACTTTATAAAGCACTTTCATGCCAAAGGCAACACAAAGTGCTTTGCATACTTTTATTTATTTATTTATTTTAAAGCTTATAAATGAAACAGGCTTTCACACACTAAAATATTAACATAAAATATAAAAAATGCACTCATTTTATTTCATACAGTTATACAAAGACAAAATTTCCCCTAACCTCTGTGTCGTCACTGCATGTAGTTAAAAATAAAACATATCTTTCAGACGGGCTGCACGGTGGCGCAGTGGTTAGCACTGTGGCCTCACAGCAAGAAGGTTGCTGGTTCGATCCTTGGCTGGTTTGGTCAGTGGCCTTTCTGTGTGGAGTTTGCATGTTCTCCCCGTGTGTGCGTCAGTTCTCTCCAGGTACTTCCTCCCATGCATGATGGGTTAATTGGTTACTCTAAATTGTCCCCTAGGAGTGAGTGTGAGCGTGAGTGGTTGTTTGCCTCTGTGTGGCCCTGCAATGGACTGGCAAGCTGTCCAGGGTGTACCCTGCCTGTCACCCTAAGCCAGCCACCCTAGGCTCTGGCTTCCCCACAACCCTGAATTGGCATAAGCGGTTCAGAAAATGAATGAATGAATATCTTTCAGATCCATCATACCAGGAGTCAGACCTCCACAGAGGCTGCAGCTGCAGATATTAATCCTCCACAGCTCCCATTTTACAAACACGACATGAAGATATCAGAAATAAAAAGTTTGCATTCTGGTTCGGTGAATAAATACAAGGATTGGAAATATAATATCCTCCAGGTGCCAATATCAGATGGTCACCTTGTTAAATAATCATTACAGCTGCCATGTTGTGGCAGCTGTAATGATTATTACAGCTGCCACACTTACTGTGTGGTAGCAGGCGTGAAAAATAATAAAGAGAAGTCATTTACAAACATTTACATGGCAGAGCATAGAATAGATAAGAAAATAAAACCTGGGGCTCATTTGTACGCCGCAGGAGGTTAAACCTTCCGGCTCGTCCCGTTAGCATAGCCGTTAGCATTATTTGCGTCAGCTTAATCACGTCTGTCACAAAAAGCAGAACTTTATAGCAGTAGTAACACTTACCGAGTGCATTGATGCTGAGCCTCTTAGCAATTCCCTGACGACGTCTTCCCTTGGTATTTTCCCAAACGTTAGAAATTGAGGCCGGCCCAGCAGGTGTGTTTAGGGTGGAAAAGGGGCTGATTAATGCAAATAGCTCCCCGGGATTACGACATCCCAGGGAGAAAATTTTAAAAAATGCATTTGCGAGACTTCAACCTTGTGGGGAGTTTTGCTGCAAACACAGCACCCAGACGGAAAAACCTGCCCGTCTTCAAAAGAAAGGCTTCCAGGGACGTTAGCACTTCCGCCCAACACTAATACGCACGTTCTAACTCGAAAAAGTGCAATTTCCGGGTGATGACTCCATTCCTGACTGAAGTTCATTTGAGTCCCTGAAAGAATACAGTGTGGCAGGAAAGCATGAAGATGTCCTTTAAAATTATATACATCCATAAATTATATAAAATAAATGTGTTAATAAATAATATAAAAAGGTCCTTGTCTTGCATGTGTCATACTAAAGTGCCCTGGCACAGAATATCCTGCCTGTTCTGTCCTGAAATGAGCTTCATCTGCAGCCTCTGGTTCTGCAGGCTGGGAGGCTCATTATGCCACTAATGCTGCACCTTGGAAAAAGCATTAAAATTTTTTCCAATTGGGATGGGAACACCTTTTTTTTTTTTTTTTCTTGCTTCCAGCAGGGTGTACTCAGCAGGACTGAAAAAACATGTGCAAGGTTGAACTACACTCCAGTGAAGATGTCAAAGACTTTGTTTAATGTGAAAAACTTTGTTTAATTTGTTTAAGATTTATCAAAGTATTGAAATGCTGCAGGGAGCATTGTTGGAACAAATCCTTCATATTTAACTGACATTTGCAAAAAAATTCCTTTGCTCCTTGAAGTGCACAGCTGAGACTTATAGGTCACATTAAAGTGGAACCATTATGTGCATTTCAGGCTAGTTTATTTTTATTTCTGAGCCCAGAAGGGCTGGGATTGATCGAGTTATTGTCACAAATCGCTTTGCTGTCAGATCAGCCTGTGGGCAAAATGAGTGGATTGAGACTCTTCCACATTAAGCCCCGCCTCCCGCCACTGCACTACATGAGAAGGATTAGGCTAATATGAACTCAATAAAAAAACAAAATACAATGTCAACACATAGCATCCAGCCCTACATGTTGGAACCTGAATCAGAGCCTGAAAACAAAGTGGAAAACAGCAACCCACAGCAACGAATGCAGCAGGATGTCTCTCTTTGGTAAACTCACCAGCCATCGTTGGAAATAACTTTATCCCACGTTTTCCACCCGCCTGATGTATTTGTACATGCCCTTGTTAACCAGTAGAAGGTAACCAATCACCGAACCTTATCCCCCGGGACGTCACAAGGGTCTCAAAGTAGAAAAAAAACGCTCTAAAACAACACGTTTTTCATCGCCATGGAAACCGAAAACAGAGAGTGCTGGAACTCAAACTCAAACATGCGTTTAGGTGATAAAAAACAGTGCCGTTCACATGTCTGATGAGGATTCAACACTAACACTGTAGAAAGCACAGAAAACTTGAAATACCATCCCCCTTTGAGTTAACATCAGCAGTTATTTATTAATTAAACATTTCAATGTAGAAATAAATTTTACAAAATGCTCAAAACGCATTTAAAATGTTTTTACCACAGAAACAATGAATTAACAGAAGTTATTTGAATCGTAAGGGCAAACAGACCTGAAAAGTGGGAACCGACGTAGACGTCTTGGCTGCTCAGTCTGGGAAGCACGTCAGGTAACGCGCTGCGTGCATCCGCCGTGTGATTTAACGTAGAGGGATTATTTGAACTCTGTAGCCTGTATCTCTCACAGAATCTGTAGGTATTATTTTTCGATCACGAGTCTTTTTTTTGAGGCTCAACAGACAGATCAAAGATAACTATGTGAAATATGTTCAAAACCATTTTAACATTAGCAAAATGAAAAAAAAAAAAAAACAAAACTGCGTTTTCCAGCGTGTAATATTAGTGGTGTGGCGTGACAGCGTGTGAAGTCACGCAAATGCGTGAGTCTCACGGCCAATGCGTGAGAGTTGGCAGCTCTGTGTAAAAGTACTAATGAAGTTAAATAAACTTACAGGGAATATGAGGTAATGTCATTTAAAACACATTGGAGACAACGACGCAACATCTAGGTAACAAGAAGAGCAACTAAATGTATTACTTTAGTCTCATCAGTTGGTTCAAGCTAGCTAACTGCCGATGATACTAATGCTAGCAGACGCTAACGGCTAATTTTAATGTCTAAACAACTCTCAGCTGACCTTAAATCTTAAATGAAGGACACTTATGAGTAGAAAAAAATATATTAATGGTTAGTTTAACGACAGTAATGTTAAATACTCTGTGAGCTAAACCAGTAGAGATGAGTTGGTCTGTTAATAGGTTTTTATAGAAGCCAGTTACATGATTAATTCTAATTATCAGGATGGAACACAGCTGAGTGGCACAGCTGTTGGTTGTCTGACCTGTGTAGAGTGGAGACACACCAAGATGGACTATTGTTTGTGTTTATTGATTTTAGTTAAGATACTGATTTACACAACTGTTGAAGTGAAAATGTAGATTCCAGACATGGTAATTGCTTAACTTTAAAAAAAAAAATTTTACTCACAGTTCTAATAAACTGGGCTGATCAAGTCATGCAGAGGTGGACATCTCTGGTCCATGAAAGCCACAGTTCCGCAAATGCTGAGATTTTCCTGCTGCAACACAGCTGAGTCACATCAGACTTAATTAGCAGACTAGACCAGAGCTTGATGTTAAACCTAGGCTGTGTCTCAATTTGTTGGTGCATAGTGCATAGTGTGCATAGTGTGCACTACGCACTTTTCTCTGTAGTGTGCACTACGGTGGGTAAGTGCTGTCCCAAATGGAACACCGGACATAGTGCACTTACCGGTAGTGACGAACTCGCATGTGACCACACAACGCTTCTGACCGCCCAAAGTTTGAAGAAAGCGCACATTTGAACGATGGATTTAATAAACCTACATCGCATCCAGAGGCGACGTATAATACTTCTCCGATTGGCCGAACATGAGTTGGTACGTATGCGTTTTTATTCATTAAGCTTTGTTGATGTAATTTTCTTTCCTGGATGAATCAGCCGGCTACATACGTGTCTGTTGACAGCTCCGCTTCATTCGTCCCACTACTTGTAATTTCTTTGTAAGAAGTAGTAAAACATCAATGGACAAATCCAGCACACTTTTGTTTTGCATCTCATCGTATTTCATGGCCAACACTAAAGTGTTCAGGCTCCACTTATAACAATACAATGCAACATCAGACTGTTATGTGTGTCTGCATGGCCACTGCATATGTATTAGTATCATAAAGTGCAAAGCAAAACAATAATAATACAGCTTTTAAATATGCAAAGATATCTTCAGAGCTCTCATTATACACATCTGTTTTAACTGGTGTTAACTCTGATACCATGCACACTTGGCAAGAGGAAACCAATGTAAAAAAGTAATTCGGGTAATACAATGGTGGAAAGAAGATGCTCAAACACAGTGATGCAGGAAAGCCTTTATTGGAATATTTATCTCCTGTCTCCCTTTCTACTTTACAGCAGCGTCCCAGCCCCAGCTATTGCCAGGTTAATGCCTCAGTACCACTGCTGGCACTGTACTTTGATGGCCACAGTGACCTGCGGGTTGATTTCTGCCTGACAAGGCAATCCTTCAACGCCCTAATGGCTGTGCTGGGTACAACATCCGACCATGGTTGGGGGCCAGAAATTGATACCCTGGTCTTCCTGTTCTGGCTGGCCAGCGCCACATCCTACCGTGTGGTTGCCAGGGCTTTTGACATGCCTCGGGCAACCGTTCACCGCACCGTGCAAAGATCGCTGGCCTCCTCTACAATGTGGTCCGCCATCCGAGTGCAGAGGAACTACCTCGCCTGGGTGCCCACTTCGCCCGTCTCGCTGGATCAGCAGCCTTCAACCGAGTGGTAGGAACGATCGATGGTTGCCATGTCCGGGTGAAGCCCCCTGCAGAGGACGCTTCCTGCTATTTCAACAGGAAGCTCTTCTATTCAGTCCAGCTGCAGGCCATCTGCGACGACATTGGGAGGTTTCTGGATGTCTTCGTGGGATACTGTGGGTCTGTTCACGATGCCCGAGTCCTGCAGAACAGCCCCATCTACTACCAGCAGTCCTACCCGCCACCAGGTTACTGCATCCTTGGAGATGGTGGCTACCCCTGCTTGTCGCAGCCCATCCGCCTCATGACACCCTTCAGGCAGCCTGTCCGCAACCACCTGCAAGCTTGCTACAACTGCTACCTGTCAAAGGCCAGGTGTGTTGTGGAGAGGTCTTTTGGGATCCTGAAGACCAGGTGGAGGTCCAACTTCTTGAAGGCTCTGGAGGTGGACGTGAAGTACGTGCCAGAGGTCATTGTCTGCTGCACCGTCCTACACAACATCTGCATTAGCAACGGTGACCTACTGGAACCAGATGCTGATGTAGATGCCAGGAGGGCAGCTGGGGACAAGCAAGCAGCAGGACCAGCAGCAGCAGCACCTCCAGGAACCATCTGTGGGGCTAATGAGAGGCAGAGGATGGCAATGTTAGGCTTCTCCCCAGACCACGACTACATTTAAATCCAACATGCAATAAAAGAATCTGGCTAATTGTGAAAAATTGTGTGTCTCTGTGTAATCAAGATAAACAATGTAAATGTATTTACAATTTTTTAATATAGTTTAATTTCTTTGTGATTCATTTAAAACAATGAACAATACTGAACACAATGAACCAAAAAACACTGAACAGTCAACTAACATCACAACAGTAAACTTATTTGATAATTTTTCCAAAATAGCAAGGAGGCGCTCCTCCCTACTGGCAGCCTCCCTGTCCCTCCTCTCCTCCCTCTCCTTCACCTCCCTGAACAATCTGTCCTCCCTCTCCACCATCTCTCTGTGTCTCCTCTCTTCCCTGTCTGATGCTGCCCTGGCTTCTCTCTCCCTTTCTTCGTCTCGCCGCTGCTGCTCTTTCTGGATCTCCAGCAGCGCCTCCTTGTACTCCCTGTCACTGTCTTTCAGGGCACCAAGTATATCCTCCACCCTGTCTAGCCGTCGTCTTTTTGTGGTTGACACGGTGGAGGTGGTGCCCTGCTCCACAGGAGGGGGTGTGGTCACTGCCACCTCTTAACTGGATGAGGCAAAGACAACAGGCGGTGTCACGGACTGCCTGCTCCCTATTGCCTCATCCATGAGGGAATACCACTTCCAAGAAGCAGCAGTGACCCCACCCCCTTCTGTGCTGACCCCAGTTCGGGACATTTAAGGTCCTGTAGAAATAGAAACAGTCCAATAAAACATGCACTTTATATCCATCAATACATCACTGTGATCTCTGTTCACTTATTTACATAATTTTATTGTAGAAAGGCAAAGGCGGCAGATCTAACCTTGTACTTGGAGACCAGGTTCTCCCACCTTTTTTTCAGGGCTTTTGCCTCCACCTTCCAGTCAAGCCCTCTTTCTTTCATGAAGACACTGGTGAAAACAAACATTGTTTATCTATACATTATAGGTACTTTGCACTCTCTTGTCAGTTATTGATATTATTCAAAAAAGTGTTAAATGTGCCAAGACAAGAAAACAATGTGGTTAAAAGTATATTGCTTTTTTTCAGTTGTGTTCACCCTATTGTTATGGTTTACTAATTATGATCTGCTCACATTCGTTTTATATGATTCGGCACCTGATGTTGACAACTATGTAAAGAATTATGCTTACTCATACGCCTCCAAAGAGGCATGCCTCTTGCCAGTAAACAAGGAGGGATTTGCCACCCTCCAGGTAATCATGGCCCTGGTGTCCTCATCTGTCCCTGCAACAATAATAAACAAAAGTTCATTAATGCATTATGTGTGTGTTTATTACAGACAGACACACACACACACACACACACACATATATATATATATATATATATATATATATATATATATATATATATATATATGTATATATATATATATATATATATATATATATATATATATATAAGTATATATGTGTATATATAGATATATATATATATATCTATAGATATAGATATAGATATAGATATATGAAGCCAGTTAGAGAAGTATTACACACCAAGTGTGTTTGCACATTCAGGTCTATATATTAGCTTTTGCCTTCCCAATCAATGTCGATGGTTCTAATCGGCCCGATCGTGTAGGCCTTCTTGTATAGGCATATCAAGTACAATAATACATATATGTGGTCTCGTTATTCTCCCATTTTTTTTCAACGATATACGTTATGCAGATATATGGCGTCAGCGTTACCATGGAAACGAGTTGGTTCCCTCCAAGTTGGCGGCATATTGAAAACAGTTTTCATATTAAATATCACATTTATGTCATATACACCGCAATGCTTAATCTGGATGTTCACGAATGATGAATGAACTTCCAGAACAATTGACATTCATAATATATCACACGTACATCTACGTGTACTACACGCTAATGAATACGTGTGCTAACTTTACTGAGTTGGTTACCGCAGCCTCACAGAAATGATCCCATTCATAGCTGTCGTCAGTGATATTAGATTAAATAGGCAGCAAGCTGCAGTACACATTAAAATGATTACGGAATTATTAATAATAATTCATAATAACTCCCATACTCACATCTGTACAAATTTCCCTCCGCGGGCACAGCCTGTTCACTCGACGCCATTATTCACCTCTGGAAAAAAAAATTTTTTTCACCTCTGGTAAACTGATGGAAAGTCCATCCTCTTTCGCTACGTCAGCAAAATGGCGTTGATTTAGTGCGCGAAGTGTCCTTCGTTCCACACTGCATTTATGGGCGGGTTTAGGGCAGCATCCGGGTACTTTCAGTTTTTTTCACAACAGTCAGTGTAAACGCACTACACACTGAAACATAGTGCGTGAAGTAGTGTTAGTGCGCTGATTGAGACACAGCCCTTGATTTTCTCCTGCAGCTCAGATCAATCTCTGCTTATTATTCATAGATATCGGCCGTGTAGATTATTATCTAACTAAAGTGACTAATTAAAATTCACTGAAATGATTGTTTACCCATAAGTGATTTATAGATGAAGCTGGATTGAAGAATTTTTTTCCAAATTTACATGATAATGTTGTCTCTATAATATTTTGTGTGTGTGTGTGTGTGTGTTGCTGGTTTAACAGTTTCTGTCTTTTCTCAGACTGAAGGAAAATTTGGTGTGTGCTTTTTGGTGAGTAAAGACTGATGTACAGCCGTGGTTTCTGTTGGATGATTTAATAATTACCAGTAAACAGGTTGCAATTAACATCACTGTAGCAGCTTTAGCTAGATTATATATCTAGTAGCAGCTATCAAAGCAGGATTAGAAGATATTTACAGGGTCTCTGAGGATCCTGATGGCCAGACAACTGGAGGAAAACCACGACTTTCAACATGTCTGGTTCCTGATACCAGGATTTTACTGCCATGTGACCAGACTGTCCAGCGTCTTTCACTATATCAGGAAATAATGGGAAGTTTTCTGGTCCTTACCAGGTCTGGAAATGAGGTAAATACATGTCAGAAACCACATCTGCTTTTATTTAATGAACATCAACATGAATTCTGATCAGATCCACCTTCCATCATGTCCTGATGCATTAAACTTTATAAATGACAGAATGATTGTTTTTACCAGGACTGGATGCAGGAAATGTGATGAAGGGCTTCAGTTTTGTATGAAAGAATGCATTTACTTAGGAAGTCTGTGCATCTTACACAAGGACAGCTCGCAGGGTCTGCCTATGCAGGAAAGCCCAGGTTTCCATCTCCTCAGCTACATTTATTAACTCATCCAGGGGAACTCAGAAGGTTTCCCAGGTCAGTCTCGATATATAATCTCTCCAGCATGTCTGGGGTCTATCCTGAAGTCTCCTCCTGGTGTGCCTGGAGCACCTCACTAGGTGGGGAGGCCTCCTAACCAGATGCCTGAGCCACATCATCTGGCTCCTAGAGCAGCAGCTCTACTTTGTCATGACCATAGGTGACAGGAATGTGGATTAAGCAGTAAACCCAAAGCTTCGCCTTTTGGCACAGCTTCTTCTTCATCACAACAGACTGATGTAGTCTACATCATACATGTCAAACTCAGGCCCACAGACCAATTTTGGCCCATACTAAAATTATATTTGGCCCGTGACATGATTTTAAATATCTATTACATCTGGCCCACCAATCCATTATACAGCACACATACCACAAACACTACACATCCCACAATGCTGTCTTGGTGAGCTAGATACCGGATTGGAAACTCCCCCCACCCCCACCTCAACATGCTTAATCTGCAGCTTCAGGGGCGTGTGCACGTCATCACGATGACAACGCCGTGAGGGCTTTTAGAACAAAGTTGCACTTGTGGGAGAGTCAGATGCAGCAAGAAAACCTGGCTCATTTTTTGTGCTGCCAAGTCATAAGAGAGCAGACCTCTACCGCCATGTTGCCTTTTGCACAGTTTGCGGAAAAACTCGATCTACTTAGCGCTGAATTTACCTGACAATTTTGAAGCCAAAAAATGTAGCTTTGAACTTTTTGCGGTTGACATGAAAAGCTCACTAACCAACCTCCAAATGGAGCTTATGGAGCTACAGTGTAATGACACGCTCAAGTCAAAGTATGACTCTGTCGGTGCTGCACAATTTCCACCTTACCTCCCCAACACACTGCCCGACTTCGTGCCACTGAGCAAATGCTCTCTATGTTCAGCAGCACATATCTGTGTGAGCAACTGCTTTCTTTAATGAAGATGAACGAAACACCACACAGGAGTTGTCTCACTTATATACATCTTCATTCAGTCCTGAGGATTTCCTCAGCTCAGAGCCTGACTCCACAAATTGATGCACTTGCATGTAAACAGCGACACCATGTTTCTGGAATGGACCCATCATCAGAGTAAATGGAAGGAAACTAAACTGGATAAATATGATTTTATTAACTGAAGGTGTGGTCTGTTCAGAAAGAGATTTTTCTTTTTTTAGGTGTTGGCCTTGATGGCCTTTGATGAAAATATTTAGGTAACAATTATAATTAATGTAAAGTTCCAGATACAAAGGCCTTAATATTTATTTCAGTTTTTTTTTAAAGCTTGTTCTGGGTTTAATGTTTAAGTAAAAACAGGCCTTACTATTATTTAATATGCAGTACTGTATCTCAAAGATAACTAGAAGCAGCTATTATTGAAATAATAGCAAATGTGAATGCCCATTTATGCTGAATGCTGAATGATTGAAATGAAATTGCGTAAGTATAAGAAATTGAAAATAAAAAAAAGCACAACTGAAATTTTTTCTTATTGCCCCACATTGGGATTGAACCAATGATCTTCTGTATTGAAGCTCACTGACTTACTCATTATGCCACTAATACGCTTAGTTGTGCCTTGGAAAAAGCATTAAAATTGTTTTCCAATTGGGATGGGAACACCTTTTTTTTCTCACTTCTAACAGGGTGTAATTAGCGGGATTGAAAAAACATATGCAAGGTTGAACTACACTCCAGTGAAGATGTCAAAGACTTTGTTCAATGTGAAAAACTCTGTTTAATTTGTTGAAGATTTATCAAAGTGTTGAAATGTTGCAGGGAGCATTGTGGGAACAAATCCTTCATATTTAACTGTGACATTTGCAAATAAATTCCTTTGCTCCTTTAAGTGCACAACTGAGACTAATAGTTAACATTAAGCAGCCTGCAGAACTCCATGCCACCACACAAGCAACAGCCAACAAACTACAACAGAGCTGTATGTTAAATGCTGCATTTGAACTCGTGCCTTGTATGTGTACCTCCACTGCACAAAATGGACCAATCGCTGAGCCGACTTCAGTTTTTTCCAATCATGGAGAGGATTTTAACATTTGGCAAAAATGTGAATAACTTGAAAAGTTTACATGTTAGAAAGACCAAAAGTCATAGCACATATCTCCTGAATGTAAGATATTGTTTTAAAAAGCAAATATTTAACTGTACTAATAGACCAGTACTGTGATGAAGTGGAAAGTTAAACACACACACTGGAAGTTTCTACACCAGTAAATGTATTAAAAGCCACTGGTGTCATATTTCTGCTGCTTTTACCTGCCATTCATGTTTTAAAAACACCAGCAGATGTTCACACACTGAAAACACACTTGTTATGATCACATGTGTGTGTGTACATGTGAGTGTGTTTGCAGTGATGTGAAGCAGAGTAGTTATGTGAGGCATTTCATAAGTAAAGGCTGTTCATTGTTGCTGCTTTACTCAGAGAAACAAACATGGCTGCAGTTACTGTCAGACTCCTGAAGGTAGCAGCAGAGGAACATTTCTCTCTTCTTCTTTTGCAGAAAAAACAATGGCAGCAGTCAAGCAGCAAGAATGAAGAGTGTTTCCTTGTGAATGAGCTGCAGAGATTCCAGCAGTGTTTCTAAACTCCTGCTGTTGTTATTAACAGCAGGGAGAAGCAGCTGATATATGAGCCCAGTGGCTTTCAATCGTCTTCAGGCCTCTTGGAACAGAAGAAGTTCCTTCTCTGACTGCAGGCTCTCATCCCAAAGGATGTGCTGCTGTTCTTCTCCAGGACGCCACAGCCCAAAGCCGGGCAGCTGGGAATATCCGGGTACCGCACCGCTTCTCCACCCACCCAGAACCAGCCGTCGCCCAGGAAACGCAGGCCCGTCCACACCTAGCAACATGGAGCAGAGAGATCCATAGAAACACAGAGGATGAGCTGCTCAGCAACACCAACACAGTGGAGGAAAGTGGCCCACCTCATCAGTGGTGGCCTGTTGTGCTCTCTCTCGTGCGTAGTCATGGTCATCTTCAGTGATCAGGGTGGCCAGGTCGTAGCTGTGCTTCCAGGACACAGAGACTGGATTCTCTGAGTCCTGTCCCCCCAGAGACCTGCAGTGGTCTAACGCCTCCTCCCACGTCTTGTTCTCCTTCACCAGAACCAGCTTCTCATCAGAACAGATGAACTTATGGATGCTCTGACATTTGTCATTATTTCATTTACCATTATTCCACATAACATGATGATGATGCTCAGATAAAAAATATTCTAGAACTGGGAATAAATTATTTTACCTGCTGACCAGCTATAATGGTGTGTTCAGACCAAACGCGTTTTGAGCGTGAAGAGCGGCAGGTTTCCATGTAAAGTCTATGGGGAGGCGAGGCAAGGGAGCGCCAAGCTTTCTCATGTTGCGCTTTGGGCGTTCCGCGTGGAACGCGCTTAAAATTTAAGAAGTCTTTTAAGCTCGACAGGAGCCAGAGATGGGCAAAGCTGAACGTTTGCCACTTGACGAGGGGCATCAACCAATCAGAGCAATCAGCTCGCAGCTCCTGGAGGATTCCTGTGGTGAACCCAAACACGGGGCTGAGATGCTATTACTCCGTGCAATATTTAGGATAACCATTCCTTGCTAAAAAGCTGAATGTTACTGATTTGGTAATGTAGCAAGATACATTGCCTAGCAACGCTTTGTTTGGGGGCGGCGGCGGCTCTCTGCTGAGTGCGGCTCTTGTTGCATTAACACTGACTATCACTGCAAAATGACAATGTTCTCTAGCTTTATTTATTACATAAAACCATGCCATATCTCCACTGAATTCGCCATCATTCAGACTGACCGGAAGAAAAGTGCCGCCTCCCTCCTGTCTTTTCCGCCGCGTTTGCCGCTCGCTCCAGACACAGGCGGCAGGAGCGTTGGGAGCGTTTTGGGCGTCGGACAAAAAAGTGGCAGTTTAGTGACCAGACGCCTTTGGTCTGAACACACAGTAACAAGGTAAATTAACAGATTTTAGCCAAGCAGCAATCATCCACTAGGGGCTTCAAAACAAAGGAAATCCCCAAAAGACTCACAGAAATAAACATGTTCACAGCCTGGTTCAGATATCCATTTTCCTTTTGATAGGTCAGGTTTACCTTCATGACAACTATAGAGGAGGGTGAATTTTTTTTCTAACTCACCCGTTTAAAAGTAATTTAATCTCTAAATTTTGCATAATTAGGGGTGTGTCTTTTTGATTGAAAGCTAACCAATCTCCCGTCTCAAGTAAGAATGTAGAACAGCCGCGGTTTTTAGCTGGTTAATGTGACTTAGCTTTAGCCCGCTTACCTCCATTAGCTTGGTTAGCTCTTTGCTACAGGCAGTTTGGAGTTCGCTCAATGTCAATCACCCAGCCCCCCTCTCAGCTCCACTTCTTTGCCCATTATAGTATTTTCCGGGCGAGACGACACACATGCCCCTGCCAAGATGGCGATGGTAGGCACTTTTTTGCCTGAATCTGATACAGTATTTCTGGACCTTTTGATATTGTTGTATTAAATACATTCCCTTTCATCATTCTTCATTTTTACACTCTGTCTCCATAAGAACTCAAGATTTTCAAATTAATAATAAGATATCCTGTGCAAAAACCAGTTGCGTTTTCTCTATAACAGAGGTGTTGAAAGCAAAAAATTCAAATTTGGCTTTGACTTACAGCTTTGACTAAATGTAACTGCTTGCTAACTTGCAATCAAATGACCACCATGAGGCCCACATAGAAAGTGCTGTAAGGAAGGCTTCCTGTATTAGTACCACTTTTAGCCATCAACATTCTTGCTGTGATCTGCGTCCAGGCCAGTAACTAACGTCTGGACCAATTGTACCCAACAGACAACCTGTTATGTTTCAAGTCAGTCTGGTTATAACTGTGTTGCACCTTGTCAAATAAAAGACACATTACAGGTATTGCCGTAACTTACAAAAAACATTAAACCACTAACACACACATACATTTTATATATATATATATATATATATATATATATATATATATATATATATATATATATATATATATATATATATATACACACATATATATGTATAATTTTTTTTTTTAGTGCTTTAGGTGGAACAAAAGGACTTGCTCCCAGTTTGTTGTGCAAATATGGTTCAAAAACACGGGTGATACTTGTATGTAGATCTATACATTGATCCGTAGATTTATAGATTTATAGCACAGACTTGACAAAAAACATACACAGCAAGTTCTAAATCAAATCCATCCATCCATCCATCTTCTGCCGCTTATCCGGGGTCGGGTCGCGGGGGCAGCAGCCTAAGCAGGGAAGCCCAGACTTCCCTCTCCCCAGCCACATTTGCCAACTCGGGGGGATCCCGAGGCGTTCCCAGGCCAGCCGAGAGATATAATCCCTCCAGCGTGTCCTGGGTCTTCCCCGGGGTCTACTCCCAGAGGGACGTGCCTGGAACACCTCACCAGGGAGGCGTCCAGGAGGCATCCTGACCAGATGCCCGAGCCACCTCAACTGGTTCCTCTCAATGCGGAGGAGCAGCGGCTCTACTATGAGCCCCTCCCGGATGAGCGAGCTCCTCACCCTATCTCTAAGGGTGAGCCCGGCCACCCTGCGGAGGAAACCTATTTCAGTCGCCTCTATATGAGATCTCGTTCTTTCGGTCACGACCCACAGCTCATGACCATAGGTGAGGGTAGGAACGTAGATTGACTGGTAAATTGAGAGCCTCGCCTTCTGGCTCAGCTCCTTCTTCACCACGACAGACCGGCGCAGAGTCCGCATTACTGCAGACACCGCACCGATCCGTCTGTCGATCTCGCGCTCCATCCTTCCCTCACTCGTGAACAAGACCCCGAGATATTTAAACTCCTCCACTTGAGGCAGGACCTCACTCCCGACCCGGAGAGGGCAATCCACCCTATTCCGGCTGAGGACCATGGTCTCAGATTTGGAGGTGCTGATTCTCATCCCAGCCGCTTCACACTCGGCCGCAAATCGCTCAAGCGAGAGCTGGAGATCAGATGAAGCCAACAGGACCACGTCATCTGCAAAAAGCAGGGACCCAATCCTGAGGCCACCAAGTCGGATCCCCTCAACGCCTCGGCTGCGCCTAGAAATTCTGTCCATATAAGTTATGAACAGAATCGGCGATAAAGGGCAGCCTTGGCGGAGTCCAACCCTCACCGGAAACGAATCTGACTTATTACCGGCAATGCGGACCAAGCTCTGACACCTGTCGTCCAGGGACCGGACAGCTCGTACAAGGGGGTCCTGTACCCCATACTCCCGGAGTACCCCCCACAGGAGCCCCCGGGGGACACGGTCGAATGCCTTCTCCAGGTCCACAAAGCACATGTAGACTGGTTGGGCAAACTCCCATGCCCCCCCCAGGACCCCAGAGAGGGTATAGAGCTGGTCCACTGTTCCGCGACCAGGACGAAAACCACACTGCACCTCCTCAATCCGGGATTCAACTACCCGGTGGACCCTCCTCTCCAGGACCCCTGAATAGACCTTACCAGGGAGGCTGAGGAGTGTGATTACCCTGTAATTGGAACACACCCTCCGGTCCCCCTTCTTAAAAAGGGGGACCACCACCCCAGTCTGCCAATCCAGCGGTACTGTCCACGCGATGCTGCAGAGGCGTGTCAGCCAGGACAGCCCCACAGCATCCAGAGCTTTAAGGAACTCCGGGTGGATCTCATCCACCCCCGGGGCCTTGCCGCCAAGGAGCTTTTTGACCACCTCAGCGACTTCAGCCCCAGAGATAGGAGAGTCCACCCCTGAATCCCCCAGCTCTGCTTCCTCATCGGAAGACGTGTTGGTAGGATTGAGGAGGTCTTCGAAGTATTCCTTCCACCGAGCCACTACGTCGCGAGTTGAGGTCAGCAGCTCCCCACCTCCACTGTACACAGTATTGATGGAGCACTGCTACCCCCTCCTGAGCCGCCGGATGGTGGACCAGAATCTCCTCGAAGCCGTCCAGAAGTCTTTCTCCATGGCCTCGCCGAACTCCTCCCATGCCCGAGTTTTTGCCTCGGCAACAGCTGAAGCCGCATGCCGCTTAGCCCGCCGGTACCCATCAGCAGCCTCCAGAGTCCCACAGGCCAAGAAGGCCCGATAGGACTCCTTCTTCAGCTTGACGGCATCCCTCACTGCTGGTGTCCACCAACGAGTCCTGGGATTACCGCCACGACAGGCACCAACGACCTTACAGCCACAGCTCCGGCTGGCCGCCTCAGCAATAGAGGCACGGAACACAGCCCACTCGGACTCAATGTCCCCCGCCTCACTCGGGACATGTTCGAAGCTCTGCTGAAGGTGGGAGTTGAAGCTCACTCTTACAGGGGATTCAGCCAGACGTTCCCAGCAGACCCTCACAACACGTTTGGGCCTGCCAGATCTGACTGGCTTCCTCCCCCACCAGGTGGTGATCAGTTGACAGCTCCGCCCCCCTCTTCACCCGAGTGTCCAAGGCATGTGGCCGCAGGTCCGACGATACGACTACAAAATCGATCATCGAACTGCGGCCCAGGGGATCCTGATGCCAGGTGTACATATGGACACTCTTATATTGGAACATGGTGTTCGTTATGGACAATCCATGACGAGCACAGAAGTCCAATAACAAAACACCATTTGGGTTCAGAGGGGGGGGACCATGCCTCCCAATCACTCCCCTCCAGGTCTCACTGTCATTGCCCACGTGAGCATTTAAGTCCCCCAGCAGAACAATGGAGTCCCCAGAAGGAGCACCCTCCAGCACTCCCTCCAAGGCCTCCAGAAAGGGTGGGTACTCTGAACTGCTGTTCGGCGCATAAGCACAGACAACAGTCAGGACCCGTCCCCCCACCCGGAGGCGGAGGGAAACTACCCTTTCATCCACCGGGGTAAACCCCAACGTGCAGGCACCAAGCTGGGGGCTGATGAGAATGCCCACACCTGCTCGGCGCCTCTCACCATGAGCAACTCCAGAGTGGAAGAAGGTCCAGCCCCTCTCGAGGGTACTGGTTCCAGAGCCCAAGCCATGCGTCGAGGTGAGTCCAACTATATCTAGCCGGAACCGCTCAACCTCACGCACAAGCTCAGGCTCCTTCCCCACCAGAGAGGTGACGTTCCACGTCCCTAGAGCCAGCTTCTGCAGCTGGGGATCGGACTGCCAGGGTCCCCGCCCCTTGCTGCCGCCCAGCTCACATTGCACCCGACCCCTACGGCTCCTCCCGCAGATGGTGAGCCCACGGGAGGTGGGGCCCATGTAACCCTTTCGGGCTGAGCCCGACCGGGCCCCATGGGCGAAGGTCCAGCCACCAGACGCTCGCTCTCGTACCCCGCCTCCAGGCCTGGCTCCAGAGGGGGGTCCCGGTAACCCGCGTCCGGGCAAGGGAACATTCATGCCCAGGTTGGTCGTCATCATAGAGGTCGATGAGCCGTGCTTGGTCTGTTTCCTCCCCTAGACACCTGTTTGCCATGGGTGACCCTACCAGGGGCATAAAGCCCCCGACAACATAGCTGCTAGGATCTTCGGGACGCACAAACCCCTCCACCACGGTAAGGTGACGGCTCAGGGAGGGGTAAATCAAATCCACATTTGCCAAATTCAAAATGACACACTTTTATGAACTTTAATCCTCGTTATATTGACATTAAAAATAACACTGAAAAGTTAATACATAAGCTTAAAGTTCATTAACCCATTCATGCATGAATTAAAAAAAACAATGCAACCTTTTTCTAAATAAAGTATTTTACCTCTACAAATATGCAATGATACTTTTTTTTGTTAATTAGTGATATTTAGTATTTTTTTATGATATATTTTGTCATATATCATGTCATATATATGACGTATGTACTCTACAAAATAGTTATAGAATAAAATACAATCATAATTATGTTATGTAAATCTATTCTATTAAATTCTATAAAATATTGCTGTATCATTTTCCTTTCCTATTTATTGCAAAGGCAAAGTTGCGTAAATACATTACGTTCAATTGTATCATATTTTTATTTATTCTATAGTGAATGGAAACGTATTGGATGACTCACTAGCATCCACTGAAGTTGTTTATTTACAAAAATACCATCCTCATTCATGAATAAAATATGTAAGAAAAAGCTTGTAAATCAGGCCACTATGCATGAAAGGGTTAAAAACAAGAAAAGAGTATACATTTAAACTTTAGCTTACTACCAGAGTAATTTAACAGCGTATTACTATTAAACTTTTCCTCTGTGAAATGTTTTTCACAGCATTAGGCCTGGTCCATGCAACTTAGCAATATCATCTTATCTTTAATCTAGACATAATCTTTAAAAACTCAAAATACTGACCAGCCGTACACTTAGTTTGCTGCATCTGACCTTCATTGTCTGGTGTAGTAAATAACTGTTAAGTAGTACTACTGTAGTAAATAACTGTTAAGTAGTACTACTGTAGTAAATGACTGTTAAATATTACTACTGTAGTAAATGACTGTTAAGTAGTACTACTGTCATCACTCAACACTGCTCCAGTTTGTGTCCTCAAGCCCTTTGGGAGCTAGGCTAACATTACGGCCGCCATAGTTTTTTTCTCCGCCTTTCCTCTTATTCAAAGCACGTCCACTTCAATGTAAACACAGAAGCGAGTGAACAACGTGAAGTGTGGCATGTTGTTGTGGAATACAGCAAGCATTGTGCGTTTTAACCTGTCTTAACATTTCTTTACATTTTTTACATACATTACATACATCTTTTTTTTTTATTATTAAAATCAACAAATATAAGCTGTAATATGTGGTGAAGTTGTAGGAGAGTATACTGATTGTTGAGGAAAGCTGGTAAAAAGTCTTGGTATGCACTATAGGCTGTAAAAAAATAGTCCCGGTATGTAAAGGGATAGAATTTAACAGTGCTGGTACTATCAGTACCGGCCCACATAAAGCACTGTATGAGTGTGTATGTGTGTATATATATATATATATATATATATATATATATTTATAGAGAGAGAGAGAGAGAGGATAGATAGATAGATAGATAGATAGATAGATAGATAGATAGATAGATAGATATATAATATTATATTATATATTATATTAAACGTCTGCACCAAGATGTTGCATATCTTCTATAAGTCTGTTGTGGAGAGTGCCGTCAGCTTTGCAGCATCTGCTGGGGTAGTAGCATCAGAACCAGAGACTTGAAGAGAATCAACAAACTGATCCAGAAAGCTGCTTCTGTGCTTGGAGTAACTCTGGAGCCGCTGGAGCTGATTGTCCAAAGAAGAATGCTGCACAAGCTGATGAAGATGATGGAGGATTCTTCACACCCTCTCCACAACACAGTGAAGAAACAACAAAGTGTGTTCAGTGAGAGGCTTCTTCAGGTCCGACGCAAGACTGAAAGATACAGAAGATCATTCCTGCCAGCAGCCATGAGCCTCCGGAACAAGACCTCCTCAAATTGATTATTATATACTACAATGTTGAATTTCCCTTTGGGGATTAATAAAGTATTTTTCATTTCATATACATATATATATATATATATATATATACATATATATAAAATTAAAATAAGATTAAATTAACATTTAAACTAAACTAATAATAATAATAATTTTTAAACTTAAAATTTTTAATCATAATAATTTTAACTAATTAAAATTTAGTTTTTATTGTTTATCATGGTCATGGTGGATGATTGATATAGAGTGAACTCCGAGCTGCCTGTAGCTAAGAGTTAACATAGCTAACCCAAAGCCAATAGGAGCTAAATATGCCAAATTTTGAGATTAAATTACTTTTGAACGTGTGAGATAGAAAAAAATTCACTCCCCCCACAGTTGTCATGAAGGTAAATCTGACCTATTAAACTGAAAATGGATTTTTGTACCAGGCTGTAAACATATTTATTTCTGCTGTGAAATTGGTCTTTTTAACATGGGAGTCTAGGGAAATTTGTTCTGTTTTGAAGCCCCTAGCGGATGAAGGAGGAACTGCAGTTTTATGTGCTTCCGCATAGGCTTCACTTTTAAATGTCTAAGGTTGCTGCTTGATGGAGACTTAACAAATTATGCATTTTTGAGCAGCTGTTTCAGTTGTCAAAACTGCAGTGGCCATTGTCCTACTCAGAAGACAAAAGAAATCATTAAGAATCTTTACCTGAACTGAAGTTTCTGACCTAAAATCTGCACGTTCCGGACTTTTTCTATGACACAGTGATGACTCTGCTGCCGAGCAGCGTCCCAAGGTTGAGAAACCACACTATACAACTTTTACATCTGTGACGCTGGGTGTAGTTGCAGCAGTTTCACTTCAAGCTAGAAAACAGTTTTACTGTTTAGTTGTTTTGAACTCACAATGTCTCTGATTCAGCAAAAACACCCAAGAAGATTAACCCTTTATGAGGCAAGTGACCATTTCACTTCGTTTTCTATCATTTTCAGCATGAAGCTATTGATTTTTATTTAATGTTAAGACAGAATGGAGGTCTTGTTTCAAACCAGAAGGACACTGTCAGTTTGAAATGTCTAATTTCAACCTATTTCATTGAGTGGTTAAAAGAGATAAAGTGACAAATAAGTCATTCTAAGATCGTCTTTTACTGGCTGGAGAGAGCTAACAGGTCAGGTAGGATGCAAGAGTGATGCTGAATTAACCGTTGATAGGGGACACGTGAAAAAATGACCACCTACTAATTTACTAACTGCAAAATTATTCAGCTTTTGTGTCTTTTTTTAAATTAATAGGTCTGAGTTAAACATTCAAAGCAACATTTAAATTCTGAAATTCTGGATCCTAAATGTAATTAGACATTTAGGTTTATTGAACCAAAGTCCTCTGTATGGAGATACCATAAAGTCCTGCTCACCACCGGTATTCCACTTGAAAAAGGTTGCATTCTCGTCTCCTCTGGACCATCTCCATGGACTTGTCTCATCCTGCCGATGCCGATCCAGTACGTCCTACTATCAATCAGCTGATTAACTTCTTCACTTCTGATAGTGACCAAGTTAGTGTTTTTATCACTGCAGAATGACAGAGCTTCTGCCCAGGTTTTTTCTTCTTCATAATATGTAATGTTTACATGTCTGAGGCTTGATGTCTGTCCACAGACAGGGGGAAGGACGAGTCCTAGGAAGACGAAGATGCAGATGTTCCTCATCATGCTTTTATTGACAGACTTCCAGAATCCTGCAGTCACAATTAGACGTGCATTTAACAATTATTCATGCTGACATGTTGAAATAGAACTGAAATAATCCTAAAATTAGTTTTAACAACTGCTGTTTGGACTATAAACAAAGGCTAAAATCAGCCTCATGCAATGTTCATGTATAATTATGTACAATTATAACTGTTTAAAATTTACATAAAAATGAAAATACTCTAATGCATGAATTACTGAAAATCGATGCCACATTTTTTCACATGCAAGTTTTACTGCCACAGACACATAACACTTTTCATTGTCTGTATTATTATTTGAATTTTTATTTAGTTTATTTTATAAATTAATATCATTTTTTATAAATTAATATATTACCATATTTATATAATAGAAATATTCTTGTCCTGTTTATCACTAAAGTAAAGCTGATAATTACATAAATGTGTGTATGAAATTTCATACGATATTGTTTATTCTTCAGTGAGTGACCGTGTTGGGTGTCTACTGATGTGGCAAAATTGCATATGTACCATCCCCACTGATGAATATACTAGAAAACAGGCATTAAAAAGGTCTTTATGGTAGTGGACTTTTAACAAACTGTTGTTTGAACTTTAAACAAGGTCTGAAATTAGAATCGCATGAAATGTTCATGCAGGTATAGCTGTTTAAAATTAGCCGCTCGTGCTTTAACCAGCGGGTTTAAAGGCAGCAGCACAGACAGCAAATGAAAATGAAATGAAACGATGAAAAACTGTATTCAGTCATAAAAAAGAGGGTCAATAATTTAACAGTTAATAATGAGAAATATTCCTCCTGCCAGAACTGAGTTTTCTTTGATCAATAACCACAATGAAATGTAGACCAACACATACGTATACACGTTTGTTTGCATTCTTGTATTGTGACATGACATGTTTGGTGGGTGTTTTCATGAAGATTTCATGTTAGTATTTAAAAAACACTTTTATTAAAACAGGCATTTGCTTTTGCCTAATTTATGCACTAAAAAGGTGAATAATTTCTGTGCACATAATGAACAAAAATGACTTGAAATCATCATTTCAGTCCAAATACTTGGTATCAGTTGAACCTTCATGAATCTGGGCCATGTCCAGATCCAAAACTTTATTTTGTGGAGAAAACAAAACAAATACATAAAAAATATCTAAGAGTGACACTTATAAGTCTATATCCAAACTTGAATAAAGTAGGACTTACCTCAGGCAGCAACAGTAAGGAAGACACACCTGAAGCTCTGCTTTAGGTAGTGATGCTTCACTGTCAGAGCACTCGGTGAAAACACTCCGCTGAGTAATCACAGTCCTGCACCCAACCCACTTGCATAGGCAAATTAACCAGCAGTACTTTGGCTGCAGGACACCACCCAGCCTCTCTGTCTCTTCTCCTTCCTGTATCTAATTTCTACTTTGTATCTTGTCTTTGGTACTTTAAGTTGCAGTATTGGAGTGAATCACACTAACACAGCCACACACACAGACTTGTATAAAATAAGTCATTTACTAACATATTCAGTGTCCCACCACACCTAAAACCAACTTTTACACCTGTCTGGAATCAACTTCTTACATATAAACTTCTCAGATTCACACGTCATTAAAAGCCTGCACACACATAAATGAAACTCCCTGTACCTGTAAGGAGTGGTAACACTACTGTATGTCAGAGGTCATCTGTATGTTATGCTGGTTTGTGGAAAAGGTAATTGTGTATTGGAAGAGGCACAGACTCAACCTGGATTATAGGGGTAGATATTATCAGCCTCATAGCATAAATCCAAAAGTCACATTTTAATAATATACAACCAATCAACAATTAGGAGCGTTCAATTAGATATCACATCTATCCATCCATTTTCTACATCTTATCTGGGTTCAGGTTGTGGGGCAGCGGCCTAAGCAGGGAAGCCCAGACACATTCATTAACTCATCCAGGAAATCCCAAAGCATTCCCAGGTCAGCACAGTCAATTGTGGCAACTGTATCGACAGCTCAAGGAAATAGTTGAGCTCATGTGTGCTCCCAAAATCCATCGTGACCAGATCGCATACCTTAAGATGATAAATGAGGAGTATGTGCATTCAAGATACACAATGTTCCCTAATCGCCCCAGCATCACTATTTGCTTCACTATCGTGACCTCTTATTGCACTTTGGGCCACTCATTCATTTGTGGACTCTCTGGTTTGAGAGTAAGGTTTCATATTTTAAGGAGTGTGCCTAAAAAACAGCATAACTTTGTTCACCTTTGTAAAACACTGACAGAAAGGCACCAGTTGCTTCACGCGTATCTCAGCAGTGGATCATTGTTTGCCGCAGAAATTCAAGCAGTTAGTGAAACTAGTGAATTTGATGAGCAGTTGTAAAATGGTCTTATTCAGGAGTCTGTCAGGACAGCTGGCTTGACTAAAGGAACCACGTCGGAGGTATCAGCAGTTGTTTACAAAAGAACAAAGTATAGCAAAGGACTTGTTGCAGTGGGTCAAAATAAGCATGAACACATCTTTGGAAAAATCTCAGTGATCCTCATCAGTCACAAACAAGTACACTAGATCTCTTTAAATTTGACCTTTTTCATCAAACATTTGCAAACTGATATTTTTCCCATTCTCCAAGGTCTAAATTAACTAAATATACCAGTTATTTTGATCTTGGACCTTAGTTTTGCCTGTCTCAAGAGCCATGTAGTTTTATTGTTGACATTTTTCAAAAACACTGCAAAATGTGGGATATTATGTTTTTTTTCCCATTGTAGCTTCCCAGAGGTTGATGCTATAGCATTGAAAGTTATACCAAATAAAAAATAATAAAATGCTCTTGCATGTGGTTTTAAATACATTTACACCTGTGTAAATTTTAACCAATTTTAATGCACAAACCAAGTCAAACATTCATATTTTTTATGCTTGGAAAGGATGACATCATATAATACATAAAGTTATCTCAAAATTGTTACTTTTAATGCATGTACATCACATTTTGTCACTAATTATGTTTTATTTCTTTATTTCAAATTGTCAGTTGAGATTGATTTGTTAAGATTTGTGAACTGCTGACATCATGGCATCTGGAAGACAACTACGCAGCGGTAAAGTGGTCAGCGATAAAAGTGAACGGGATGAACCAACTGAAAAGAGAAGAAAGGTGGGAACTCCTGTCACAAGGTCGTTCAGTGATGTTTATCTCATTGGGCAACCCAGCTCCAGCATCAGTGGCTGTCAACTTCCTACTAATCGCCAGGTATTCCAGTATTTCCTGCATTTGAGGAATGAAAATCCCAACAGTGACAATAGGTCCCTGGCTCATGATACAGTGGATGTCGTTTTGCCATTCTGGAGTATGGCAAGGATTAAAACACTAACTAGACAAAATGCAGTCTTCAGGATCCTCCATGAAAAGTACAGAAAAATAGTCAAAAACAAGGAAAGAGACAACAAACCAGAGAGAGAGAAACGAATTGACTTTCTAAAGGACTTAGACAAGTTATTTGATATTGGATCAAAAGATGCAGAGGAGTAGATAAGAACCAACAGGCTGCTCACAAAGGAGGCCAAGGAAGAGGACATCAGTTTCTACTTGAACCAACAGACCACTCGCCTGGCACACGTCAGGTCATGACAAGGTGTTTGAAAAGAAGTCTAGAGAGAAAAGCTTCCGAGAAGAAAGAATGTTATCATCAGTGACTGCTGCAGCATCAGAAGTTGGGGAAATTTACAGTAATAAAGACCCAGAAAGCAGTCAAGGAACATATACTAGTGAGGGTTCAGAATACACATGGAGACAACACCAGGGTGTTCATCAAAACCAAGTACAATAACAAATAACACTTTCCACGGACAGTTATGACCAGTGAAGAGATTTGTAGCACTGCAGATCGGTTGTCACTCTCTGACAACCAGACTACAGCCACGGTGTCTGCAGTGTTGAAGGTAGGAGGCGCGGATCTTGATGACTTTGTTATATTAGCTTCCACAACAAGATAACATAGGAAAAACACTCGCCAAAACCTGTGCCAAAGGTACATGAATGACTTCAAGGAAAGTCTGCCAGATTACTGCACACTACACTGGGATGGAAAACTTCTCAGGGATGTTCTTGGTGAAACATACCCAGTGGAAAGTTTTGCGGTGCTCGTCTCTGGTGCTCCACAATACGAAGAAGGGAAGCTGCTTGGTGTGCCCTTCATATAAAATTCCACAAGAATCCAGCAGTGCAATGCTACATTGCAGCTAATAGAAACATGGGGTCTCACAGACAACATTGTAGGCTTGGTGTTTGATACCACAGCAAGCAACAGTGGCATCAACAATGGTGCAGCAAAGCTGATTGAAGAAAAACTAGACAAAAAGGTGTTCTACTTATCTTGTCGCCATCACATATCAGAGGTAATAATTGGAGGTGCATGGGAAGCTGTGTTCAGCAGGATCAAGAGTCCTGACAACCCAATGTTCAGCTATGTGAAAGAGAAGTGGGACAAGTTGGATAAGGACCGCCCAAGAGTTCTGGGCCTAGTTGAACAAGACTTGAAACAGAAAAAGACGAGCACAATTGTAGTCGTAAGCAATTTCCTTGAAGAAGCAAGTCCGAGGGAAGATTACAAAGAGGTGGCAGAACTGTGCCTGATCCTCCTTGGTGAGGAACCTCCTCGGGGTATCCACTGGGCCAACCCAGGTGCCATTCACCAGGCCCGCTGGATGGCCAGGAACATTTACTGTATGAAGATGTTCATGTTTTCCAAGGAACTAAAATACAACAAGGACACTATATTCAAATTGGAGAGAATGAACAAGTTCCTGGCCTTGTTCTACACCAGCCACTGGGTGACCACCACATCTGCTGCTGACGCACCTATCCATGACCTCCAGTTTATGAAGAACATGCTGCAATACAAGCAGCATGACTATGAACTGGCTACCTCTGTTCTCAAGAAAATGAACAACCACCGCTGGTATCTGATTCAGGAACTGGTGCCATTCACCTTGTTCAGTTCATATTACAGCATGACCAAGTCTGCAAAGGAGAAGCTCGTAGTCAAGCTGTCAGAAACAGAGAAACCTGAGAGTTACAGGAAAGGCAAGCCAGTGTTTCCTGTCATCAATGCCGCTATGTTCTCACAGACCTGGTAGGGCCAGAGTCTCACTTTTTGTTTGATGCTCTTGGAGTGAAATGTGACTGGCTCACTACTCCGGCTGACACCTGGGAAGACAATGACAGCTACAGGAATGCACAGAAATTTGTGAGGTCAGTGAAAGTGACCAATGATGTTCCTGAGAGAGGTGTGAAACTGATGAGTGACTTTGCGACTCGGATCACAACTGACCCAGAGCAGAGAAGCTGCTTACTACAAGTCGTGGAGTACCACAGGAAAAAATTTGACAGTTTTAAGAAAGCCACATTAAACAAGTGACACTACATGTATTAATGACATCCTGTGTGACAGTTTTTTAAGCAATATATGTGTCAGTGCAGTGCTATCATACTACCACGTTGATTTTTTGCAGTGTTCCAATTGTTTGTGCATTAAAATTAGTTCAAATTTGCACAGGTGTTAATGTGTTTACAACCACATGCAAGAACATTTTATTAGCTTTCATTTGGTACAACTTTTCACGCTATAGCATCAACCTCTGGGAAGCTACAATGAAAACAAGGACATAATATCCCGAATTTTGCATTATTGTTGAAAAATGTCAACAATAAAACTACATGGCTCTTGAGGCAGGCATAACCAAGGTCCAAGATCAAAGTAACTGGTATATTTAGTTAATTTAGACCTTGGAGAATGGGACAAACATCAGTTTGCATGTGTTTGATGAAAAAGGTCAAATTTGAAGAGGTCTAAAGTACACTTCGTTTTGGACATCCTTCAGTCTGTGTTACTGATGGATCACTACCTGAACAATTCTGAAAAAAAAGACTAATATGTGTTCAAGCAGACAGTTTGTGTGATTACTACCCTCTGCCAGTGTATCATACTTCAGGCTTGACCGTTGTATCTTTGCATCATTCAATATCATCTTCTTAAATCATTTCAGATATAGATAATGGCAGCCTACTGCATGACATCAAGCTGGCATTACCTGACCTACATGAAGAGACAGCAAGGTCACTAATTGAGCACCTGAGAGACATTATTGGTGTCAGAAACAAAGAATATTTCGTTTGTTGAGCCAGACGACATCAAGTCTTTCCGAACGCCAATACAAAGTTGAAGACTCATTAAAGTTTTAAGAAAAGGTGAGAATGAGAACTAGTGTCATAAATGTTGGAAGACCTCTTGAAAATAGTTGGAAATGAGTTATCTTGAAATTTTACTTCATACACATATATATAAACTCATAGTTCATAAAAGAAAAAAAAATCTTGACACTGCCTTCCAAATCCATGGGAATTATTTCTCCAAACAGTTGAATTTGTTTCTCATATAAACTTCAGAGCTTGTTATCAATAAAAATTCCATCTGTACATAGCTAACTTTAGAATTATTATTCTGTTGTGTTCATGTGTATGTGTGTGTATACAGATGACCTAGTAGAATCAGATCCTTCAGATCACCCAAAGACATCTGAAACCAACTGCCCATCAACAGTGTCACTACAGGGTTATTCATTCGATTTTGCACAAGCATCAGGTCCAATCCCTACCACACAACTAAATGCAAGCAACACTTCCTGGATAAGCAGTTTTTCAGTTCCTCAGGAGAAGATGCCGACAAGAGTGTCACAGGCCATGGCAACTGGTGGAATGGCTTACCGAGAATACAGGATATTAATGATTAGGATTGTTGTGGAAAAAATGCGGTAAAACTGCCCTAAACCTAATAAAGCTGCTTTTGCGGAAGTAGCTAGAGCTATTGTGTCTAAGTACCCTGCCACCTTTGCAAATAAGACTGCACAAGGTGAGCAGTTAGGCTGTGGTTATTACTCCAGACTCAAACAGCTTTTGGACCACCTTCAGTGAAAATCATGTTTTTGTTTTGTTCACGTGTCTATGTAGCATTTTTCTGACTCTAAAGGACATATTTTGTAAAAAAAAATAGGATTAGATTGGATTTTCTGAGTATTTCCGTGTTAAAATCATTGTGAACCAATGGCAGGCCACAAAAGGCGAGCTCAGACAGAACCTCGGTCATACTTACAAACCCACAAGGCCCCCCCCCCCCCGCTCGGTCACAGTCTGAGGACGAAGAGATGGCAGATCGGCTTGCATGTGTGGTAGTGGGTTGCAAATTAAGAAAAAAGCCTTACTGAAGACTGCTTCATCAACTGGCAGCAGAAAAAAGCAGACTTTGCCACCAAGTCCATATTAAAGCCAAATGCTGTGCCTTCTATCAAGACACCATCATGTGGAGATCCTGTGTCTTTGTCGGTAAGTTTGTTTTTCTGTAAGATGCATAATCCATCCGAGCATGCCTCTTAGCGTTTGTTAACAATATATTTAAAAACATAGTGCTCAAATAGTAGTAATGTGCGGGTAGCATTTTGGGGATTTTTTTCGGCGGTCTATCTGTATATAATGATCTTGCCCGCACCAACTTACCCATCAGAACTGAAGCAATGTTTATAACAAATTATAAACGTGCGCTCTTTGACGCAGTTCTTGCTGTGTTGCTGTGATGCAAAACTGTATTCTCATCAACTTTTCAAGGAGCAGGAATATAAATAAAAGCAGAAAATGAAGGATAAAGCTTTAAATTCTGATTCATTGTAAAATCATTTATCGTCATGTGTAATAATGTAATGTAATAAATTAGGCATGTTGCCCATTAACTAACATTACTAGCTGTAATCTCGTTATATTTAATGTAGGTGATGATTTGTCTGCACTGGCAGAATAAATATGTAAATGTCACTTTTACAACAGCCGCACAAGTCAAACCACACACCATTTCCATGGGAACCAGGACTGAGATGACAGTGACTGGCGACTTTACCTCAACACCTTACAAAACAAGGCCTCCACCTCTGAAAAGGAGACGTATTGAGATGGTCCTGGATGACACAGCAGATCTGAGTGATGCTGAGGAAACACCACTTCCAAGTTCTCAGTCAACATACCAGCCCAGCATGTCTGCTTTGAGTGACTCGCCCATTGTCAGGTTATCTGTCATCGCCAGTTAGATAAAAATTATTCAAAACCTATTTTTGTTTTAGTAATACAGTATAATACTTGACAGATGGTACAATAATCTGTACAATTGACTAATCCTGCAACCTAAAATGTGTCAATATAGGCATCATATATTCTAAAGATTTTAAGGTTTATGTAAACAATTTAGCATTTTACAATACATAGTTCCTGCACCATCAGTATTTTTCTTAATATTAATTTATTCCATGATATTTTGTTAATTTATATTTGAAATTAATGGGTTTTTTTTTAACTCTACTTGTTATGTTCTGTTTCATGACATGAGAGATAAACTAAAGTGATATAATAACCCCTCCCCACAGCCTACGACACCAATACAAGATATTGTACAATATCTTGTATATGAAGACTGCGTACTCGCTCTGTTCCATGGCTGCCCCATCTGTCTGCAGACCTGTGAGCTGCAGAAGCATGTCCGTGGAACATTTCTGTTGATCAAACAGAAATGTCCTTTCTGTGATTACTACAGACAGTGGAATAGTCAGCCAATCATCGGCTGCAGTAAACTTTACTGGCACGTCATTTAGACAGATCAGAAAAGTAAGCAATAGTACAATATACAAATATATATTGTTAACTGAAGTATGTATGTAATATCAAATCTTCCATTTGAAATCTATTATCTGCACTGAAAGTCCAGATCATTGCAGAGAGCACATATTTCATCCATGCCTCAACGTTTATGGATCCATGTGTGGAAGGGGACCCAGGCAGAACTTATCCAGCAGACAAAGAGCAGGATGGAGGCTGCTGAACTCAGAGGTGACATGACAGCTGACAGCCCAGGACACAATGCTAAATACAGGTCTTCCTCAGTAATGGACCGAAACACATTTAGGTGTTTAGGTCAGGAAAGATTATTGATGAACAGTTGGTGTATGTTCAGAACATCCACAGACATGACAATGCCCTCTTCCCAGCACCCTCCTCTAGAAGGAAGTCGCCCCAAAAAGTATTTGAAATCAGGCATGTAATTTCAACACCACGTCCTTGTCATGGTTTGCTGTTTGAGTCTGTGCAGGTTGCCATGGGGACTCGAGGCGGAGTCTGGAGCTTCAATTACAACCACCTGGAGCTCATCTTCCTGATTTATCCTGCTATTTAAGGACAAGCTGGAGCTCCAGTCTTCGCCATATTGTCTCTCTTTACTGCGTGGTAATCAGGCCAGTTCCAGTGCTTACCTTGTGGCTCAACGCTAGAGATTTCATTTTGTTTTTCTTTGCCTCCTCAGCACGTCAAGACCATTACAGACGTCTTCCTGGATCAGGATCCTTTTCCTCAGCCAACTTCACCAACTGCTTATGCCTGCCTGCTTGTTCTGCCTCAAACCAAGGCCAACCACCACAACCAGAGACCCCCTCCCCCCCCAGCAACTTCCACTATCATCAGAATTCCAATTATCTGAGAAGTTCTTCCCTGGACCAGACCAACAGGATCTGAGTACTAAATAAATACTTCATTTACCTCTTCATCTGTACGTTCTGCTTTTGGGTCCACCCCTCCACCCCGGTCTCTGACCGTGACAGTCCTGTAATGGTACTATGTTGTCAGCTTCAAATGAAATAAATCTAGATTCACTTTTCAAAATGTTTGTACTAACACAACTTTCTTAACAGTAATATGAAATATCTGTTTAGAAAAAGAATCTCCAAGAATGAACATTTCTTATATTTTAATTGCAGCATCAATTGTTTAATGCAAAACAAATACCTCGTAAAAGACGTGGCAAAACTTAGCCCAAGGCATGAAACATCAGCCATTGAGAGATTCCACAGTGTCATTTTGCAGTTTGCCCCCCAAAATGTTGTTTTTTCTTACAAGGGAATGCAATGCAGGTAAACTGAACTGTCAATTGATTTATTTTCAAAAGCAGATGCCTGCCTCTCACTTACAATTTATTTAAATGATTGTAATTATTGTGATTATTTAGTATATAGTCTTCGGATGAGCATTATATTTCATTTAGATTAGTGTGAATATTATGTAATTTCAGGTTGTATCTCGCTTCCAAGTATTTTAATGAAATACCAGACTATTTAGTGAACTCGTTCTGGTGGCAATTCAGACACGAAGCTATTTTATTCTTGCCGCAGATCACATGACTACCGTCTTTCACCACGGCAACCAAATTCAATCTAAACTCCTGTGAAAATACATTATTTTCCTATCTTGTATTTCTTTTTTTTTTTTTTTTTTGCATATTTATTCAACAAATAATGATAAAAAAAAAGAAAGATCAATAGATTTTCTTTTGTTCTGCTTTGACATTTATTCTTTGAGCAGTTCATTGTGATTCATATTGATCGTCTAGTGTGAAGTGCAGGTGGGCTTTCTTCTCGTGAACGTGCACAACCTGGAGAAGATGACCAATCACTGAGTCTCGTCCCACTAGAATCTCCAAGTAGAAAAAACTCTCACCATGGAAACCAAATGGAGAGAGTGCTGGAACTCAAAACTCAAACTCAAACATGCGTTTAGGTGATAAAACACAGTGCCGTTCACATGTCTGATGAGGATTCAACACTGTGAAACTGTAGAAAGCTCAGAAAACTCGAAAATACCATAATATGACCCCTTTAATAAAGGAGTAACACATTAAGTATATGCTATGTGCCAAATTTCCACTATGAAGTACTCAGATAATATGTTAATCATGGACACTTCAAACGCAGTTGGACAATTGCAGACAGCACTGGACTCATTTGCTCTATTGTGGAGGGATAACTGTTTGGATTTAAATGCATCCAAGACCAAAGAATTAGTCATTTATTTCCATCATGGCCACCTCCTTGCACCTTCACTCACAGTCAACAATTGAATCATTGAAAAAGTTCATTCATACAAAAATCTTGGTTCCATTATTTCAACTGAACACATCTACACAAAATGTCAACAGTGCCCTTTCTTTTTTTCCGAAACTACAGTTTAACTATATGAAATGGATGTGTTATGTATATATGTTATAATGCTTTATTGTGTCTGGAGCACTTTGTGAATGAAGATTCTAATGCATAAAGTGAATTTAATTTATTGGCTAATATTGGCATAAAATGCAATATCGAAAATTAGTGTTATCAGATTTTGTTTATAATGAATAAAGTAAAAAAAAAAAAACATGCACATATTATGTATCAAACTCTTCAGCTACATCTCCTTTAACTAAAATGACCAAATATGATGTCATGTATAGTCTTTATATATATATATATATATATATGTTTGTCTGGCACAACTCTTTTTTTTTTCTTTTTGTTTGTCTTGTCCAGCATTTAGGCAAGCAGAATGATGGTCTGGATGTTCTGCTGAGCAAATTTTCTCTGCCAAGGGAAGCTTTATAGATATAATGATCCCCTTGACTTTCTGAATTTTTATTTTATTTCTATATTTATTTTGTATTATTGTTTGAATTGTAGAGTTTGTACTGCTGGACCGGAGAGGACAGACGAAAGACAGAAAGAGAAAGGAGAAAAAACACCTCACAAGAAAAGTGAAAGAGATAAAGGGAGAGAAAAAAACCCCTAAAAAATAACCCAAAAACAAAAAGAAAAAAACAGCCTACAGATGTATACACATATACACATACATACGCACAATTCACTCTAAAAACATCTGTATTGATTTCGTCTAAAAAATTAGGAGTTGAACAAAATTGGTATATTGGATAATAGTCAAACAAGTCAATATTGAACATCCCTAATTTACAGGAATCTCCTCTGTGTCAGACCTGCCTTCACCATGAGTTATACTGCAGTCAGTGTTCAGATAACTAGGAGGACCTGGTGGCGCTGTTTGTTTTACAGCCAGCAGTGTTGATGCCATCATCACGGCCACAACCTACAGAGTAAAAATGAAAGTAATTTATTAGAATCCAGTCAAAGTAAAATCCCATTTAAAGACTGACAGCAGCTGGATGAACGGACACTAAATTTGTAAACAATGAAATAAACTTATAAATTCAGAAGCTTATCAAAGAAAAGTTGCTGGATTTTCATGGGCTGCATCCATAAAAACGTAGCAGGTCAACTTGTCATCCAGAAGGATAATTCACACGGAAACCCTTCAAACTTGATGTCTGCAGTGGCTGCAGGACACAGCAGAGACGACGGAGAAGCATAGTCTTAACAGTCAGTCCACAGATTTTAATACACTCTTAATATGTTATCACTAACTTCTTAGCATGATTCTAGCTGCAGAGTATACCTGACATTGACCCTGCTACTTAAACTTCTGTGTGGAAGGACAGGAGATGTTCTTGTCTCTTCTCAGACTTCTACAGAAAAGGAGAAGGACGACACATGTAAATGCCATCTAGATTTAAGAAAATATTGACTCGTTACTGCAAGTAATCATTAAATTTAAACATTAAAGCAAAAGTTTTAGTATGTCTTATCATTAATAAGATGATTCTGCTTTGTCTTTAATCACAGCAGTACAAAAACTAAATGAGTATTTCTGCAGTTTTATTGGTGTTTCAGCTGTATTTGACATTTAATTTGGTTCATGACACAGCAGCAGCTGCTGGGCATCATATAAAGTCTCTGATGACACCAGCCTGGTGAGATTGGTTGGTGGGACGCAGAAGGGTCACAGCAAACACAAAAGAACAAAAACAAAAGAAATAGTGATTTTAGAAGGAGCTCTGCCATCCCAAAACTCAGCATCATTCACTGAGAAAAGCTGGATTGTGGACTCTTACCTGGGAAGTGTTTGTGTTTCTGGCACAGCAGGGAAAAACTGCCACATAGGATCCTCCTGCAGCATGTTTCTGAGAAAAACAAATTTTCATTATTTCTAAACTTTCTTTTCTTTTTTGTTTCAGAAGCAAAACCAACTTGAACAATATTGTTCACGTCTTCTAGAATAATTGCTGTTGAGCTGATTTTAGCAGCTTGTGTAGGAAATAAGTAAAGCTAACATGCAATCATGATCAACCTGATCATGTTCCATCTCTGGAGTTTTACCTCGTGCCATCCGGAGCCTGTTATCTTGCCACACGATGGAAAACAGATACTGAAATATCAGATACTGATTGTTGAATACTCCTGATGGCAACAAATCCTTGATTTTTAAGGCCTCACCATCACCATCATCATCATCATCATCATCCTCCATCATCATAGAAGGTCACATTTCTATTCATAAAGTTTAAGGTGTTTAACCATATTATCACATCTGAATGAGGCGGCCCGGCTGCTTCATCCCAACTTCCCACTCAAGCCTCCAACGGCCCTCAGCTGCTTGAATCTTTTTTCTTTATTCTTTATTATTTCATTTCATCTATTCATCTCTTTCTTTTCTCTTGTTCTGGGATGTTTTCTTGTATATTTCTTCTTAGATTATTGGTCATCATTATCAGTATCACTATTAGTCATTTTTAGCCTCATTATATATGTATGTGTGTATAAAAGCATTGATCCTGGATATGGTTTCTCTTTCTCCCTCTCCAGTCCAGCCAACTCAAAATGACTTATACCCACATATAATGTTAATTTCCTGGCCAAACATGGACCTCCTCCTTCTTGTTTTTGTTCATAGTCTTTTTCTTAATTCTTCCCTCTCTGTCTCTTCCTCTCTCCTTAGATGTGTTTGTCCCATTTCCTGTATTATTACACTTAATATCACAATATAAAGAAAAAGAAACTTTAACATGGTTTTTTAAAAAATCTGGCAAAATGTGTTGGATCATACTAAAATATTTGTCCTCTTCTTACTGGTAAATAGTTATTTTTAACTCCAACAATCAAGGATTGGGAAGATGTCAAAGCTGATGATTTTTTTCTCCTAAAACTGGGATGAATTTTTCTGCAATGGAGTCGCAGGTTTAACAGGAACATGGTCGTGACATTCCCGGACATATAAATACTGTTTCACTGTGGCTGTAAAATGTTTTAACATCATCCATCAGAACACTGTTTATGCTCCTGATTCCCTGTTTCTGCACAGATTTAATGTGTGTGTCCATGTAAAAGGTCAGTGTGGGTCATGTCTTTCTTTTGAAGAATTTAACTTGGATTTTTTATGGAGTGTTTTATGATACAAGCTTAAAGTGTGTTTTCTGCCTTGTTAAACCAACATAGACTGGATTTTCTCTTTCCACACTGAACAAGTTAAAGGTCAGTGATGCTGACAAACTTCTCTCCTGCTAGAAAGTCCTGACAGGACTTTAAAAAGAAAAAAACAGATAAGATCATTGCAGGAAGAAAAGATCTTGTTTCTTCCTCAGAAACTTCCAACCAATTGAATTTCTGTAACCTAAACCAGAAAACAAAACTTATGTGATTCAATTACAACTGAAAAGAATGAACATAGAATTAATAAAACACGGCTAAAAAAAGTTACCCAATTTGTTTAATAAAGTTAATGTGATGCTCTAAATAAGATTTATGTAAAACATAAAAAATGTCTGTAAAGTTTTCTGTAAAGTTTATGTAAAACTATCAAAGTTTATATGTAAACATCAACATATTTAAATATTTGTCATTTATTTATAGTATTGATTTACTTAGTTGGGAAACGTGACTTAAAAATGACGTCGCTATTTCAACGTTGATGTGATCAGAAAATCTGAATAGGATCCAACAGTTCTCCAACACTGGAACCTGACGCTGATTCATCGCTGACTCAGCATTAAAATGCCTGCTGGGACGCTGATGACACATAGCTTTATGGTACCGCATCTCCAGCTGATGGCCTTTCTAACTGCAACCTAGAAATCTAATCATGGATGGAAGCAAACTTCCTCCAGTTCAACCAGGACAAGACCGAGCTTTTAGTTATTGGCACTGTAACGGAGAGAGAAACTAAACAACAAACTTCCAGCTCTGCATCAGAGCCAAGAGAACAGGTTTAACCTGATCTCAGGTTTCACACCCACATCATAAATGTTGCTTAGACTTCTTTCTAGTGCCTGAAAAACACAACCCGAGGTTGTGTTTCTCTTTCAAGCAGATGCAGACTCTGATCCATTATTTCATCACCTGCAGGATGGATCATTGCAACGCTCTTCTTTCTGTTGTCCCAATGAAAACTTCAGCACTGCTGCAGCTGCTGCTGATCTCTGCGGCACGTCTGCTGACAGGGACAATAAATAAAGTGGCGGTGGCGGCTCTCTGCTGAGTGCGCCTCTTGTTGCATTAACACTGACTATCACTGCCCCACGACAACGTCCTCTAGCTTTATTCATTAAATAAAACCATGCCATATCTCTACTGAATCCGCCATCATTCAGACTGACAGGAAGAAAAGCGCCGCCTCCCTCCTCTCTTTGCCGCTCGCTCCAGACAAACGTCAGACATGGCAGGAGCGTTGGGAGCGTTTTGGGCGTCGGACACAAAAGTGGCAGTTTAGTGACCAGCGTAGAGCGTTCAGCGGTTTGAGCATTTTCGACGCTCAAAACGCGTTTGGTCTGAACACACCGATAGACATTTTTAAATACGGTGAGCTCTCCAGAGTCCTCAGGTTCTCTGATACGCATCTTTTACAAACACTAAACCTTTTTTTTTATAAAGATTCTGTTATGATGTGGTGGTTTGTGTTTTTTCCTTGGTTCAGGTTTCCTGTTTTATTTTGTAGTAGTTCCTGTTTGGTTCCCTTGTTTGTTGTTTAGCTTTATTGATTTCCTGTTCATTGAGTTCACCTGGTCTTGTTTCAGTTCATTCCGTTCACCTGTTTCTTGTTTGGCTTTCTGTGTATTTATACCTCTCAGTTTCATTGTTTGGTTACTGGATCATTTTGTTGTGCGACCTTGTAGTTAGTCCCTTGAGTGTTGGAATAAACCTTCTGGAATCATTATCCCTGTTTTCCTCATCTCTGTGTTTGGGTCCACATCTCCACTGCCACCATAACAGATTCAAGGTGAGTCTTCTTTTAGCTTTTATGCTCCACATTTGTGGTCTGCCACAGGACCTGAGGGCATTTGAAACTTTTTGTGTTTTTAAACCCAGCCTTTGAATTTGATGTGTTTTCTGTAAAATTCATTTCATGCAGTCATTTACTCTTTATTTTATGTTTTACTTTTTTTTTTTTTTTTTTAACCCATGTTTTCCTTGTTTAATCATATACCTATTTTAAACATGCTGATTATTTTTTACATTTTTATTTTGTTGTATAAGCATGTATTGTATTATTAGTGGTATACGTATTTAAAGATCTAAATGATCCTATTCAAAAGGAGATTTATTTAAAAAGGCTTTTTAATTAAATTCCTGGGATTCTCTACACTGGGTCCTTTTTTGTTTTATATAGATGTTTTATATAAAACTTAAATATCAAAATGCAAAAGTCAAACTTAAAGCATGAAGCTTCAGTTCTTTGTTCACTGATGATCCTTTAGAGGTAGATTTATATCAAACTGTGTGTGTAAAAGAATTAAAAATAGGGGAGTTCAACTGTTTCCTGTCAAACCAGTTTAGCTTATATAACAGACATAGTGAAACAGTTCAGCTCAGTCTTGAGACGACAGCAGCTGGAGAACACCTGAGTTCTGCTTAAAGGTGAGTGTGCGTGAACAACTTTTTTTTCTTTTCCCCCCTCAAGAGTGTGAGTGGGTTTCATCTCTGTACTAAACAGGAAGAATAGTTAAACTTTTATTCTCCTTCAATACAAACAGTTTCTATGACCGGTTTGTCTGCGCAACTATCTGTTTCTAAGTTGTAACGCAGCAGAAAATTTTCATTTCACAGTAAAACTTCAACATAACTGATTTTCTTTGGGAAGTAAAGGAAAGACAGTTTGGGCTGCTTATGTGCTTTCTGGTGGATAAAACTTCAGTGTTCAGGCTACAGACATTGTCTCCTCCCTCCTGAAGGAGACAGGAAGAAACTGTCTTTTGAGATATGCTTCAGTTCATCTGGGCATATTCCTTCAAGGAAGTCATGCATGGCATCAGTGGTGTAATTTTCAGGAACATGAAAGTACTCCAGCTTCTATAGTTTAGATGACCCTTTCTTTGGAGATCTGGGTCAGCAGCCAGTTTTTTCTTTTCAATATATGTGGTTTGCATAGACTCTTTGTCTATGATGCAATACCTACATGGATGGTTGGCTGAAAAGCTTTCAGCAAAGCCAAAAAGTCCATGCATGCCAGAATTGTCACCAGATACTTGGCCAAGGGCTACATTGACATGCACCAGCATGTCATTAACACAAATGTTATTCAAGTGCTTCAGCTCATCTTCTATACATTCAATGTTTATTTTTTTAAGCCATATTTTGATGGAAAGTGTTCTTTATATACCATGGCTCTAACATGGAGCACCATCACCATTATGTCTATTTTTAACTGAATTGCACTTCTCTGATAAAGGAGGAAACCAGTGGCAGGTTGGGTTGCATTCTGCACGACAATGGGTAGCCTTTTGATTTTATCGGCAAACGTTTCCTCCCTCTGACATGTGTATCTTGAATGTGATCCAACTAAAGAAATTCTGTGTCGTGGTTTCCAATTGATTCCAAAGTGTAATCTGTTTAATTTCTTATTAAGCTGGGAAAGTCTGCTCTGTTTGAGCTGAATCCAGTTAAGTCAAAGTAATATCAGGTTTATTCATTAAATTACAGCTTAAACTTTGATGGTGCAGTAGTTTCTTTGTTCCAATGCAACTGAGCTTGAACTATTTTTCTGATATTCTCCTTTTTCAGCTTTTTTCTAGTTTGTTTCGTCTTTTTCAGACTTACTTTAGTCCTTTTGTGGCTTCATTTCCCCATACCTCCTTTACAGCATGTATGCTAAGAGTAATCAAAATATACTGGCATGAAGAAATTTTGTGTTTAGTGGGACTGGGTTTAGAATTGATGACCATTTCCTACTATAGTACAACCATATCCTCACACATATTATTGCTGACCTGAACCAAAGACTCGTTTGTTTTAATTTGGTGCAGTGCAATAGATCAAAATTTTAAAATTAATTATTTCAATTAAATCAACCTTTATTTATAAAGCACTTTTCATGCAGATGCATTTCAAAGTACTTAACAACATAAAAACAATTTCACACTTACGCACATACACGTGCATCCCAAAAGCACAACCTCATCTTTCCCCTGACCTAAAATGAAATTAAACTACCTCCAGGATTTTATCTCTGTGAAAAAATGTAATGGAAACGCAGCTAATGTATAAGTGTTGACATTTTGCTGTCAAAGATTCTCCAACATTAGCCTTTACATGTATCTGTTGTGGTGTAGGAGATTCAAGGACCCAAGCGCAGATAGGATTTTTGATGCATGTAAGGGCTTTATTGTTTTCCTGGGCAGAATGGCAGGGGGACAGGCAGGAATCTGGCATTGGTTAAAAAAACGGTTAAATTGGGCAAGGGATTAATTTGGCAGAAATACTGAGCATGACCGAGAGCTGTTACCACTGTTGAAACAACAATCAGGCGATGACTTGATGACTGAGCTGGGCTTTTATCTTGCTGCTGCTTAATGGCAGATCAGAAACCGGTCCGAACCGCGTTATCGGGTAAACAGACACACCCACTGCAGCACACGCCAGAGCAGGAACCACAACAGTACCAGTCACATGATGATGGCACAGCCAGATTTGTACTTTGTCACATGATAGGGTCATGTGTTACATTTTCTTTTGTAAAGAGAACCTTTCCATATAATGTTGGCAACACAGAACATTTTAGAAAGACACTGATGTGTCGACTCATCAGAAAGTCCTTAAATCATAATTCCAGTAACATGATTGGTAGTTTTCTTTCTATCTGGGATATCAGGTGACATGGACTCTGATTTAAAACATTTGTCGGGTTTCAGTTACTGCATGTAAAAACAGCCTCTGAACATTTTTGCATCGAGTGTAAAATGGCAAATCATGGTGTTGTACAACAAGTCTACATTACCTTTCTAAAAGAAGTCTATACTGTATCTGCAGTTGACTGAATGTGTTTTCCCGCAGTGGAATTGAAACTACATAAAACTAAAATTCTATCCACCAATATTTCAACCCGCGTGTTCCAGTTGAATATTCAGTCAGTGGACCAGTGGGTTCCGACTTCCACGCTGACTCAGCAGCTGCTTCTCTCCTCAGTCATCCTGTTTGCATAAAATACCTCTCCGTATTATCCAGTTTCTCATGAACTTGTTCAAAGTTCTCACAAGGTTGAAATTAATAGTTGACCTTTTAGAGTTCACCTTTTCAGTTTCTGAACTTGTTCAAATTTCAGTCAACTGAAGTAATTTAGATCCAAAGTGAGAATGAAAGACTGAACTTGAGACAGAGACATTTTATTGTTTTGCAATAAAAAGTTTTACACAAGATTATCTTCCATCAGCCAGAATGGATATGCATGTGGAACAAACAGACGCTTGTTCACCATAGCAGCACATTTGTTTGTCAGATACTTTTGTCAATCTCTTCCCTGAAAGAAAAACCCTACAAAGTTTAGAGAAACTATAAATGGCCCAAACATTGTCTCACATGGTGTCTTTTCTGATTTGAAGCTGAGAGGTTCTGAATGTTTTGTTTTTTTTTTGTTTTAAGTGCATGTAACTTGAACAGAAATGTTGGATTCACAGTTTTAATTTCAGGCAGTATTTAGTATTCTGTTAACATCAGCAGATGAGGTGTGTGCTGAGTCTGCAGCAGAGTTGTCATGGAAAGTTATGTGGGAGTGTGCAATGCATTGTGGGAGATGTAGTGTGACCTCAAATGTACGTAATGGAAACACTGTCGTACTACCTCTGTGTTGAGACCAGGGCTGCCAAAGTCTGGTCCTCGAGATCTGTTACCCTGCTTCCTTTCTCCAACACACCTGGGGATCCTTTGATTCCAGCTTCAAGTTGTGTTAAATGACTATTTGGCTTTTTTCATCCCGACTTTGTTCATGTTGGAGGATTTCACTGCAGCAGCAACTCTGCTGAAAACCATCAGCTGATCCAGATATTTCTGTCATCACAAACTCAATCTGATGCTTTGAGGAAAGAAATGTCTCATATCTGACAGGAAGCCAGAAGGAAAAGCAGGAGGTCAGAAACTGGTTCTGTTTGGGTCTCAGACCTGAACAGTGTTTTTTGTAGTTCTGAGTGTTTCTGCTATACCGCTCAGGAAGACGAGGCGTACGAAGAAGACAAAGACGAGGACGGAGCAGAGTCTGCAGGGCACCGATATCTGGCGGAGATGGAGGACTCATCCAGACCTCCAGACTGCAGGACTGGACCAGAACCATCTCATACAAAGTAAGTGGACCGATTATGAAGGGGGTCAATGTCTCAGCTGAGTCTGTTGCCGTGGCAACTGAATGCTGGAGCCGGAAATGAAGGTATTGAAACCTGCTCAGTTGTCCAAGTTGTAAAACATGTTTTCGTTGATGTAACAGAGGCAGCAGCAAAGGAACATGTTAGAGTCTTTATTCAGCAAAGTTTCACACAAGACCAGAAGATCTGAATCCAGACTGGATGAAGTCTCTTAGATTACAGACTCCAGGCTTTCAGAGATGTCAAGTAAATGTTCTGCAGGTCTCAGTATTGGATCAGATTGGAATGAATCCATCAGGAACATTCATGGTTCTGAATCCATACACTGCACAACTTAAAATGAAACACTGCACATTAAAAAATAAATCAAATCTGGACACAAAACAAATCTAAAATAAAAGTAAAAATAAAAAAACACGAGAAAAAGCTCAGGTATGACCAAATGCCAGCTCAAAGAAGTTGGTTTTAAGGACAGACTTAAAATCAGAGACAGATTGAGCAGCTCTGATGTGAAGGGGAAGGCTGTTCCATATATCAGGACCAACAACAGAAAAGGCTTGATCACCCCTGGATTTTAATCTGGCCAATGGGACCTTAAGTAAAAGTTGAGAAGAGGACCTAAGAGTCCTGGCTGGAGCATGTAGATGTAACAACTCTGCCAGATACAACGGAGCCAAACAGTTTAAGGTTTTAAAAAAAAATAAATAAATAAAAAAAATGTTGTACTGGGTCCTAAAACTAATATATTGATCTTCCACCACCAATAAATCTAGATTTACATGAGATGTTAAGTAATTTCAGCAACTAAAATAGGCTCTGAAATGAACTTGTTCTACATGTTACAAAAGCCTAATCACACAACGAATAAGTCGTACAATAGCTGCCATACAAATACAGTTATGCAATTAAAATGACGTGATCGCCTATCATTAGGCTATGATCATGGTGTTTTCCCCACCTGCACATACAAAACATGAAGTCATGGTTGGACATAATATATATTTCCCCAAAGCGTAAAGATGCGAAGTGGCTTATCTTTGCCTGCCGGGGGACATGGCGCATTGAGACTCTTTGGAGCCTGGCACCTTCCAAAGGGAATGACCAACAGGTCAGGGCAGCTCACTCTTTTCCCAAGAGAGTAGAGTAACAGAACTGTGTGCACCACACCCAGACATGCTGAGGTGTAGTGGTACATTGAGCCGATGAAGTGGAGGTGTCTCAATGCACAGGAGGAAACCTTTTTACAGCTGAAAATGTTTGCAGTTAAGTGGAGGCAATACATCACATGGCACTAAATAGGACTGTCTCGTTCAGCTGGGACAAGCGCTGTTGTCCCTGATGTCAAACTCATTCTCTCATGTTGGAACCAAACGCTGCTGCTATGCAGCGTCCAAAAGTGATGCAACATGAGGTGGAGAATTCTGATTTATTTACAAGTTTTTCTCTTAGTGTAATTTCTGTCAGGACAGTTTTTATCTCTCCCCAACTCCTGCACCTCCTCCTTGATGGCAATCATTATGTCCTCTATGGATACGGTTGCTGGGGGGCACAAGGTGGAACAACTGGCCACCACATCTGCAGCTCTGCAAACTCAGTTGGGATACATAGAAACTGCAGAATTTTAACAGTAAATAAACTGGAGTCAGAGATGCCTCATTTGTGTCTGTTTGTTTTATGATGTGAAACAAAGGAATAAACCACCTGGTGGTCTCTGGTGCATTTGCTTCCAGCATATCTGTGGACTCATTCATTTTCCCTACCAGCTTCTAATCTGTGGGAGTGGGCAGCAGCCTCCCCTTCCTCCCTGGTGAACATACTCCTCCTGTGGATGGCAATGTTTTTCCCCCTTCATTTTATTGTCTGACCACTTTATTTTTACTTTCTGGAAGTGTCTGGTTGTCCAATGAGACACATTGACAGAATCTGACACCTGCTGACGCTCCTCTGCCTTTCTGGCAATGGTGATGTCCATCCCGTCTCCACCAAATGAAATAATTTTACATTTTACAACCTTATCAATTTGAAAGAAAGGCATGGGACTTTTTTTTTTTTTTTTTTTTTTTTGTGACATTTCCTGTTTTCCGTACGTACGTCATCTCTAGTCATCGTTGCTACACGCAGTTTTACAAATGAGACCCCCTGATCATGTCCAATCAGGACCACCAAGCAGTTCTACCCAGAGGAACTCAGAAGGTCCAAAACAGAAACCTCCAGAGTTCCTGGTTTGTGTGGAAAGTTCCTGCATAGGAAGCAAGTCCTCTGATGTGAGTCAGCTAGAAAAGCTGGAATCTGATCCAAACATGAAACCTTCTGATTGTCTGCAGCAGTTTGTGGGTTCAGAGCTTCTTCAGTGGGTTTCATCACACTTTCTCACTGATTGATGTGAAATGAATAACAACATGTCTATATTTGCAGAAGTCCAAACCACAGATGGAGAACAGAGACTCCAGAACTCGACTGTGTGTCGATGAAGAGTGACTGGTCCAAAGACCTTCCTCTATACCTCAGTGCTGGACCAGGACCTTCAGATTCACAGTAAGAGAAATGAAACCAAGTTTAAAGATCTTGTTTGTTTTTACTTGTCCTGTCCAGTATTAAAACAAGAAGAAGAAGAATGATGGTCTTGTTGCTGTGTTGGCTGAGCAAATTTACTTTTTCAAGAGGCAATGTTTAAATATCAACATCCCCTGGCTCATTTTATTTTTTCATATTACTTTTCATGCTTTAAATTTCATTCATTTGTCTTTTCTGCATAAATGTTTTTGTTTACATGCTGGACCTGACTGGAGAAAGAGCACCAGAGATGAACAAAATCAAAAACACACACAAAAATGAATTAACGGAAACTGTGTGTTAGTGAGTAGACCTGCAGGAGAACTCGGTGACTGTATCAACATGCACAATTCAGAGTGAAATGTGTTTGCAGAAAAATGATTGTCAATGTGACCCTGCCTACACAAAGGTCAGAGGTCGGCCAGGAAGATGCAAAGACACAGGACAATGGTAACCACCCCCGAGCAAAGATCCCAGCCACCCCATCATCAAGTCAGCCTGGCACCTGGCCATGAAGTGGCAGAGGTAGGCCCCCAGTGTCAGTGGGCTCAAGCCCCAGGGGGCCTAGAGCGGCAAAATCCAAGCCCGCCATCGCCTGGCCGCCCAGGGCAGACAGCATGCGGGCCCCAAACGCTTGAAAGCAAAAGGACCCCATTGCCCCAACCCTCCCCACTCGTGAATGATTGTGAAGTGTGCGTTTGCAATTACAATCAGGGAGGAGTGACCACACGTTAGAGGCGGGACCTCCTATGCAGCCCCACCCACAATACACTGCATGGCCCACTCCCCAAATGATCATGTATTATCAGTGTATTCATGAATAACTGTAGTTAAAACTGGGAAGTGAGCCACTGCCCAGTGCAGCAAATGGAGCCACTAAGTCTGGGTCTGCATCAGTTAAAATCATCCGCTGTGATCAGTTTCATCTCAGAGTAGCGTCCTGATCAGGTCCAATCTGAACCACCCAACAGTTCTATCCAGAGAAACTCAGGGGCTCTGAAGTAGAACCCTCCAGAGTTCCTGGTCTGTGTGGAAAGTTGCTGCAGAGGAAACATATCCTTTGTCGTCAGTCAGCTAGAAAAGCTGGAATTTGATCTAAGGACTGATCCATGTCATGAAACCTTCGATTGTCTGCAGCAGTTTGTGTGTTCAGAGCTTTTTCATTAGTTTTCATCAAATTCTCACTGATTGATGGGAAATTATTGATAACATGTCTTGGTTAGCAGAATCCAGAACTACAGATGGAGAACAGAAACTCCAGAACTTGACTGTGTGTCGATGAAGAGTGACCGGTCCAAAGACCTTCCTCTATACCTCAGTGATGGACCAGAACCTTCAGAGTCACAGTAAGAGAAATGAAACCAAGTTTTCAGGATCTTCAGTGACTCCATGTCAGTTGATGTTTGACAGAAGATTTTATGTCAAAGTAAATTTTCTTTTCAGAAGAAACTTCAGTTCATTTGAAAATGTTTCTTTTTACACTTTTATTTATTTTCTGTTTTATTTCTTGTTTTCAGAAATTCTGCAAAACAGATGAAAATATTTATTTCACCGACACCTGAGAAATATTTGTCTCTATGGAATTTTCTTTTTTCATTTTGTCTTAAATCTAAAAAAAGTTGTTTTCAAAATGTTTGTCATGTCTTGTTTTGAAGCACAGCAGCTCCAATCTTCGTCCATCTTAATGTGTCAGTAATGTTGTATTTTCTGTCTGGTTTTAGTTAAGCTGCTCTTTTCTCATCATGTCACGCTCAGAATATCAGCAGTTTATTGATCCTGTCCTACTTCAGTCCAACATTTTGTTGTCAAGACCAAATAGTTTTTGAGACTAAAAGTATAAAAAAGAATTAAAATGTTGTTTTATGTGAAATATGCTGACATCTTGCTGCAGTGATGTCTCTATATGAGCCTAATCTTGTCAGAGGAAACTCGTCAGATGTTGCTGCAGGAGGTTTTGAGTTTAACATCAGCCTGCAGACAGATGACTCAGTGTTTATTCAATCTGAAGAAAACAAAAACATGCTTGTTTGTGTTTCTGGAACAACTGAAATCAAAGAATCCATCAGTTTCATCACAGACTGAATGTTGGATCCAAACGGAAACAGAAACTCTTTTACTGCCCTCTGAGACGTCACAGCTTCTGGACAGCATAGACACATCCTGATATCTTCACCAACAATCTTGTAGTGATGAAGAAATGTCTCTACAGAAGGAAGAGGAGGGACGTCTGTGAGGAGGAGCAGCTGTCCTGCTCTCTGTGTCGGGACATCCTGAAGGATCCAGTCTCTGCCAGTCTACCAGTCTACCAGTCTGCTTCCACTGGAGACTCCTCCTGTCCACAGTGTGGAGAAACAACCAGACCTGGACTGCAGACATCTGGTCAGAGCAGAACTGTAGCAGGTCAGATATTCTGTTCAGGTGTGTGAGAGCTCAGACATGTAGATGAATGTTTCAGATCTTCATTAAGATCATTTCAGTGAGTCTTTTTTCTGGAAGACTCACCTGTGCATCGATCATTGACAGCAGGGTTTGAGTTCAGGGATGTTCAGGGTGGGATCTGAGGCTGATTCGGATGATCACATTTCCATGGAGTCTGTATGTGTATATGGTTAAAGTGAAAAATGTCTGCAGCAAGGCAAGTTTATTTGAACAGTGCAATTTAACAGAATGATTCAACGTGCAGTGGAAACATTAAAACAATAAATAATGAGCAGAATTTGAAATAAACAAGACGAATAGGTAAAAAGTACAACAGATAAACTATTAAACATGTTTAAATAAAAGGAAAAAAATTCAAGTCTAAAAGGAACAAATGTAGAGCTGGACTTTTCAATAAAAACTAGTGAACTGCTGCAGACAACAGGAGGGTCCTCAATCTGGATGTTCCAGCTGATATGAGGCTTTAGGAGAGTTTGTTTCAGAGATGTTGAGCATAGAAGCTGCATGCAGCTTCCCCAGGTCTGTTCCTGACTCTAGGAACTGATAAAAGACCAGATCCAGATGACCTGAAGGGTCTGGTAGGTTCATACAGTAACAAGAGTTGTCTGATGTCCTGACCCATTCAGAGCTTTATAGATCAGCAACAGATCTTAAAAGTCCATCCTCTGGTGAACAGCCAGTGTAAAGACCTCAAAACTGGACTAGTGTGGTCCACTGTCCTGGTTTTAGTGAGGACTGGAGCAGCAGAGTTCGGAATTAGCGGCAGGTGTCTAAAGCCTGCCGTACACGAGGACTATCTGCTGAGCAAAAAGTCATTCGAGACTGTGTTTCTCAGCAGAGAGCTCGCCATGTGCGCCTCAATTTCGCCAACCTTTCTGGCTCGCGAGACAAAAAACTCATCGTTTGCGTACTACCAAAGTTACGGGCTGAGGGCAGAAATTCAAGTGGTCAATCAAGACGCGTCCTCCACTCACGTGATTCACTCACACAATTCCAAGATGGTGACCTATTGCGAAGTCGCTAATGATTATATCTTGGAAGATAAATTGGTCGAAATATGGCCAGACTGTCCATGTTTATATGATGCAAACTCATCTGACTTCAAAAACAGGGACATGCGCGACCAGGCATTGAAGGAGATGGCAGCAAAGTTTGACCAGACAGGTATGAATTGTGTAATGTCACGGGTACCAGCTAGGGTTAGCCGTATTAGCCGGGAGCTTGAAACAACTGTACACGATATTTTATAACTGATTTGACTTGACTTTGCATACATGCATATGTATGGGAAAAACCACTGTTCTCTGGCTGTTGAATGGCAATGTGTTTGCCATCAATTGCTCCAACCCAACAATGATAGTTCCACCTCTCCTTGAATTCTTTGGCAATTTCCATCCATTCACCAGTCGTTGTTGGGACCTGAAAAACAAACATGTGTAATGTTTGCTTCTAATTTATTCATTTCAGCCATCACCATCTAATACAACTGGCAGTGAGGACACAATTGACACAGGAGATGATGGTCACAGCAAAGACCCTGGTGATACATTTTCTGTCATTGAAAGTGAAGCTGATGAAGTAGAAGGCAGTAACAGAACATCTACCCCCAAATGCACAAAACCCATCATACGAGCAAACCATCTGAAACGGCAGAGAGGCTGAAGAATATCAGTTAAAAGGTTTAGCTGAGTCAATTTCTCAGAGAAACAAGGCACAAAAAAATAATTCATTGGAAGATAATGCAGTGTGTGCATTTGGTCACTATGTCACACAAACATTGTCTGATTTTGATCCATATACTAGAAACTTGGCCCAATTTCTTATTAATTTATTTCAGGCACAAATGGGAACACTTAGGCTGATTGGCTGTGTGTTTTGGCTACGTTGACAACGACCAAGTGTGCAAAAGTACAGTGTACAGTTTTTGAGATTTGAAAACTGCAGCAGAGTGTTAATGTTGAATAGTTAAACAGCATTATCTACTTACTTGTTGGATCTGTATTGCATACTTAAGTTGTATTTGAATAAAATGCAAATCTTTACCTTCATATACTGCTCCGTCATTGTGCTGTACAATGCCTGGCATGTCTCATCAACAATATTTGAGACTGTCCTTTCTCAAATCCTGAATTGAAAGGCCAGAAATGTTTCACCTTAAAATATTGAAACATTATGTTATGAGCTTTAAAAAAGACAAATGATTAAAAAGCTAACCTTTAACTATAATGTATCACCTTTTACAATAAACACCGGAATTGTCATTCAGAGGGATGCCTAATATAGTTGTGATGGCCTTGCTTTTTCAAACAAAATTTACATAAATCTGTTTGAGCTAGCTACATGTAAACAGTGTAAACTTAGGCCAGCCATTGTGCATGCAATGTAATTTACATTTACCTGTAGCCAGGAATCTTAGTGTGATGGCAAGCCTCTCTCCAGGACTGATACTCTTTCGCATTGTGGTATCAACCTTGTGGATCGATGGGCCCACCATTTCCAACACCTTCTCAAAGGACTCTTTGTCAAGGCAGTGGTATTGTTGGAAGGATTCTGGATCTTTGAGGTGCATCTCTTGGAGCCAAGCCCTCACCCATGTTCTCCTAACTTCAGAACGCCACCGACGGCGGCACCTCAGTAAAAGGAGTAGCAATTTTTTCCTCTATATCCATTCCTCTGTCTTTATTTCAATCATTTGAATCATTCTGACTCAAGGGTCGCCATCTTTGAATTGTGTGGGTGAATCCCGTGAGCGGAGGACACATCTTGATTGGTCACTTGAATTTCTGCCCTCAGCACGTAACTTTGGTAGTACGCACACGGTAAGTTTTTTTTGTCTTGCGAGGCAAAAAATATCAAACAAGTTTGATTTTCCCCCCAAGGCCTTGCGAGCCAGAAAGGTTGGCGAAATTGAGGCGTACACTGCGAGCTCTCTGCTGAGAAACAGTTTCGAATTACTTTTTGCTCAGCAGGTAGTCCTCGTGTGCGGCAGGCTTAATAGAGTTTTTAGGTGGATCTGTAAAGACCCTGTTACAGGAATCAAGCAAATTAAAGGGGTGTTATTATGGTATTTGGAGTTTTCTGAGCTTTCTACAGTGTACATCCTCATCAGACATGTGAGCGGCACTGTTTTTTATCACCTAATCGCATGTTTGAGTTTGAGTTCCATCACTCTCTCCGTTCGGTTTCCAAGGCGACGAAAAACACGTCATTTTAGAGGGTTTTTTTTTCTACTTGGAAATCCTTGTGACGTCCCGGGGGATAAGGCTCGGTGATTGGTTATCTTCTACTGGTTAACAAGGGCATGTACAAATACATCAGGCGGGTGGAAAACGTGGGATAAAGTTATTTCCAACGTTGGCTGGTGAGTTTACCAAAGAGAGACATCCTGTTGCATTCGTTGCTGTGGGTTGCTGGTTTCCACTTCCACTGATTCAGGTTCCAACATGTAGGACTGTATGCTATGTGTTGACATTGTATTTTAATTTTTTTAATTTTTTTATTGAGTTCATATTAGCCTAATCCTTCTGTTTATGAGATGTTACAATGACGGCAAAAGCAGTTGCGGTGCGCGCTCCCGATGTAGTGCAGTGGCGGGAGGCGGGGCTTAATGTGGAAGAGTCTCAATCCACTCGTTTTGCCCGCATACTGATCTGACAGCCTACGGAGAGGGTCGGTCTGAAGTAAATAAAGCAATTTGTGACAATAACTCGATCAATCCCAGCCCTTCTGGGCTCAGAAATGAAAATAAATTAGCCTGAAATGCACATAATAGTTCCACTTTAAAGATGGAAGCCTGGACTAGTTTTTCCAGATCCTGCTGTGACATCAAATCTTTTACATTTGTCTGAGACTATTACTAAACACAGATCTGTGTGTGTATGCACAGTTTTATTTGTGTTTCTTTTTATGCCATTACATCTCTGCCAAATACAATGGAGTGTATTCATTAATTATAATGGCACATTTATCAACAAATAGAGAGCACACTGGTCTGATTGCAGGAGTTTTAATTAGGCCCATGAATTACCTGCTGGATTAAGGATACGGTTAAGAGAGGGAATAAAGACATTGCGGTTCTGATGGACCTGCTGCAGGTTTCTGTATCATCTGATCCAGTTCATCACTGAAAGGGAAACAAGATTAGTCAGAATTACGTATGTTAACAATGGTCAAAACTGAGACAAAATAAAATTGACCACAGATAAGCAACATATGACATTGATGCTGACTGAAATACTGGATGCTCAATAAGTCAGCCTGTGTTCAGTTCTCAGGAGTTCTGTGTTGTTTAACTTAATTTGTGAAGTTTGACTTCAGTTTCTTTGCTGTTTTCCTGTTTACTGAAGAATTTACTGTCATGCTAAAATAACAACAAAAAAAAATAAATTCTGATGACTGATTTCTTCTTTTTGTCTCTTTGTTCTATTTTCAAGCAGATGTTGGTCTGCAGGAGATTTTAGATGAACATAAGATCAGTCTGAAGAGGAGATGTGAATATGTGACTGAAGGAACTGATGAAACAGGAAGTAAAATCCTCACCAGAATCTACACAGATCTCTTCATCACAGAGGGACAGAGTGAAGAGGTTAATACCCAACATGAGGTGAGGCAGCTGGAGACAGCGTCAAAGATCAACACCCTCCATGACACTCCAATCAGATGCCAGGACATCTTTAAAGCCTTACCTGACCAACATGAACCAATTAGAGTGGTTTTGACCAACGGTGTTGCTGGTGTTGGAAAAAGCTTCTCAGTCCAGAGGTTCACTCTGGACTGGGCAGAGGGCTTGGAGAACCAAGATGTCAGTGTGGTGGTTCTGCTTTCATTCAGGGAGCTGAACTTGATCAGAGAGGATCAGTACAGTCTTCTCCAGCTGCTCCATGTTTTCCATCCAACATTACAGAAGATCCCAGCAGAGCAGCTGGCTGTCTGGAAACTTCTCTTCATCTTTGATGGTCTGGATGAAAGCAGACTTTCACTGGACTTTAACAACACTGAGCTTGTTTCTGATGTCACACAGAAGTCTTCAGTCAACGTGCTGCTGACAAACCTCATCAAGGGGAATCTGCTGCCCTCGGCTCTCATCTGGATCACTTCCAGACCTGCAGCAGCCAATCAGATCCCTCCTACATGTGTTGACAGGGTAACAGAGGTACGAGGCTTCACTGATGTCCAGAAGGAGGAGTACTTCAGGAGGAGATTCAGTGTTGAAGAGATGTCCAGCAGAATCATCTCCCACATGAAGAATTCCAGGAGCCTCAAAATTATGTGTGGAATCCCAGTCTTCTGCTGGATCACTGCTACAGTTCTGGCGCACATGTTGACCACAAAACAAAGAAGAGAGCTGCCACAGACCATGACAGACATGTACTCACACTTCCTGATGGTCCAGACAAAGAGGAAAAAGAACAAGTACCATGAGGAACATGAGACGAGTCCACAGGAGCTGACGGAGGCTGAGAGGGAAGTTCTTCTGAAGCTGGGGAGGCTGGCATTTGAACAGCTGGAGAAAGGAAACATCATGTTCTACCAAGAAGACCTGGAGCAGTGTGGTCTTGATGTCACAGAAACCTTGGTGTTTTCAGGAGTTTGTACTGAGATCTTCAGAAGAGAGTGTGTGATCTTCCAGAAACCAGTTTACTGCTTCATTCATCTGTCTGTCCAGGAGTTTCTGGCAGCAGTCTACATGATGCACTGTTACATCCACAGCAACACAGAGGTGCTGAAGAACTTCCTGGGTGAATGCTACTGGTACTCACCTCCACACATGTTCTCGGACAAGGTCTTGAAAGCATCCTTTAAAAGTAAAAATGGCCATCTGGATCTGTTTACTCGCTTCCTTCATGGCCTCTTTCTGCAGTCCAACCAGAGACTTTTGGCAGGTCTGTTGGGTCAGACAGAGAACAGTTCAGAAACTATAAAGAGAGTCACTGAAAACCTGAAGGAGATGAACGCTGATGACATCTACCCTGACAGAAGCATCACCATATTCCACTGTCTGATGGAGATGAACGACCACTCAGTTTATAAGAAGATCCAAACGTTCCTAAAATCAAAAAAAGGATCAAATAAACTCTCAGAGATTCACTGCTCAGCTCTGGCCTACATGCTGCAGATGTCGGAGGAGGTTCTGGATGAGTTGGACCTGATGAAATACAACACAACAGTGGGAGGAAGACAGAGACTGATCCCAGCTGTGAGGAACTGCAGGAAGTTTCAGTGAGTTAATGTCTTCATGAACTTTATCAGTCATAGTAGATCAGGAGTTTTTCTCACTTCATCAGTCATTTGTCAGAAGTTCTGAAATGCTCACAGCACAACAGACTTAACATAAAGAGAACTTCTTTACCTGGAACGAAGCAGAATTTATTGAAAAAGAAAATTCCTTCTTTTGCACAAAACTTAAAATATTTTCTTTCTTTTTTAAAACACTTACCAATTAAAGAAAGGTTAGGTGCTTTTGGGCTTCAACCTCCAGTTTATAGCTCTGAAGTTCAGTGATCACCACTAAACCACAACTGTCAATTGATAACTGATGTAGGCTGAAATTGAAATATATAAACACAAGAATCCTTCAGGATTTGACAACATGATGCTGCTCAGTCTTCTAAATTCAATGTGTGACACTGGTTCCACATTCTTTCCGCATGCTTTTTTTTTTTTTTTATAAAGCACTTTTCATACAAATGTAGCTCAAAGTGCTTTACATGGTAAAAACACATTTTGAATATATATGAAACTTTTTACACACTCAAATATGAAACAGTGACACACCAGACCAGTAACACACTGCTGGTCATTCTCTTTCACGCACACATAATCACACTCACATCTACACAGCACACACAAACACTCACAGCAAGAAGGTTGCTGGTTCAAGCTTCAGCTTGGGGGGGTTGAACAGTGGTCTTACTGTGTGGAGTGTGGATGTTCTCCGTGTGTGTGTGTGTGTGTGTGTGTGTGTGTGTGTGTGTGTGTGTGTGTGTGTGTGTGGGGGGGGGTCTTTCTGGGTACTTCAGCTTCTTCCCACCATCCAAAAGCATGTTAGGTTAACTGGTTACTCATGAATGATTGTTGGTCTCTCTCAACTCAATCTGTTGGTTTCTTTATTTAGGCTGTTATGAATTGTCTTTCATTATGTTTTCTTCTCTGTCTGTAAAGCGTCTTGAGATGGCATTGCCGTGATTTGACACTATATAAATAAAGTTGAATTGAATTGAATTGTTGGCCCTGCAATGGACTGGCGACTTGACCAGGGTGTACCTGCCTCTTGTCTGTTAATAGCTGGGACTCCTACTTTCCAGCAACCTGGAATTGGACTAAACAGTGTAGAAAATAAGTAAATGAATGAACTATTATACTGTTCTTTAGGGCTGAGTGGAGAAAAGTGTGTCATGGTGTTTATATCTCCTCTGAGTGAACATAGTGGTGGCATGTATCCTGCTTCTGGGCTGAAAGCACTGACTGCCTAACTTTCTAAATGTTAGTAAAGAAAGAATCAAACTTTTTTCAAGGTTCAGTTGGAGAGAAGCTCGGGAGATACTGACAGTCAGTCGACAGTAACAAACAAGGCTCATAATTTCGGTTGCATACGTATGTGTATTAATGTAACTCAATGTTCCCTCCATCTGCAGATTAAGAAACAAAGATTGTGTTAAGTCTGTAGGTCTGAACAGATTTATAGAGTTATGTCAAAAAGAGACTAGATTAGATGAATTACAGAAATAAAACATTTGTTTGTGTTATCATTCAGTCTGTTTATAATTCAGTTTCTCCTTTATTAAAACTGATTCCATGCTCTTATTTTGTAGACTTGCTGATATTCAACTCTCTGAGGCTGACTGTGAAGTTATTGCCTCAGCTCTGAAGTCCAACCCCTCCCATCTGTCAGAGTTACACCTCACTAACATCAGGCTGGAAGATCCAGGTGTTAGGAAGCTGTGTAGTGGACTGGAGAGTCCAAACTGCCAACTGGAGACTCTGAGGTCAGTTCACTAGACCAGATCTTTTCTGTACCTATTTTATGTACCTAACATGTTTTTCTGTTGTTTCAGATCTAATTTAATAAACATTAGTTACACTTTTGTAGAAAAACTTTCTCTTCATTAAAGTGGAGGACCCAGTACAGACAGTGATGGTAGAGGTCAGGTGTCCAATTGGTCTATTAACACACTGGCTGCCAAAGACATATGCTATAATAAAAGTTAGCAGCCAATGAGTTAATCAAGTCCTTAATTTGGTGACATAACATAATCAGAACATAATAATAGGGTCCTAATCCTAGTGAGTTTCCTGACTGGCAGTATGGGATGTAAATAATTAGAATGGAAATTAATAGAAGGGCAGAGCTATAGTTCATGAAGAGCATCCTGATGTAATTGTTTGGGGTTTTGTAATGTGCAAGCAGTAGCTTTTGATTTTTGGGTTGAATACATGGACACAGAACCAAACTAAACTGTTTTTTAATAAATATATTTTAGCATTAACTACCCCTTTTAGTAAGAGGCACAGTGCAGACAATACAGAGAAGCTGGAATAACTATTTTATTGTTGTAGTGGAAATATGCATCACTAAATTACTTGGAGACTGAAATTAGGAACAATAATTAAAAATGTGGTAAATTTTAATTCAGTGAAATAAGAAACTGTTTTGTAATTTAATTCAGTTAAAGAAAAATATTTAGTTTATAAGTGATGTAACACATTATTTAACATGTTTGTTAGCTTTTTAAAAAATCTTTCTATTGAACCAGAATTACAAAATAATGTAATGATTTTCATAAAACTTTTTTTTATTACTTTGATCAATTTCAGTTTATTTCCCAGGCAGCTGTTTTTTTCCCTCCTTTAATGGGAGGGTATGAATACATATTTCTATATTTAAACCATTATATAATAAAAAACAAAATTGGCCCTTTAAAATCACTAAAAGAAAAGCTATAGATACAAATATTGCCCATAGATAACCAAAGGACTAAAGATGCTTGCAAAAAGAAAAACAATCTTTATAGAAAATGTATTAGATTAAGAACTGAAGAATCTGAAAAGAAATATAAAATATATAAAAACAAGTTAATTAATGTTATAAGAACTAGTAAGAAATTGTATTACAGAAAAAGCTCTATGAAACTAAGAATTATATAAAAGGTATCTGGGGAATATTAAATAAACTAAGAGGGAGTGGGACAAAGAACAGCATATCCAGAGTTTTACTAATAACAGCGGGGATAGATATGCCATGAAAGAAGCAGTAAATGGAATGAATAATTTCTTTATTAATGTTGGACCAGAGCTGGCAGCAAAGATTCCAGACCATGGAAAAGATACAGTTAGTGAAGCATTAATAGGAAATAATCTTCATTCAATTTTTCTTTCAGCGGTGGATGAGTTGGAGGTAAAATCTGTTATGACCTGTAAAAACAGTCTACTGATTGTGATGACATAGGTAAAAGGAGGTATTAATTGCATTTTAAAGCCACTAACTAATATTTGTAATTTATCGTTTCAAACTGGTTCATTTCCATAGAAAATGAAAATTGCTAAGTAATACCATTAATCAAGCTAGGGAAAAAACATCAGTTTACAAACTACTGAGCCCAAAATTGTTTAATATATACATAATTAATTTTAACAGTTTAGAGACTTGAAATATATAATTTATTTGCTGATGATACAAATATTTTCTACTCCAGAAACAATTATAAAGAGCTAGTTATTACTATAAATAATGAATTAGAAAAATGTAAAAAAAAAAAAAAAAAAAATGGGTGGATGATAATAAATGGTCATTGAATATAAGAAAAACAAAGGTAATAGTCTTTGGTAATTATAAAAATAAAGATGATATACACATACATATAGATAATATGGATTGAATATGTAAAAAGGAAAATTCCTGGGGGTGATATTGGATGATAAAATTAGTTGGAAATCACACATACAAAAGTGGCAAAGAATATTTCAATCATAAATAAAATGAAGCTGTTTCTGGATTACCAGTCACTCTACATTCTTGATTATTCACTGTTATTACCTTACTTACAGTACTGTGTAGAGGTCTGGGGCAACAAATATAAAACCACACTTAACTCACTATTAATCCTACAAAAAAGGGCAGTTTGTGTTATACATAAAGCTGGTTATTCAGATAATACTAATTCTTTGTTTTTACAGTCTAATGGTATTTTTCCATTAGTATCAGCTTGTCTCAACTCAACTCGACTCAACTAGTCTCGGCCTTGTTTCTTTTCCATTGCAATTTGGCACCAGGTCTGAAATGGGCGTGCTTTGTGTGAAATTGCTGTGACGTCAGTGTTGTGCGCGACCAACAACATACGCGACAAACACAAAATGGAGGACCTAGAGGCAGTGGTACATCTGCTACTTAGTCTGTGGCTAGTTTTCAGAAACAAAATAAAAAATGAGAGCGAGCGGCGGCTGCAAGCGGCAAGACAAAATACTTTGGAGAAGCACAGGAGAGTTTTAGAAGCCCTGCAGTTTTACCAAGTGGAAGACAATCGCAGACTTCGAAGGAGGGTAAGTCTTACTCGGTGTTTTATAATATAATGCAATACCACGTTTATTAGTACCCTATTTGCATACCTAAACCAAATAAATGATTAAATAACTGATTTCTGAAAAGATATAACGTATTCATTCTGTGTTTCAGGTGGCAGTTTTGGAGCAGTTTCGTCGCCGCAAACCGTCAGTCTGGGTGGTCAAACGAACCTCACAATGGTGGGATGCCATTGTTCCTGGCTTTACGAGTCAGCAGTGGGTACAGAACTTCAGGATGTCCGAGGAAACATTTGATTTTCTATGCAACAAAGTACGTCCAGCTATGGAACGGAAGGACGCGACTTTCCGTGAGTGTGTGCCCTTAAAGAAGAGAGTGGCCGTTGCACTCTGGAAACTCTGGAAGCTCGCCACCGGCTCAGAGTACAGGAGCGTCGGACACCTTTTTGGCATCAGCATCACAACTGTGTGCAGGTGTGTGCAGGATTTTTGTGCTGCTGTCGAGACGTTGCTGTTACCAGAGCTAATCTGGTTTCCTGATGAGAGGAGGTTAAGAGAAATGGCCACCTATACTGAGAATAAATGGAGGATGCCGCATTGTGTGGGTGCAGTTGATGGCTCCCACATACCCATAATAGCACCACAGGACTACCATTCTGATTATTTTAACAGGAAAGGCTGGCACTCCATTATTCTTCAAGGTGTTGTAGATGGAAAAGGGATGTTCTGGAACGTATTCACCGGACTGCCAGGGAGCTTGCATGATGCGAGGGTCCTGAGACTGTCAAGCTTGTGGCAACTAGCCAGCCGAGAAAACCTCTTCCCAGCCAACTACAGAAACATTGGTGGGGTGCGGTTTGGTTACTACATCCTCGGAGACTCTGCATATCTCTTGCAGAAATGGCTCATTAAACCATTCCAAGACACCGGATGCCTGACAGTGGACCAGCAAATGTTTAATAGAAGATTCAGCCGGGCACGGGTCATTGTTGAAAATGCTTTTGGCAGGCTGAAGGGAAGGTGGCGTTGCCTCCTTAAAAGGAATGACTGTGATGTACAACTGGTGAAAAGTATGGTGCTGACATGCTGTGCTCTGCACAACCTGTGTGAAGATCATGGGGAGACATATGAAAATTCCTGGAACGTACCTGCAACTGAACCAGCTCCACCTGGGGTAGCAGGAGCACCGGGTATAGAGGAGCAGGGGAGGGATGTAAGAGATGCTCTCATGCATTACTTGTTGGCCAGTACTTAAAGATTTTACTTAACAGCCAATGCCATGTTCATAGTTTCATTCATAGTTAATAGTTTGTTCATTTGAGGTTGTCTTTACATCCAGTTTTGAGTGATAATATTCAATAAAATGTTTTACTTTATGAAACTTTTTTTTTTGTTTTTAGACCCAATTTGAAAAGAATAATAAAAACTGAAGAACTGACAAAGCCACTGTACTGGGATGTTTCTCTGCTCTTTCACACTTGATACAAACAGGTCATTTTGCAGTAACGATTTGATCCTGAATTAGACATGTGTGTTGGAGCTTGGAAAATGTAGAACGGTGGTCCTGGAGGGATGGAGCTTGAAGTTGTTAAAGTAAAGCGTTTTATAAACTACATTGTATTGGTAGAACTTGGACCATATAATTGTTTAAATGAGAGACGTATGTTAAATTATTAGTATAATACTGCTGCATTTGTCCGCTTGCTGCATTTAATCAAAATGTCAGTAATGAATGCTTGGTGCACACTCTTCACTGGGTTCATCTGTATCTGAACAGGCAACATAGAATAATGGCACAGTCACTTCAAAAGAGGTTTTTAATTCAAATTAACCAGAAATATTTCCAAAAGCCAAACACCAAAAAAGATATATTTACAATAAATAGGTGTCACGTACGTCGACCACTCAGTGACTGGGCAAGCTGGCCTAACACTCCAAGAAATGCCTGATTAACCTGTGCATTTTGCTGCATCTCCTCACGCCGTAAAGCAGCTTCCTGCTCCCTCGCCTCACGAGCATCACTGAGGAGCATCTGCATGTGATGATCCCGCTGGGCCCGGTTCAGCTCATCTTCATTCTTCATCTCCTTGAGGACAGCAACAAGGTCCGATGAAGAGTTGGCCCTTTTCCTCTTTCCTGGTCACACAGCAAGAAAGGATTTTAATAAAAATGAAGCTAATGAATTAATTTATATTCATTGCATGGACATTAAAAATAACACTGAAAAGTAAATACATAAATTTAAAGTTCATTAATCCTTTCGTGCATGAATTAATAAAACAATGCAACATTTTTCACATTTTTGTAAAAGAAAAATGAAGTGGTTTTTTAAAAAAAAAAAAACCCTTGTAAGAGAAAAACTTGTAAATAGGTTCCCACTACAGGGTCACTATGCATGAAAGGGTTAAAAACAAAAGTTTTACATCTAGAGTTATTTAGCACATTACCACACTAATTTAACAGTGTATTATTATTATTACACTTTTCCTCTGTGAAATGTTTTTCCAAGCATTACGCCTGGTCCATGCAATATTATCTTATCTTTAATCCAGAAATAATCTTCTAAAACTCAAAATACTGACCAGCCATACACTTAAGTTTGCAGCATCTGACCTTCATTTTCTGGTGTAATAAATTACTGTTAAGTAGTACTGCTGTAGTAAATGACTGTTAAGTAGTACTACTGCCATCACTCAACTCTGCTCTAGTTTGTAACATTACAGCCGCAATAGTTTTTTTTCCTCTGCCTTTTCTCTCATATAAAGCACTCCACTTCAATGTAAACACAGAAGCGAGTCCCGGTATGCACTATACGTTGTAAAAAGTAGTAACGGTACACACTACGCTGTAAAAAAAAAAAAAAAAAAAAGTAACGGTACGCAAAGGGATTAAATTTAAAAGTGCCGGTACTACGTACCGGCCCACTTAAAGCACTGTATCTGATGTTAATCTCTATCCACTTTAGAGTTACAGACTAAACCGTAAAATCTGTTCTTCCTTACCAGAGATAACACGTTGCGACTCGCCGCTCAACGTATCTGGCGTTTGGGTGCGTGTCGGTGTTGAGGAAGCTGCCGGTGCCAGGGTGTTTTGGGAGTCTGCGAGGAGGACACTTGTTGTTGAACTGTCCTCGTTTTGGGAAAGGCAGCCTTAAACAGATACAAACACAAACCCAAATGACAAATAATAAATGTATATAAAACCAATTCAGAAACAATAGCTTTTAGCTAGTGTTGGCTTGCCAATTGTAGCTTTTAGCTTGGCTGGTGTTTTCATCTTAGCTAGCTTTCGCTTTATCTAGCACACTAAAGCTAATTTAGCTCCAACTGATATTAACTGGTATAAGCCGATATTAACAGTCACACAAAATGCTAAAGAGTATAACGCCACCATCCATTCCTAACTAGCTGTTATTACTGTTATTATTACTTCAATTTATGTATGATCTCCTCTACACCAAATAATAACTAATGTAAACAATGGAAACCCACTCACCATCCACCAATATACTCTCCAACGCAGCAGTGGCAGAATCGACACCAACCATCCTTCCATTGCTTGCCAGTCGCTGACCATAACTCACATCCATTTGTTGGAACCACTTCCAGTCTCTTCTATTCGATCCAATTGTGGACTGTTGTGGTCCTTGACCTGCCGATAGTCGCTTTTGAGCTTTTTCAGCTTCTCTCGGCACTGCTGGAAACTCCTTTCGTATCCGTGTGTAGCCATGGAATCCGACAGCTCTTGAAATATTTTTTCATTTCGTATCGCTCCATCGAGTTCCCTTTGTATCCGTTCTTCAGCAACCAAAGAAAGAAACGTCTCCGCCTCAGCGTTGGACCACAGAACAGACTTTTGTTGCGCCATTGCTTATCATGTTGTACTGAAAAACAACTTGCGAGTTGGAGTCGCTCTTCCAGTGATGTCGCTCCCTGACCCTGACCTCTGATTGGCTGCACCCCTGATCAATGGCGGCATGCAGTCTGGCGACGTCACGCACAACCCGACTCAGCTCGCTTGGAACCTGGGCTGAGGAGTTACAAAAACTGTAACGGTTAACTGGTACAAAGGCCTAGTGGAAAACCCTACAAACTGAGCCGAGTTGAGTTGAGACAAGCTGATACTAATGGAAAAGGGCCATAAGTTACTAAAACTCCCGGATCTGGTTAATTGTCATACAACACAACTTATTTTTAAGACTAGAAGGAACTTATTACCACACCATGTACAAAAACGTTTTTAGTCCGAGAGGTGGGGGGTATAGATTGTGAGGGAACATCATATTCAAAATGCCCTTGGTGAGAAGCACCAGGAAAAGTTTTTGTGTGTCTGTCTGTGGGGTCAAACTCTGGAATAAGCTGGAAGAAAATCGCAGGCAGTGTTCAAATGTTTAAAAAAAAAAAAAAAGTTAATATACAAAGACATAATTGAGCAGTACAGAAATATTATGGAAGGAAGACATATTACAGACACTGAGTAGTTCTATTATTATTGATATAAATGTTGTTATTGTTTTTAATTATATTATTAGGGTCCGAGCCATACTACGTATGGCAGGGCCCTATTGTTATTGTAATGTTTATTATTATTATTATTATTATTATTATCATTGTTGGTAGTATTACTGTATTGCTCTATTACTATAACTGCTTATTGTATTCATATAGATTATGACATAAAGGATATTATTATTATTATGATTATTATCATTATTATTATACAGGTATTACTAATATAATGGGTTGCTACTGTTGTATTGCTATGGGTTAATATTGTTGTTATTGATATTGTATTGCTCATCACTGGGGTGGGATTACATATAAGCTTATGCTTCTATCCACTCCCTTTGAATGTTTTTTTCATCTTTTATTTCTATTTTTTTCTTGTTTTTGTTTTTATATTTCATTATTTTCTATATAAACTTTTTCAATCAATCAATTCAATCAATATATTTATCTAACAAGGGTTATTTTTTCACTGAAGTTATTGTCATCTTGACAGGATGAGCTGTCAGCCAGAGGAGAGCTCTTCAAGTCCGCCTGCCTCCTCCACATTTGTCATTTAATCACGAAGGAAAATTCAAATTTAAAAAATTAAAATTTGTGGCATTTTAAAAATATTTTTGTGTTTTTGTGGAACAATGGGATCAGTAATTAGATCAACTTGGCATGTGTAGTTGCTAGGCTGCGGAGGACTGGAGCACTCTGGGTAATTCTCATACACTAGATAGGCTGTCTCAGCGGCAGTGAGCACACTTTGAAATGTGCAGACTACGTAGAACACTTTGTAGCCTATGTGATCTGTGCACTTGGAAGTGTGCAGACCCTGAATTGAGAAACAGCCAACATCATTAAGCTCTGATCAGAGACAAATGGTTTAAAGTGAAAATAACAATGTGCAGTTAAAAGCAGAAAATTTTAATTTTAATTTTTTCCAGATTTTCAACTCTGATTTCCCAAAGACACAAACTTCACTTTTACTTGGAGTTCCTATGTAAAGAAACATTGCGAGCCAGTTCAGCTCCATCCAGAAACAGCTTTGATGAGCAACATCTGGACTGATATGCTAATTAGTCCAGTGTTTGCTTTCAATAACAGGCCATTTACCCCAAGCTGAGAATCTGCCGCATTCACATCTGCATTGGAAACGTGTTTAAGTGTGTGTGTGTCTTTTCACCATTATCACTCTTGCATCTTTTTTCATCTAGTTCCGCCAGAAGAATCACTCATGTCAGTCACTGAGAAGTCAGTGTGATTAAAGTCACTATATTGTTATTGAAGCAGCAGCATGTTGTCATTAATAATGAAAATTCTTCTTCTCTGGTTCTGTTTGACTATTCTAACCGGCATCCTGTTGACCTCAGCTCACAGCTTTTATTCTTTATTCAGACTGAAGAGCAGCAGCTTGTCAGAGATCGGCTGTGCTTCACTGACCTCAGCTATGATGTCCAACACATCCCATCTGAAAGAACTCGATCTGAACTGGAACAAGAACGTGACGGTTGCTGGTTATAAAGATCTTGGTGGATTTCTGAAGAGTCCACACAGCAGACTGGAGACTCTGAGGTCAGACACCTTGTTTTAAATGTTTAATGAGATCAATACAACGTAAAAGTTGCACTGCTCTATTTTCCTCTTCTGGTGTTTACTGTAGTTCATGAAATGGTGGTTTATGAAATATAACCAGTAGACTGATTCTGTCAAACAGAAACTAATATATTATCACTGAAGATACTGACAGACATTGAGCATTAGTGAATATCTATGGCTGAAATAATTATCAGAAGCACTGAAAAAGCATTGAACAAGTAGAACAAGCCCTTACATGGGTCACGCTTCTTGTTTACTGCTTGGGGCAAGTTGAAAGAGGCATTTTCAGCCAATTGCAATCAATCAAAGTGAAATGAGCTGTGTCAACTGCAGGTACTTAAGTGGCAGAGTTGCGCTGAAGCATCAACCATCGTATCAGCCAACTTTGGGTTAAGACAACAAAGGATAAACAACTGCAAGTCCACATGTGTCAGTCCACTAAGCACAGATGAGCATAAGACAACTAAGCTAATAATACATGATGTGCCACAAACCCATCCTGGTCAAATGTGGGTACAGACTGAGACATGTCTCCCATTGACAACACAACCCGCAAAAACTTGTTCCATCCAATGTCATTTACACCTGCCTCATCTGCTTTAACCTTCAATCTCTGGAACTGTCAGTCCACAGTAAATAAAGAATTTATCAGTTTATTGATGAGTCTCTCAAATATTCAGGTCCTAACTCTTACTGAGACCTGGATCCATCCAAAAAGCTACTCCACAGCTACCCTTCCTGTCAATGCAGAATTCACTCAAAAACCTCCCTCTGCTGGATGAGGAGGCAGAGCGATCATTTTTCTCGGCCTACTCATCACTTGACTATCATACAACAAAAGTCTCTACACCCATCAATGGATTCATTCTGGTCATATCCCAGATAGCAAAAATCTTTTGGCCTAGATCCAGCCTGATGTTCACTAAAGATCTGGCCAAGATCCGTATTATAGATCCGGGCCAGTGCCCTTTAGCATAACGGGCCAATACTGGTCTGGATCCGTTTTTTTCAGATCTTGGCCACAACGAAACTGGCTCTTGGCCAGATGTGGATTCTTAAATTGTGATATTGAACCCAGTTGCAGCCCGGATTTGCTATTGACAGCAGTTCAGGAAAGTGATATTGTTTCATGTCATGACGAGAAGATCTTTGCCTGCTGATTCCACATCTTATTATCATAATTTCATTTAAATTGCGCTGGGGTTCTCAGAGGCTCAGACCTGGCAAATCTGTTTCCTCATCATGAATGCTTCAAGTTCTTTCCAAAATGTCTTCATAAACTGCAGTAAATGAAGTTATCTCTCGGAGAGCCAAACAGAGATCTTCTTTGTTTGGCTGCTCATGACACACAACAAACAAACAATGCTGCTGTCCACCACTCTGAAGGAAACAGAATGAATCACCCAGTCATTTAGATATTTTCTTTATGTAATTTAATTGAAGAAATTATTTAGCACAAAAAACTTTTTTTTTTTTTTTTTTTTTTTTTTTTTAAAGCAACATCAGAAACTTATGGAAAAATCAAAGGCAACATGGTTACGACAGATGGCTGCCCTCCCAGACCTGGTTCTGCTGAAGGTTTTCCTTCTTGTTAACAAGAAGGAGTTCTTTCCTTCCACTGTAGCCCATTTCTCTGTGCAGCTCAGGATTGGAATTAAATCAATATCAAGCTTCAATATAATTAGTTCCCTTTGCGAGGTTCTTATTTATCATTAATCAGCTTTTGTGAATACTAATTGGATTGGATCTAGTGATTTGTCTGTGGAGTGACCTGACATGACATTGTGAATTGGCCCAATACAAATAAAGTTGAATTGAATATGTAATGTAACTTTTATTTTCCCTCCTTCATCTGCCAATTAAGAAACAATGATTATGTTAAATGTCTGCAGGTCTGAGAGAAACTGGAAAAATTTGTGTAATTTCAAACAGAGATGGGATGAGATGAATCACAGATAAAAACATTTTCACAAAATGTTTTTGTCATCACTTTTAGTCAGTCTATTTATAATTCAGATTCTCCTTTATTAAAACTGACTCAATTTTCTCTGATTACAGACTTGAATTTTGTACATTCTCTGAGGCTGACTGTGAAGTTATTGCCTCAGCTTTGTGGTCCAATCCATCCCATCTGACAGAGTTACACCTCACTAACATCTGGCTGGAAGATTCGGGTGTTAAGAAGCTGTGTGATGGACTGGAGAGTCCAAACTGCCAACTGGAGACTCTGAGGTCAGTTCACTTGAGCCATTGTGGCTTTTCTATACCCATTTGTGTTTTGGGGGTTCTGAGTCTGCTTGAAGGAAGTGTGTTCAAGAGGGAATTCCTAGGGTGTGTGGTGTTTCACAGGATGTGAGCAACCGGCCATTATGGATGTTGCCCAGATCCAATAAGGAAGCGTCAACAATCTGCTCAGCTGTCCTCCCAACCTGTCACAGGTTCCCTTTTTTTCTGCAGCCACACAGTCCAACAGTTAATTAGTTAGTATGCTCTCTGTTGTACACGGTTTTAGTTTAGTTTATTTTTTTTTTTATTTCTCACATGGTCATACAAAAGCAAACAAGACTATACAGTACAAAACAAAACAGTACATAACACAATGCACCACCATACTCGAAAAGGAGCAGGAAAAAGAAAAATTCTTATATTATCTACCCCTGTTATATAAAAAATAGCACATGAATTAATGTAGAGAAAGAAAATATACATACAGTATATAAATTAATTAGGAATCTACATAGCAGCCACCGTATGTCGTAAGTCAGTCATTTCATAGATTTCTCAGATTTGTTATAATTCAACAAATTTAAATTGCACATGCATATAATTGTATACATACTCACATTTACATGTACATAAATTTCTACACATACATGCATGTACATCATACATCATTCAAAATATTTCTGTCCTGTACGTTTGTATTGTGTGATTTTTTAAAATAATTTTAAATTTGATAAGAGTTGGACTTAATTTCATACTGTCACTTAATTTGTTCCACAACTGATGAAGTCTGATAAGGAACTTCTGGGGAAGCTGACAACTTTTTAGCTTCTTTCAGTGAAAAAGTGTTTGTTGGCTCAAATAATGCAGATGGTGTGTAGCTCAGCAGTTTGTATGCCCAGGAACTTAAAACTTGAGATTTTTTCTACTTTCTACCATTGATACATAGACTGTCATGGTGTATTCCTTTGCTTTTCTTAAAGTCAGTTATCATTTCTTCTGTCTTGATATTTAGAAGGAGGCTGTTTTGCAGCTGGTACTCAGAGATTGGACCTATTCTCTGTGGGCTGTTTCTGTGTTACTTGTTATTCAACCCACAATAGTCGTGCCACCTACAAATTTGATGACTGTGTTGGAGTTATGGGAGGCAATGCAGTCATGGATAAAGAGCTGGACTAAGAACACAACCTTCGGGGACCCCAGCCCTGAGAGCGGTGGTGGAGGAACTCTGGTTCCTGACATGTTGAGATCTATTACTCATAATGTCTTTATTCCAGAAACATAGGAGTCATTCGCCCAGTGACTGGAGTTTCCTGACCAGCTGTATTGAATTATTAGAACCAAAGGCAGAGCTATAGTTCACAAATTGCACCCTGTTGTAACTGTTGGGGTTTCCATATGTGTAAGGAGTAGAAAAAGTTGCTTCCCAATCCAAATCCTTAATAAAGCATTTTCCTTATTTGTTTACAAACCTCAAAGAAAGACTGCTGCGCTTTGTATTTTTCATTAGGTTTGTTTGACTGTTTCAACCTGCATCCTGTTGGTTTCAGCTCAGTTTTTCTGTTTTCTCAGACTCGAGTGGTGCAGGTTGTCAAAGATCAGCTGTGATTCTCTGGTGTCGGCTCTGAAGTCCAACCCATCCCATCTTACAGAGCTGGACTTGAGATATAACAACTTGCAGGAAGCTGATGTGAAGGAGTTGTTTGAGCTTGTAGAGAGTCCAAACAATAAACTGAAGATTTTAAGGTAATTTTTAGTGATTGGAGCTGTTCTATATCTGACATTTTAGTTTGTTAATAATTAGGCCAAATTTATCATCATCCATTTTTTTATTATTTTGTTGATTACATTGAAATAAAATACAAACACTGTTATGCTGACGTCAGGTAAGTAGAATTCAGATGCAAACTCTGCTCAGAGTTTGAAACAAGATTTTATTCTCCCTCTCTGGGTTCAGATGATCTCCGAGACAAATGCGGAAGACAGGTTAGCAGGCGGGCAGACAAGCGAGGAAGCTAACCGACTGGCTGGGAAGCGAGCCGGCTGGCTGGCTCCATGGTGGACCTGGCTGGCTGGCTGGCTGGCTGGCTGGCTGGCTGGCGGGCTGGCTGGCTTGCAGGCAGGCAGGCAAACAAGCAGAATCTCGCAGGGCATTCAACAATCTGCCGATGAACAGCAGGCTGAGCTGGTCTTAAGTACTGCTGTTGCTGAAATGAAGATCAGGTGCTGATCCAGGTGCCAGGATGCCAGCCACGCCCACCATGGAATGGGATCACAACAGTACCCCCCCCCCCCCCCCCCCCCTCAACGGGAGCCACCAGGCGACGGAAACTGGTCAGGATGAGCCTGGCGAAAGTCCCGGACCAGGGAAGCATCTAGAATAAAAGAGCGAGGGACCCAGGCACGCTCCTCAGGACCATACCCCTCCCAGTCAACCAGGAACTGGAAACCCCGACGACGACGCACATCCAGGAGACATCGGACCGTGTAGGCCGGGCGACCAGCCACAAGCCGGGCAGGAGGAGGGGGCCTGGAAGGAGGGACCAGGGGACTGGACGAAACATGTTTAAGTTGGGAGACATGGAAGGAGGGATTGACCTGCATGGAACTGGGGAGCTTTAGTTGAACCACTGTAGGGTTGATGACACGTTGGATTTCGAAGGGGCCCAAGTAACGAGGAGTCAGCTTCCTGGCATTGGTCCTCAAAGGAATGTTCCTGGACGAAAGCCAAACCTTCTGACCAGGGAAATAACTGGGTGCAGGAGTCCGATGACGATCCGCTTGGCGCCCGTTCCGTTCCCTTGTTCGGAGAAGCGCTGCCCGAGCGTTCCGCCAAACCCGTCGACAGCGGCGGATATGAAGCTGGACAGATGGCACAGAAACCTCAGTCTCCTGGGGGGTGGGGGGGGAACAGTGGTGGCTGTTACCCTAGGGAGCACTCAAAAGGGGACAATCCAGAGGCAGAGGAGGTGAGAGAATTGTGTGCATACTCAACCCAGTCCAGATGTTCGCTCCAAGATGATGGGTTTGATTCAGCCACACACTGAAGGGCAGTCTCCAAGTCCTGGTTGGTCCTTTCCGCCTGACCATTGGTTTGAGGGTGAAATCCTGATGACAGATTCCGTGTGGCTCCAATAGACTGACAAAAAGCTTGCCATACCTGTGATGTGAACTGGGGTCCTCTGTCAGATACAATGTCTGCGGGAAGTCCATGGAGCCGAAAAACTTGATGAACCAGTAAGTCAGCTGTCTTCTTAGCTGAGGGGAGTTTAGGGAGGGCAACAAAATGCACGGGTTTAGAAAAGCGGTCAACCACGGTCAATATCGTATCGTTACCTCTGGAGACAGGAAGGCCAGTAACAAAGTCCAAAGCAATGTGGGACCAAGGCTGACTAGGAACAGGTAAGGGGCGTAGAAGTCCGGTTGGTGGTCTATGTAAAGCCTTACTCCGTGCACAAGTGGTGCAGGCTGCTACAAACTCCTGAGCATCCCTTTCCATCGTGGGCCACCAAAACCTACGCTTAATGAGAGAGAGTGTGCGTGTGGATCCAGGGTGGCAAGCCAGACAGGATGAGTGCCTCCTATGTCTGAGGCATCTACTTCTACCACAAATTGACAACTGAGATCCGGGTGGAGGAGAACAGGGGCTGTGGTGAATAATTCTCTCAGCTTAAGGAAAGCCTGCTCTGCAGATTCAGACCAGGTAAAGGGAATTGATGGAGAGGTAAGACAAGTGAGAGGGGTTGCAGTGTGACTATAGTTTCGTATGAAAGGGCGGTAGAAGTTAGCAAATCCCAGGAAGCGTTGCAGTTGTTTCACAGAGGTGGGAGTGGGCCAATCTGCAACCGCCTTGACCTTCTCTGGGTCTGCTCTGACCTGCCCAGTTTCAAAGATGTTTCCAAGGAATGAGACGGTATTCTTATGAAAGTCACACTTCTCGGCTTTGACGAAAAAGCGGTTTTCCAAAAGTCTCTGTAGGACAAGTCGGACGTGTTGAATATGCTCAGACTGGTCTTTGGAGAAAATGAGGATGTCGTCTAGGTAGACAAAGACAAAGCGGTTAAGGAGATCTCTCAACACGTCATTTACCAGAGCCTGAAACACTGCAGGAGCATTACACAAGCCGAACGGCATAACCTGGTACTCAAAATGGCCAAGGGGAGTCCTAAACGCTGTGTTCCATTCATCTCCCTCCTTTATTCTGACTAAGTGGTATGCATTGCGAAGTTCAAGCTTAGTGAAGATTGTGGCGCCATGTAGGGAATTGAAAACTGACTCTAGTAAGGGCAAAGGATACTTGTTCTTAACTGATTGCATTTAATCCCTGGTAGTTAATGCAGGGCCTAAGTGAGCCATCCTTCTTGGATGGAAAGAAGAAACCAGCTCCTAGGGGTGAAGATGAAGGCCTGATCAATCCAGCAGCAAGAGAATCTGAGATGTACTTATCCATGGCCTCCGTCTCAGGATGGGATATATTATAAAGTCGGCTGGTAGGTAGCGGGGCACCTGGGAGCAAATCAATGACGCAATCATAAGGTGAGGTGGCAGTGCTACAGCTTTATCCTTGCTGAAAACCTCCATCAGGTCGTGATACACTGTGGGGACTGCAGACAGGTCTGGGGAAGCAGGTCGATGACCAGAAAAGGATGAGGTTAAGGGAATAGCTGAGTGAAGACAGGTGGCATGACAAAAAGTGCTCCAATTAATAATTCTCCCGGTTCGCCAGTCAAGGTGCGGGTTGTGTAAAGACAGCCAGGGGTGACCCAAGACCAGCAGAGACTTGGGTGAGTCAACAGTGAAGAAAGGAATGACGTTTGGTGGTTACCAGAGACTATCAGTCTTACGGGGATGGACTGTTGGGTTATGGAGTAAAGAAGGCTGCCAATCAAAGCCTGTGCAGACACAGGGGAAGAAAGAGATTCCAAACTTATCCCTAGAATGGTGGATTAAGGAGATTAAGGAGATGCTTAACTGATTCTCGGCCTCTTATTGGATGATCAAAGACCTTCTTCATCTCCTCGACAAAGGAGGAATAAGACAAGTGTTTGAAACCCTGCAGGTCAAATGCCGCCTCAGCCCAAGCCAGTGCCTTTCCCTCCAGGAGTCCAATAATATGTGAAACCTTGGATCTATTGTTGGCATAAGTAAGCGGCTTCTCGTCAAACACAATGGAGCATTGGAGGAGGAATCCTCTACATTTACCCAAATCCCCAGTGTAAGGCTTGGGATCCGGGATGTGTGTCTCTCTTACTGTGACTGCTTGATCGGGTTGAAGTGCAGATGCGTCAGGGATCGGCTGCTGGGGAGGTGCAGGATGGGCCAATCCAGCGACGTGTGGTCAGTTGGGCAAGCTGTGAGAGTATAGTGTGGTAATACTGATCCAATGTCAACATCATTTGCTCATGCCGAGCGAGACGAGCGTTCTGACCTGAAAGGGTTTGTTGGAGTCAGTCAGGGGCGACTTCCGGGTTTGAGTCCACTGAATCCATTAGTGGCCAGATTGTTCTGTTATGCTGACGTCAGGTAAGTAGAATTCAGATGCGGACTCTGCTCAGAGTTTGAAACAAGATTTTATTCTCCCTCTCTGGGTCCAGATGATCTCCGAGACGAATGCGGAAGACAGGTTAGCAGGCAGGCGGGCAGACAAGCAATGAGGCGAACCGACTGGCTGGGAAGCGAGCAGGCTGGCTGGCTCCATGGTGGACCTGGCTGGCTGGCTGGCTGGCTGGCTGGCTGGCTGGCTGGCTGGCTGGCTGGCTGGCTGGCTGGCTGGCTGGCTGGCTGGCAAACAAGCAGAATCTCGCATTCAACAATCTGCCGATGAACAGCAGGCTGAGCTGGTCTTAAGTACTGCTGTTGCTGATTGCTGTAATGAAGATCAGGTGCTGATCCAGGTGCCAGGATGCCAGCCACACCCACCAGGGAATGGGATCACAACAAACACATTAAACAACTTTAGTCTTTTACACATTTTTATGGCAGAAAAAAACGTGATTACATTTCATTCACATTTACTTTCCTTATTTGTATATTGTCAATTTGTTTATTTAGATTTGAGAGCCTCAGTTTGTCAGAGATCAGCTGTTGTTCTCTGGCCTCAGCTCTAAAGAAAGACCCTACTGATCTGATAAAAGTGGACCTGAGTGACAAAAATCTGAAGGATTCGGATGTGAAGCAGCTGTGTGTTTTCATGGAGAGTCCAAACTGCAGACTGGAGACTCTGAGGTCAGACACATTTCACTTGTGTATTTCTATTAATATAATCTGAGAAGCTGTATTGAAACTAAATTGTGGACGTAAAGCTGACGTTATATAATAAATATAATTTCTTCTTCAGGGGCTTAATACATTTTGTTTAGCTCACCAAAAAGTTTCATTGGAATACTAACAAAACTGACTCTTTCAGCTATAATCAACATTTTAAGCAGTAAAACACACAAGTCAGACAATATTTTTCCATAACCATATAATAATATTTTGACTTGGCAACAGGAATTGACTCATTTTACACCCACTCCTTTTGAGGTGTTTAGGTTGTAGGATGTCACCCCTTCACCATCCTTAACATGGTTGTGCATGCAGATTCTCAGTCTCTTGGTGCTCCCTGGGGCCTGTGTCCTGTCTTTCCTGGGTAGCCGGTACCGGGCAGGGTCGGCATTTGCTGGTCTTAGCCTCCTGAGGCTTGTGCTCACTGACTGTTGGGGGTTCTGGCTGGGGCCTCCCTCTGCCTCCTTGTGGCCAGTTGCCGGGCTGACTTCAGGATTGGGTGGCTGGGGTCTATTCTTGGGAGTGGCTGTCTTTTGTTGAGGTTTTGGTGTCTTCCTGGCTGACCTCTGACCTTAGTGTAGGCAGGGACACATTGACATGATCACTCTTATGCGAACATGTTTCTCTCCGTGTATTATGCATGCTGACACAGCCACTGAGTCGTCTTGCAGGTTTACTCAGTAACAGACATTTTCAGATAGCCATCGAAAGTTAAACATGTTTGACAGCTGCTTGATGAAAGACACAGCTGATCTCCAGGGATGCATGTTTCTCTCACCTGACTAAAATGCTGAGTAAAGTCTTAATTATCCCAATTAGTGAAGTTGTTTCTCCTGGCATCCTTTTTTTTTATTTCCAGTGTTTCCTTTAATTTAGTCAGTTCACAGTAAGCACAATCTGCTGTCTCTCAGAGCTGCAGTGTTGGAAACGTGCTTCAGTGTGTGTCCTGCAACCATTATCAGACTCTCAAGACTTTTTTCATCAAGTTCAGCTGGTAGAATCAGTCATGTCTGTTCATGAGAGAACTCACTGATTGAAGCCACTGTGTCTTTATTGCAGCAGCAACATGTTGTCATTCAATTTTTCTGTTGGACTGTTTTAACCTGCATCCTATTGGCTTCAGCTCACAGCATTTAATCTTTATTCAGATTGTGGAACTGCAGTTTGTCAGAGATTAGCTGTGCTTCACTGACCTCAGCTCTGAAGTTCAACTCACCCCACCTGAGAGAACTCGATCTGTACAGGTTCAACATCGTGGCTGATGTTAAAGATCTTTGTGGATTTCTGACGGGTTCACACTGCAGACTGGAGACTCTGAGGTGAGGCACCATATTTGATTTGTTTCATGAGATAAATACAATGTGAAGCCTGTTTTCTTCATCTGGGATTTAGTTCCTAAAGTGATGGATTAAAAGCAGAAGACTTTGATTCTGTCAGACAGAAAATAACCATTGATTGATGCCTTTAGACTTTGAGCATTAGTGAATATCTATAGCTGAAATAACAATCATATACTAATGAATCAGCTGATATGAAGCAACTCCCCACCATCACTGAATGAAATGAAGCAGAAAAAAGTTGAGGAAGATAGGTACACTTTACGTTGTTTTATTCAGAACAACAATCAGTTATCACCTGACTGTCCTCAAGGGGATTTGCAAATACTCCATTTGCACATCTCAATGTGGACATATAAAACCAGCTTTTTAGGTTTTGAAACTTCACTGTCTGCAAATAAAAAAATACGATGATGTCATCTGTGTGACTTTTGTTTTTATCAGCATGAATATCCTCAAATTTTTGTTGGTGTTATCTTTTGTGCAGGCGCACAGACGAACATATGCGAAGTACAAGATGAAGGACAGTTATTTTCCACCACCTAACCATATCATGTTTTAGGCACGTTTTGTTTTGTGGAACTGATGTTGTGAGACAGAGGGTTATTCTGATTGGATAGGATTAGGGGCGCTCAGTGTGGATAGATTTGAGGGGGTTTGGACTTTTTTTATTGGCCAGAGGGGGGAAGATATTTGGTTTTATAAAAATCAACCTACTGGTGTTTATGGTCATAGTCTTTACACACACTGCCCTCCAGCCTACCTCCAGCAACACTCATCACAATATTTCCATAAACAGGTTTTCTTTTCCCTCCTCGCACATTTTAACGACACAAAGATCTTTCAAAAGCAAACAGTAAATAAGTACCAGAGTATTTTCACAAAGTACCCTCACAATAGCTGCATTTACGTGGACTAATGTTTAATTTGATTGAAGTCAATCTGATGAGAGATTCCAGCTGACATGTTTACATAGAAGCTCTGTAAAGTGAATCAATCAGTTGTAACGCTTGTTATGCGCAGAAACTGTTTGCCCGAAAATTTTCTTTTTATCAATCAAATTGAATTAAAGATAATTTATTCATCCCTGAGGGGAAATTCAAATATCATATTGAACCTTCTGACCATTGAAATGCTCAATGATCCTGAACTCTTCCAGTTTCCAACAAAAACATACCTGACACAGTAATGTTCTGTTTAGCTGCCACCATTTTTTACGTGTTCCCTGAAACTTCATTATGTCATGTAACCCCCATGTGGTCCAAGCCTGCACAGAAACATGCAGCACAAAAGGATGGAGTGTGGACATCATTCATTTTGTCTGCTCATCAGATGATCTGCTTCTGTCAATTCTTAAGTTTGTTTCAATTAGTAGAAGAAATATTTGACATCAGCTTTTTTGCCTTTAACATTAATAAATACATTTTATTTCCATTTTATTTACTCCTGCATTTCCATGAATTTTCACCTATTCCTTTTAAATTAATCTATATGGGTTTTCTTTCAAAAACTTAATTTGGCTGCACAATATGAGTTAGTTATGGATGGAGCATTTAGTGGAGATTCTGGTGGAGCTGCAGTCTGTCATTAATATGGATGAGAACTCTTCTTCTCTGCTTCTGTTTGTATTAACTTGTATCTTGTTGGCTTCAGCCCACGGATTTAATTTTTTATTCAGATTGCAGGCCTGCAGGTTGTCAAAACTCAGCTGTGATTGTCTGGCCTCAGCGCTGAAGTCCAACCCCTCACATCTGACTGAACTGGACCTGCAGTGGAACAACCTACAGGCATCAGATGTTCAGCAGCTGCTTGATCTTGTGAAGAATCCACAGAACAAACTGGAGACTCTGAGGTCAGTAGAGGGATAGAGGTCCATACGGCTCTCAGCCGTATCATACTGAACACAGCTGGTATTTTCATTCCATTCTAGATTGCGCTGTCTGATGGCAGCAAATTGCTGTAGCTCTGACTTGCTAGCTTGATTTTTTTTTTTTTTAGTACAAACTCTTCTCACATAGATATATTTTCAAATTAAGTCTTTTTTTCTGAGGATTTCATGCCGGTTCGAAGGGTGTGCTGCAAGAAAGATTTTTCTGCATATTTTTGGCTCTTTCAAGACTTGTTATGATGAGTCTCCATGGCAACGAAAGACTTGTTTACAATTAAACTGTCCCAAATCAGGATTATCCATCAAATCCTGATGGAGTTGAAAAGAAAGAGTAGAGGATGCAGAGCTGGAGGGAGCCATAGGACAAAGTGATGGAGATTTAAACCATTTCTCCCAACCGTCCTAATGGGTAATGTGAGATCGCTAGCTAACAAAACGGACAAGCTCGAGATGCTAACAAGGTCTCAGAATGAATACAGAGAGCAGTATTATGTGCTTCACTGAGTCATGGCTGTATGAACACATCCCTGACCAGGCTTCAAAATGGTCCATGCAAACTACGGTGGACAACACAGCGGAAAGCTAATGGGTGGTGGAATTGCAGTGCTGGTAAACCAGCACTGGTGTCATCCTGGACATATTACTGTCAAGGAGAAGATATGCACAAGGGACATCAAACTGTTAGCCACGAACTTCTGTCCATAATATTTACCCAGAGAGTTTATTTGTGTTATTCTAGTAGCAGTTTATATAATACCTGGTGCCACACCAGACACAGCCTGTGACGTCATCAGCTTTGTCGTAGCTCGGCTAAAAACATAGCATCCAAACTCTTTTATGGCGATCTCCGGAGACTTCAACATCTCCCTCACTGCAACTCTACCAACATTCCAACAGTTTGTCACCTGCTCCACCAGATAAAATAAGATGCTGGACTTATTTTATGCAAATAATGGATACAGTTGTTCTGCCCTGCCTCCTTTAGGAACATCTGACCATAATCTGGTTCTTCTCACCTCCACCTACAAGCCGTTCGTTCAGCAGCAACCAGTCATCACAAAGACTATCAAAATTTGGTCTGCTGAAGCTGAAGATGCTCCTAAAGGAGGCTTTGAGGCTAACGACCGGAACATCCTCTGTGAATCTCATGGAGATGACATGAGACATGTCTCCTGCAATCAGGCTAAGAAGCAACTTGAGAAACTGAACCAGAATAAGGCTGCAGGTCCAGATGGTGTCAGTCCCAGAGTTCTCAAGACCTGCTCAAAACAACTATGTCCGATTCTCCAGCACCTTTTCAACACCAGTCTGAGACAAAATAGAGTCCCAGTGCTGTGGCAAACCTCCTGCCTTGTTCCAGTGCCTAAAAAAAACACAACCAGCTGAACCAAGTGACTACAGACCAGTTGCCCTGACATCTCATATCATGAAAGTCCTGGAGACACTCTAACTGGCTCACCTCAACAAGCAATTAAACACCTTTCAGGACCCATTACAGTTCGCATATCTTAATGGACTTGGGGTTGAAGATGCCATCATATACCTGCTCCAGAGAGCACATTCTCATCTGGACCATTCAAGCAGCACTCTGTGGGTCATGTTCTTTCATTTCTCAATTGCTTTTAATACCATTCAGCCTGCTTTGTTATGTGAGAAGCTCCATAAATTCCAGGCGGATACCTCCACAACCACCTGGATCTATGACAACCTCCCCAAACAGACCCCAGGTTGTGAGACTGAAAGGTTGTGTGTCTGAGATTGAGGTCAGCAGCACTGGTGCACCACAAGGAACTGTACTCTCGCCATTCCTCTTCACTCTGTACACCTCAGACTTCCAGTACAACTCTGAGTCCTGTCATCTGCAGAAATACTCTGATGACTCTGCAGTAGTGGGGTGTATCAATGATGGACAAGAAGCAGAGTACAGAGAACTGGTCAGTCAGTTTTTTAAATGCTGTGGTGACAATCATCTCATTAAATACCAGCAAAACAAAAGAGATGATTGTTGACTTCAGGAGGAATAAGAATAAACAAAGCACTGTTTCCATCCTGGGAGAGGAGATGCAGGTGGTAGAGGTATACAAGTATCTTGGACAACAAACTGGACTGGAAATGCAACACCAAGATGCACCAAGATGTTGCATGTCTTTTATAAGTCTGTTGTGAAGAGTGCAGTCAGCTTTGCAGTATCTGCTGGGGTAGTAGCATCAGAACCAGAGACTTGAAGAGAATCAACAAACTGATCAAGAAAGCTGCTTCTGTGCTTGGAGTAACTCTGGAGCTGCTGGAGCTGATTGTCCAAAGAAGAATGCTGCACAAGCTGATGAAGATGATGGAGGATTCTTCACACCCTCTCCACAACACAGTGAAGAAACTACAAAGTGTGTTCAGTGAGAGGCTTCTACAGGTCCGATGTAAGACTAAAAGATACAGAAGATCATTCCTGCCAGCAGCCATCAGCCTCCGGAACAAGACCTTCCTCAAGTTAATTGTACTACATTATTGAATTTCCCTTTGGGGATTAAAAAAGTATTTTTCATGAATTAATTTCATTTCATTCATCAGAGCAAAGAACTGGTGTTTCCTTTTCAGCCGCTGCTACCCTAAGTGAAGCCGTGAGAGGAGAATGATTTTGGATTTTTAATGCTGATCCAACATCAGACTAAATCCATCCAATCTGACCTCAGACTGTTTGTTGTCTCATTTCAACACTAAACAGCTGATCAGCTTAATCTTCTCTGCTCTGAGTGCAGTCTGACTGCATTCACTCATTTCATGAGAAGCTGCTTTACTTTTAGGAACCACATGGTCTTTATAGAGACCAGAAGCTCTGCTGAAGTCCATCACATCTATCCTGTCATTGGGTCCCTCCCAGTGTTTAGGGACAGCCTCCATGTCCGTGTGTCAGCTGATGTTTCAGTAACAGATCAGATGTTCATCAAGACTTAGACTCTTTGTTCAAATGGAGCAGTACCTCATATGAAACAGCAGTAAATCCATCACTACAGTGTTGCTGCAGTCATGAAGTTTTCATGACTTAGCAGTTTATTTCCACTGTTTGAATCTGCAGAATATGATGCTGAAAGTTTTTGCAGGTGTGGGAGTTTCATCCCAGTGTGTTCACTGCAACATGTTAACATGAAAGCTGAAAGGAAGCTGGAGATGCTGAACAGCTGATCTAAACAGGGCTGAAGTCCTGCTGCTCTTTATACTGATGGAGGAGAAACACTCCTTAATCTCATCTGTTCTTCATTTTTCTCTACACAGATGGAGGCAACCTAACTGAACAGGACTGTATTTATTCTAAGAGGAGAAGCTTCATTCTGATGATGCACAGGGTCTGAAGCAGCTGCCACTTCACTGACATGATGATAATGATGATGTATTTACTGTTTGCATATATTTTTATCAACTATTTTATCTTGTGATTTATTAAAGCTAATATTAAGTTTTAGAAAATTAGGAATTAAAATGATCTATAAATGGAGGTGTGATCACTTCATGCTGTAACATAGGATTTTAAATCAATTTTTGGCTTCTATGTTTTTTTCATTGCTTCATTTTCTGCTTTTGAAAACAGACTTTTAATCAAAATAGAGCTGCTTCCATCTAACTTTGATTGAAATGAAAAAATGAGAGGAAATGAAAATCTTTTAGTCGGATTCTGTCGGAGACACAGCAGCTTCAGAGATCATGAATCTGATGGAAATGTGAAACCTGAAAGTGATATTCTCTTTCCATCAAGTTCTGAAAAAGGTATTTTCACTTTTAAGTTTCCAGCCTTCATTGTGTCTTCATCAAGTTCATTATGTTTTGTTTGAGTCAATAAAGGTTTTAGTTCAAAATCAACTCAGTGAATATTTGTGAGAGAATCAGAGACAAAATGGCTGCCTGTTCTCAGCAGAAAACTTCCTGCTCTTAACACTGCAAGGCCCAAGAATCAGGTTTTCCTGCAAGTCTTCCTCCCCTCTACCAGTTTGTGTAGTCACTCTCACCTTGTTAAATGTCACTGTTGTCATCCAAAAATCCTGTAGAACAAGCAGATGTCCAACTGGATTTAGTTTCTCCCCCTAAAAAATGTCCATACCATGCTTTCCTTACTAGGCAAGGCAGAGCAATGGCCATTTTTCCAGAGTCAGTAACTTTGTCAGTAAAACTTCAGTGCACAGCACACAATGTGAAAGGACCAACAACTTGGTGGCTAAGTCAACTGCATTTCAGTCATTTAAGCTTACAAAATGACAAACAATATGACTTGAATAAAGGCATAACATTTATTTCACACTGAGAAAAACAAAATATGAAGCCCAGAGATGTTACATAAATATACATTGTCTGCATTATGTGTGCTCATACGTATAGGCTACAATATGAACAGCAAACTATGTTAGCCCACATTGTCCTGTTTAGCAGTTTCCACAAACCCAAAGTGAGTCCTTCCTACATTTACGACAGGTAAACTTTCTGCAATGCACACAGTGCTCAATGCTATAGTTTCTGTTGCAGAGCTTGCACACCTGGCACTGCGTTGTTTTTTCTCGAGAAAGTCTTGTTGCCATATGATGCTTCCTCAAGTTTTCTTCCTGCTGTTCCTTCTCCTGCATAAACCTGTTTCTAAGTTCATTTGCAAGTCACAGTATGAACAGTCGCCGGCTTTCTGTGGACCCTGTGCGTGACTTGTACAGCATGTGTGTATTTGTGGCTGCCATGTCAAGCAGGTTGTAAAAGACAGCCACAGACCATCTCCATGTGCCTGCACGCACTGAGCATGTAGTTTCTGGTCCATAATGTCCACACCACATTTCAAGTGGTTGTAATCACTTGAAATGTGATGTGTCCTCAATCTCCACTTTTTGATTCATGGCACTCAGCAAACAAACAGACTTCTTTATTTTGCTTCCATACACTGTTAGCTAGGCACTTCCAGATGTGAACGCTTGTGTAGAGTACACCTGCTGTCTTGCAGTTTCTTTTGCTGTTGCAGGTACCTCCTGACAAATTTTGCTAATTGTGCTAAGCAGAGTTGTATTTCACTGAATAAGCCTGGTAGTCAGAGACGTGAAGAAATTGTCCATAGTTACAGTCCTTCCCTTTTCCATAAACGGCTCCATCAATTTCACAACAGCATTCTCTGACAGCCTGTCTCCTGTTGGACGTGAAGGATCTTTACCCAAGTAGGGGATAGCATTGCACATGAATTTGGTATCCAGATCTACTGCAATCCAAAACTTAATTCTAAATTTATCAGGCTTGGATGCAATGTATTGCAGAAAGGGGCAACAAACTTTTTTGCATTCATAAAAAACAGCAATGAATGCCATCAGCCCACGGACCTCTGTGGGTTCATCCATTTCAGCCTTGTATCTCTTGCTACAAGCAGGGCTGTCATCTTCATCTGATGTAGCCTCTCAAACTAAAATCACCCCACAACACACAGACAACTCACCATCACGCACAAACACGCAGTGCCACCCCAACCGCAAGGTGCAGAAGACAACACACAAGAGATGTCACCTCCTGGTGGACCGGACCGCAACCATCAGCTCTTGTCTGCTGTAGATCCAGTAGATCCACACTTGGCTGCAAATCGCTCAAGCAAGACCCGGAGTTCATAACCTGATGAAGACAACAGAACAACATCATCTGCAAAGAGCAGAGACCCCATCCTGAGGCCACCAAACTGGATCCCCTCAACACCTTGAGGTTTGGTGGCCTCAGTGGAATACATGAAAAGTATCCCACTTTGGTCTGCCAGCAATGCAGACCAACCTCTGACAATGGTCGTACAGGGGAGTCCGGTACCCCATATTTCTCGTGTAACCCCACAGGAGTCCCTGGATGACACAATTGAACGCCTTCTCCAAGTCCACAAAGAACATGTAGACTGGATGGGCAACCTCCTATGTCCCTTCTAGGACCCTTCTAGAGGGTATAGTCTGGTCCACTGTTCCATGACCAGGATGAAAACAACACTGCTCCTCCTCAATCCGGGATTCGACTTTCCGACAGACTCTCCTCTCCAGGACTCCTGAGACCTTACCAGTGTTTAATCCTTGCTGGGATTGCTATGCATGTGCAACACATGGTGTGTGTGTGTGGAGGAGTGACCCACTTGGGTCACTCCCTCAGCCCTGGGCTGGCTCTCTATTCTAATCCTTTCATCAGATTCATCTAGATTCACAAGTCCTTGTACTCATCCTTGGCATGAGAGAGTCAATTAACTCAGAAAACCCAATTGTATGTTAGCAGCTATTTGGAAAAATGGTTATTCCTAAGATGGCTCTGCATTGATGCAACAAAGTGTAATGCGATGATTGAATTCCTTTGAGAAGTCCCTCTTCTTCCTTCTCATGGCTGTAGTGCCATAGAGGTGCTTTCTCCTGGCAGAAGCCTAAAGGAAGAACCTAAAATCACAGATTAGTACTTTTATCATACCTGGTTACACATTTCATTTACATCCTCTTTCATGGACATTTGTAGTTTTCAGCTCTCATCTCCTTGGCAACAATCATATGTCAACCTTAACCTTGATCTAGTTTTACACTTTCATCTATCTCTAGACATCTGCCCTTTAGGCCGCTTTCACTTCCCCAATCAAGGCTTCTTTCACTTCCCTGCTCTTGACTCTTTTGGCTTATCTCAACAGGTGATGCTACAAGGTCATACAAAGTCAGCATTTTTAAGTATAACTGGCACACATTCATTCAGTTACAAACACACACACACACACACACACACACACACACACACATATATATATATATATATATATATATATATAAAATGTATATATATATATATATATATATATATATATATAATGTATAATATATATATTTATATGTCCATCCATCCATCCATCCATCTTCTGCCGCTTATCCGGGGTCGGGTCGCGGGGGCAGCAGCCTAAGCAGGGAAGCCCAGACTTCCCTCTCCCCAGCCACATTTGCCAACTCTGCGGGGGGGATCCCGAGGCGTTCCCAGGCCAGCCGAGAGATATAATCCCTCCAGCGTGTCCTGGGTCTTCCCCAGGGTCTCCTCCCAGAGGGACGGGCCTGGAACACCTCACCAGGAAGGCATCCAGGAGGCATCCTGACCAGATGCCCGAGTCACCTTAACTGGCTCCTCTCGATGCGGAGGAGCAGCGGCTCTACTATGAGCCCCTCCCGGATGACTGAGCTCCTCACCCTATCTCTAAGGGAGAGCCCGGCCACCCTGCGGAGGAAACTCATTTCAGCCGCCTGTATACGAGATCTCCTTCTTTCGGTCACGACCCACAGCTCATGACCATAGGTGAGGGTAGGAACGTATATCGACTGATAAATCGAGAGCTTCGCCTTCTGGCTCAGCTCCTTCTTCACCACGACAGACCGGCGCAGAGCCCGCATTACTGCAGACGCCGCACCGATCCGTCTGTCGATCTCACGCTCCATCCTTCCCTCACTCGTGAACAAGACCCCGAGATATTTAAACTCCTCCACTTGAGGCAGGACCTGACTCCCGACCCGGAGAGGGCAATCCACCCTATTCCGGCTGAGGACCATGGTCTCAGATTTGGAGGTGCTGATTCTCATCCCAGCCGCTTCACACTCGGCCGCGAATCGCTCAAGCGAGAGCTGGAGATCACGACCAGACGAAGCCAACAGGACCACGTCAACCGCAAAAAGCAGGGACCCAATCCTGAGGCCACCAAGTCGGATCCCCTCAACCCCTCGGCTGCGCCTAGAAATTCTGTCCATATAAGTTATGAACAGAATCGGTGATAAAGGGCAGCCTTGGCGGAGTCCAACCCTCACCGGAAACGAATCCGACTTACTACCGGCAATGCGGACCAAGCTCTGACACCTGTTGTACAGGGACCGGACAGCTCGTACAAGGGGGTCCGGTACCCCATACTCCCGGAGTACCCCCCACAGGAGCCCCCGGGGGACATGGTCGAATGCCTTCTCCAGGTCCACAAAGCACATGTAGACTGGTTGGGCAAACTCCCATGCCCCCTCCAGGACCCCAGAGAGGGTATAGAGCTGGTCCACTGTTCCGCGACCAGGACGAAAACCACACTGCTCCTCCTCAATCCGGGATTCGACTATCCGGCAGACCCTCCTCTCCAGGACCCCTGAATAGACCTTACCAGGGAGGCTGAGGAGTGTGATTCCCCTGTAATTGGAACACACCCTCCGGTCCCCCTTCTTAAAAAGGGGGACCACTACCCCAGTCTGCCAATCCAGCGGTACTGCCCCCGATGTCCACGCGATGCTGCAGAGGCGTGTCAGCCAGGACAGCCCCACAGCATCCAGAGCCTTAAGGAACTCCGGGCGGATCTCATCCACCCCCGGGGCCTTGCCGCCAAGGAGCTTTTTGACCACCTCAGTGACTTCAGCCCCAGAGATAGGAGAGTCCACCCCTGAGTCCACCAGCTCTGCTCCCTCATGGGAAGCCGTGTTGGTAGGATTGAGGAGGTCTTCGAAGTATTCCCTCCACCGACCCACAACGTCCCGAGTTGAGGTCAGCAGATCCCCATCTCCACTGTACACAGTATTGATGGAGCACTACTTCCCCCCCCTGAGCCGCCGGATGGTGGACCAGAATCTCCTCGAAGCCGTCCGGAAGTCTTTCTCCATGGCCTCGCCGAACTCCTCCCATGCCCGAGTTTTTGCCTCGGCAACGGCCGAAGCCGCATGCCGCTTAGCCTGTCGGGACCCATCAGCTGCCTCCAGAGTCCCACAGGCCAAGAAGGCCCGATAGGACTCCTTCTTCAGCTTGACAGCATCCCTCACTGTTGGTGTCCACCAACGAGTCCTGGGATTACCGCCACGACAGGCACCAACGACCTTGCAGCCACAGCTCCGGCTGGCCGCCTCAGCAATAGAGGCACGGAACACAGCCCATTCGGACTCAATGTCCCCCGCCTCACTCGGGACATGGTTGAAGCTCTGCTGAAGGTGGGAGTTGAAGCTCGCTCTGACAGGGGACTCAGCCAGACGTTCCCAGCAGACCCTCACAACACGTTTGGGCCTGCCAGCTCTGACCGGCTTCCTCCCCCACCATCTGAGCCAACTCACCACCAGGTGGTGATCAGTTGACAGCTCCGCCCCCCTCTTCACCCGAGTGTCCAAGGCATGTGGCCGCAGGTCCGACGATACGACTACAAAGTCGATCATTGAACTGCGGCCCAGGGAATCCTGATGCCAGGTGTACATATGGACACTCTTATGCTGGAACATGGTGTTCGTTATAGACAATCCATGACGAGCACAGAAGTCCAATAACAAAACACCATTTGGGTTCAGAGGGGGGGGACCATGCCTCCCAATCACTCCCCTCCAGGTCTCACTGTCATTGCCCACGTGAGCATTGAAGTCCCCCAGCAGAACAATGGAGTCCCCAGAAGGAGCACCCTCCAGCACTCCCTCCAAGGACCCCAGAAAGGGTGGGTACTCTGAACTGCTGTTCGGCGCATAAGCACAGACAACAGTCAGGACCCGTCCCCCCACCCGGAGGCGGAGGGAAACTACCCTTTCATCCACCGGGGTAAACCCCAACGTGCAGGCACCAAGCTGGGGGCTGATGAGAATGCCCACACCTGCTCGGCGCCTCTCACCATGAGCAACTCCAGAGTGGAAGAAGGTCCAGCCCCTCTCGAGGGTACTGGTTCCAGAGCCCAAGCCATGCGTCGAGGTGAGTCCAACTATATCTAGTCGGAACCGCTCAACCTCGCGCACAAGCTCAGGCTCCTTCCCCACCAGAGAGGTGACGTTCCACGTCCCTAGAGCCAGCTTCTGCAGCCGGGGATCTGACCGCCAGGGGCCCCGCCCCTTGCTGCCGCCCAGCTCACATTGCACCCGACCCCTACGGCTCCTCCCGCAGATGGTGAGCCCACGGGAGGTGGGGCCCATGTAACCCTTTCGGGCTGAGCCCGACCGGGCCCCATGGGCGAAGGCCCGGCCACCAGACGCTCGCTCTCGTACCCCGCCTCCAGGCCTGGCTCCAGAGGGGGGTCCCGGTAACCCGCGTCCGGGCAAGGGAACATTTATGCCCAGGTTTGTCATCGTCATAGGGGTCTATGAGCCGTGCTTGGTCTGGTCCCTCCCCTAGACACCTGTTTGCCATGGGTGACCCTACCAGGGGCATAAAGCCCCCGACAACATAGCTGCTAGGATCTTCGGGACGCACAAACCCCTCCACCACGATAAGGTGACGGCTCAGGGAGAGGTATATTTATATGTATAATATATATATATATATATATATATATATATATATATATATATATATATATATATATATATATATATATATAGTTTTGTTGCTGCACTCGGCAGCAGCTCACTTTCCAGTTTTAATTAGACTTATTCATGAAAAGACAAAAACACTCACAACAGATGAACAAACTTTCGAGGTGTACGTGTCCAAGTGTATGAGGGGTTAGGGTTTTTTGCGTGTGTGGGTGCTAGGGTTGTGTGTGTGTTGGATTTTGTGTGTAGGAAGGGGGTCCTTGTTCCCAGGGTGCACATCTGGCGTCTCACGGTGTGGGCTGGTTCCCAGTCTGGTGGTTTTCTGGGGGTCCTGGTCCCCCGTGGACCTTCCGCAGGGCCTGTGGCGGTGATGTGCGGAGGTTGCTTTAAGGTGCCCTAGGGGCTGTGTCCTGTCCGCCCTGGGTAGTCTGTGCCCGTCAGGGTCAGCATTTGCTGGTCTTGGGCCCACTGACTGTGGGGAGCTCTGGCCAGGGCCTCCCTCTGCCACTTCGTGGCTGGACGCTGCTGATTTTGGAGTGGGGTGGCTGGGGTCTGTGGTGGCTACCATTGGTCCGGGTCTCTGGGTCCTCCTTACCGACCTCTGACCTTTGTATTGGTGGGGTAACATTGACATGATCACTCTTCTGCAAAGACATTTCACTCTGTGTTTTCTGCATGATGACACAGTCACCGAGTCATCCTGTAGGTTTACTCAGTAACACACATTTTCCGATAATTCATTTTTGGGTGTGTTTCTGATTTTGTTAATTTCTGGTGCTCCTTCCAACTGATGACTTTATCTTCCTGCAGGAGGATGTGAGATGTCCTTTATGCTTCTGTACAGGTGTCGAAGATGGTGTAGAATCTGTGATTGTATTGCAGGGTTTCCTATGTTGTGTATTTCTCTCTCCTGTTTGTCTTCTGTTTATTTTCCTTTTCCTTTATGTTCTCATTCTGTCCTTTTTCTGTCTTCTTCTCCAGTCAGGTCCAGGAGTACTATGTAAACTAAAAAATAGTAAGCTGATGCTGATTTATCTGCGTGTGTGGACCGCTTCCATACTCTGTGTGCGCATGCGTGCAGCGATGCGCGTCTGTTAGAACATACACTTATTACAGTTGCAGTACTAATGTGAGATAAAAACTTCTTCTTGTTTGTCTTTATTAGTCTGATTCAGAGTGGAAACCCAGCAGCTCTTCAGATGAATAAGGACCAGCTCCTTCCAGAGGAAGACTACATTCCTGCCCTTCAGACCACCAGGACCCCTGCTCATCATAACAGCTACATATTCTGCTCTCCTGCTTTTTTTTCTTTACTTTTACAAACACTCTTTATCAGACAATAGATCAAATCTAATGTAAATATGTAAATTGTAATATGTTATGGTGTTTTTATTATTACATTTTGTTTACATTACATAATATGGCATTATGTTGTTTACATATATAAAAATGATGACCGTAAAACTTATTCTGACTCTTTTATTATAATGCACATTAGAAAAAATAAGCTTTTAGGGTGTTTATCCATCACCTGGTGAATTTCAATAATACTTGTAGTAAATATGAATATACAACAAGATTCCTCTTGATACCACCTTTCATTAGAGTCTTATTGATGACTGTATGTTGAAGTGTTTTGGAGTTACAGCTTATTGAAGTTATCTGGTTACTTATTGAAGTTATTTGGAGACTCCAAATGGCCACTTTGGGGAGCGGATGAACATACTTACAGTAAAGCCCTCATAGAATAATAATTGTGGCTGCTATTGTCACCAAATTTTAACTGGTCATAGCAAAGGCTTCATACTACAGCTCCACCTGATTTTCCAGTCCATGGCTGTGTCTCAATTCGTTAGTGCATAGTGTATAGTTCATAGTGTGCACTACGCACTTTTCTCTGTAGTGCGCACTACGATGGGTAAGTGTTGTCCCAAATGGAACATGGACGTAGTGCACTAACCGGTAGTGACAAACTCACATTTGACTACAATTCTTCTGCCACCAAAAGTAAAACAAAGTGTTAAATTACGAGAATGAATTTGCTTCTCTCATGAAACTACATCGCATTAAAGGTGACGAAGGATCCTCCTCCGATTGGCTAAACTGGTACGTATATGTATTTACTTGTAACGTGTATGACCTGCCTGCATACGTGCCCAGAGTGTGTACCTGTTGCCAGCCTCGCATCATTGTTGGCTTATCGTTTCAGAGACGGTTCGTCCCACTAAATTCTTTTTCGGAATTTCTAAAAAATAAATGAACAAATCCAGCAAACATAACTTCATGTATCATATCATCATATATTATGGCCTACACTATAGTGATCTATCTCAGTTGTTAACTGTACAAAGCAACATCAGACTGTCATGTGTCTCTGCATGTCTCCCTCAGGCTTTTTAGTATAATAAAGTGATAATCAAAACACTAATAAAACAGCTTTTAAATATGCAAAGATATTTTCAGTGGAAAAAATGTCCTTTACATTAAGCACATGTGTTTTAACTGGTGTTTACTCTGATACTGTGCACATTTAGCAACAGGAAACAAATTATAAATGATAATGTAGGGAATGTAATGCTGTAAAGAAGATGTTCAGACACAGGGACGCAGCAAAGTTGTTTTTGAAACATTTTACTGAATCCTTTATTGAATCTCCCCCTGCTTGTAGCAGTCCATCTTCCTCATGATGCTCCTCAGGCAGCCTGTCTGAATCCACCTGCAAGCTCGCTTCATATGCTGCCTGTCAGAAGCCAGGTGAGTGGAGAGGTCTTTCAGGATCCTAGAGACCAGGTGGAGGTCCGTCTTTCAGGATCCTAAAGACCAGGTGGAGGTCCGTCTTCTTAAAGGCTCTGGAAGGAGGTGAAGAACATCCACCGTCCTCCACAACATCTGCATGAGCAGCGGTGACCTTCTGGAGCCAGATGATGATGAAGATGTCAGGAGGGCAGCTGGGAAACAACCAGCAGGAGAACCAGCAGCATCTCCAGGAACCGTCTGTGAGGCTGATGAGAGGCAGAGGATGGTAATGATGTGTTACTCCCCAGATCATGACTGCATTTATATCTAAACAATAAATAATTTGGTGAATGGGAAACAAATTGTGTGTCTCTATGTAATGAAGATCTACAATGAACTTCTCTTTACATTTTTTTAATATAATTAAATATTTTGTAATGATTAATTTATTACCATACACAAAACACACGAAACATTCAGTAAATATTACATGATACCAACTACAACGTAAACTAAACACACACACACACACACACACACACTCGATCGATTTTCAATCAGGGACAGACGAGGTGCAGCCATGTAGAAGAAAGTTACACACCACACACTTTGCACTCTAATAATCATACCAACTAAATTCACTACTATGTTTATTTTATATCTATATTTTCTCGTTCAGTCTCAGCAGTTCAGATCTGACGATACGATGCAGATTTATGGCATCAGTGGTAACCATGGTAACGGACCGCTCTCTAAAAACTGGCGCTATATCGGTATTGATAGTTTGCGTTATAAACACCAAAATGCTTCATCTGGGCGTTCAACAAGGATGAATGAACATACAGAACCTATAACATTCATCATTTATAACACATATAACCTGTATACGTCCACTACAGCGGATAAAAACTGCTAACAGTGTTCTAACCTACGGTGCTAACTACCGAATCTGACAAATGGTCAGATCCATAACTGTCGTCAGGGATAGATTAGCAGGTTGCAGTGTACATCACAATCATAACGGAATAATTTAATACTGACATTTATACAAATCAATCCCCGTCTGGACCGGCGTTAAACTCCGCCATTATTTACCTGGTAAACTGATGGAAAGTCCATCCTCTTCCGCTACGTCAGCAAAATGGCGTCGATTTAGTGCGCGAAGTGTCCATCGTTCCACACTGCATTTATGGGCGGGTTTAGGGCAGCATCCGGGTACTTTCAGTGCACTGACTTTTTTGCGCAAAAGTCAGTGTAAACGCACTACGCACTGAAACATAGTGCGCGAAGTCGTGTTAGTGAGACACAGCCCATATCTCCATCTCTCCATGAGCAGCATGTTGACAAAGTAGAAGAGAGGCTCAGGGTAAAACTTTAGTGTTTTCTTTAAAAAGAGACCATGCTTTTGAATATATACTCCAAAGGGTTCAAGAACAGCAGCTATTTTAATTTGGGTATGTCTTTTTCAGGCGCATTTGGCATTTTGGGGGTTAAAGGGGTTAAATGACTGCAGTGCATTTCTTTGTTACCGATCGGATGTTGAGGCTTTCTGTTATTTTTCACACTGTTTCTGTAAATGATCACACAATTCTCAGAGCTGACTGTTCAAACATAGAAAAACTTGCAAATAATGGTGAGTTTTTACTCCTTTTCATTACAAAGTACAGTTTAAAAAGAAATATATGTTTTATATGTATTTGACGGCTAAAAAATGTTTCGTGTTTAATAAAAGTGTGATTAGCTGTTTATTAAAAATAAAAAGAGGAAGTATACCGTCTGTACTTAAACACACAGTTTTACAGAAGAGTGTTTCTGTAAACCAGCTACATCTTTAGTTTCTGTTCTTCCTTCTATTAAACTGCATAGTGCAACTTTTTCAGCCATGTGGAGACGACAAAAGACAAATTTTCTCTTTTTGATCCAAGGTAAGACATATTATCTAGAACATAGTTATCAATCAAAATGTGCATTTTTCTTTACTTTGTGTTCAGAAGAAATATCCATAATGTTTATTTTCACCTTTTAATGAACCATGTTTTCCTTTCTTACAGTCACTTCTCTCTTTATCTCATCTCCACCTGCTGCAGGTCAGTTTATTCTCTTCTCTAACAACACACATTAAAACTTCTGCCAGTTTTACTGAAATATGAACACAGATTGTTTGTGTCTAAAGGTCAGATCAGATTAGTCGGGTCTGGGTCGACCGGATGTTCTGGAAGAGTTGAAATCTACCACAACGGTAAATGGGGAACGGTCTGTGATGATAGCTGGGATACAAATGATGCAAACGTGGTTTGTAGACAGTTGGACTGTGGGACAGCAACCAGTACTCCCAATTCTGCCCACTTTGGTGAAGGAACTGGTCACATCTGGCTGGATGATGTGATGTGTTCAGGTACAGAGAGTTCTCTAACATCATGTGGACATGGAGGATTTGGGACACACAACTGTGAACATGGTGAAGACGCTGGTGTCGTCTGTTCAGGTGAGAAAATATTACTTTGAATACAGACTGTACAATATCAGCTGATCAGATCCAGTGGCCACACCTGTATGAGACATTGAATACATTTGACTCTGAAAAAGTATTTATAGACTGGATTCAAATTTTTTATTATCATTCTACAGGTTATACAAACCAGGATAACTCCTCAGAATTTCCTGTAGTAAAAGTACACAGGGAGATCCCAGTGTCCCCATCTTTCCAAACTGGTTGTAGGAATATAGGCTATAACAATACACAAATACCACAGGACATCCCCTAACATGACCTATTAAACTGTAGATTAGAAGATGTTTTCCAGGAGCATTTTTTACCGACATTGCTTGAAATCAGGAATGTTTTTGGCAAGTTTATTTGAACAGCTCAAGGATGGTCACAGTTGTTAAGTTCCAATGCACTTTGCAGCCTCAAACCAAACAAGTTTTTTTTTTTTTTAAGTACCAAGACCAAATGATTGTGGCCCATGTGCAAAATATCTTAGGTCAGTGCATGATTATTTTATTTTTGAAAAAACAGTCTTCTGTTCTCCAAGTTGCGAGCTGGCAAGTGTTTACACGGCTGGCTTTTGGGTAGGTCATTTTATTAAATCTTTAGTAAAACTAAGTCAGGCCTATATTACAAACAAGACTCTGTCATATTCATTTATGTTTTTTCTTTTTTTTTAAGGTAAAGTACATACACCCTATAGTCCCACCTGTTTTATTATATGCCAATTATTCTTTGCTTACTTTTAAATGTTTTATACCATCTTTTTACTTCGTCCCTTATTGGCATTGTTTTACATATAACAATAACCCTTTTATAAATATGCTCCCATACACTGTTTATTTGTGTGGCAGTCAGATTTCTTTGCTGGAGGTCATGCTTTATCTCCAAACTCACAATGCCGTAAACCACATCATGTACAAAGCCCAAATTTAAATAGGCAGTCTCAAAAAGTTTTCATCTACCGCTCATTTAAGCAATCATTCTTAGTAACTCACCCTCCGGCTGTGGTTCAACCCCACATGCAAAATTCTACATTACACAGGGAAATTTCTAGTCACAAATTTGGATCTTAGTAGATCTGGCCCAATGTCTGGTGTCTTTAGAAAGAAGTGGAAGCCCAGTTTGCTGTTATACCAAGCATTACAAAGTGGCAAACAACAGCAGTCATTAGAGTCACTTGTACTTCTCTGGAGTTTAAAAGCATTCTTGGCAGTATAGCTGGCCTTCTTTTGTTGTTGATGTTTCATTTTGTTGTTTGTGTGTGTGCATGTGTGTGTGTGTGAACATGTGTAGAGTGGCCAGGTAGGTTGTTTACAAATGTTGCAAAAAAAATACATGTTTTTCCAGACACAATGAATGATCGTGATTAATAATCGTGATTACAATATTGATCAAAATAATCATGATTTTTATTTTGGTCATAATCATGCAGCCCTATCCAAGATTGGGTGCCACTTTCAAATCTTGCTAGATTCCCCACATTACCAATCCCATCTTTAAGGGGTCAATCTGCCAGATATATAACTTCTGCTTATTTTTTGCTGTTGTCATTTTCCTATATGTATAGGGAATTTTTTTTTTTTTTTTGGTGATATTTTTTTATTTTTATTTGACCTTACTGCCATACATAAAAAAAAAAAAACCATGTAACATATGAAGGATTGGTAATTAACACATATCCCATCTAGTGTTCACAAGTCTATAAAAAGAATGCGTTAAAAAATCTAAATTTGATCATAACCAACAGTAGTCTCTGTGTTTTGCAACTAGATGAAATCAGATTAGTCAGGTCTGAGTTGAAATCTACCACAACAGTGAATGGGGAACGGTCTGTGATGATGATTGGGATCTACATGAGGCTCATGTGGTCTGCAGACAGTTATCCTGTGGAAAGGCACTTAATGCCACTTCATCAGCCTTTTTTGGTGAAGGAACTGGTCCCATCTGGCTTGATGATGTGTCCTGTTCAGGAAATGAAAGCTCTCTATTAAACTGTCCACACAGAGGATTTGGGAAACACAACTGTGGACACAATTAAGATGCTGGTGTCGTCTGTTCAGGTGAGGAAATACTTTAGAGAAAGTACATTGATTTGAGATTGTACAAAGACTGAGATCTTAATATTGATGAAGTTGTTATTAAGTTGGTGATCTACTGTGTAAAATGTTCTATGTATCAATAATTTTGTCTCATGGATAGTTTCTACAGTTTATGTTCTGTGATCTAACTTTCATTGTAACCAACAGTAGTCTCTGTGTTCTGTAACCAGATAAAAGCAGGTTAGTCGGGTCTGGATCGACCAGATGTTCTGGAAGAGTTGAAGTCTACCACAACGGTACCTGGGGAACGGTCTGTGATGATGATTGGGACATTAATGACGCTAATGTGGTCTGCAGACAGTTATCATGTGGGACGGCAGTTCATGCTACCTCATCAGTCGCTTTTGGTGAAGGAACTGGTCAAATCTGGCTTGATGATGTGTCCTGTTCAGGGAATGAAAGTTCTCTATTTAACTGTCAGCATGGAGGATTTGGGAAACACAACTGTGGACACAACAAGGACGCTGGTGTCATCTGCTCAGGTGAGGACAAAGAAAATTCACAAAAATTTAAGCTAAAGTAATATTTAATGTTTTTAATGGGAAATGTAATCAGTTAGGTCCACACAAAATCAAAACATTAATAACAAAATCCACTCACACAAATCAAACATGATTTTGCACTGAAATTACGGATAACAAACCAATGAGAAAACAACTAAAATGACAATAAAAATGAAACAGTAAAACAAACTGTCACAATCTCTGCCGGTTGTCCCCTCCTATCGCTTACGGTGTGTTTACACAAGATGTGTTTTGAGCATCAAAAGTGTCAGATTTAAATGTAAAGTCTATGTGAAGGTGTGTTGAGGAGTCGTCAAGCTTTCCTGCGGCGCGTTTTCAGCATTTGCTGTGGCGGCGTGACAAATTTAAAAAGTTTCATAAGGTTAACGTGCTTTACCTCAAATGCCAGAGATGGAAAATCCGAACTTTTGCCACTTGACGTGGGGCGTCAACCAGTCAGAGAAATATACGTCATGGCTCATTTTTCTTTTTTGATGTGCGGCAGGTTATTGAAGAATGCACTAACCGCTGACAGACAGGCGCCCTACGACGACGTTCTCTAGCTTTATTTATCAAATAAAGCCGGTCTTCCCCCCCCCTCTTTTACGCCACGTTTGCCACTCACTTCTGACAAACGGCAAACGCATTTTGGGCGTTGGACATAAAAGAGACAGTATAGTGACCAGTGGCGAGGGTTCAGCGTTTTGACTGTTTTTGACGCTCAAAACACGTCTGGTGTGAACACACTGTTAGCTGCAGTCTTTTTCCTCTCTCCCTCCCTCTGCTCCCTCTACCTGCCAGTCACTCCCACCTCATCAGCCCAACTCCGCTCATTTTCTTACACATGAGCAGCTTATCCTAATCAGCCCTGCATATCCCTTCTTCAGCACTCTCAATACTTGCCAGACTGTTCCTCTGCAGCATTTGAGACTTTCCAGCATTCTTCTGCTTGATTACCTGGTGCCGACCCCATCTGTTCCTGTCCTGCTCCTCTTGCCTGTCTCTTGGTAAACCGACCTACCTTCTGTCCCCGACCTTGTGCTCGACAGTGTCTCTGGTGTCTCACTGCTCTGCTGATAACAACTAATCTGGCCTTGGTTATTCTCCTGTCTGCACCCATTGGTGCTTCAGCTACCATGGTCTGGTTATCTGGCTTCGACCCTCTGCCTGTCTCCAACTTCTGATCTCTGCTCGTTGGAGCTCAGTTTGCTGCAGTGTAAAAAAAGGTCATTACCAACCGTTCCTGCTTCAGAGTGTACTGCATTTGGGTTCAATCCACACCCCTTTTGCAAATGATTCTTTAATTATTAAAAAGGCTCAAGATGAAATACTAAAAAAGAATGAAAACACTGTCAAAGAATTTCATATTTCCTTTTTGTCATAAGGTGCGAAGAGTGGAAAGGTCCGGAGGCAGACTCTGTTCCATGAACAAACCTCATAAGCAGGTGGATCCCGTCACATTCACTCATGAAAACTCTGGAACGACGCGGAGAGTTCGATCTGATAATATGAGGAATTTTATTTACATATATACAACAAGGTTACAAAAGCAGAGGGACAGAAATGCAGAGAGCCGGGCTAAAAAGCCCCGACTCCTCCTGCCTCTGCCTTTTTGACAGTTCAAAAAAACCCTCTTTTCCAATTTCTGACAACACACATTCAAATGTAACACTGAGAGTACACACTTTTCGCGCCGGGACCTTCCCATAAACATCTCACGACACTGGAATGTGTTCGTCTTAGAGCCTGCTATTTCCACTCTGAGCCAGTTTCATCTGGTCTCTGAGCACTTTCAGGAGTTCATCTTAGACCGTTTTCTGCCATCTGACTTCAAATGACCCAAACTGAATAACTTTCATTTTACTACAACACTAAAAAATGTGATCCTTCAATAAAATCATGAAAAGCCTTACAGAAGGGTGTAGGACACATAAAAACAAACTTTAAAAAGAAAATTAAACAAAAATAAAGCAGAAATGTTGTGTGAAATAAAAGTCACAGTATAAGGAATTAACAGTTAATTTGGTAAAATTCAGCAAATGTTTTTAACCTTGATTGAGATTGAGAGTTTCAGTAGACCTGCAGTTTTCTTGGGAGTTTGTTCCACACGTGAGGAGCATGAAAACTTAACACTATTTCTCCATGTTTCATTCTGATTCTGGAATCAGCAACTAAACTTGAATCTGATGATCTGAACGTATTTTGGTCCGAAACCATTCAGTGCTTCATAAACTTCACTGCAGGATTTTAAAGTCAATTCTTTAATAGAGTCAGTGCAAAGATCTGAGGACTGGAGTTATATGATTCAGTTTGTAGGTCGTAGTAGGAGGACTGAAGCAACAGAGACTTACTGCAGTTATCTGATGAAATTTTAAGGTGGGTGTGTAAAAGGTTCAACATACAAGGGCTGACATAGCTTTTCTGCTAATTTCCTGTGGAACTTGCCCAATGGAGAGAAAAGCACTGCCCCTCTGCCAAGCAGCAGGCAACATTCATGCATGTGAAAATTCTCCCTCGTACACCTAGATGTGCAAACGGCAGCTTGTGATGCGACCATAGACTGTATATAAAGAGATGGATGGAGCCTCCGTGACGTCACCCGTAGGTTTCTGATGAGCTGAATTGAAGCTCGGTGGGCGGTTCCTACCGTCGCCATGTTGGCAGCGCCATGTGCGTCATCTCGCCCGGAAAATACAAATATGGGCAAAGAGGCGGAGCTGAGAGGGGGGCTGTGAGCGTCATGGCGGATGATTGACATCGAGCGAACTCCGAGCTGCCTGTAGCTAAGAGCTAACCGAGCTAACCCGGAGATAACAGGAGCTAACAAGCTAACGGAGGTAAGCGGGGTAAAGCTAAGTTACATTTTTAACCGGCTAAAAACCGCGGTTGTTCTACGTTCTTCTGACTTGAAGCCAGAGATTGGTACCTGTGAATCAAAAGGACACGCCCCTAAATATGCAGAACTTCGAGATTAAATTACTTTAAAATGGATGAGTTAAAAACATAATCACTCCCCCCACAGTTGTCATGAAGGTAAACCTGAACCTGTAAACCTAAAATGGATTTTGCTCTGTTTTTCAGCCCCTAGTGGATGAATGGGGAACGGCAGTTGTATGCACTTCCACATAGGCTTCACTTTTAACCGCCGGAGGTTGCCGCTTGGACGCGACGCAAGAAAGATAAAAAAATAAAGAAAAATTTCCACTTTTGTTACTGTCACATGGCTCTACAACCTATCAGTTTGGACTTCATTTAGACCCTGCTGTGTAAAACATTTAATGTATCAATAATTTTGTCTCATGGATAGTTTTTACAATGTTTTTGCTGTTTTCTAACTTTTCTCTTAACCAACAGTAGTCTATGTGTTCTCTGACTAGCAGAAATCAGATTAGTCGGGTCTGGGTCGACCAGCTGTTCTGGAAGAGTTGAAATCTACATCGACGGTGAATGGAGAACGGTCTGTGATGACAGCTGGGGTCTAACTGAAGCAGAGGTGGTCTGCAGACAGTTATCCTGTGGAAAAGCTCTTAATGCCACTTCATCAGCCTTTTTTGGTGAAGGAACTGGTCCCATCTGGCTTGATTATGTGTCCTGTTCAGGAAGTGAAATATCACTATTTAACTGTCCACACAGAGGATTTGGGATTCACTTCTGTGGACATGATGAGGATGCTGGTGTCATCTGTTCAGGTAACATAAAAATTTCTCAGAAAATACTTTTAATACAGACTGTACACAGTAAGATATACTATTCTGTATATATGTGTAAATATTTGTGATCCAGCCAGATGATGATTATTTTGGATGTAGCTCACAAACAGCTGATAACTGAACTCTAATTGACAGTCAATAAAACTGAGATCTTAGTATTGATGAAGTTGTCATTAAGTTGGTGATCTACCGTGTAAAATGGTAAATGTACCAATAATTTTGTCTCATAGATAGTTGCTACAGATTATCTGCTGTGATCTAACTTTCACTGAAAATAAATCTGGCTTGATGATATTGCATGTCCAGGAAATGAAACCTCTCCCTGTCAGCATGGACCATTTGGGACACACAACTGTGGGGACAGTGAGGACATTGGTGTCATCTGTCCAGGTGAGGAAAATAATTATTCTGTTATGAATAATAGAAACACTACATGAAGAATGTGAGACAAACATAAACAAGCAAACAAATAAAAACAACTTTTAGTTCTGGCTGAAGAAAAGGTAGCATCCAGTCACACCTCTCTGCTCGAAGCACCTGAAGCTGCAGACCTCCATCACCATCCTCTTCTGTTTTTGTAATGCAGCAAACAGTTCATGTCAAGAACTGATCAGTTAAAGAGCTCCTGTTAAAGTGCAGGCATACACATTTTACCGATTTTTTACTTTTACAAGTAGTGTTTGGGTCAGTCCAATTTTCGGCTCAACCATATTTTCTGGTGATGATAAGCGATTACCCCCTCATAACCAGATCCTGATCAGAAATTAGCAATCACAACTATGTCAAACTTGTTTAAAATCCTGGTTGCTCCTCGTGAGGCTCTTGCACAGTAGGGTCGCGGCAACATGCCGACTGGCTTTAAGCTTTTCAACTGAAGAATAGACACACCATGTTGCCCAACTCTTCCCAGCCAATCTCTGGTCCACACGTTGTCGCCTTTTTTGTTGGAGATCTCCACACACAGAAGGGCAGAAATAGCCAAAGCATCTGATTTTTTTCTTTGCACATTTTACCTGATTTTTAAAAAATGATAGGCTCCCCACTTCCAGGGTTCTTCTGATGTTACAGTTCCGGTCACAAGGGTGGAATGTGTCATGTATGGAGGTACATTGTGAGTGGTTGAGTTGTATCCGAACAGCAGGCTTCTGAGCACTGTATAGTATGAGAACATGAATCATGCACTATGGACTTTAAACCCTGCCATTTATTCATGCAGTTTGAGGTGGACATGCAAGGCATGACTGAAGAAAATCATACTGTGTTCCAGCCCTGAAGACTTTGTGTGATTCTTAACTTATAAATATCAATGGATATGATTTGTTTATGATGCACATATATTTTGTGACATTCAGATTTACCAGAACAATAATAATTTAATGATTTAAGTTAAATCAGAAATACATGTTCACTGGTTTGACTCAGATAAAGAACTGATACGTTTAGGAGCAACTTAAAATACAGATCATTCGTACATTTTTCACATGCCGTTGATGCCACATTAGACTGGGAATGTTTCTGAATCTGCTGTGTTTACTGTAAAACTGCTTGCAGAGTGTTTATCTGATGCTGAAATAAATGAAGCAGTTCCCTGAACTGGGCCAATTAAAGGAAGATAACTGAATTCTCTATTTTACTATTTTACCTTTAATTATTCCAGTTAGAATTTGGGGAAAAATTTCTCGTCAAGTATGAAATCACAGGGTGACGGATATAGACACAGCCCTGCGCCACAGCTCTAAATCATGACAAAATCACAACATCTTTCCCATAAATGTATCTTTCTCCTTGTGTCTTTGACAGCACTGATCATTTCGATAACCATTAAAAGTCTCCTGCTGCTGCTGGTCCCGCTGGTCTTGGTGGTCCAGAATGACATCATAAACATGACAGAAGAAGAGAAAAAAGAACCGTGATGTTTGTCAAGAGACATTTACTTATGATAAGGAAGGAGATCCTGATTGAAATGGTTTAAAATCCAAATAAATCTGTGTTTGTAGATAAAAGTAAGGAAAATGATGAGGAAGAAACCATGTTAAAGATAACAGTCTAACATATCTCTGTCTTGCGAGCAAACCTTGGAGATACATAAACAACATGAAGATGCAGATTAGAGTTCTATCTAGACATACATAGATATCTATCTATCTAGAATCTGAAAGGGATGGTTCCGGAAGACCTGAAGGAAGGTTCTTTGTTTGGGAGTTGCAGTGAATTAGGGTGGTGTCGGGTGATCGGAGAGGACTGGTGTTGGTAGTGGGAGCCAGTGAGGGTCTTTACGGTGGAGGGCGGACAGGCAGCACCATGATGATCAGATCCGGAGGATAGCCAGTGAAGAAAGTGCCAGGTTGTTGGTTATGGAAGAAGTGATTGCTAGAGATGATTGACCGTTGCAATGAAATCACAGGGAGCTCAGGAGATTCCAAGATATAGTTTCTCACAAAGGCTGAACGCTCAAGCATCGAAGGACTGCAGTCAGCTCCAGATATAGTGCTGTGTAGTTGATTGCTGATTCTCCACAGGTGTGCTGGCCTGCACACCTGTTGTGAAATACATCACCCTCCAGAAAAGGTTCCTCTGGCACCCTCTGGTGGAACCTGAAAAATACTTGAGACTCCAGACCCCTGACACCATGTATATTAGAATTTTGAAAAAAAAAAAAAAGATCTGTGTGAAATATTGTTTGTGCCATTTGTGATGTGTTCATATTGCTACAAATATGTGTGTGTGTGTGTGCATTTGAGCATATTTGCAGGTATTTAAAGTTAGGGATCACATTTTATACGTGTGTCAGGATCATGTTTTACATATTGATGACATGATTCATGGTAAATATGCAAATACGGGCTGGAATGGAAAAAAATGTGTTTTTTTCCATTCCAGCCCGTATTTGCATAAAACACAGTTTCTTCATAAATAACTTGTCTCAGCATCACTAGAACAGTATTAAAAGTGCCACACTCAGATGGATGTTTAATCAGTCAAAGTAGATCCATGTGTAGCGTAGAGCTTCCTCTGTATAGTCCGATATCGTATCAAACCAGTTAGTGTTAAACAAAAGGCTGGAATTCTCCAGTTTGCATGTATTGATTTACAGCAAGCAGGATGGGAATGATGTTTAACAGTTTAACAGTTTATCAGCCACAAAGAAATGTCTTCAGAAAATATAAAATGATCACCTAAGAATTAAATTTCCACACAATGTATGTAAAAGTGTGTAAAACATGAAAGTCTGAATACTGATTGAGGAGACATGTTTATTACTGTAGCTAATGAAGCTTGTTATGAGTTTTAAAGTGACTGATACTATCTTGTTATTCCATGTTTATATTAAAGGAGCAAAAAGCAAAATGGTGTTACGCAGTTTGCTGTTGAGACCTGCCTGCAGACAAAAGAAATGCACCAAGAACCATGCTGTCAATATACATTCAGGCAGTTAGTTTTTTGTTTTAAACCAATTTTGAAAAACGGAAGTGCCGCCTTTTTTCCATTTTTTTCCCCACTGACAATCAAAAATGGAAAAACAGCCAATTTTCTCGTTTTATTTCCTGAATCCAAAGACCAAAAATGTGAAAAATTACATTTAAAAAAAAAACTATGTTTTTTGGATTTTTTAAATTTATTTTACCATTTTCCCTTCAGAATTGAAAGATAAGGAAAGGGAAACAGATTGCCCAAAAGTTACAGTAAATATTTCAAAAGACTGTCCCATGTCTTAATTTGGCCAATTGGTCCGTACACTATGTATGTAGGCATGTAGACAGTGCTGCATCAAAACATATTTTGCACTGTAAAGTCAACAAATAACAGGATAAAGGAAGAGGTGGGGTCGTGCTATGATGATACTAGATGCTACTAGAACTCCTGGAAGAAACACACCCTCTTAGGACCTAACTTCTAGCTCTGGTCTCTGTTGCAGGGTTTTCAGATCTCTGATAGCAGAAGTCACACAGGAACTGTTCTCAACTTCTGTAAAGTTTAGAACATAAATGTCAAACTCAGGCCCATGGGCCAATTTTGGCCTGCACTAAAGTTATATTTGGCCCGCAAGATGATTTCAAATATGTATTACGTCTGGCCCGCCAATCCATTATACAGCGCACGTACCCCTACCACTACACATCCCACAATGCTAACTTGGCGTGCTAGACTCTGGGCCAGAAAACGCCCCCACCTCGATGCGCTCAATCTGCAGCTTCAAGGGCGCGTGCACGTCATCCCTATTACAACGCTGTGAGGGCTTTTAGAACCAAGTTGCGCTTGTGGGAGAGTCAGATGCAGCAAGGAAACCTGGCTCATTTTTTGTGCTGCCAAGTCATGAGAGAGCAGATCTCTACCACCGTGTTGCCTTTTGCACAGTTTGCTGAAAAACTCAATCTACTTGGCGCTGAATTTACCCGACAATTTGCCGACTTTGAAGACAAAAAATGTAGATTTGAACTTTTAGCAAGCCGTTTGCAGTTGACGTGAAACCCGCTCCAACCAGCCTCCAAATGGAGCTTATTTAGTTACAGTGTGACACACTCAAGTCGAAGTGTGACTCAGTTCCGCACAATTTCTAACTTACCTCCCCAACACACTGCCTCGACTCTGTGCCCAAACTGCGCAACGGTTTTATTTATGTTATTAATTGTTTTTGTCCAGTTTCATTCTCTTTGTGTCAATCCACCAGCATTTTCTAATAAACTCACAGTTTATGCAAAAAGGGAGCTTAGAAGCTCCATTTTCGAAGATCAACAGAACTGTTTTATCCTTAAACAGAACTGTATAAACAGTACTGTTTATCTTTGACTAAAAGAGGAGACAAATAATGGAAGCTCCTGGCTTCTGGAGTAAAGTGAAATACCTCCTCACTCAAACATGCTTTTTCTCCTGTTCATCCGTGAATTAACTTTTATTTGTTATTCACAAACAGTGCAAAAATCCCTCTAAAGCACTCAGAAATCCAGTGTTTGTGCTGGCTGCTTTGTTCTGATCTTCAGTGGCAAACATCTGCTGGTCCAATAGCAATGAGACCTCCAGCTAAATGTGGAAGTGAAAAGCAGTTCTCACATCTAATATGTCTGAATGATGTGGATTCCACGGTCGGAGCAACCTTATGATAACTTGAGAATAACCTCCATAGGTATGTCCCTATGATGACGACTAACCTGGGCATGAATGTTCCCTTGCCCGGACGCGGGTTACTGGGACCCCCCTCTGGAGCCAGGCCTGGAGGTGGGGTACGAGAGCGAGCGTCTGGTGGCCGGGCCTTCGCCCATGGGGCCCGGTCGGGCTCAGCCCGAAAGGGTTACATGGGCCCCACCTCCCGTGGGCTCACCATCTGCGGGAGGAGCCGTAGGGGTTGGGTGCAATGTGAGCTGGGCGGCAGCAAGGGGCGGGGACCCTGGCGGGCCGATCCCCGGCTGCAGAAGCTGGCTCTAGGGATGTGGAACGTCACCTCTCTGGTGGGGAAGGAGCCTGAGCTTGTGCGCGAGGTTGAGCGGTTCCGACTAGATATAGTTGGACTCACCTCGACGCATGGCTTGGGCTCTGGAACCAGTACCCTCGAGAGGGGCTGGACCTTCTTCCACTCTGGAGTTGCTCATGGTGAGAGGCGCCGAGCAGGTGTGGGCATTCTCATCAGCCCCCAGCTTGGTGCCTGCACGTTGGGGTTTACCCCGGTGGATGAAAGGGTAGTTTCCCTCCGCCTCCGGGTGGGGGGACGGGTCCTGACTGTTGTCTGTGCTTATGCGCCGAACAGCAGTTCAGAGTACCCACCCTTTCTGGGGTCCTTGGAGGGAGTGCTGGAGGGTGCTCCTTCTGGGGACTCCATTGTTCTGCTGGGGGACTTCAATGCTCACGTGGGCAATGACAGTGAGACCTGGAGGGGAGTGATTGGGAGGCATGGTCCCCCCCCTCTGAACCCAAATGGTGTTTTGTTATTGGACTTCTGTGCTCGTCATGGATTGTCTATAACGAACACCATGTTCCAGCATAAGAGTGTCCATATGTACACCTGGCATCAGGATTCCCTGGGCCGCAGTTCAATGATCGACTTTGTAGTCGTATCGTCGGACCTGCGGCCACATGCCTTGGACACTCGGGTGAAGAGGGCGGCGGAGCTGTCAACTGATCACCACCTGGTGGTGAGTTGGCTCAGATGGTGGGGGAGGAAGCCGGTCAGAGCTGGCAGGCCCAAACGTGTTGTGAGGGTCTGCTGGGAACGTCTGGCTGAGTCCCCTGTCAGAGCGAGCTTCAACTCCCACCTTCAGCAGAGCTTCGAACATGTCCCGAGTGAGGCGGGGGACATTGAGTCCAAATGGGCTGTGTTCCGTGCCTCTATTGCTGAGGCGGCCGGCCGGACCTGTGGCTGTAAGGTAGTTGGTGCCTGTCGTGGCGGTAATCCCAGGACTCGTTGGTGGACACCAGCAGTGAGGGATGCCGTCAAGCTGAAGAAGGAGTCCTATCGAGCCTTCTTGGCCTGTGGGACTCTGGAGGCAGCTGATGGGTACCGGCGGGCTAAGCGGCATGTGGCTTCGGCTGTTGCCGAGGCAAAAATTCGGGCATGGGAGGAGTTCGGCGAGGCCATGGAGAAAGACTTCCGGACGGCATCGGGGGCAGTACCGCTGGATTGGCAGACTGGGGTGGTGGTCCCCCTTTTTAAGAAGGGGGACCAGAGGGTGTGTTCCAAATACAGGGGAATCACTCTCCTCAGCCTCCCTGGTAAGGTCTATTCAGGGGTCCTGGAGAGGAGGGTCCGCCGGATAGTCGAATCCCGGATTGAGGAGGAGCAGTGTGGTTTTCGTCCTGGTCGCGGAACAGTGGACCAGCTCTATACCCTCTCTGGGGTCCTGGGGGGGGGCATGGGAGTTTGCCCAACCAGTCTACATGTGCTTTGTGGACCTGGAGAAGGCATTCGACCGTGTCCCCCGGGGGCTCCTGTGGGGGGTACTCCAGGAGTATGGGGTACCGGACCCCCTTGTACGAGCTGTCCGGTCCCTGTACGACAGGTGTCAGAGCTTGGTCCGCATTGCCGGTAGTAAGTCGGATCCGTTTCCGGTGAGGGTTGGACTCCGCCAAGGCTGCCCTTTATCACCGATTCTGTTCATTCAGGGTGGCCGGGCTCTCTCTTAGAGATAGGGTGAGGAGCTCGGTCATCCGGGAGGGGCTCAGAGTAGAGCCGCTGCTCCTTCGGATCGAGAGGAACCAGTTGAGGTGGCTCGGGCATCTGGTCAGGATGCCTCCTGGACGCCTCCCTGGTGAGGTGCTCCTGGCACGTTCCTCTGGGAGGAGACCCCGGGGAAGACCCAGGACACGCTGGAGGGATTACATCTCTCGGCTGGCCTGGGAACGCCTCGGGATCCCCCCCGCAGAGTTGGCAAATGTGGCTGGGGAGAGGGAAGTCTGGGCTTCCCTGCTTAGGCTGCTGCCCCCGCGACCCGACCCCGGATAAGCGGCAGAAGATGGATGGATGGATGGATGGATGGTATGTCCGTTGCATTTTAACTCAGGTAGACTCAGATGAAAAATATCTTAGGAACACATAAAGTAATTTCTGCTCTGCCTTCAGAGACCTTTATTATGTTAAAAATATCTGTATTAAATTAGGTAAAATGAAACTGCTAAAATCTCTGCTGCTCAGAAAATTGTTGCACCAATATTTCTGATAATCAAAGCTTTTTTTTAAATTTTTTTTTTTTTTACCAATTTTACCAATAGATCAAACTATTATTTAATATATGAAAATGTTTAATACCTGCGATGGACTGGCGAGCTGTCCAGGGTGTACCATGCCTTTCGCCCAAAGTAAGCTGGGATAGGCTCCAGCTTCCCCGCGACCCTGAATTGGATTAAGCGGTTTAGATTATGAACGAATGAATGAAATGTTTAATAAAGTACCGTATCTCAAAAATAATAAAAGTATGAATAATAGCCATCACTTTCTGAATAGAAAAATGAGTTTGGCCCTCAACTTTGCTCCTCTTTTTAATTTGGCCCTCTGTGAATTTGAGTTTGACACCCCTGGTTTAGAAAGACATACAGTGTACAGTGTTTACTACGCTAACTACTGTTAGCCCAATAAATCCCACCGTAAAGGGTGTCTTTAACTGATGAAACAGTGTCTCACTCTAACAACAGGTCACTGTATTGCAAATGTTTATTAAACATGCAACACATGAGCTAACTACATTAGCCTTCACACTTAACCGTTTCATTGCCAGATAAACAACTGGAAAACAAAGATAAACAATACAGAATATTAAAAGCATGTACACATGAATAATAATAGACAACACATGTACATTATGCATGAAATGAACACGTTTTGTGTTTGTGTCACGTACCAGCTCAGCTTCACCAGCAAACAACGGTAACTGTGCAATGTGCAGAAAGAGGATTCAGTCCGTATTTGTCCAGATTTGCGTCACACCCTAGTTTTTACAATTAAAGCCACCCCATATACAACATAGAGAAAATAATATCATAACTCAAAATAAACACAGAGTGGTGGCTAGCTGGTAATAAGCAACAACCCATACACAAATACCCCAACATGTCTTAAAAGGGGTTCACTCCACACTCAGCCTATCTGGATCAATAACTCATCAATGGAACATTGCTTCTACAAAACCAAGACCTCATCGCCATTACATCAAGATAGGGGAGAGGTTTTATGGTAGTCCCGTGAAACATTAATTTATGTATTATACTGATAAGTCCAATTCAGGGTTGCAGGAAGTTGTAGCCTATAAGTTATCAGATACATCCTGGACTGGACTGTTTTTGGAGGGTGAAAGGAAGCCGGAGTAGCTGGAGAGAACCCACGCATACACAGGGACAACATGCAAACTCCACATAGACAAACAGAAAGGCTATAGTTGAAAGCTCTGAAGCAGTCCAGTGTCTATCTAAGTTCACGTCTGATCATGAGAAATGCAGGAAACACGCCAATGGTGCAATATTTGGATGATGATCGGGAAAGGTTGCTTTAGAGAATTGCTGAAGGTCTTCTCCTCCTACAGACATGCTCAGATACTTTTCTTGAGCATTTTGTTCAGCCATTCACACCCCCATTGCTCTCTGGGTGATACACTGCCATCCTGATGTGTTTGATGGACTGCAGCATGAGGAACAGATTTCAACCTGAATATGTTCCCAGGGCAATGACGGCCAGGGGGTTGGGATGAGAAGAACTATGGCAGTCTGGCCTGTTTTCCCAGTCAGAAGACAGCAGGCACAGTTATGTACGTCCAAACTGTCGCTCACCCAGTCTTGGAGCTCTGCTGCCTCTGTATGATGAACTGACAGGGATGATGATCTCACCGAGTCATGCGTCACAGGGATGAGCTTGTGCACCTTCATTTGGGCGATCTCCAACTGTTCTCCAATCACTAAAGCACCTGCTAGAGTAATGGAGTCTGGATCAATAAAAGCCTTTCCTCAACTGGGTGCATGACATCTTCTCCATTAGCTGGTCAACTACAAGTCCATCCTCCAGGACCCCAAAATCACAAAGCCTAACCAGTTCATGTAAGGTAGACATGAACTGGGCAAAGGTCTTACGTGGCTTTTTGGTCCACTTATGAAACTCAAAGTGGTGCCTGTGTGACTGTGGCCGTGGCGTTTGTATTATCTTCCAAGGTGAGCATGGCAAAGACAAATTTTTATACGTAAACAACTGGAGATGAATCAATGTCTACAGGTTCTGATATACATTCTCATGTTGATACATCGCCACACGGGATGATGGTACATTTATATACTCATTATCATTATCATCATGAAGGTTTGAGTTCTGCATCCCAACTGGCACTGAAACACAAACAGAACAAAAATGTAAATATGAAGGATGTCTCTTTCAGAAATGTGTGTATTATGCAGAGCTTGTTTTTCCTGGTGAACACACACTTTGATTTTGAGTTTTGAGCAGCTTGGAGTGTTGTCTTCTCCTGTAGACCAGACAGAACACCATCAAGACCAGTAGAAACAGCAGCAGAATTCCACTGGATATTGACAAGATCAGCACCAGCAAAGAGAGTGCAAGAGGGATTTTACATCACTTTTACAAGTTTGTATCAATTTAAACAAGTCAGCTTTTAAAGATGCACTACGTAACTTTCTGAGATGCTCCTGACTTGCTTGAAGGACACGGTGATGTCTATTATGTAAATCTAATGAAATATAACGAAAATATAATGTAAATCAACTGTATCACCCCATGGAGGTCTGGATTTGGAGTTATAATACAAATGAACGTGGAAAAACACACTACAGGCTGATCCAACTTTGATGGAATGTCCTTTAAACAAGTCAACATGAGGCTCAGTAGTGTGTGTGACCTCCACGTGCCTGTATGACCCCCCTACAATGCCTGGACATGCTCCTGATGAGGCGGCGGATGTTCTGCTAAAGGGATCTCCTCCCAGACCTGGACTAAAGCATCTGCCAATTCCTGGACAGTCTGTGGTGCAACTTGGCGTTGGTGGATGGAGCGAGACATGATGTCCCAGATGTGCTCAATTGGATCCAGGTCTGGGGAACGGGCAGGTCAGTCCATAACATCAATGCTTTCATGTTGCAGGAACTGCTGACACACTCCAGCCACATGAGGTCTAGCATTGTCTTGCATTAGGAGGAACCCAGGGCCAACCGCACCAGCACAAGGGGTCTGAGGATCTCATCTCGGTACCTAATGGCAGTCAGGCTACCTCTGGCGAGCACACACCATTACTGACTCACTGGCAAACCGGTCATGCTGGAGTATGTTGCAGGCAGCAGAACGTTCTCCACGGCGTCTCCAGTCTCTGTCACGTCTGTCACATGTGCTCAGTGTGAACCTGCTTTCATCTGTGAAGAGCACAGGGCGCCGGTGGCAAATTTCCCAATCTTGGTGTTCTCCGGCAAATGCCAAATGTCCTGTTGTTGGGCTGTAAGCACAACCCCCACCTGTGGACATCGGGTCCTCATACCACCCTCATGGAGTCTGTTTCTGACTGTTTGAGCAGACACATGCACATTTGTGGCTGGCTGGAGCTCATTTTGCAGGGCTCTGGCAGTGCTCCTTCTGTTCCTCCTTGCACAAAGAAGGAGGTTGCAGTCCTGCTGCTGGGTTGTTGTCCTCCCACGGCACTCCTCCATGTTTCCTGATGTACTAGCTTGTCTCCTGGTAGCACCTCCATGCTTTGGACACTACGCTGACAGACACAGCAAACCTTCTTGCCACAGCTGGCATTGATGTGCCATCCTGGATGAGCTGCACTACCTGAGCCACTTGTGTGGGTTGTAGACTCAGTCTCATGCTACCACTAGAGTGAAAGCACCTAAAGCATTCAAAAGTGACCAAAACATCAACCAGAAAGCATCGGAACTGTGAAGTGGTCTGTGGTCACCACCTGCAGAACCACTCCTTCATTGAGTGTGTCTTGCCAATTTCCTATAATTTCCACCTGTTGTCTATTCCATTTGCACAAGAGCATGTGAAATTGATTGTCAATCAGTGTTGCTTCCTCAGAGGACAGTTCAATATCACAGAAGTGTGGTTGACTTGGAGTTACATTGTGTTGTTTAAGTGTTCCCTTTATTTTTTTGAGCATTGTATATATTATAATCTGTCCAGAATTGAAGCAAGCATAATGATGATTTGAGTGCTTTGTTCTGCTGAGCAAATTTACTTTACCAAGGGGAACTTCATACATATAATGATTCTCTTGATATGCTAAATTCTTTATGTATTTTTATATTTATTTTGCATAATTGTTTGTATTACAGATAGATTTTAGACTCTACAGGATTTGAACTTCAGAACATCTCTTCAGCTGTTCTGTTTTAATTGTAACAGAACAGAAAAGGACTTCATACTCAAGATTTTTAAAGAATGGATGATTCTCTTCGAAACATCCAACTAATAATTACATTAACTATTTAAATGAAACAAGATCTAACCTGATAGGAGAACCAAACAACTAGATCAGGTTTTAGTTTGTGTTCAGAAATGAAACCCTTTACTTACATTTAATGACAACAGTAATGGGAGCAGCCTCCGTAGAGTTGAATCTCCGTGTAGACAGTGTGAGCTCATACACACAGCTGTAGTTTCCCTGATGTTTGTACTCGGCTGCAGGGAAGTTAAAGGAGGCTGAGTTGTTGACTGCAGGCTGGGTGTCCATGATGTTGGAGCCAGAAAAGATGAGAAAAAACTGTCCCTGAGTACAACTGGAGTTGATGGAGCAGGTGAAGGTAAAACTGTGACCTTTGGTAACCACTACAGGTTCAGGACTCCAGACCATCCCTGTTTTTGGGGAAGTCAGGAAGATGTTGGGCCTCTGCAGTCTCACTGTGACAAAAAAAGAAAACAGAAGATAATGTGAAGCCACTGAACTCATTAAAACCCCCCAAAAGTAGATTTTGTTTCTTTACTTCGATGTTTTTAAATTTTTTTGTTTTGTTTTTAATTAATCTTCATTTAAATAGCACTTCCATACATCAAAAGAAAACTGAGTAAGAATAAATATAAGAAAAAAGTAAAAGAAAGTCAGTAAGTTAAAAAATACAATATTAAAATGCTGTTTTTGTTGTTTTCAAATCACGCTTCACACCATGCAGGGATTTAACCAATTTTCAGCTAAACATCTTTGGTAAACCCCTTGGAGAAGCAAAAATACACCTCTGGTTCAGTCAGACTTTTTCATCTCAGATGTTTTAGGTTGAAATAAAACCCACTGCACTGTAAAATATATTATTTATATTACAAATCTATTTAGTTTTCTTACCACTGATGGAAAAGTCTGACAGGGTCACTTAGTGGTGAGCTGAAGTGACGACCTGAGACACTTTTCTGATACTGACACCGGTACCATCCTTCATCTTCACAGTGTGCTTCATGGATCCAGAAGGTGGCAAAGTTTGTCATTGATGTTTGAGTCTTCCTGAATGAACTGCTGGTCTTCATCAGGATGAATGTTCCTCCCGAAACCTGAGTTGAGACTAAACAAGTGATGCCACCTTTCTGACCAAAGATAACCTCACTAGCAGGATGCATGGTGATTCTGGGCTTCGGGAGGCTTTCTGAAAAAAATTCACATGCTGGTTAGATAAAGACAACATGTTTAGCGCAATATTCCTGGTTCATTTGATCTTTTCAGTGTTCATTTAGCATGTTAGATTCCAATAGTAGAAATATGATGGTTATAATTTGAACATGGACTATTTGTAAGCATAAACTTATGAT